>NC_045785.1:106820754-107420754 GCF_009873245.2 Balaenoptera musculus | reverse complement strand
GTCTCCCATGATTAACCAAGAACTGTAAAAATTATTCCTAGGTTTGAATAGTGTCAGGTCTAATATGCATTGCATATTTGCTACATGAAAGGAACTGTACTAGGCAATTTCATATTCATTATTTTGTTAAATCCCCACCGCAACTCATGAGGTTCATGTTACTATTTCATAGATGAGGAAGTGGAGGCTCAGTCACCTTAGCTTGCTAGTGTGTTCATGTAGTGAACATGGGGGAGGGTCTGACCTTACCCCAATTCTGTCTGCCTCTAAGTGGGTGCTCTTTTCACTGTACTATGCTGTCTCCATAGACCCAGGAGGACCTGTTGTGCTCTAGGGCAGCATTCGTCCCTGGAAAGGACCAGTCCTAGTAAAAGTCCCCTGGGCTAGGGTTGGGCTATACTCTAGATTACAGTAGTGCTAGAGGCCCAGCCTAATCTGTACCTGGATCTCAGGAGGGGCCTGGGCAGAGACGGCTGGGGCACGATCTGCTAACTATTCGGGTGTCAGGGGTCAGCTAGTAGAATCTCCAGGGCCAGATAATGAGCCAGATGGTGAGCCCTCCCCCGGCCCCCACCCCGGTGGTTGATAGAGGGTTATTGGTTAAAGTTAATCTTTTTCTTTCTTCCTCCTAGGTTGTGGATCTGGTCAGAAAAAGTGGGAATTCAGTGACTTTACTGGTCCTGGATGGGGATTCTTATGAGAAAGCTATGAAAAAACAAGTAGATTTGAAAGAGTTGGGTCAAAGTCAGGAGTCGAGTTTGAATGATAAGAAGCTGCCCTCTGTGATGAATGGAGGAGCACAGACTTGGACGCAGCCACGGCTCTGCTACCTGGTGAAGGAGGGGAGTAGCTATGGCTTCTCTCTGAAAACTGTCCAAGGTGAGCTTGAGGGTAGGGCAGGGACAAACAGCTTTCCAGAAGAAAGATACTGTTATCTGTTAATGACTCCTTTGACTAATTTTCAGTTGCTATGGAGATCCAACAGCAGCCTCTCTCTCCCTTTCCCTCCCTGGCCTTTCCCTTGCTTTGCACAGTTGTGCAAAGAGGGATCAGGACATTGGACAGCAGCACTGTGTGGGGGACACTGGGCACTCCGGCCCCCCAGTGTTTGTCAGGCTGAGCCTTTGAGGCCAGAGGGTTAGAGGGTTGATGCTTCTTCGTGGGTAAAGATGGAGGGGAGAATGGAGAAAAAGAGGCAAGAGAAGGGAGGTTCTCCATGATAGCCACTCTTGAATTAGAATGATATCTCTTTTCATCTCTCAGAATGCCCAGGTAGTCACTTATTCAAAAAATTCTTGAGTACCTATTTATGTATCAGCCACTGTTACAGTTGCTGAGGACACTGCAAAAATCCCCACCCTCCTGTGGCATTTAAATAGTACCCTCAGCTGTGGCCAAGCTCTGAGGTGACTTCCTGACCTCTAGCTGAGAGGTACAGTGATTTGAGAAATCCCAACCATCAGAAAGCACTAGAAGTTCTGTTTCTAGAATTTCAGAGCTGCAGGCTGACCCACGCTCAGTTGACCATGGTTTTCTTTTTTTTTTTGAGTTTTGAGTATTTATTACCTTTGTGTTTAATGTAACTTATTTAATTGTAAGTTTATATAGTTTAATTTTTAATAATGGACATGTTTATCAACCGGCTCGCAAAAATCACTGAAAGTTTAACAACTGACTCTTGTGAGTCGATACCAGCCAGCTCTGGCACCCTACTGACTGTATGGTGCTTTCACAGAAGTCACCCATCTTCTCAACTGGGAGACCAAAAATGGGGAAACTGAGGCTCAGAGGGGTGAGGTGATTTGCCCAAGGCACCTGGCAGCTGATGGCCTTGAGCGAGGGTGGCCTTGGGTGTCTGGTATGGGGTGAGGGGAGGATGGTGGAAACCCCAGAGAGCCAGAGGAAGTTTCATACAAGGGCAGGGAGGGTCGATAGAGGCTGTGGATGGGAGGGACCCTCAAGCCCACACCCCCATTGCCACCACCTGCTCCCCCAGCTGCCAGGCTAGCCTCTCAGGATGGGACCTTGGTAGATTTCCGTGGAGAGACAGCCGCACCTAAGTTACATAGGCTGTGGTTGATTAACAAATTAGCTGTTAATCATGCACCAATCAACGTAAATAACAGGTTTGTCCACAGGATGGAAGATGTGCCAGGGCCAGCCTCTTTGGTTGGGCCATGGTTTTCTAATGATTCCACTGGGATTGAGGTTGGAACCATAGCTGTGTTAGCCTTTTGGTTCCACCTCTAATGTTGCCTCTTCCCTGTTCTTTCTGGTATTGGAGAGGTACTGATAGTGGGTCATAATTTGTTAAGTGCTAAACAGCAGACCAATAGTAAACATAAGATAGTTTCCAAGGCTTATTTAACCCGTAGCAAGAGAAATAAACTAGCTATAAGAGGTATATCTTAAGTTTGTCAGTTATTAAAACACAGTGATGTAGGTGGTCAAGGGAAGCTTGGCATTTCTCAGAGGTTGGTTATCAGTAAAATGGTAAAAAAAAAAAAAAAAGAAAAAGAAATTGTAATTCAGACTCTACTCATTTGGCCTTTGTGTAATGTCCATGGTGAATGGTTTAGGTTAGCTTTATGAAGAAAATCTTTTCTTCATGACAAATACATAACAAGGTAACAGGAGAAATGTTAAGTATTTAAGGAAGCAGAGTTTAAATTACTGTTATTCTTTGCAAATTGTTTATGTAGTCATTATGAAGCTACCCTTTGCCTAGGCTGATATATTAATATCTTGAAAGAATTGACAGCATTTCTTTAAGAAGCACCCAAATCATACCACCTACTAATACACAATGACTGTGTGGATACTTTCCTCTCCTCCTGTGCCTCTGCCCTCTTTAGCCTGCATCAGTGAGATTTATTCACTCCACTGGATGTGGTGGTGGGGATAGCATTAATTAAAGAGGACAGAATGGAGCAGATGCCTTCTAATTCTACAAATGCAAAGAAAGGGAGTATGACACAGTGATGCAGTGTGGGCATGATTTGGTACTTTCTGGTTCAAGAAGCCAGTGCCACCTGAGATTGCTTCTTTGCATTTAGTTGGTCTCAGAAATCCTATTCAAATCAACAAAAACCAACTGAGTAATGGCTCTGTCACGCTTTGCGCTATAAGCTCTAATTGTCATTCTAGATCAGAAGCCAAAGCCTATTTGAGTTAGCCCTAAAATTCGAAGTTCTAATTTTGTATTATTGGGAGAAAACCCTTTGCTGTTGGACTTTCTGTGTAATGGAGTTGTGACGCTTGTTCACCTGCTACCCTCTTTCAGGTAAAAAGGGAGTGTTCATGACTGATATAAAACCTCAAGGTGTGGCTATGAAAGCAGGAGTCCTGACTGATGATCTCTTGATTGAAGTGAATGGAGAGAATGTAGAGGATGCCACCCATGAGGAGGTGGTTGAAAAGGTATATCCCAAAGGAGTACTTTTCTTACCGTATCTTTCACTCTGCTCTCATTGGAAGTGACAGGAAGACAGGAATGGTAGCTTATGATGGGAGAACTATAATAATGGGAAGCTAACCCTTTGTATTAAGAGCAAACAAACTCACTAGTGGTATAAAGTGTTAATATAGGGTTTTGGAATAAGGCCTTTGCTAGTTTCATGTTGTCTTGAAGAAAAGTGTTCTAAAGAACCATTAACTTTATCTTTTGGATCTTATTTGTAATTGATTGGAATTAATTCCAATTTAGAGGGGGGTTGGAATCCCCCTCTAAATTTATAATAAAGTGAATGTTGAGCCAATGTTACTAAAATGTTTTAATACAAGCTGGAAGATAACCAGTGTGGTGATGAATATTGAGCTACACATGGGGAGTATTTGAAGACCTGTTATATCCCAAATCTTATGTCTAGCATGGTTCCATGACACATGGAAAACACTCAGAGGTTTTTTTAAAAAAAATTTATTTATTTATAAATTTTTAAAATAAATTTATTTATTTATTTATTTTTGTCTGCGTTGAGTCTTCGTTGCTGCACGTGGGCTTTCCCTAGTTGTGGCGACTGGGGGCTACTCTTCGTTGCGGTGTGCGGTGGCTTCTCTTGTTGCGGAGCGTGGGCTCTGGGCGTGCAGGTTTCGGTAGTTGTGGCATGCGGGCTCAGTAGTTGTGGCTTGTGGGCTCTAGAGCACGGGCTCAGTAGTTGTGGCGCACGGGCTTAGTTGCTCTGCAGCATGTGGGATCTTCCCGGACCAGGGCTCGAACCCATGTCCCCTGCATTGGCAGGCAGATTCCTAACCAATGCACCACCAGGGAAGTCCGTCAGAAGTTTTCCTTTGGGGTCATATGGAACCTTGAAAATTGACCAACTTTATCTTCTCTTGGTAGAAGGATCTTTCAAAGTAGACCTTTACTTTCTTTTTCAAACTCCTTTCCTAGTCTTCATCTATGTGCCTTTCTGGGTACACAGCTTTCACTTGGGTTCAATTAGCATTTGTGTGGGTGAGGTCATACTTAAGAAGGTGAAAAACAACAACTGTATGAGGGAAGATAGATAAATACCAGTGAGGTGGTAGAAAACAGTATTATAGCTTAAACTCAGGCCTCACATCTCATATTTCCTGTTGAATCTATAGACTGTGTGCCTTGATAAAGAAACTTTCCTATTTCCCAGCATCATTCTTGGAGACTGATGTTGGTCCTCACCTGTGTATATTGTTGCAGGTGAAGAAGTCCGGAAGCCGCGTCATGTTCCTGCTGGTGGACAAGGAAACTGACAAGCACCATAGTGAGCAGAAGATAAAATTCAAGAGAGAAACAGCCAGTTTGAAACTGCTACCCCACCATCCCCGGGTTGTGGAGATGAAGAAGGGAAGCAATGGCTATGGTTTCTATCTGAGGGCAGGCCCAGAACAGAAAGGTAAGGCACTAGAAGAGCAGAAAACCTGGCAGTGTAACCATCCAATTCCTCATCCCAGTCTGACTCTAGAGTTCCATTAGGCCCCCAACCCCCCATCAGATTCATGAAGGAAGTAGTAAGAAACTAGAAAACATAGCTGGGTCAGTTTAACTCCGTGCATATGGGTGCCTGATGATGGGCATACCTAGGTTTCCACAGCAGAATTATAAGGCAGAATTTTGGATCTGGGCAGTAGTATGCTGGTAAATTGGCTCTCTGGAAAAAAAAAAAAGCCCTAATTTGTAGCATGTGTTGTTTTTTGTGGTGTAAATACTCCCACCATGTCTGATTTCAAGCCACCAACATGCTGTCACAGAATGCAAAGTTGAGAAGTGTTTTCATGAGCTGGTGTGAGGCAGCTCCAACACACCCCTAGATCTGAGGCAGAGGTGTGGGTTGGGATCTGGGACTTGAAGAGAGCCAGGAGTCTTTCTGGTTCCTTGTAATTCAATAAGGAAAGAACTAAGGTCCTCCTACAGAAGCTGAATACATTAAAAAAATGTAGGTTCAGGCCATGCAAACTGTTATTCACCCAGAAGTTGCTATTTTCTTTTCATCATATATTTATATTAATTTATGAAACATTAATTTGGTTCATATAATGTAAAAACATCCTTAGGGCCCTTGAGAATATCAAGTGAATCAGACAAGAATTCTTCAGTCAAGAAGCCTCTTGTTTAGTAGAGGAGATAAGACATGTGTGTCCATAACTGAAGGTAGATGGTGAGAAGCACCTTAATACAGGGCAGATAGAATACTGTGGAAATTCAATGTTGGAGCAAGTTTTTCTCACTAAAAATGTACTGGGAGGCCTCTTAGTAAAGGCAGCACTTGAGCTCAGGCTTCATAGTACGAATAGAATTTGGGCAAGTTGATGGAGTGGGGACAGGAAGGCCAGTCCATGAAGACAGGATTGTGTGAATAAAGCAGGAAAACACAGGCACAGTTTTATTGTCATCTAATGTGTAGCACAGAAAACCAAGTTAGAAAGGTTGGTAGGCGAGAAATAATGGACCTTTAGTGTGTGTTGAGGAGTTTGGACTTGTTTCTATAGTCAGTGGGGAGTTAAATGCTTTTTTGAACAGTGTGAGAGAGAAGAAAAATTAAGCCTACAGTGTCTCAGGGGCTTTACACATCTCAATTACTCCTAATAATTCTGCAAGAATTGCTGAAATTGAGGACTTGAAGAAGACAGGATAATTTCTATAAGGTCAAACAGTTAGTTGTGGTACAGCTAGGATCAAATTCAGGTCTGTTTAGTTCCAAAGCCCATGTTCATGCTGTTGCCCTGGGGAGTGACTCGGTCAGACATTGCATCAGGATGAGTCTGGAGGCAGGTCTGCATTGGAGAAGGCGAGCATTAAGACAGGGAGAGCAACTGGTAAGGTGCTGTGGCAGTTTAGGGAGAATTTCAGGTAGAGGATCTAGGACCCGAGAAGAGGAGATGTATAAAAATATTAAGGTAGCACTGAAGGACTTGGCTGATTAGACACGGGGAGTGGATGCTGAGGAAGAATCAGCTGCTAAGTGTCAGTGCCTGGGGAGATGGTTCTCCCACTAACAGGTGACGAAGATGAGGGAGACGGGCCAAGATGATTTTTGGTTTGGATACATTACATTGGAGGAATCTATGGGATATCCAGTTGGAGATGCCAAGCAGCTAGCTGGAAAAGTGAAACTGGAGCTTGTTAAAACTGAATGAAGGACAAAAAAAAGTGTGAGAGATCTGGAGGCATCTGGTGAAGATAGTTTAAGTCACGAGGATAAGGCTAAAGACACATCCTTGTGGCGTGCACGCACAAACGCGTTCACAACTGAATTTGCCCAACTGCTACTAAAATGCCAGCATGGGTTTCCTAGGGTCTGAATTCTTTGGTTTTGTTCATCATTCTTCCCTTCCCCCTTTTTTCTTTGCAGCAACTTCTACCTAAGATGTACAGGTACAAGTATGCACACTGACTTCCTGGGGACTTGCTGACCCTTCTTACTGCTGAGCATGCTATTTTGTTAAGATTGAATCCCAAACACTTTTAGTAACAACATTCTTTAAAACCCTTTCATTATTAATGGCTGGGTTTGTTCTTGGAATGAGTTCTGACCAAAGAATGAGGCTGGATAGGATGTGTATAGACATCCTAGGGTGCCAGTGGGAAGGACAGGAGTTGTACTCAGCATGCCTTTTATATCTATTTTATAAGGGCCTTAGGTTCCAGCAGAAATCCCCCAGTTTGTTTTTTAGTGGTTTTTCTGATAATTTTATTAATTTTTTTTGGTGGGGGGAGTAGGTCAAATCGTTAAGGACATAGATTCTGGAAGTCCAGCAGAGAAGGCTGGCTTGAAGAGCAATGACCTGGTGGTTGCTGTCAACGGCAAGTCTGTGGAGTCCCTCGATCATGACAGTGTGGTGGAAATGATTAAAAAGGGTGGAGACCAGACTTCACTGTTGGTGGTAGACAAAGAGACGGAAAACATATATAAACTGGTAAGTAATACAAGGCCACATATTCATGAATTAAGGTTGGGTCCATTCAGTCATGCCCTCAAACTTTGGCTAAGTTACCACTTTGATCTTCATACTGGAAGGGGCATAAAATCATCATCAAGGCTGCATTGAAGCTCAAATTGGTAGAGATAAGAGAATGCCAAGTGATTGGTACATGAGTTTTAAGTCCTTAGATTCAAGATTTTGAAAGAATTTGCAAATATAACTGGAGAATTTCTCTTGGTGACCTGGGAAAAACCTATGAACAATAGCCTGGAAATAAGCAGATGTAGCCCTAACTTTCCCAAATAGGGAATAATTGGATTTTAAACTATAGACCAATACATTCTATCAATCCCGTGTAAAAGCCTAGAAAGGATTATTAAACAGTTTATAAGCCCTTAGCAAGGGAGTAGAAACACAGATTCACCAAGACCAGTTGGTGTCAAACTAACCTTATTTCCTCTAATCACAACAGCTATTAACTGCACATTTTAAGGTTTTTATAACACCTTTGTCACAAGAACTGAGGTTCACTCTAGCTTAGCAGACATTTGGGGGCCTCCTAAGGCACCATCTGCCTTGCTGGGTGTTGGTCACAAAAATGAACAAAGATGAACTTGTTCTATGTGATATGCAATAATAGAAGCATCCAAAGGTGTATAAGTGATATAGAGGGAGGAATATTATGAGAGGTGGTGGTAGTACTAGCCCCCCTTTTTAGATGAAAAAAAATGGAACTTAGAGAGACTAAGTGATGATTGATTGGCGAAAGTCACACAGTTTAGCAGACTGAAGCCGGTGTGTGAATGCAGGTTTTATTATGCCATAATCCCTCCCAGCACATTTTGATTAGATATTTCAAGACACTTGTCTTGATGACACTCTGCCCCTATCCAAAAAATGCAATTTAAGGTTACATTAATTGACACTTGGCTTCTGGAGATGGTAGTGTTACTGTACTGAGTTGGTCAGACTATACCTGAAATTACCAGTAATGTAATCTTGGGTAAGTTACCCTCCTGTGCCTGTTTCTTTCATTGTTAAGATGGGCGTAGCTACAGTGAAGGGTGGCTATGAGTGTTAAATGAGTTAATATTTAGAGCATTCAGAATAATGCCTGGCACATATAAATGTCTGTTAAATCAACATTGTGTCCAGTTCTGAGAACCTCACTTTAAGGCCAGTGTCAAGAAAGGTAACCAGGGCAGAGGTTTCATAAGACACTACGTGAATATTTCGCTTGAATAAGCATAGACTTTGGGGAAGAAAGAACATCTTCAAGAATTTGAAAGGCTAAATGGTAACTATGTAAGGTGATGGATGTGTTAATTTAACTTGATTGTGGTAATCATTTCACAATGTGTATGTCTAGCAAATCATTATGTGTACACCTTGAATATATACAATTTTATTTGTCAATTATACTTCATTAAAGCTGGGAAAATATATGAAGCAAAAATTGACAAAATTGAAAAGAGAAATAGTTCTACAATAATAGTTGGAGACTTCAATATCCCACTCTCAATACTGGACAGAACAACCAGACAGAAGTCAGGAACTAGAGGACTTGACCAACACAAACCAGCCAGATCTAACAGACGTACACTCTATCCAACAACAGAGTCCACATTCTTCTCAAGTGCACAAGGGATATTCTCCAGAATAGACAATATGTTAGGCCACAAATTAAGTCACAATAGCCAAAAGATGTAATCAACCCAAGTGTCCACTGACAGATGAATGGATTTAAAAAATGTTATATATATATCTATATACTATCTATCTATATCTATCTATCTATATCTATCTATCTATCTAATGAATTTGAAAGGCTATTACGTGCAGGAAGTAGACTTATTTTTGAGGTGTTCTATGGGGCACAGCTTGACCAAACAGAGGAGGCACAGGGAGCTAGCTTTTGGCTTAAGGACAACTGAAGCTGCCAGGAACAACCTCTGCAGAGCAGGGAGCTCCCAGTTGGTGGAAAAAATCAAGCAGAAGTCAGAAGGTCACTGCTGTAGCTGTTGTAAAGGGAATTCTGGCAACAAGTCCTTTTCAATGCCTCCTAAACTTATGACAGCATGACTGAACTATAATTTTAATGTTTTGGTTAATATGAGGGAAATTGGACCTAAAAAGATGCTTGTTGCCATCTTCTTCCTCCCTCTTCACTACCCCCTCCACCCCAAAGTAAGTTCCATAGATGGGTAGGTGGGAGGTGGTTGGATCTTTGATATATATCAGTGAATAAAACAAACACCTAAAACAGTTCCTGGCACATACTAGACACCCAAATATTTGAGTGAAGAATGAGTAAATACTCATTAAGTGTTTCATGTTACTGTCCTCTGCCTCAAGATTAGCTGCTACTGTCAGATACAGTTGATTTGCTTGTTTGGGTAGTGACATCAGTGGTATTTTTGCATGTGATGAGTCATTTTGACAATTTTCCACATTCTATTTTATTTTTTAAATTTATTTATCTTTGGCTGCGTTGGGTCTTTGTTGCTGTGAACGGGCTTTCTCTAGCTGCAGCGAGCGGGGGCTACTCTTCATTGTGGTGCACAGGCTTCTCATTGTGGTGGCTTCTCTTGTTGCAGAGCAGGGGCTCTAGGCACACAGGCTTCAGTAGCTGTGGCTTGCGGGCTCTAGAAGGCAGGCTCAGTAGTTGTGGCGCATGGGCTTAGTTGCTCCACGGCATGTGGGATCTTCCCAGACCAGGGATTGAACCCATGTCCCCTGCATTGGCAGGAGGATTCTTAACCACCGTGCCACCAGGGTAGTCCCAATTTTCCACATTTTTTTATTATAGATTTATTTACTTATTTTTATTTTTGGTTGTGTTGGGTCTTCATTGCTGCACGTGGGCCTTCTCTAGTTGCGGCCAGCAGGGGCTACTCTTTGTTGTGGTGCGTGGGCTTCTCATTGTGGTGGCTTCTCTTGTTGCAGAGCACGGGCTCTAGGCACGTGGGCTTCAGTAGTCGTGGCACAAGGGCTCAGTAGTTGTGGTGCACGGACTTAGTTGCTCCGCAGCATGTGGGATCTTTCTGGACCAGAGCTTGAACCCGTGTCCCCTGCATTGGCAGGCAGATTCTTAACCACTGTGCCACCAGGGAAGCCCCCAATTTTCCACATTTTAAAGAGAAAGAAATGTGGGAAGATTTGCAAGTATATCATTGAAAGGTCTGAAGTTAGCTGAACTGGGTAACTAGCAGGTTCTGTGCTGGTGCTACTTTTGATGAGAAAGGAAGATGTGGTCTTGGGGTTAGTAAGACAGATGATACCAGGACCCCAAATCCAGTTTTATCCAGGTTGCTGAACAGTATGATTTGGGGCAGAGCACAGGTACTCACCTTCAATTGCTTGATTTTCTACTCATTGCCTAACAAATGTCCTGGACGCTTGTGGGCAATAATTTAACTACTGATCCAAGATCTTACTATACCCAAATATACCCTTTTAATTCTCTCAACTAAAACCCACACTCAGCTAAACTCTTCATTCTGTAACACAAACCAGTCATATATTTCCTGTTCTCTGCCTCTTTTATATTTGAGACCATCACTGCCTTCTTCACATGGATGGTCTGGGAGTTGAGATGGATTAGAAGTATTTAAAGATAGTGAGGAGTCTGGCTTAACAGAAGTGTCAGCTAATGGTTACAATAATAAATAGTAAAATAAATTGAGTGCAGCAGATACAGGACTGGAGGGGGAGTGGGAGAAGCAAGTAGCAAATGATTGGAATTGACTTTTGTTACCATATGTGATCACATGATTGCCAACCTCCTCTACCCCCTCCCCCCAATTAATTACTGCGTGTAATTCAAATAGTGATAAAAATAATGTCTCATGTTTCACTTTCTCTAATGTGTTTAAGGAGCTCTGAAGAGTTCTGAAGACCATCTTATTGAAGGGGAAGGGCCAGGTGAACCTGCTCTGCATGAGGTACTGGGCAAGTCACTCAATGTCTATAATCTCCTAACAGGGAGATTGCCTATGGTTTGTGCAGTGACTCGCTCACTATCATGGAATCAGAATAAACTGGCAGTTCTGTTAGACTTATTTTTGGATCCTTGTACAACATCCTATACTGCTTTTATTTTATATATATTTACATTTGTTTACATGTTTACACTCATTACTCTATAACCAAGCTCAATCTTCCTTTATACCTTTTCTGTTTGGGGTAGTAGAGAAATTTTACAGCCCACAGCCAGATGTATCTGGAAGAGGAGTGGAACATGGAGGATACCTTATAAATTAAACCAGCACATTTAATAAAGTGTAACTTCTCATACTTATAATTAATGGGGTTTTTTTTCCCTTTATTTTCAAAAGGCTGGCTTTTCTCCATTACTCTACTATCAAAATCAAGAACTGCCTAATGGGTCTGTCAAGGAGGATCCAGCTCCTACTCCTGCTCCTCTGGAGGTCTCAAGCCCAGATACTACCGAGGAAGTAGCAGATCATAAGCCTAAACTCTGCAGGCTGGTCAAAGGTGAAGACGGCTACGGCTTTCACTTAAATGCGATTCGGGGTCAGCCAGGCTCATTCGTCAAAGAGGTATGGTGATCTGGTTCTGGCAGCCCAATGAACAGTCACAATTAGGAGAGTCCCAGTTTCTCCCACTCACTGATGGCTCAGTAAAAAGGTTACATTGAAGGCTTACACTGAGGGTCTCACTTGGGTTCAAATAAATGCTGTTATGGTCTTGTACCCTTTAAGATAGGTACTAGTACATCCTAAGCTCACATCTTTCATTTCTTAAACATCTGTTCCACCTAATTGTCTCTATAGATACTTTCAAATCAAACACTGTAAACAGAGTGAGCTGACATGACTGTAGTGGCAGTCACTAATGATTCTGGGAGTGATACTTGTTTGCTTCCGTGCATTTGGCATAATGCCCCTACCCTGCAGGGACTGACAGTGAGAAGACTATCTCTACAGCTCTCAAGCTGGGAACAAAGAAGGCGGACCTATGAAATCTAATGCCTTCAACCCAGAAGACATATGATATTCAACCACTGTGACACTACTCATTTGAGTACGGAAGTTGTAGCTTTCGTAAGCAGAAAAGCAATAGAGCACCATTCTCAACTTCTCTACCTCAAGGAGAAATAATAACATGATTAAGAATAAATTCTCAACGTCCTCATCTCTCCTCTGAAGAATAGCTAGTCTAACATTCTGTTATCTGTGTTTGGAAGTGATAACTCAGAACCTCTGCCCACAGGTACAGAAGGGTGGCCCTGCTGACCTGGCTGGGCTAGAGGATGAGGATGTCATCATTGAAGTGAACGGAGTGAACGTACTGGATGAGCCCTACGAGAAGGTGGTGGACAGAATCCAGAGCAGTGGCAAGAATGTCATACTCTTAGTCTGTGGAAAGAAGGCCTATGATTATTTCCAGGCTAAGAAAATCCCTATCGTTTCCTCCATGGCTAATCCACTGGATGACACCCCTGATCCCGAAGAAGGAACGCCGGAGGAATCAGAGCAAGACTCGCACACGGCAAAAGAACGAGTGAGTGGTGATACATTTCTTTTAGTGATCTAACTAACCAGAGTCTGGTAAAGTCCTTAATAAGTGCACCATGTGTCTATGTTTACCACAGATTTCCTAAAATACTAGAAAATTACAGTGTAAAGAGAACTAGCAAATTCATTTATCGTGGCAGAGAGGAGATGGTATAAGAACAGCAAACATCTTATTTTTCATAGCATGGAGTTTGATGGTAACTTATCAAAATTATAATGGGAACCACCAGAAGAAACAGAATCAGACTATTTATGTACAAATTCTGGATCTACCATTTATCAGCCTTGGGTAAATGGATTTATTCTCTGTGCCTCAGTTTCCCGACCTATAAAACAAGGATAATTTGTCAGATTGTTATCAGGATTATATTATGACTGTTAAAGTGCTTTGAGCAGTGCCTGCTTCATAGTAAGCATGAAAATGAATGGTGGTGGTTAGTGACAGTATTGTTTTTAAAATAATTGACAGATATTCAAGTTTTATTACTGGGGAAGAGTAAGCATTATTCCGTATGTATTTGGATTAGATAAATTCCTTGGTAAGTCTCAATTTCTTTTCACAGGTGAACTTGAGGTCCAGAAGTAAACTGACCTAAGTTCATAAAGAAAATGTATGGCAAAACCAAGACTCTAAAAGTTTTATATTCTTTCTGTTACATTATTTCTATTGATTGGTAATATAAAAAACAAATACTCATTTTTAATGAATACATGCTGTCTTAGTCTGTTTGGGCTGCTAAACAAAATAGCATATAGACTGGTTGGCTTATAAACAACAAACATTTATTTCTCACTGTTCTCGAGGCTGGGGAAGTCCAAGATCACGGCACAGACAGATTCAGTGTCTGGTGAAGGACCTCTTCCAGGTTGCAGACTGCTGACTTCTGGCCATGCCTTCACATGGAAGAAGGGGCTGCGGAGTTCTGGGAGGCCTCTTTTATAAGGGCACTAATCTCAATCATGAGAGCTCTGCCCTCATGACCTAATCACCTCCCAAAGGCCCTACCTCCTAATAACATCACCCTGGGGAACAGGATTTCAACTTACCCATTTTAGGGAGATACAGACTTGCAGACCATAGCATACACGAGAGCCATTGACCTTGTATACTAGATGTCTTTAAAAAATTCCATAATAACTCTATAGGAAGTCATTATAGTACTATGCTAACTTTACAGAAAAGAAATTATATATATATGGACATTAAGAAATGTGTTAGTGTCAAACAGCAAACTGGAAACAAAGCCAAGTATAGAATTCAGGTCACCTGGCTTCTAGTGAGTGACTCTACTCCCTGATTTAAGTCATGCAACTCTAGAATAGATCATCCATCTCCTGATGTTCACACTCTTACCACTTATAGATCCTTTGTTTTCTTTTGCACAGGCCCACAGTACAGCCTCTCATTCTTCTTCCAATTCTGAAGATACAGAGATGTGATGAGAACAAGCAATAGCTTTGGCTGATAGCTGTTTCTGGGTATTTAATAGGAATCCTTTCCTAAGGAATGAGCTACCACCGGTTTACTGTCTCTGTTAGAGAAGAACTCCTCTGGAAACCAGTTTGTCATGTGTGATTGTCTTCTGTTGTCATCTGTTTTAGGGGCGGCTACTGCAGATAGCTTATTTATGGTCAACTTAGGAAAAGTTAAGGCAGGAGCCAGATGCTTTTCATTTGATTTCTTTCAAGCTTCAACTTAACTACATTTCTCTGTATGCTGTTGTCTCTTCTGTAGGTTCCTAGAGCACCAAAGATGATTCATAAATTTGTATATGTGAGAACTGCTAATTAAAGTATCTGAACAGATAAGCCTATTAAAATTATCCTTTGTAAGAATGTTGTTGTTGCTAAAATAAATGCCATTAAAAATGCCTTTTGAGTATGCTTAAATTTTGCCTGTTAGCTGATGTAACCTTAATAGTGCTTTTGTTTTTGGTAAACTTTTTATGCTTTAACCTTCATGTTGCCTCTAGATAACCAAAACACAATAAAACTCAGAATAAGATCTTAGTAATAAAAAGAGACTTCCTGGTAATAAAATTCAGGATTTTCTTAAATTGCATATCTGAGTGTTCTACAAATTTTCCAACAGCTTCCTTTTACAGATGAAGAAATTGAGTCGTAGGATAGGAAAGTGACTTATTCCAGTTAACAGTTATTCATTGTTTTACCCCACAGCACGAGGGGCAGATGAAAAGAAAAAATGAGATATCATCACTGCCTTGAATTTAGAGTAATTCACTTTTAAATAATAAGTTGAAAGGAAATCAAGAAAAATGACATACTTTGAAGTCTCTCTTGGTAGACTCTAGTTCAGTTGCATACCATTCCTTCTCCAGGACAGATAACCTCTTGGTTATTTTAAGGGGACAGGGGTTGGGGAGGAAGGGTGGGATGCCAATTCATATTAGATCACACAAGCATAACTTTTTAACCAAGCTATCCTTGATAAAATGATGCTAAGTCCAAAGTGTTAACAATCTCTGATTTTAATGATAGTCAATCTCAAGGGAACGTCATAACCTTCTCCATGTGATCCTTGACTTGAACAGAATCTCGTGTTTGGCCCAGCTACCTTAGATCTCGCTTAGCCCAGAATTCCAGTGTATTTTCTCCCCTTAGTTTCTTGGCTCTGTCCAGTCCCACCACCCAGCATACTGCACCAGCCTCAAACCCAAACAGGGTGCTCTTGGCTGAGTACTAGCTTGAGTTACTTCTCTCTCTCATTTCTGTGATCATGAGTAGCTGATGCTACTCATGATCACAGTATCATCTGAGGAGGAAGGTGTGAGCTGGAGGTAGAATATGCTACCACAGCATTTTGTTTGTTTAAAAAATGTTAGGCCCTGGTCCCCTCCATTTTTTCCCTCTTATATCCAAATTCTGACACCACTGGCCTGTAGCAGTCTGTAATAGGCATGAGTTCAAGGTGCCATATGCTTCTCTGGTGCCTGTTTGTGGGCCAAATAGAGGAAGAGTATGCTGGAGAGAGCACTGACCAGGAAGATGACATCAAACCACCGGTGATAGAAGTTGAACTGTAGCTCTCCAAGGACTTCGGTGACTATGGTGCGGTACTCCAGAGGCATGCTCATTCGGATCAGCAGCACAGAAGAGACGAAGTACATGCCCTGTAAGTCAGATTAATCCAGAAGTCCCTTTGAATGTAGTGACAGACAAGTCCCAGGACATTGTTAAAATATTTAAAAGTATAGAACACATTTCTGGCATTTTACAGCTGTACACATAAAGCTAGTTCCTTAAACTTACCATTATCTGTGCTAATAGCAGGACAATGACATTGGAGGACTTACTGCTGGATATGGCATAAAAGAACTGTCAAGAAAGGGAGGAGAGATGAATTTATACAGTACTGCTAGATTCCTGTGTCAAAAACATTAAGTAGTACAGTTAACATTTAATTAAAAATGTCTCTTCCATGCCACAATCCTGTATAGAACCATTCATATGATTAAGGCTATAAATAAGATATTTAAATAGACTGCCCCAAAAGGATCCAGTTATACTTTTCCCATATGGGTAAGTTGGTGGTTTTAGGTATTATAACATGAAAGGATTCCACCTTATCAGAAACTATGTGATACATGTGATTTTTTTTTAAATTAATTAATTTTATTTTTTTATTTTTGGCTGCATTGCGTCTTCGTTGCTGCGTCCAGGCTTTCTCTAGTTGCGGCAGGTGGGGGCTACTCTTTGTTGCGGTGCGCGGGCTTCTCATTGCGGTGGCTTCTCTTGTTGCGGAGCACCGGCTCTAGGCGCGCAGGCTTCAGTAGTGGTGGCACGTGGGCTCAGTAGTTGTGGCTCACGGGCTCTAGAGCACAGTCTCAGTAGTTGTGGCACACGGGCTTATTTGCTCCGCGGCATGTGGGATCTTCCCAGACCAGGGCTCGAACCCGTGTCCCCTGCATTGGCAGGCGGAGTCTCAACCACTGTGCCACCAGGGAAGCCCGATACATATGATTTTAACATCATTATAAATCATTAAAACCAATTACTCCAGGCCACTCCAAGCCCTTGAAATTGTTACTAGGCTCCTGAGCTCTTCCTAAAATTGTGCTAGATGCTTGGTGATCCCTTCTCCCCTCCCAACCTCTTCTCTCCTTTCATTCAAACAATTCTTGGATTTTGAAATCCCTACCTCTTCTACCAGAGAGGATTTACCTTCCAGCTCCATGAAGCCTTCCTATGTTGATCAGAAAATAGCTGAACATTCTGCTTCTCCTACTTCCATATCCTCCTTACAAGCAACTCTCACAGTTATTCTTCTAACCTCAAATAATATCTCATTTATTCATTCCAAATACCTGCTCAGTACCTACCACGTGCCACGTTCTGTTCTAGATGCTGGTGACATATCAGTGAATGAAACAGACTGTGACCTCATTCTATGACCTTTGGTAACTAACTGTACTTATCTGATTGGTGTACGATGTAAATACATCATCATCAACTTATGTATTAGTTTAACTTTTTCTTTTATTCTGTTGTATGTCTTTTAAGTATTTGCGACTGTTGTTTAAGATCTCAGAAGGCAGAAATGTTAATTAGGTAAAATCATCGCACAGTGCCACATGTAATTAAATTAGTACTTTTAAACTCTGTGATACAACCTACCTTGGTAAGAGTGATCAGCAGTCCTCTGATAGACGTGACAATGATTATTCCAACCAGAATGAAAGAAATGTGTTGGGACCAGAACTTCACCTGTCCACACGATAGGAAGGAAAAATATTTGTTAAATTTCTGTTCAGAGAGATGGGAAAGCTAAGAAGAAGCATTCTTATCACTTATGTAGCTGTGAGAGGGAACTTCATTAGCAAGTAAGTGGAAGCGAAAACATGTACAGGAAGACTGCAGTGGATGTCTTAACTAGCAGACTTAAAACTTAAGGACAGAAGAAAGCAAGTGCAATGAAGTGATGAAAATAACTCTAATAACCAGAAGAAACACAAAGCTAATAACACAGCTTCAAGTGAAAAGCATGAATTAAAAGGAAACTAAATAGCAGCCTGATAATTTTTAATATCTGTGAATGACAGTTCTCTGATCACCCAAAAGTATAGGAAACTTTTCTTCTTATAATAAAAGAATATGTAGACATTCTCAGCTATAGTCTAGGAAATAGCTGACCTTCATCTGAATCACATGATGACACCTTTTTCTCCTCTTGGATTGCTTCAGAGTGAGAGGCAGCTGTGATACCCTGTGCTTGATTCAGGGCTGAAAAGCATCTGAGGGGGAGCTGCATTGCTAACATCTAAGAGATGTTATTCAGAATTATGAAACGTGGAGTACGTATATAGATGAGTTATAGATGGAATACATATACATACACAGCAGCTAGCCTCAAAGCACTGATAAGGGCATTTCTAAAAACTCACCCCAGTAAAAAAATTTAAAAGAGGAAAACATATGTAAAAAAAGAGTGAAGCATACTTTACCGTATAATTTATACACTACTTGAAGGAAAGATACCATGCTTCTTCACATGTAAAAGGATACACTATTGATCTATCATCAAAAAAATGTGTGCTTTGAGCTGTTTCTCAAGGACTGGAGCTCAATTTGCTCTGGTGCATTTTCATTTTATCCAGCTACCAGGGGCATGTCCAGCTGAGATGGCTGGCTGGGGGTAGCATGCAGTCTGTGGCCAGGATCGTAGCACAGCTAAATGGCACTCATAGGGACTAAGAACATGACATTGGTCTTATTATCAAAGTGCTAATCAGCTAGAATCATTGGCTATATATATACCTGGAAAATATACTTTTCTACAAATAAAGACATTAAACTTAAATTGGGACAAGAGTGTGTTTAGTAACAGTGGTATTATAAAACACATAGAAAGATGATTAAAAAAACCTTTGTGCACAGGTGACAGTTAACATTTTTAGCTCAAAACCCACATGAATTAATTGATACAGATAATTTTTTATAGCAGAAATCATTTCAGTTCTAACACGAAAATACTAATTAGTATTTAATTTTCTACCAGAGGAATCAAAGGTGAGTTATATTTGAAGATGTCATCAAGTATCACAGAGAGAAGTATTTGAATATTTGTTACGTAGAAGGTGGTGAGTGGTAGCTGCTACAGAGAAGAAGAGGAGGAACTACAGAAATAATCACTATCCACGACAATAATAATTTCTAGTCGTTACTTATGGATTATGCCCTTTACGAATTTGCCATATGAATATGCCAAAATATAGAGAGTGAGAAGAATGAAAGCAGAAGCAAGTACCTAGAATAAGGAGTTAGAATCTAAAGAATTGTAATTTAGAGCAGATAAAATAGAAAGAAACATACAAACAAGGATTTTGATATAACTCTTACATCAAATTGGATCCCCAGATAATTCACAGTGATCTCAATGCCTCTTGTGACTGGATCAGTTTTCCCAACTCGGTCAAAAACGATATTAATGGTTGCCTGCAGAGACACAGACCTTTACATTAGAGTATCTCAATAATCACCATTTTAAAAAATGATTCAAAATAATGAATTAATCACCAAATGTACCTTACAGGTGGATATTCCTAAAAATGCAATTCTACTCTCAATCTAAATCATGTATAAGAAATCTATTTTGGCTATTCACACATAGGCAAACAAAAGTCCCTATCTACACTATCTTTCTTTTCTGTAGAGTATAAAGGGGAATAAGGCTATGACATATACAACTTAATTTAATACGATCCAGAAAGGAAACATTTTGGTAGACGAACTCAGGGTAAGAGAATCAAGGAATTCCAGGGTCATTCCCTGTGGTTATTTTCTGACAGCTCTAATAGTAATCACTAAAACAACAAAAAGAGAGTTATAGCTGACAAGCCAACAAAGAAGATCAAATGGAATTACGAAAAATACCCAATTAATCCAAAAGAAGGAAGAAAAAAAGGAAAAAGGGGAAAAAAGAACACATGAGATGAATAAAAACATACAGCAACATGGTTGTTTTAAACTCAACCATATCAATAATCACATTAAATATAAATGGTCTAAACCAGGGGTTGGCAGACTCTGCCACTGTCATATAAATGTAGCTACAGACAATATGTAGATAAATGGGCTTGGCTGTGTTCCAATAAAACTTTTTTTTTTTTTTAATTTTTATTTATTATTTATTTATTATGTTTTTATTTTTGGCTGTGTTGGGTCTTCGTTTCTGTGTGAGGGCTTTCTCCAGTTGCGGCGAGTGGGGGCCACTCTTCATCGCGGTGCGTGGGCCTCTCACTATCACGGCCTCTCTTGTTGCGGAGCAGAGGCTCCAGACGCTCAGGCTCAGTAGTTGTGGCTCACGGGCCCAGTTGCTCTGCGGCATGTGGGATCTTCCCAGACCAGGGCTCGAACCCGTGTCCCCTGCATTGGCAGGCAGATTCTCAACCACTGCGCCACCAGGGAAGCCCCCCAATAAAACTTTTAAAATAAAAGCAGATGGTGGCTGGATTTGGCCTGTGGGCTACAGATGGCCGACTCCTGGTCCAAAT
This sequence comes from Balaenoptera musculus, assembly GCF_009873245.2. Taxonomy (NCBI): domain Eukaryota; kingdom Metazoa; phylum Chordata; class Mammalia; order Artiodactyla; family Balaenopteridae; genus Balaenoptera; species Balaenoptera musculus. The sequence goes on along the minus strand of NC_045785.1, from coordinate 107,400,302 downwards.
ATGACAATTAAATGGCAGAGACCATCAGATTAGATAAAAAAGCAAGTTGTGGGGCTTCCCTGGTGGTGCAGTGGTTAAGAATCCCCCTGCCAATGCAGGAGACACGGGTTCGAGCCCTGGTCCAGGAAGATCCCACATGCCGTGGAGCAACTAAGCCCATGTGCCACAACTACTGAAGCCTGCGCTCTAGAGCCCGTGAGCCACAACTACTGAGCCCGCGTGCCACAACTACTGAAGCCCGCGTGCCTAGAGCCCGTGCTCTGCAACAAGAGAAGCCACCGCAATGAGAAGCCTGCACACTGCAACGAAGAGTAGCCCCCGGTTGCTGCAACTAGAGAAAGCCCACGTGCAGCAACAGAGACCCAACGCAGCCAAAAATAAATAAATAAATAATAAATAAATAAATTTTAAAAAAGCAAGTTGCTTACAAGAAACCCACTTTATTTTTATTTTTTTTCAATATATCCAGGTTTTAATTTTTTTTTTTCACACACACACACTGTATTTTATTTTTACAGGAGATAAATAGACTGACACCAAGCATTGTAAATGGATGACCACAACAAAAGCAACAATGATTGCAATTACCAAACACGAAACACACTCATGCTATGTCATAATATTGACATTCAGTCCAGTAATCCTCCACTGTAACAGCTCCTTTACTTTGCAGTGAAAATTGATTTGTATATTCTTTGCCTCTGAGTCCTTGAAGAAACCCATTTTAAATATAAAGATACAAATAGGTTAAAAGTAAAAGTATGGAAAAAGATATATTATGTTAACGCTAATCAAAAGAAAGCTGGAATGTCTATATTAATATCAGACAAAGTAGATTTCATAGTAAAAAAAAAAAGGGTCATTTCATAAGAATAAAAGAATCATTTCAACAAGGGGCACATAATGACCCTACATGACATACATGAAGCAAAAAAATGATAGAATTTAAAAAAAGGCAAATCCACAACAATAGGTGGAAATTTCAACACCCCTCTCTCAGTAATTAAGTAGTCAGAAAATCAGTAAGAGTACCGAAAACTTTAACAATACTATCAACCAACTTGACCTAATTGACACTTGCAAGCCATTCCACTCAACAGGAGTAGAATACACATTCTATTCAAGTGTACATAGAACATCAACCATGGTTAACCATATTCTGGGTCAGAAAACAAGTCTCAATAAATTTAAAAAGATTCAAAGTATATTCGCAGATCACATGAAATTAAATTAGAAAGCAATTACAGAAAGATATTCAGATGATCCCCAAATATTTTATGACATACTTCTAACCCACAAGTCAAAGAAGAAATCAAAAAGGAAATCAGAAAGTATTTTGAACTGAATGAAAATAAAAATAAACATATCAAAAAAGTTGCATTTTGTGAGATGCAACTAAAATAGTGCTTAGCAAGAAATTTATAGCATTAAGACACCTATATTAAAAAAAAGGTTTCAAACCAATGATCTTAGCTTCCACTTTAAGAAATTAGAAAAAGAAGACCCCCAAAAAGCAGAAGAGAAATAATAGTGGAAACCAGAAAAACAACAGAGAAAAATCAATTAACCCAGATGCTGGTTCTTTGAAAAGTTCAATAAGATTGATAAACTTCTATCAAGACTGATCAGAAAAAAAGAGAAAAGACACACATTATCAATATCAAGAATTAGAGAGATATCAATTCACATCCACTAAAATTATTATAATCAAAAAAGATAGATAATAAGTGTTGGAGAGGATGTGGAGAAATTGCAACCATCACACATTGCTGGCAGAAATGTAAATTAGTACAGATGCTTTGGAAAACAGCCTGGTAAGTTTGGCAGTTTATTAGAAGGTTAAACATATAGTTAGCATATAATCCAGCAATTCTACCCCTACAGGTATATACCTAAGAGAAACGAAACATCTGTCCACATAAAAACTTATACATGAATGCTCACAGTAGCATTAGTTACAGTGGCCAAAAAGTGGAAACAACTCAAATGTCCATCAACTGATGAGTGGATAATTTAAATTAATGTGGTATATCCATATAATGAAATATTACTCAGTCATAAAAAGGAATGAAGTAGTGATAGAGGCTACAACATAGATGAACATTGGAAACATTATGTGAAGAAGCCAATCACAAAAGATCACATTGTATGATTCCATTTACATGAAATGTCCAGAATAGGGAAATTTATAGAGACAGAAAGTATCAATAGATTAGTGGCTGCCTGAGGCTGGGGGAGAAATAGGGAATGACTGCTAGTGAGTATGGGATTTCTTTTTGGGATGATAAAAATTGATTGTGTTGATGGTTACACACTTTCTGAATATTACAAACCACTGTATTGTACACTAAATGGGTGAATTGTATTGCATGTGAATTATATCTCAATAAAGCTGTTACATAAAAAGAGAATAAGAGGTGACATCATTACAGATTTTATAAATATTAAAAGGATAATAAGAGAATACTATGAACAATCTTATGCCAATAAATTTGACAACTTCAATAAAAATGGATAAATTCTTTGTAAGACACAAGCACAAAAGTTCACTGAAGAAGAAATAGATAACCCTGAATAAACTTTATAAATATTAAAGAAATTATATTTGTAGTTAAAAAATCTCTCTGCAAAGAAAACTCCAGGTCTAGATGGCTGATGAAATCCACCAAACATTTAAGAAAGAAATAATAACAATTCCACGCAAACTCTTCTGCTAATTAGAAGAGAAAGAAATACTTCTCAACTTATTCTCTAAGGTTAGACACCTAAACCAAACAAAGACATTAACAAGAAAACTACATTCTGGTATTCCTCAGAAACATGTATGCAAAAATATCTGAAAATCACATATTTGATAAAAGGCTTCCAGACTATATTGAAAAACTCTCAAACCCAATAAAAAGAAAACAACCTAATTAAAAAATTGGCAAAAAATTTGAATAGATACATTGCCAAAGAGGATATACAGGTGGCAAAAAGGCACATAAAAAGTTGTTCAACATCATTAGACATCAGGAAAATGCAAATTAAAATGATTCAATACCACCTCATACCTATTAAAACATCTAAGATTAAAAAGACTGACTACACAATGTTGGTGAGGATGTGGAATAACTGAAACTCTCAAACACTGCAGGTGGGAATATAAAATGGTGCAACCTCTTTGGAAAAGTTTGGCTGTTTCTTCAAAAGTCAAACATACATTTGCCATATGATCCAGCCATTCTACACTTAAATGCTTTCTCCCAAGAGAAAAGAGAGCGTATGTCCAAATACAGACTTGTACACAAATGTTCACAGCAGCTTTATTGTAATATCCCCAAATTGAAAACAAACAAATATCAATCAGCAGGTGAACAGATAAACAAATTGTGGCACATCCATACAATGGAACACTACTCAGCAATAAAAAGGAAGAGAGAGGCATTACAAAGGGGCCTGAGGAAACTTTTGGAAGTGATGGATGGATATGTTCTCTATCTTGATTGTGGTGATGACTGTTGCACAGGTATATATATCAAAACTTACCAAATTGTATACTTTAAATATGTACAGTTTGTTGAATGTCAATTACATCTCAATAAAGCTGTTAAAAATGTTATGCTCTCCTAAAGGCTGCATCTCAGAAAAAGCCTTTAGTATCTTAGTTAACTGAATACACTATCTTCATTTATCCTCTCCCATTGAATGAATCAAGATTTAAAAGCGTCATCTGAATGGGTATTAACATCAATTTATTATAACATTAGATCTGTTAAATCCAGAATCCTCCATTCATCTACACTGATCAAAATTAACTAACAAGCTGACAAAGCTCCTCTTTGTGCAAGCACAGCCCCAGTGGGAAAGTCACCAAACTAGAACGTCAAATCAGCCTTTTCTATAATCACACTGAAATCCATTAATACCTGCAGATGAGTCACAAGTAAAGACAAATAATGCAGTACATAAAATGCACATAAAGAATAGAGCGTTAAGGGAGAGCCACAAAAGAATAAGAGCTGTAAGCACAGAAGATGAATTTATCTTTAGAAATATGTTTTAGAATTTACTTTTTGGGTTATATACAGATTATTAAAAAGGACAGGTGGTTTCTATTCTGAGCTGAAGGTAGGAATTGCGTTATATACAGTCACGTACTCATGCGTAATATGGAAAGCAGGGTGTAAAATAAGAAACTTCAATATTCACTCTTCATATATATCACAATCTAAGAACTTATTCATGATTTCTGACAGAAGAAAAACGCAACCTCCCTCTTCTAGGTGACCCAAAAAGGAGAGGGTGAAAAAATGAGGCTCAGAGATGTGAAAGATCACATTTTCTATTGACTCAACTGGATTTGGAATTTAGTTCAATGCCTCAACCAAACCCAATTTTCTCTCTCTGCCATTACCAGGGAAAATCACCTAAATCCTGACAATTAAAAATAATATACTTACCATGAAAATTTTCCAAACACAGTAAATAGAGAAAAAGTAACCCAGAAAATTAAAATATTTCCCCTTGAAAGTTTTGGAGTATTCTATTCTCTCCTGAGGGAAAACAAACACAAAACATGGTTAGTCTCAGCAAAATTACATTTATATTCCACAAAATTCCTGCCTCTATGAATCACTGTTCAGGCTAAGAATTAAAACCACACATGATAATAATAATAATATTAAAATGACAGTAATAGTAGTAGTGGGAAAAATTTATTGAATGATTACTTTAAGCCAGAAATTAGGATAAACACCTTCCATGCATTATCTACTTTAATCTTCATAACAACTCTTATGAGATATGTTCTCTTTAATTTTACAGATGAGAAAACAGAGGCTTAGAGAGGCTAAATAACTTGCTTAAGGTTGCAGAGCTAGTGAGTAAGGGAAGTTAGGCTCAGGTCTATCTGTCTTCAAAGCCTATGTTTACCTCTATCCTACATGGCTATTCCTGTGAAGTAATCCTCAAAAAGGATTAAAATAGTTTGAACAACCTTAACTAATAGATTTTGCATATTTAAATTACATTGCATTTTAGGTGTACAAAGGAAAGTTACCCTTGTAGTTAGGTCCCTTCTTGATCCGGATCCTTTAAAATAGGGCTAGACCACGGCAGATTGGTGTCTTACTGCTCTTACACTATTACTAACTTGCAAGAGAATAGAAAACAGAGGAGCTACCACAGGAGCTACCCTCTTGATCCTGGATCATCAGTAGGAAGTGGTGTGTGCCACCTTCCTAGATGATTAAAAGCCTCTTCTGACTATCCCACTAATTTCTATTTTTGAGAGCGTTCCATCAAGGGTTTTGCTACTGGTAGGAGCAATGTCACAAAGACTGCAGCCATCAGTGCTTCATGGCTGATATTGAAGCTATGAGGTGCCTCTTACATGGCTTGGCCATAGAGGATGCTAAAAAGCTATTCAGTCTTGTTCTGTCTTCAATCATATTAGTAAAAACCACACTTCAGTTTCCTTGCTCTGTACCTTGGTAGCATATAGATCAGCCGTTTCCAGAAAAAGCTGCCTGCTTAGTTCTTCCAAAGCATCCACTTCCTGTTGAATAAGAGTAAGATCTGGCACAAAATGGGCATCAAGGTTTAAATCACATAGAAGTTTCAAGGAATAGCAATGAAGAAAGCATATGCTTTTGGTTTCTTCTACAGTGGGTCCCAGGAACTGCCCGTATTTTCAATTTCCTGCTTATAGCCAGCAGTACTACTTTAGAACAATTTTTCCAACCTCAGACACAAGTGTATAAAAGCTTTTCCATCAAGAGCATTCCCACCAACCACCTACCACTCAGTTTCTCACTAGCTCAAGTGGCTCAGAGAGATGGTTCTGTTTATTTTTGCTTTATCTAGTTAGATTAAGTCAAATGTAATCTTTGGAATCTCAAAAGGTTGCATAGTAAGAAAAACACCTATAATATAGCAAAGTTTTCTCCTGAAATATCTGAATAAATACAATGTTAGGGAAGGGAACTAATGTTTACTGAGTTCTAATACAGGCTGGGATTTATAGACATTACCTTCTTTAGCTCTTTACAGATACTATCTTCTATTATTTACAACAATCCCATGAGATAGGTGTTATTATCCATTTTGCAGATAAGGAAAGTAAAGCTCAGAGAGTCAAATAACTTGCTCAGAGTCACACAGCTAATAGGCATGGAAGCAAAGTCAGATCTGCCTTACTCCAAGGCCTGCTCTTTCCATTACGCTATGCCACTTTTGAAGAACTCAGTGAGGTCGTGTGATCATCTTCTCCATTTAGGAAAGGACTCAGAGATCTTAAATAATCCCGATACTTTTTTGACTTGACTTAGTGTTGCTAAGATAGCTTAAACCTAAACTTTGGCCTTTATGAATTTTTAAGTAATAAAAACAGTAAAGACAGACCCTTCTAAAACAGAAGCATTGGCTTTGATCCAAATCCTCCCTCCTCTCTGTGAGTTTTCCACTACTACCCAAATCAGCAAATGCCCTTCAGCTCCTTCCTCAGTAGTGGCTGCTGTTGGCATGGTCCAGGCCACTGAATAACGCGGTTTAATGAGTTACACGTTTGGCTCTTCCATGATTAGGCAGTAAGCTCCTTGAGGAGAGAGGCTATCCTCTGCTCATCATTTTACCCCTTAGCACTCTGTCTGCAAATAGGAGACGAGAAATGAATTTAAAGTCATCTTTTTTTTCTCTCTCCTGTGGTCATCCTACTTTTTTTTTTTTCTAATGCTTACCTGCATTTCACACCAGAAAGATATATCATAATTTATAGCAAGAATAGGTTACATTCTTTTCCTCCAATTGAGGCATGGGTAAATTTGTTCTTCCTCAGGCCAGAGAATGAAGCAGGAATATGCTATTTCACCTCTAGTCCCCCACCCCAAATTCCAGCTTAATAACCTGGTAGCCACAAAGAGATTTGGTTACTCAATTTGGGAATCAGTTCAACACTGCAACGAGCTGGGCCAAGACAAGTCCATTATCCCAATCTCCTTGATTCTTTAAACCAAAAAGTCACTGGAGATACAGAGCTGCTTAAAATGTGTTTGTTTCTAAAACTGACTGCTTTAGAAATGGGCCCTTACAATCCCATATACAAACTATCCATTTGGGGGAGCCATTGTTTTGTGGTGGTTTTTCAGAGGTGGGAAATACAATAGTGTAGTGGAAAGAACTGAGGAGACCACAGTTCTGGTCTTAATCTTTGCCACAAGCCACTGTGTGACTTAACTTCTCTGGGTCTATTTTCTCATCTGTAAAATGGAAAGACTGACATGTTAGGACCCCTTCAGTTCAAAGACAATGGTTTTATTATTTTATGATCTTCTATGGCTGTTGGAAAGATGACTGTACACATTGTATTTCCTAAGCCCAGCCCTGGCCAGCTGAACTCTGATGCAGTCAGGTATCTTAGAAGAGAATATCCCAATACTATTTTTTCTTCTGCCCTTGGTCCAGAATTGAGAAAAAGAATCAAGCAGAGGGATAAAGGATACTTTCACTTCCTGGGGCTGAAGTGGTAACACTCTTTATCATTCCCCAGAATCCTGATGGTTTGTTATGCACCTCCCCCTTCTGGAACATAGTCCTCCGTGTCACTGCCATCCTGAAATAAAATATAAAACCTCAGCAAGGAAGCATGGACCCTCGTAGTCCATTCTCATCCGCTTTCCAGTCGCATCACTGCTCCTTTCATTTGCTGAGCTGTTCAGGGAAGGATTCGAATTCTGGAGTCCCACTTTCCCACAGCTTACAATTGAGGGAAAAGCATACACTCCCGGAAGGAATGTGGAATAGGTGAAGGAGCACAGAATTGGAGTAGGCAATAAATTTGAGGACTGGCTCTACCACTTGGAAACTGTGAGACCTTAGAGTTTTCATCTCCTCATCTCTGGATGATTGTGAAGATCAATGAAATAATATATTTAATTATTACCATTATCATTTAAAAACAAAATAAAACAATAGCTAACATGCCTAGCTAAAGGATCAGGTACAGGGTAGGAACTCAATAAATGTTTTTTTCTTTCCTTTTTAAAAGCAGACAGAAGAAAAACAAACAAACAAACAAAAACCCCAGAAAATCACATAAACCTGGCCTCTTCTAAAACACTATTCTCCCTTTAATGACAGTCTCCCCCTACTACCGAATACATCAATGGAAAACTTGTCCTTCCTCTTGTCCTGTCAGTCTGTGGAAGGACCTACCGCCTCAGTGGTGGCTGCTGGCGTGTTCCAGCCCACCACATGGAATAGGGTCCTTGTGAGGAAAAACAGATCATTTGTGCATAAATGGCTACTTGAAGAGTACAATAGGCCAAGGCCTACAGGCTTAAAATAAACCAGAATGAGTCTAATAAAAAGAGTTGTAGAACTAAAGAAAAATTTAACTCAAGGTTAAACTCAAAAGGATGACAAGAGATAGAAGTGGTAAGGATAAAGAAGCAGCATTGGTATTCATGGTTAGGACCAATACAAATGGAACCAATGGTACCAAATACCAAATGGTAATTTTGTGGGCTAAATTCTTTAAGCCATTGGCTAAAATGGTATTAACAATAAAGAATATTAAGTGTGTTAGCCACAATGACTTAACTGTTTCCTCCTTAAAATGCCCTTTACCGGGATACTGAGTAAATGGAATATAGCTCCCAAGTTGTATTAGCTCCTTCTGCCTTTTCCTTTAATTACACATGTTCACTGTAACTCAGCATTATTGGAAGATGTAGAACAACCAAGAAGAGGCTCAGACCTAGGGAGATTTTGACTTGGCAAGACTCAGAAGTCTTAGTTTTCCTATTTTCATAGTTGGGAAAGCTGGAGCAAAAGGGAAGAGGTTCTATCTCACTCATTTACATCAACATAACATGCTGGACTAAAGGAAGGCAGGGGGGATAGGGCGCACAGAAGCACATTTCTGTTGTCCTTAGTTTCAATGTCTATAATACAATAAACATAATGACTGGCTGTGGAGTGGAACCTCTTGAACATGTAAAGATGACAGACACTGCATTGTGGTCCCACAACAGGCAAAGAGGTAATCACTAGAAGAAGTATGTACTTGGTGGTAGTTTGCACATAAAGAAGCTGAAAAATGTCTACTATGGTTTAAATACGCCATCCTACAGTTTTCTGGTATCCATCGCTTCTGGTTGGAAGTCAGCAATTACTTTTTAAATTAAACATTTTCTTTTGAGATAACTGTAAATCCACATGGGGTTATAAAAAAAATACAGAGATACCATGTACCCTTTCCCCACCTTTCCCCAATGGAAATCTTGTCGGTACAATATCACAACCAGGATACTGACACTTATAGAGTCAAAATACAGAACATTTCCATTACTACAAGGATCCCTCATGTTGCCCTTGTATAGCCCACTTCCCTCCTCCCAGCCCCAGCCCTTCTTTAACCCCTGGCAACCACGAATCTGTTTCCACTTCCATTTTGTCATTTAAAAAATGTTATATAAATAGAATCATACAGTATGTACCCTTTGTGGATTGGCTTTTTTACTCAGCATAATTTTCTGGAGATTCATCCAGGTTGTTGCATCTATCAGTAGTTCATAACTTCTTATTACTCAGCAGTATTCTGTGGTATGGATAAACCACACTTGAACCATTTATCCATTAAAGGATATCTGGATTATATCCATTTTTGGCTACTATGAATAAAACTGCTCTAAACATTAAGGCACAAATTTTTGTGTGAAGATAAGTCTTCATTCCTCTGGAAAAAGTGCCCAGGAATGCAATTGCTATGCTGTGTAATAGTTGCATGTTTAGTTTTTTTAAGAAACTGCTAAACTGTGTTCCAGAGTTACTATACTATTCCACATTCTAACCAGCAATGTATGAGTGATCCAGTTTCTCTGCATCCTTACTAGCATTTGTTGTTGTCACTAATTTTTATTTTAGTCATTCTAATAGGTATATAGTAATACCTCACAGTTTTAATTGCATTTCTCTAATGGCTAATGATGTTAAAAACCTTTTCATGTGCTTAATTGCCATTTATACAACGTGTACAGTGAACGTCTGTGCAGGTCTTTTGCCCAACTTCTAACTGGACTGTTTGATTTCTTCTTTTTTTCTCTAAGTTCTGAAAGTTAGTTCTTTCTCAGATATGTGGTTTGCAAATACTTTCTCCCAGTCTGTAATTTCTCTTTTCATCCTCTTAGCAGGGTCTTTCACAGAGTGAAATTTTTTCGTTTTGATGAAGTCCAATTTATCAATTTTTCCTTTTATGAATTGTGCTTTTGGTGTCAAGTCTAAGAACTCTTGTGTAGCCCTAGATCTCAAATATTTCTCCTATTTTTCTACCAAGTTTTATAGTTTTACATTTTGAATTAATTTTTGTATAAGGTGTGAGACTTAGATTGAGATTCATTTAAAAAAAAATCTATAGATGTCCAATTGTTCAAGCACCATTTGTTGAAAAGGCTATCTTTCCTCCACTGAATTGATTTTGCAAATTTGTAAAAAATTAGTTGGGCATTTTTCTGTTGGTCTGAGTCTTCTATTCTGCTCCTTTGGTCTATGTGTCTATACCTCTGCCAATATAATCCTTGATTATAGCTGTATAATAAGTTTTGAAATCAGATAGACTGATACTGTTCATTTTACTTTTTCAAAATTGTTTTAGCTATTTTGAAAAAGTGTCTAGTACTTTTGTGTCTCCATATAAACTTTAGAATAATTCTGTGTGTATCTACAAAAAATCTTGCTGGGATTTTGAAATGACTTACATTAAATGTGTACATCAATGTGGGGAGAATTAACATCTTTACTACGTTGAGTCTTCCAATCTATTAAACATGGTATGTTTCTCTATTTAGACCTTTGATTTCTTTCATCAGCACTTCATAGTTTTCAGCATATAAGTCCTGTACTTGTTGTGTTAGATTTATACCTAAGTATTTCATTTTTTTTGAGTGACTGTAATTTGTACTGTATTTTTAATTTCTAGTAATATAAAAATACAATTAATTTTTGTATGTTTACTTTGTATCCTGCAACCTTGTTCAGCAACCATTACTTTTTTTTTTTTAAACATCTTTATTGAAGTATAATTGCTTTACAATGGTGTGTTAGTTTCTGCTTTACAACAAAGTGAATCAGTTATACATATACATATGTTCCCATATCTCCTCCCTCTTGCGTCTCCCTCCCACTCTCCCTATCCCACCCCTCTAGGTGGTCACAAAGCACCGAGCTGATCTCCCTGTGCTATGTGGCTGCTTCCCACTAGCTATCTATTTTACATTAACCATTACTTTTTTTGTTGCCCCTCTATATTTGTCACTTTTCTCTTGATGCTTTCAAGATTTTTTCTTTATCTTTGTCTTTTAGCAATTTGACTATATGAACCTAGGTGTAGTTTTGTGGTTCCCCTACTTAAGCCTCTTAGATCTGTAAATTAATGTTTTCCACCAAATTTGGAAGGCTTTTGGCCATTATTTTTTCAAGTACTTTTTTGGCCCCTTTCTCCTTCTTCTAGGACTCCAACTACAAGTATTTAGACTGCTTGATATTGCTTCATCCTGAGATTTTGTTCATTTTTCTTCCATCTTTTATTTCTCTATTCTTCAGACTGAATAATTTCTATTGATCTGCCTTCAAGTTCACTGATTCTTTCTTCTGCCATCTCAACTCTGCTAAGCCTACATAGTAAAATTTTCATTTCAGTTACTGTAGTTTTCAGGTTTGAATTTTCTTTTGTTTCTTTTTTAAAATATAGTTTGTATTTCTCTTTTGAGACTCCTTTTCTGTTCACTAATTAATATTATGCTTCCTTCATTTCTTTGAATGTATTTATAATAGCTGCTTTCAAGTCTGTTTGCTAAATCTGTTATCTGGGGCCCCCTCGAGTTAAGTGTCTATTAGTTGCTTTTTATCTTGAATATGGGTTGCACAGTTCTGTTTCTTTGTATGTCTAGTAAGTTCTGATTGAAAACTTGACATTGTAGGTATTATGTTTTAGTGGCTTTGGAATCTGTTTTATTTTTCTGAGGACTGTTCTTTTTTTGTTCTAGTAAGCAGTTAATTTACCTGGACTCGAAATGTGAAACTGTCATACTTACTGTGTGCAGTAACTGACGTTTCTACTCAGTTTTTCAACTCTTAGAGGCTCTTTCTTTAGCTCGACTCTCTGGTGGTTTCCTCTGAGCCTGAGCAGGTTAGTGGTCAACAAAGAATTTGGGCAGATTTTATAATCAGATTTTAGGCCTTGCTTACCCTCTCTGTGGTCCCTTTGTTTCTAGGGATCCCTCCTAAATTTCTAATGCTTTTCCAGTCTTGAGTTCTACCTTCTGACACCTCAAGCCAGTAAGAATTTCACTTTCTGTCATCCAAGTTATGTGTCTAACTTACATACAGTTCAGACAATGCACTCAGTCAAAGACACAACAAACTTGCAAATCTCATTAAGAGGCAATGCTGCCTTTCAAGGGTAGACCCCTTTCTAGTTTCTGCCTACTTCTCTGGTATTTCCTCTACACATGCATAGTTCAGTGATGAGGCAGGGATTTGGGCAGAGTTCATATGTAGATTGTAGATCTCAGTCCTTCTGCATCTCTCTTGCTTCCAAAATTTTCCCTTTAAATTTTCCAGTTACTCTGCTGATTTGAACTCTATCAATCTGTATACTTGAGTGGGCAGTGGTTGAAGAGCACCCCGAGGCAAGAAAACCACAAACGTCCAGTTACCTGACACTCTTTTCAAATTTCTACCTGTCTCTGCTCATTTTCCATTGCCTTTGAATATTTGTTTTTAACAATATTTCCTGTTTCTAATCCAAGGGTAGAGATAAGGTTCTTCCTCATAGTAATAGCTTGCATTAACTTTTACATACTCTACGTACTCTAGGTTTTTTGTTTTTGTATGTCATAAGCTGTGTGAAAAAGTATAAATTCAGAATTTGTGGGTTGAAAGGGATCCTAGAGACCCTTTAGTTAACCCCACCATTTTACAAATGAGAAAACTGAGACAGTTTAGTATTTGCTCAAGATGACTTAACAAGTTTCTTGTAAAGTGATTGTCTAGCTCAAGTTCTTTTCCTTATACCATGGTGTGTAGTTGCATAACTGTATTTTCTATCTTCTACAAAACTACAATTTCAAAACTAATATTGTTTGTGAAAAGAGACTATACTTCAGTTATATCATAGATCTCCAAAACAAAAGCTTTAAAATCTAAGTCAACAGAAAAATAAAGCAAAATAACAGGTCACTTAATTCTCTCAAACTGAAAAAAGCTGAAAGGCTTTGATCACTAACTGAGCATATTCATACTATCTGAACTAGGTTTTTGATGAATATTTTCCAAATACTATAAACCTTATCCTCTATTCAGTGTTCCAAGTGAGAAGATAGTATGCCTCTTTCCTGCCCCCATTTTCAACCATTAACTTTTCTGTACATAACATGCTATTTTTTGTGTATGTCATCTCACTAGGGCCCTCTGCTGTTAAATTGAAAGATGGTTTTCTGGTCACTACTCTTCTGCAACTATGAGTGTTTCTGAAAACATTTTTTCAATATTTTGGTAAATAGCAAGCACATTGTATGAACCTCAAAGGTCGCAGTGTTGTCATGTTAGCTGTCTATCTGCCCTGTTAGCTCCACTGGGTAAAGAACTGTGATAATTAGGTCAAGTTGGGAGGCTGATTCTTCTGAGAGCCACTCAAATTAGTAAGACCTACTGCAGGACCACAAACCATCCCAGATCCTGACTTAACAAGGTCTATAGGGGTACATGTATAGATCAGAGCCAATTCCTCAGCATGACTAGTGATAAAATGGCTTAAAAGTGCACATCCACAATGACATGGGTCATGACTTTATATTCATCTCTCTATATGAATAAAATAAATATAGTACAAGGGAGAATGATCATGGGAATCAAAATAGTATGTTCCTATACAAGTATCTTTTAATATTGAACAGTGTTGCTCTTGTTGTTATATTCTAAAAATCTACATTCATATTCATTCATGTAAAATAAACTGTAGAGCATGAATGTGAACAAAACATATATAAGTAAACAAATGTATACACATGTGTATCTACTTCCACTCCCTTAGTAAAGATGTATACAAATGGAGATAAATAATTAGTTGGTGAATCTGGACCTCTTTATCATTCTAATGTCTATTGTTCTCTCTTATATTAAGTCTTCTTTGACTTGATTATGTACCTTACTACAGTAAAGTGTTGAAAGAAGAAACATGAAATGGAAAAACACTCATGCAATTTAAAACTTCTGTGACATCATTTTTATATGAGTACTAATAACTCTAATAAAATCAGTAGACCAATAAGCTTCATGAAGGTAGGAACTGATTACCTTGTTCATCATTCTATTTCTATGTAGTATTCAGCATTTAGTACAGTGCCTAGCATAAAGTAGGCTTTCTATATAATTATTAAGTCAATGACTATATGAATGAATAAATAAAGGCAAAGTATTAAAACCAATTGATTGTCCTGCCGAGATTATTAATAAGTCAGATAGTTTTCCTTGGCTATGTATAGTTCACTGTTCTAAGAACTCTACATGTTAGTCAACTCATTATTATTATTTCCATTTTACAGATAAGGAAACCAAGACATAAAGAAATAAGGCAACTAGCTCAAAGTCACACTGTGAGTTGTAGGCCAAAGATTCAGATTCAGATAGTCTGAATCTAGAGCCTATGCTTTTACCCACTGTGATACAGATTTCTAGAAATGCCACCTCAAAAACATACATTTTAAAAGTACTTTTTAAATAGTAAAAACAACAACAATAGCTGGAAGACTTGAAGGATTTTTTAAAGTAGTTGGAGAAAGGGAAGTTGAAATAAGGCATGAAAAAGTTTGTAAAAATGCAGCACAATAGACTTTTAAAACATCCAGTGTAGAACACCCTCAAATATAAAAGTTATTCTAAAATTTATCTCAAGAGAATTTATCTAAAGTTAGGAACTAAGGTTGGATTTGAAAATTTTCTTTCACATAAGATTAGACACTAAGTCTTTGATGGTTCCCTAACTTAAAAATGAAATGAGATAAAATTCCCTGTTACCACCAATTCATGTCAAATTTCCTTGTTGAGAAATTCTAACAGCATTAATGTGCTGATATCTTACCTTTTCTTTTTGCTTATGATCATATCCATGGTTTGGAGTAGTCGCCGTTCCAGGGCTACAATATCTGTGTCAGTCACATTCCTATAATAAGCACAAGCTGTTAGCAAAGTTTTGGGTTCCATTCCTGGGCATAATACAAGGCAGCTGGAGAAACACATAAACCTCAATTGTTACCCTATAATTCAAGGAACTATATTTTTTCTGAGGAATATTAAAATAACTATAATAAGCAAAAATGCTTTTGTTGTCATTTTTTAATAGCTAATTCTTCTGAAGCCTCAGGGAAGTGGAAGGAAACTAGCTCTCTTATAGACTTGCTTAACTTTGATCCAGTGACATTTAGGATATACGTGTATGCACAGTTTTAACTTGGCATTGTCATCTACTGTTCTACTTCTGGGAGGAACTGATTTGCTGAAGTTGAGACTAGCTCACATGGCTGTCCACTAAAAATGTGTCTTTAAAAAGTGGGGGTGAAAAGGGGGTGGAGAAGGTAACACTGAAATTGCCATTTTAAAAATAAATAAATGTAGGACAAATAACAAGGGCAAGCAATGTAAGTGATAAGACTTACTTGAAAGATTCCTAGGTCAATGCCCATAAGGACAGAGAGGAATAAAAAGGCAGTGTCATAGATCTAATGTTTAAGTATTAATGATGGTGGCATGATGTGACATACGTATTCAATAAGTAATGGGAAAAAAGGAAAGAGACAAAACTCTTGTTACCTGAGGAAGTAGGACAGGTAAGTATATGGGCAGTTGACAGCACCAAATCCAGAAAGAAGAGCCATGAGAGTCACCCCAATCACACCTACCCGGCTGATGAGTTGTTCTATGGACAAGATCCCTAAAAATATCAAAGCACATCAATGCCAGGTGACACAGGCAAAACGGCTTTCATCTGCACAGCGAAAGGGGACATCACTGAAAACAGCAACCATTACGTTTAGCTAACTTACATAAGCTAAATTTTACTTATTAATATGTAGATTTTTCTCTAATAAATATGTCTATTGATTTTCTTCTTATCCCAAATGCTTCCAGAGTCATGTCTATTCTTGGGTAACGGTAATAGTAAAATAATAACAACAATTATAAATAACACTTATTGTCTATTTATTCAAGGTAGTGTGAACTCTAACAAAGTAAGGTAGTACTTTTAGTAAAAGGTTTGGCAAAAAAATTAGGAAAGCAAATCTGCTGGAAAAGTATAAAGAGCAGATACCACTTCTTACTATAGTTAACTTCAATCTATACATTTTCCCCTAATGTCATAAGCTCTTTACCTACCTTTGTCTTATTCATTTTTGCCATCAATACGCACATAATGCATCTAATAAATGGGCTGAAGTTATAGAATGAGTAATTCAAATGTAAGTACGTGAGTTTTAGATACTCAGTTGTATTCTAATTATCAATAGTTTCCTATTATTTGAGAAGGCTGAAAATCAACTTGGTAGTTAAAATAAATGCTATTGTTGATGTATTGGGGATATATGAGAGAAAGCAATGCTAAGAATAACTCAGGAAGTTTGGTGTCACAGGAAAAAACTAGTTTAAATTTGTTTTCACTTCTTATTTCTAGGATAGAATCACTTCAGCCAACCACTCCTAAGGCCTAATGCCAGAGCTGCCATTCAGGAATTCTACTAGCTTTGAAGCTGAACTTCCAGTATTTGAGTCCTCTTGTGCCTGTATTTCCACTACACCATTTTAGAGGTCATTATGACTGCTGGTCTCTAGTCTTTTGCTTCCTCCGACCTTCCATTTCCTTCTTTGCTGAGCTTGGACTCCAAGCTTGTTTGCTTTAACTTCTCTCTCTAGGACTTTCAGTCCTCTACTCTCCTCCTGAAGCACTGATCCTGCAAACTCCCAACTCTGGATCAGTCTAACACTCTGCCTTCCCTGTGCCCATGACTGAGCTGCCCCAAACTGCTAGAATGCATACTGACATTGATGCCATAACAGGTGTATGGTCTCCAGTCTTAACAGAAATCACACACTACTAAGGAATCCTTTTCTAGCCCTTGGTCAGCCATTTCTCCCCCTACCCCTCAGCAGATACTCTTTAACTCATTTTTCCAATCTGTTCTTTTTAGCTAATGTGCTTATTATATAAGAAAGAAGTTATTAGACATAAACTACCTTCATTCTACTATAAATATTTACATCTGTAATCATCCTTCCAACTTGCCCCCCTCAGAACAAGATGGTGTCCGAAGCTAAGACTTCTCTACCTGCGCTTTTGATCTAATTCCCCTTCCACCTCCTCCAAAATCTTGTTCCATTTCCTGTCCTCTATCTCTCGTATCTTCAATCTTTCCTCCTTTGCTGGTTCTTTCCTTTCAGTTTCAAGTCTCTTTCCTATGAAAAAGTCTGTCCTTGGCCTTGAGTTTACATCTAGTTACCAATCCTCTCTATCTACCCCTTAATAGCCAAGCTTCTTTCACCTCCATTTTTTCTTCAATTGGCTGCAATTCAGCTTTTACCCCATTCTTCTACACCCAATGAAAGTACTTTCATTAATAATTGTAATGGCAATAGAATAGGTAACACTCACCAAGCACCTGTTATATAACAGGTACTGTTTTAAGTATTCTACTTACAATTAATTTAATCCTCATAACAACACTATGAGGTGGATATTATTGAATATCACATTTTACAGATGAGGAAATGGAGGCACAGAGAGGTCAAGTAACTTAGTCAAGGCCACACAGCTAACAAGGGGCAGAGTCAGGATTCAAACACAAACAGTCTAGCTCTAGAGCTTGGACTCTTAGCCATTATTATAATATGGTCACGAATTTTCTTCTGGTTGCAAAATTCAACAACATTTTCCAATCCTTGTTTTATTTAATCATTTATGACATTGAATCATTCCTATGTAAAATTATTTTCTTTTCTTGGTTTTCATACCACAATTTCCCTTGGTTTTCCCATTTCCTTCTCTACTTGCTTTTTCTTGGCCTTTTTTTTTTGCTCTGCATGGGCCAGAATTCCTTCTTTCATTTCTGTCTATACATTTTCCTTGGGTGATCTTGCCTGTTTCCCCAGTTTCACTTAATGGCATTTAGCTGATGTCTAACTTTTCAGATTCCTGAAATTATCTCCAAGAGAACAAATAAATCCATACCTTTTTCCTAAGTTCCTGACTCGTGTATCCAATTACCTACTGAATATCACTTAGATGCACACAGGCAACTCAAATTCAACATATCCCAAACTAAAATTATCTTCCTTCTTCTGTATTACTTATCTCAGCAAATGACATCATCAACTATCTAGTCACCCAAATAAAAAATCTATACCACTAGTCTCCATTCTGTCTCTTATTCACTCTTGAATACACCAGTCTTTTTTACCTCAGGGCTTTACATGATGATTCCTGTGCCTTCCTGCTGGGTCTACCTTTGATCTTGTCCTTTAAATCTCAGCTTGAATACCACCTCCTCAGAAAGGTTGACGCTAAGGACTTGCATTAAATTTGATATCCTTATCTGCATTATTCTCTATCACAGCAACCTGTTTGCTCCGTGATGACAATAATCACAATTGGCAACTATGTGTCTATATATTTACCAATTTACTGTTTAGTCCCTCCTTCTAGACTGTAAGTTTCATGAGGGCAGAAACCAAGTTTATTTTGTTCATGGTTGTATCTCTATCACTTAATATAAACTAGGTGCTGAATAAATATTTGCAGAATGTTAAATGAATAAATAAATCCTCATCCAAATTCTGTTGATGCTACTTTCCACATATCTCTTGAATTTGCATCCCCTTTACAGGAAGGAATCATGTCTTATTGATCTTTGCTTTTCTTACTGCCTGGCACATGGAAGGTGTTCAACAAATGTTTGTTGACTGTGGGTACATTATTATTGCCCAGTAACATAAAAAAAATCCAAGGGATTAATACAGGTTGTTAGATATACAAAACTGAAAAAAAAGTCCCCTCTCCTTTTATTCTCTTAATAAAGGTGATGTGCCTTTATTAAGTATCTTTTTCTGGTTTAAAGTGCCTTTAGATACTACCTACTTAATCTCAGCATTTCTATGAAGTAAAGGTTAATCATTATAATTCTTGTTTTCCAGCTCATAAATGGAAAGTCAGATGGATAAGTGACTTGCAGAAGACCATCTCACTGTTGCTATTTACTCACAGAGATTCCTTCTAGCTTCATATGATTTCTTATTCTCTCTTACTCTTTCCCACTAGGGAATGTCTTCCAACCTTCCTAGGTTCAGGCACTGCACAAGGAATACTTTCACAGACATTTTTTCATATAGGTAAGGATTGGGTCTTATAGTTATTTTGTGGTCTCCATAGCAACAAACCATATTGGTTGTTGGGAGAGTCCTGGGAAAGCTCTAAAAAGGCACCTGGCTGCTTCTCAGTCACTGCCTAAACTTTTCTTCCTACTTATTTCTCTTACTGGGTCAAATTAATTAGATGCTTGAACATTCAGAAATAAGACCAAAATGCTTATTTACCAGAGCACAAAAGAAAGACTAATACTGAAACTATCTTCTTAGCTCTTCTTCTCGGTGTATTCTTCAGGACATTCCCACAGAATTTAAAAAAGGGATGGAGGAAGGTACAATAGATGTGATGGTCTTCATCTCCCCTTGGGCATGGTCTGGCTGCACTGATCACGTGAGCCAACTGCTCACAAGAAGAAAACTGGAAAAAGGTGTCAGAGTCACATCTTTGGACTGCATGTGAGCTTGCGCTATTGTTGTAAGCAGCCCTGGGGTCCTTTTACAACTACTGTCCCTCATTTCTAGTATCACAAACAAATCTGTCTCTCTGGGGGTTTATTTGAAATAGTTTAAGAGTTATATTATCAGGGCCTCTCTACCCTAAATCTTTCCATACAGTGACATGGGCATGCTGACCATATTAGCAAATCTTAAATTCCTACCCAGAGTGTTACATTCTTGAGCTCATCTACCACCTTGGAGAACCGAAAATTTTTTTTTCATTCACTAATTCAATAAATATGTATTAAACACTTATTATGTGCTAGGTTCCATGTTAGGCACTAAGGATACAAAGATAAATAAGATGTAGTTTCTGACCTCAGGGAGCTCACAGGTTAATGAGGAAGTTGGAAACAAGTAATCATAAGTTTTAAAGGTGATATAAGTACACTGAGGCAGGAGCAATTAACATCTCCTAATGATGGCCAGGAAAGTCTTCTTAGAGGAACTGACAAGAGTTGAATACTAAAAGAATAAATAGGTATTTTCCAGGTAGACAAGAGGTGAAGCATTGTCCAGGCTGATAGAACAGCTCTAGAAACTTCAAGTAATTTGGTAGGACTGGAGGACAGATAGAGAAAGAGAGCAGTCGTCAGGACTTGGAAAGTCTTGTATGACATGATAAGAGTTTGAATGTTTTTGGTATGCTGGTGCTTCTTAACTTTTGGGGACTTATTTAATGTTATGTGAAATTTCAAAATAGCTATTTTTGTTTTAAAAATATACAGTTATTTATGATGTTGCACATGCTTTTAAAAACTGCACATTTCCTCTGACACTCCTGCAGGAGAGTCTTATAACCTCTCTCCCCCAAATCCCTGCTCTAGGCAATGAGTAGACATGGAAGGACTCATGGGAGGTAGGTACGGCAGATTCAAGACACTGGTTCATTAAACATTCATTCCAATGCCTTTCTAGCATGTCTTCTTGTACTGTTAGAATCTGGAAAGCCAAAAGCTCTTTCCCAGATTTCCTTGAAGCTAAGGTTCTGAATGTTACCTAGGTTGCATCATATTCACTTGCCCATGTAAGACCTCAAATACAGAAGTGAATAATGGAGTGGTGACAAAACTTGGGAGCTGGAGCAGCTGAAGCAGTTTCTAATGTCTGGTCCCTGATCATATGTCCTGAGTGGCAGGTGACAACTTTCATGGTTTTTAACTCCCTAATACACTGTAATAAATCACTTTCTGCTTCAAACTAGTTAGAGTAGAATCTGTTTTCTGCTATAAGAACCTTGATAGATAGAGCAGGATAGGGAAATGAAAAGACGTGTATTTTTTAAAAAAATAGCTCCAGTATATGAAAGTTCCAGTATATTTATTACAGGTAGGCTCTAATCTATTTTTTTTAAATCTTTATAGGAAATTTAATTGGTTTTTTTGTTTCGTTTTGTTTTTTGTTTTATTTTTTTTGGCTGTGTTGGGTCTTCGTTGCTGCACGCGGGCTTTCTCTAGTTGTGGTGAGCGGGGGCTATTCTTCATTGCGGTGCGCGGGCTTCTCATTGCGGTGGCTTCTCTTGCTGTGGAGCATGGGCTCTAGGCACGGGGGCTACGTAGTTGCAGCTCGCGGGCTCTAGAGCACAGGCTCAGTAGTTGTGGCCCATGGGCTTAGTTGCTCCGCAGCATGTGGGATCTTCCCGGACCAGAGATCGAACCTGTGTCTCCTGCATTGGCAGGCGGATTCTTAACCACTGTGTCACCAGGGAAGTCCTATTTTATATATATTTTTTGGAGTAGTATTTATTTCTGGAGTAGTTCTAGAAGAACTTGTTAGGTGAGGGATTTTTGTTCATTGTCTTTAGCACAGAAATTAGGGCTATGTCCATGACCTGTTCTTGTATGTAAGATGAACTTTTTTGTGTGAGGAGAAACACTGACTCCTAAAAAGCTTTTCATCTACTAATTGTGTTTTACGTCATTGCTCTTTGTCAAAATACATACATTCCCTAAACAGAATCTTTATTATCACTTAAGCAGGGGCCATTTCTTCTGGGTCACAGACCCCCCCTTTGGGAATCTCATAAAAGCTTATGGATCTCTCACTTCCAAATACACATACAAATACATTCCCATAATTCTGCATAAAATATTAGGAAGTTAAAGTTAAGGATACCTTTCTCTACCCATTACTCCCTTAAAGTTCGTTCACTAACCTAAAGTCAAAACTCCTGCTCTAAAATGATAGAAATCTGTTCCCAAACCAGCATTTGATACCTCCTAGGACGAAAGAAAAATTCAGTTCAAAACCAGACGTTTTTTAGAGAAATAACTTGCTATGTTTCCACTAGTCAATAGTTTTAAAAAATTGATTTTTTTCAAATTAGAAAATTATAAACAACACTTTCCCTCTCCCCACCACATATACACTCACCATGTTTTGGGCTGAGAATGGGAAATGGATCTCCTAGTTTCCAGAAGAAATACATAAAGGTCAACCATAACAGACAGGAAAAAAGCAGTCGCTGTTTATGCACTAAGAAAGAGGAGACAAGGTGAAATAGATATATGTTAAAGAGCTTTCTCTACATAAGTTTATGGGATCATGCTAATTAATATTTGGCTGGCTTGCTCACTTGGCAAATGAATGATGGAACAATATAAGTTTTAGAAATTGTTTTCTAAACCTCTTACCATCATAAGAGAAATCTGGCTGAAATTAAGATGTGGGTTGAGTTAGGGGAGACTTTTTTTTTTAAGAATGCAAGAAGTCTTGGGCTTCCCTGGTGGCGCAGTGGTTAAGAATCTGCCTGCCAATGCAGGAGACACGGGCTCGAGCCCTGGTCCAGGAAGATCCCACATGCTGCGAAGCAACTAAGCCTGTGCACCACAACTACTGAGCCTGTGCTCTAGAGCCCGTGAGCCACAACTACTGAGCTCTTGCGCCACAACTACTGAAGCCTGCGCGCCCTAGAGTCCGTGCTCTGCAACAAGAGAAGCCACCGCAATGAGAAGCCCCTGCACTGCAACAAAGAGTAGCCCTCTCTCCCTGCAACTAGAGAAAGCCTGCGTGCAGCAACGAAGACCCAATGCAGCCAAAAATAAATAAATAAATAAATTTAAAAAAAAGAATGCAAGAAGTCTTTTAAAATGACAGTTAAAGGGGGGAAAAAGGTCACTTTCTGATAAAGTACTAATAACAATTCC
Organism: Balaenoptera musculus; assembly: GCF_009873245.2. NCBI lineage: Eukaryota > Metazoa > Chordata > Mammalia > Artiodactyla > Balaenopteridae > Balaenoptera > Balaenoptera musculus. The sequence continues at coordinate 107,377,269 of NC_045785.1, read as the reverse complement.
CAGTACAAATCAGAAAGTACAAATAGTACCCTGCATGGAAAAATGAAAGGAAAGATATTATAGTAGAAACAAATAAAGCTGTGGCAGGACAAATAACCTAATCATTCATTCAGTATTTATTTTGTACCAATCTTTTAAAGATGCTGTGTATGAGATGCCCTCAAACAACAGTAGCTACTGAAAGTAATATAGAAATGAAGCTCTCTACAGCCTCAATCCCTAAGAATACTCATCTTATGTGCTGACATGAGGGTAAAATACTCACATAGTCGGATGTTGCTCACAATAAAATAGCCAATGTAAAAAGGCACCATGAAAACCAGGATCAACAGAATTACACACAGGTTCATTTTCCAGTGAAAATAACGGGAGCTGAAACAAATGTCAAAGAATATCACTAGGAGGGGAAGAGGGCAGCTACTTTCACTCTCTTTAGTCTTCCAAAGGATCTCTTGCTCTCTGAACTCAATACTGAATATATCCCATCTAATTAGTCAACTAGGTTGTCACTATCTGCTCATTTATAGAGATTAAAAAATACAAAGTTCTGAAAGGTATATATGGCCATCTTAACCTCCTAAGAATTTTACTTATTAAAATGAGAATGTTAATGCTCTAGTTATATTCATAGACAATGTATAATAACATTTATCAATATATATTATTGGTAGAATGACTTGTTTCACTTACCACTGGGAGTCCTATTTCAATATGAGTTAAAAGAAAATAAATGTTAATAATAATATGTGTTATAAAGACACATAAATACTTCTTCTGTACCCTCAGTAGAAACATCTGATTTGCATGACCACTTTTACTACTGCTTATAAAATATATTTTACTTATTGATTAAAATATTTTTAGGGCTTTTTCTTTTTATAACAATTTATTGAGACATAATTCAGTTTAAATTGTACAATATAATGGTTTTTAGTATATTCACATCATTGTGCAACCATCACTACAATCAATTTTAGAACATTTTTCTCACTCCATGATGAAACCCAGTACCCATTAGCAATCACTCCCCTTTCCTTTCAACCTCCCCAGCCCTAGGAAACCACCAATATACTCTCTGTCTCTATGGACTTACATATTCTGGACATTTCATGTATGCAGAATCATGTAATATGTGATCTTTTGTGACTGACTTCTTTAACTTAGCATAATGTTTTCAAGGTTCAACAATGTGTAGCATCTATCGATACTTCATTCCTTTTTATGGCTGAATAATATTCATACCATTGTATGAATATGCCACATTTTGTTTATCCATTCATTAGTTGGTGAACATTTGGATTGTTCTACTTTTTAGCTATTATGAATAGCAATGCTATAAATATTCATATAGAAGTTTTTTGTGTAGACATGTTTTAATTTCTCTTTAGGTATCTACCAGGGAGTGGAATTGTTGGGTCATATAATAACTCTATATTTAATTTTTTGAAGGCTGCCATTATTTTGCAAAGTGGCTGTATCATTTACCTTTTACCCATAGCAAATGAGGGTTCCAATTTCTCCACAGCCTCGTCAACACTTGTTATTGTCTTTTTGATTATAGCCATCCTAGTGGGTGTCAAGCGGTATCACACTGTGGTTTTGATTTGCATTTCCCTGATGGCTAAAGATGTTGAGCATCTTTTCATGTGCTTATTGTCCATTTGCATATCTTATTTGGAGAAATGCCTATTTAGATCCTTTGTCCATTTTTTAATTGTGATATTTGTCTTTCTATTATTGAGTTGTAAGAGTTCTTTATATATTCTAGATAGAAGTCCCATAGCAGATTCATGATTTACGAAAATTTTCTCCAATTTGTGGGATATCTGTTCACTTTCTCGATGGTGTCAAGTTTATTGATTTTAAACTTACTTAAGACTAGGTCTTGTTTCAAAAAAGGTTAAGTGGTTTATGAGTACATATAAAATACAGGATGATGAAATAATCTATAAGGAAATAAGAAAGGAAGGAAAAACAGTGGCAAAATATAGGTAGACTATCAGGCCAGGCCTGATGGTTATTATGAAAATGCTCACCATAAAGTTCTAGAAACTCGCTACAGGTGGGTCATAAATTTAGCTTTACGTTTTCTAATAGTCAATGTAAAATAGAAAAATTGATCAGTTAGATAAACCATAGTGTATGTAAGAAAAACAAATTACATAAAGTAAGCATAATTATTACTGATTTATTATTACTGAATTATTACCATGATCATATTGAAATTTCTCCAAAGATTTCATAAAGAAGAAAATATGAGGGCAATTAACAATATTCTTCACAACATCCTTTCAAGAGAAACACTGATGAGTTTCAGAGGGCTATTTCTTACTGCTTACTCCTTAGTGTAGATGGCAGGAATCATAAAACAAAGAGCTATTCAGTAAAGGCTACCCTACAGAGAACCAATACCATTTGGTTTAGATAAACTGACAGCTTTTGCTCATCTGGATTACCCACTTTTGAGCATCTAGAGAAACAAACAATATGCACATCCTCCAGGCAATCATACTTAGTAGTTCAGCTAAGTTTCTGAAAGATACTGGGAGGCAGTGGGTTTGAAATGACAAGTGTAATCCATATTGCCAATTAAAAGCAAACCATATATTTTAACTGTCATTTGAGCTGAGGGTAAAGTGACATTCTCTAGAGAAAATTAAGGATACCAACAAGATTACATATTTGAATAGGAGGCTATACCACTTCTGTTTAGAGAGGAGTCAAAAGAATACTCTTGGTCAGGTCCAAGATTTTCCTTTGAAAAGTATTCTGAATAGTCAATGCACAGGTAATAATATATGATCACGGTCCATAATTCTGTTACATAGTAGGACCAAATGTTAGTATGAAAAAATAGGTATAACTGAAGACATGTCTCAGCCTACCCAATCCCCCAAAAAGCACCTGAAGAAGAACCAGATTTTAGCAATGCTACTTCCATACTCTTTAAGTTAAGCTATTTGAGGAATATAAATCCAAGTAACTGAGTGAGGTGTCTTACTATATGGGATTGTTAATTATAAATGAGTCAAAAGTTGGGGGACATCAGCTACCAAAAACAATAATTTTGGTTTTAGACTATTTGAGTCATAGTCCTTTCTACACTACTTAGATCACTACTTATGGCCAGCCAGGCACCTGTTTTTTTTTTTTTTTTTTTAATTAATTTATTTATTTTTAGCTGTGTTGGGTCTTCGTTTCTGTGCGAGGGCTTTCTCTAGTTCCGGCGAGCGGGGGCCACTCTTCATCGCGGTGCACGGGCCTCTCACTATCGAGGCCTCTCTTTGTTGCGGAGCACGGGCTCCAGACGTGCAGGCTCAGTAGTTGTGGCTCATGGGCCCAGTTACTCTGCAGCATGTGGGATCTTCCCAGACCAGGGCTCGAACCCGTGTCCCCTGCATTGGCAGGCAGATTCTCAACCACTGCGCCACCGGGGAAGCCCCAGGCACCTGTTTTTATAAATGAAGTTTTACTGGAACACAGTCACACCCATTTGATTACATATTGCCTATGGCTGCTTTGGCTCTACAACAGCAGGGCTGAGTAGTTGCAATAGAAACGGTGTGGCCCACAAAGCCTAAAATATTTACTATCTGGCTCTTTACAGGAAAGGTTGCTGACCTCTGCTTAGATATCAGTAAAACTTCCAGGTTGTGATAATAAATTTTTTTTTCTAGTTTTATTGAGAAATAACTGACATAGACCACTGTATAAGCTTAAGGTGTCTAGAATGATGGTTTGACTTACATATGCTGTGAAATGATTACAAAAGGTTTAGTTAACATCATTCTCTCATATAGATACAAGAAAAAAAATCTCCTTGTGATAAGAACTCTTAGGATTTACTCTCTTAAATCTCCTATATATTACACAGCAGTGTTCTAGAACTTATTTATCTTATAACTGGAAATTTGCACCTTTTGACCACCTTCCTCCAATTCCCCCTCCTCAAACCCCCCACCTCTCGCAACTACCAATCTGATCTCTTTTTCTATGAGTTTGGTGTTCTTATTTTTGTTTTTAGGTTCCACATATAAGTGAAATCATACAGTATTTGTCTTTCTCTGTCTGACTTATTTCACTTAGCGTAATGCCTTCAAGGTCCATCATGTTGTCACAAATGGTAGGATTTCTTCATTTTTTATGATTGAATAATATTCCATTGTATATACATTCCACACTTTATCCATTCATCCTCTGATGGACACTTAGGTTGTTTCCATATCTTGGCTATTGTAAATAATGTTGCTATGAACATGGGGTGCAGATACTCTTTTGAATCAGTGTTTTCATTTCCTTTGGATATATTTCCAGAAGTGGAATTGCTGGGTCATATGGTAGTTCTATTTTCAATTTTTTGAGGAGCCTCCACACTGTTTTCCATGGCGGCTATATCAATTTACAATCCCAGCAGCAGTGCACAAGGGTTCCCTTTTCTCCACATCCACACCACTATTTGTTATCTTTTGTCTTCTTTTAAAAAAAATTTTTGAAAAATTTATTTATTTATTTATTTTGGCTGTGTTGGGTCTTTGCTGCTGCGCGTGGGCTTTCTCTAGTTGCGGTGAGAGGGGGCTACTCTTCATTGCAGTGCGTGGGCTTCTCATTGCAGTGGCTTCTCTTGTTGCGGAGCATGAGCTCTAGGCACACAGGCTTCAGTAGTTGTGGCATGCAGGCTCAGTAGTTGTGGCTCACAGGCTCTAGAGCACAGGCTCAGTAGTTGTGGCGCACTGGCTTAGTTGCTCCATGGCATGTGGGATCTTCCTGGACCAGGGCTTGAACCCATGTCCCCTGCATTGGCAGGCGGATTCTTAACCACTGTGCCACCAGGGAAGCCCTCTTTTGTCTTTTTGACGTAGCCACTCTAACGGATCTGAGGTGTGGTTTTACTGTTTTCATTGTGGTTTTAATTTGCATCTCCCTAATGACTGGTAATGCTGAGCATTTTTTCATGTACCTGTTGGCCTGTAAATCTTCTTTGGAAAAATGTCTATTCAGGTCCTTTGCCCATTTTTAAATTGGATTATTTGGTTTTTTTGCTATTGAGTTATGTGAGTCCTTTATATGCTTTGGATATTAACCCCATATCAGACACATGGTTTGCAAATGTTTTTTCCCATTCCAAAGGTTGCCTTTTCACCTTGTTGATGGTTCCTTTTGCTGTGCAGAAGCTTTTTAGTTATATATAGTCCCATCTGTTTGTTTTTGATGTTGTTTGTGCTTTATGTGTGATTTCCAAAAAAATCGTTACCAAGACCCATGTCAAGGAGTTTTTTTACTATATTTTCTTCTAGGAGTTCCATGGTTTCAGGTCTCACATTTAAGTCTTTAATCCATTTCGAGTTAATTTTTGAGAGTAATGTAAGATAGGGGTCAAGTTTCATTCTATTACATGTGAATATCCAATTTTCCCACCATCATTTATTGAAGAGACTATCTTTTCTCCATTGAGTATTCTTGCCTCCCTTGTCAAATAGTTGACTGTATATGCTTTGGTTTATTTCTGGGCTCTTAAATAAAATTTAATAACTAGCATGTCTTGATGGTCATAGGATCTGTATCTAGCTCATCCAAGAAAGGTTTGGATTATTAAAGAACAAGTTTAAAAGCAGCTGAGTCAGAACATATTCCTGTTTTCCCATACTACAAGTTCTTAATTTATCTATCAAGAGACCATAATTATCAACTCTGATTCTCAAAAAAGGAATTTGAGGATATAATCTCTCTGTAAGTCTCAAGTATCAGAGGTCTATAATGAGTTATACAGCTTAGCTCAGCATTGATTCCTGACTACAGAGACAATGCCACTTTATTCTTAAAAGACTTTTCCATGTAGTGATAAAAAAGTACAAGATTCTATATAGAATAGCTGATGTTCTCTACACACAAACATGGGCCCCCAAAAAACTCAAGCTTGCAGTTTAACAAGCAAGAAATATTTTGGATAGACTGTTCAATAAACTAAACAGGTCTGTTATTTGGAGGAGGACAGGAGATGCTTTTAAAAAATGCTTTAAAGAACACTCTAAGTTCAGTCAGACTTGAACATGCCTATGAAATCAACAAAATTAACTCGATTAGTAAGAACTGGAGTTCAGTCTTCATAGAAGCCCTTAACTAGCTCTGAGAAATTCCGATCTTTTCAGGTAGAGATTTTTCAATCAGCAGGACAACGTGAAGGGCTCTTACTGGGATTCAATCAGAGAGCAGCCTGAGAAAAATAAAACTTCTCAGAGTGAAGCCTGGGACCTAGGGTCTCACAGCCTCAGTCTCAATTAGTACTTCAGAACTAATGCTCAGACTTGTTTTCCTGCTATTTCATAATCTTTGTCAAGCCAGTTACTAGGTGCCAGGGACCTGTATTTGCTATGATTATTACAGTTACTGAGACTAAACTAACCACGTGGTGGATTTTTTTCAGATATGGGATCCCAGTAAATCTTCCACCATAAAGAAAGTAACATAGGTCTCTTTAAGAGGAGAGCTAATTAGTACTTTTACTCACCTGCTATTCAATACTCCTAAGATTTCAAAGATGATGAGCTCAAACATGGTGCAAGAAAATGCAAAAGTCACAGAGAAGATCACCTGTACCACATACTGACGCACCTGTTAAAAGTCAAATAGAGACTAAAAGTCATTTCCTTGTGTGAAATATTGAGTTGATAACCTTCTGGTTACAAGTCAGAAAACTTATATTAAGGAAATTCTCAAGTTATTAGAAACAGGGCCATGACAGTAACTTGTCTGGAGCTAAAGAAATAGATGAAAGTAGGTAGTACTTCTAATTCATGGGTCACTATTATCATCCTCCTCCTGTGGATGAAAAATTTAAAGCACAAGAAGATGAAGTGACAGGGTCAGAAGTAGCATTTAGAATTCCTGATGCACACTGACAAAAAAAAATTACAGATTTATATATACAGGTTAGTGCTAAAAGGCTTTCTTCAACATTCTGCAGACCTTGGACCAGTTTTAGAACCTCCCCAAGGAGGCCTTAAAGTATTGAGCAGAACAGAATCTCTGGAATTCTGGGCTCTTTCAGACAACAACTCAAACTCCCTGGGGAAGTTTAATGGAGAACATACTAGAAATGACCCCAGATTGTCCATAACCATTGAGCTTATTACTAAATGAGAAAGATTAATTAGGAAATGTCCCGTGCAGGCTGTTGTCTTTCTGAATTCAAGGCTTAAGATACGAATCGAACCAGCCTTAGAATTTGGTATTAACTTAGGATGTAGAATTGGTAATTAACACTGAAGGCCAGATACCAAATGAATGAGCACATTTATGAGACATTATAAGTTAAATTCTCTCCCAAGGAATAACTATCTGCTATTGGTATATATACTGATATGACTAAGGCATGATATTTCTTGATCCTGGCTTCTGGGCTATACACGACTTGCCTAAAAAAAAAAAAAAATCAACTAAGCTTAATTATATTCTCCAATTTAAGAATTATATAGTGGCAAAAACTTCCCATCTTGGGAGTGAATATGATTTTTCTTTTTTTTTTTTGACCATCACAGGTCATGGAAGTTCAAGCATAACTCATTTTGTTTTTAATTGAAGTATAGCTGATTTACAATGTTTCAGGTGTACAGCTGATTCATATATATATATATATATACGTTTTCAGATTCCTTTCCATTATAGGTTATTACAAGATACTGACTATAGTTCCCTGTGCTCTACAGTAGGTCTTTGTTGTTTATCTACTTTATATATAGTAGTGTGTATATCTGTTAAAACCAAACTCCCAGTTTACCCCCCCAACCCCCCACTTTCCCCTTTGGTAACCGTGAGTTTGTTTTCTACGTCTGTGAGTCTACTTCTGTTTTGTAAATAAGTTCACTTGTGTCATTTTCTTTAGATTTCACATATAAGTGATATCATATGATATTTGTCTTTCTTGAACATGATTTTTCTTTAATGGAGGTATTTTTCTTGTCTCATTTAAAACAATCTAAATTCATATAATACTAGCAAAATCAAAATGATCTCTTCTCACCTCGTAGTCCTTAAACAGTTGTCGCATGAAAAAAAGCCACCCAAATCCAAAGAAAAGTATCTGGAGGAGAAAGAAGATAGAAGGTCAATATACATAATCTTTTGAGAAATGCCTTCTACAGACTATTTTACGATAAAAGGTCGCCTAACTAAATAGCTTATTTCAGAGATTAAAGACGACATCCACCCATATAAGATCTACTTATTAAAGTCCTCAACACTGGGACTAGATGTTGAAATGCTCTTCAATTTTTGAAATTATCCTTGTTTAAGTTAGACAAAAAATTAAAGTATATATTTTCCCTGTAATCTTATGATAATCATTTTATGAGCCAGAGAAATTAGCAAATAAAAAAGGAGTCACTGAAACTTGCTTCTTACAGATGATTCCTGCTTGCAAGTATTTAGAAAAACAAAACAAAACAACTTCAAGGAAAAGGAGTTTTTTAAAAGATTTTTTTAAAAAAGGAAAGTAGTAGAAAGAGTGATATTTTCTATATGTTTTCCTTCATGGACCTTTCTCAGATTCTCCACCATCTTGCCTAATCCACTAAAGTGGTTTCCATCTCAGTATAAAGCCAAAAGATTGCAGGATCTCACTCTGTCAGTTTTAGTTCAAGCTGGCATCAGAGACAGTAGCCACATGACAGCTCTGTTCAGCGTTCTAAAGCTCATTTGTTTTCCACTGGCAAATAGAACTTTCTCTACATACACACACTCTGACACAACTCCTCTTTTCTTCTTATATTGGCTAGGAACTTTATCGAAGAATAACATTCTTTTTTTTTTTTTAAATTATAGTTGCTTTACAATGGTGTGTTAGTTTCTGGTGTACAGCAAAATGGTTCAGTTATACATATATATATATATTCTTTTTCATATTCTTTTCCATTATGGCTTATTACAGAATATTGAATATGGTTCCCTGTGCTATCCAGTAGGACCTTGTTTACTTTATATACATATAATAGTTTGTATCTGTTAATCCCAAACTCCTAATTTATCCCTCCCCCACCCCTTTTCCCCTTTGGTCACCATAATTTTGTTTTCTATGTCTGTGAGTCTGTTTCTGTTTCATAAAAAAGTTCATTTGTGTCATGTTTTAGATTCCACATATAAGTGATATCATATGGTATTTGTCTTTCTCTTTCTGACTTACTTCACTTAGTATGATAATCTCTAGGCCCATCCACTTTGCTGCAAATGGCATTATTTCAGAAAACAAATTCTTGTATGCCTTCCCACTGACTTTAGGAGCAAGTGTGAACTTCTGAGCATGGTTTAGCAGACTCCCCCTCCTCTTGTTGTGTCCCTCCTACCCACCAAATTCATATTTTCAGCCACATGGAACTGCTTTTGCTTTTTTTTTTTTTTTTTTAAAGATTTATTGATTGATTGATTGATTGCTATGTTGGGTCTTTGTTTCTGTGCTAGGGCTTTCTCTAGTTGTGGCAAGCGGGGGCCACTCTTCATCACGGTGCACGGGCCTCTCACTATCGTGGCCTCTCTTGTTGTGGAGCACAGGCTCCAGACGCGCAGGCTCAGTAGTTGTGGCTCACGGGCCCAGTTGCTCCGCGGCATGTGGGATCTTCCCAGACCAGGGCACGAACCTGTGTCCCCTGCATCAGCAGGCAGACTCTCAACCGCTGCGCCACCAGGGAAGCCCTGCTTTTGCTTTTTTAGATACAACATTCTTTCATACCAAGACCTTGGCAGATGTTATCCTTTGATGGGAACTTCTCTCCAGTCCCCTCCCTACTTATCCTACAGATCGTAACTTAATTATTACTACCTCTTGAAGGCCTTCTCTGGCCTCCCAAATACAGGTAACTTGCTCTTTTTATATAATCCTATTCTACCCTGTATTTCCCTTACCAAAGCTCTCACCACACAGTTTTTTAATGTCTAATTTAAATACACGCTTTTTAAAAAGGCATTAGACTGTAAGTTCTGTGAGGATAAGGATCCCGTTTGTCTTGTTAATCTTTGTATCTTCAGCACCCAGCACAACGCCTGGCACACAGCAGGCTCTCCATAAATGTTTGCTGAGTGGATAAATGGTCCACAGTGAAAGATGTTTTGTTCTTCAGGAACATTCAACCTCTATTTTTTGGTAATAACTTCTATGTGCTGTGCTAGGTGCTGGGGACAAAAAGATGAGTAAGATAGTTACTACCCTCAAGGAGGTAGAGTATAGTGGTGAAGACACTAAATAATTATAATGTGAGACATGCACATGATATTGTAAAAGAATATGAAAGAGGGAGACTAAACCAATCTGGCAGGGGGTTAGGACAGATTTTTCTGGGGACGATAATACCTTAGATGAAGGAGGTTTTAATTTAGGGTTAAAACCTGATATCATGTGCAAATTTGGGGGCTGTATGCATTTCTCTAGAGAGAGGTTCCAAGGTATTCACCACACACTCAAAGGTTTCCACCATCCCTAAAATATTAAACAAACAAACACTCTTAAAAGATGAAAAAGAATTAGGCAGGTAAAAGACAGGTAGTGGGGGTAGAAGGACAGGGCTTTCTTTTCAGACAGCAAAGGGCATGAGTAAAGGCACAAAGGTAAGAAATATCAGGTTGGCCCAAAAGTTCCTTCGAGTTTTTCCATAAGATGTTATAAGATGTTACGGAAAGACCCGAACGAACTTTTGGGCCAACCCGATAGTATGGTATATACTGGTAACTACACACGGTTTGGTGCTGCTGGAAGATAAAATTCAAAGAAAGAAGTGGTTAAAAATAAGGCTAAGAGAGGAGGAACAGAGGACTAATGACTGAAAGCCCTGGAGGCCACTGTAAAGAGCTTGGATCATAGTCTGTAGGTGATGAGGAGTTATTTAAGTACAGAAAAGACATGGCTGGGTTTATTTTGTATAGAGCACTATGGTAGCTATTTGAGGGAAACAACACTGTAGAGAAAGAAACATGATAGGAGGTTGTTGCAGCAGTCCCGATGAGAGATGATAAAGGCCTGAATTAAGACATCGGTGGTCAGAGAGGAGGCAACAGGTCTGAGTACTTAGAAGGTAAAATCAGCAGGGAGGAATCAAGGATGACTAGTTTGGGATACAGGATGAAGAGTGACACCACCCACTTTACATAAAGACTACTGCAAGAAAACAAAGGTTTGGGAATGGGGGTGGGAGATAGGACGATGATGGATTCACTTTTAGATGTGCTAAGTGCTTGAGGGCAATCCAAATTGACATAAAAGACAGATTAGGAAGGTAGGGCTGAGATGCACCTAAGAGCTGAAACCACCAAAGAATATGAGATCATCCAGGAATAGTACGTAGAGTGAAGAAGGCAATATGCCAAGAAGAAAACAGTAGAGGGAAGGAATGGGAAGAAGAGACCAGGAAGGAGACAGAGAAGGAACGGTCAGAGAAATAATAGGCACCAGGACACTGTGGTATCCTGAAACCAAGGGAATAGAGTTTAAAGGAGTGTTAAATGAAGCAGAGATGGGCAATAGAACCAGGACTGAAAAATGCTCAAAGGCTTTGGTAACTTGGAGGTCAACGCTGACCTTCGGGAAAACAGTTTGAGTGGAGGCAGCACCCAGACTCTAGTGGGCTGGGGATGCCGGGGGGGGGGGTGGGCGAGCGGCGGGTAAGGCAGTAGAGACAATAAGCACAAATCACCCAAGGGACAGCCAAGAATGAGACAGAGAGAAGACATTAGAGAGTAGCCTAAAGAAGAATGTGGGGTAAAGAGAAAAATTTACAGGCCAAGGGGAAGAAAGCAGTAAAGAGATAAACAAATATGAGAAGGAACTGACAGAACACTGGAGGTGAGTTGATGATGCTATTAATTTATTATTATTAGCAACAGCTACCTTTTACTGACCATGTGGTATATTCCAGGAACTCTAAGTGCTTAGCCTTGCAATCTCATTAATCATGAAAACCAGATAAGGTAGGTTTGATTGTCTTCATTACAGAGAAGGCTGAGGCTTAACAGAAGTTAACCCATTTATAGTAAGTTTCAGAATCAGGATTCAAGCTGAAGTCTGGGTGGCTGACTCCAAAGCTTGTGCTTTTAACCACTTCCCAATAAGCTGCTCCATGATCAAAGGCACAGGTGGAAAACATCGCCTTAAACAGGAGTAAGGGGCACCTTATTTTCTCACATGGGAGGAAAGGAATTGGGAATGGTTGTGGATATAAATAACTGCTTAGATTAAGATGTAGGAAATAGAAGAAGCTCATACCTCTTGGCCTCAGTTTTGTTGATAAAGTAGGAGGCAAGGTGATCTGCTAAGAGTAGGAGAGGCGAAAATGGAAAAGAGAGGTTTGAAAAGAGGGATAAAGACTCAGAGAAATTGTGAGGGGAAGGGAACAAGCAGCTGATTAAAGTCAAGAAAAAAAACGATTCAGTGAGCTAAGGGTGTCCATAAACTTATGGCATTGGCAATCTGCACAGTTGTATGATTTTCTACAGAAGCCTTTAGGCCCCTGAGTTAGTAGTAGACAAACTATAGCAGTGATCTGAGTGTGGACTTTTATATGTAGGTAAAGAAACAAGAGGGTATGAGAAAGTAGCTTGGATCCATGAATCCAGACCGAGTAGAAAAGGAAGAGGGTGAATAGATTAGGAGAAAATACCCCTAGACTACCTGAGAGATCCTTTGGCTGTTATAAATCATTACCAGTGGAGACATTTAAATTTATAGTCTAGAGGCCATATTTAAATGACTTCTGAAGTCATGACTGCAGGTGGAGAAGTTAGAAATTTAGGGAGTAGTGTATATGGTGGAGATGGATGAAAAAAGAATAAAATATTTCACTAAGAGCACTCTGAAATGGGATTTAGACAAGGAAAAGAAAACAAGTGAAATTGATAAGTCTATATGAGGGGGTGGGAAACGGAAGAAAAAGAGAAAAAGATACATACCTTTATATTTCATTGTGTGCTCCTTTCACATTGAAGAAAAGCTTAGGAAGAGTTTTACACAACTAATATGAAAAAAAATACCAGGAGAATTCAAGAAGTCCAAGATTAATATGAATTCTGGCAAGATTACAGAGGATCTAAAAAGCATGCAAAAGGGAAAAGCGATTTCAAACATTTTTGCAAATAAAATAGAAAGTGCACAGCTCTTATTCAAAAAGAATATTTTTGAAATTGTGCAGAGTCTTGACCTTGGGACTTAAGAGTGTACTTTGGAACTGATAAGTCTTATGACTGTAGAGAAGGCTGAAAACAGAGGTTAGATAACAGTTGCTTTTACAAAAAATAACTCCTACATTGAAAATTAGCTACAGATTTGAAAAAAATAGATGGCCATTGGCAGGACAGTTATTAAAGAACTGACAAGAAAAGATCCCTTTCTTGGATCATTTATTTACACTTTTATTTATTTAACAAATATTTATTAGTGTCTAATATGTGCCAGGTCCTAGGGGTAGAATGGCAAACCAGAGAGCATAGACACTGCCTTAAGGAGTTTATAATCTATGGAGGAGATAGACAAGTAATTATGAAACAATGTGATAGTGCTGTTATAAGTGAAGTGGGCAAAGGGTACTAGGAAAACATGTAAAGGGACGTCTAGTCCAGTCTGGAAGAGGTTTTTTGGATATCCATGTTGAGATCTGAAGGCTGAATAGGAGTTAGCCAGGAGAAAGAAGTGGAGGGATATGGGGAAAAGGTCCAGAAAGAGAACAGACTGGTGGAAACCTGGAGGCATGGTAGTAGCATGGCCAGGTTAAGGAACGAAAAGAAGTTTAGTAAGGCTAGTGTGTTATAAATTGAAGTGAGAAATGGTGAGGGCCAAGGCTGACGTGAAGAGGTAAGAGCTGGGTCTCATCATAAGAGACCCCATAAGCCACATTAAGGAAGTGAACTTTATCCTGTGACAATCTCTACACCAGGATGTTGCCTGAGGCAGACCAGCTTCAATATGTGACCTCTGATTTCAGATTTCGTTTCATATAAATCTTTCAGTTCATAGAAAACAGGAAAAATGAGGGGAAGGTGCTTCTAAGGTAATCACACTTCTCCAGAAAGGTGCTTTTTATTAAATATTTACTAGGACTACTGTGTGCCAGAAACTGATCTAGATGCTGGGGAATACAGCAGAAACAAGACAGAGAGTATCCTGGACCTCATGGAGTTTACATCTAACAAACACAAACTAACAAGTGATAGATATGAAGAAGGAACTAAAACTGGGACATGAGACAGAAGGTGGCTGGAATGGAGGCTACCTTGACTGGGGGTAGGGCATCAGGTAAAGCCTCCCCAAAGTGACATTTTTACTGATACCTAAATGATGATGAAGTAGCCACATAAATATATGGACAGAGAACAATTCCACGCAAAGGATTCTTCGGGTCTTAGTTCCTCACTTGTAAAGAGCAGGTTTGAGAATTAAATTTAATATTGCATGTGAATGCGTGTGTGAAAGTTAAAGTATTATATGGCATACAAGACCAGAAAGCCACTTTCTTGGTTCAACTTGTCAATCAATTATATCCACGTTAAAAATGGTTATAACCATCTCAGTGGTTATAATGTAACGCCAATTTCCTCATGACATTCTTATTTTTATTCTGAGTGAAAAAAATGCTACTTAAATATTGTCATTTTTCTTGAGTTGGTACTAGGGCTAAAAATAACCCGGAGTTGTCATAAAGGGCAACAGGAAGCCTTGGAAAAGTTAGAAAAGCAAGAGAATTACATGTCCAGATTTTTGTACATTGATGCATTTGAATATTACGCAGCCAATAAAAACTATAGTTATGAAAACTTATAAAGAATGGTAATTTTAAAAACAAAGAATTTATCATATCAGGATGTTCCTTGTTTCATGCTCTCTAAAATGTTTTAATAAAAGGTTTTCAAGAAACAAGGACAATGCTCCACTCTGAAGACAGAAGCATTAGGATAAAGCAATACAAAAACAGAAAAAAAAAACCCCCTAAGATTTAGTTTACTTTAAACCCCCAGAAGGAACTGTTTCTGTCATATGCCACTTGAAAAAAAAGAACAATTAAGAAAGAATACTTTAAATTACTGGAAAAATGGGGGGGGGGGTAGAGGGAAGATCAGTAATTAGGTAGTCTGAGCTTCTACAAATTTTAACAGTTGGCCAACAAATATTTATTGAGTGCTCGCACTTGGAGGGAGGATAGAGCTATGAAGAATTTATCTCAAAAAATAAATTCATAAACAAATACATAAATGATATCAGTGCTATGATAAATGCTGTGAAGAAAATAAAACAGAGTAACTCAACGAACTGACATGGTAAAAGCAAAAGGCTCACTAGACGAAGTTTCTATAGAGCAGGGACAAGTCAGTGTCTTATTTTAGGTTTGTATCCTCAGAACTTTATATAATGCTCGATAAAAGTTTGCTGACTGTACGAATGAATGAAGGTGGCCAATCGGGAAGGAAAGAGGGTTAGAAAAAGATCCGAAAGCGTGGGCAGCAAATAGAGGATGAAGGATGGAGGTGTTACTGTACAAGCGAAACCTGATACTTATTAGATCTCTGAAGTGACGGCGGCAAATTTCTCCGCATCCTGATTCAGGATTTGACAGCTAAACCAGCAAAGCCCTCACGTGTCCCCAGGAGCCAGCAGGGATTGGCGAGTCGAGCCCTCCGCGCCCGGAACCACACTCTTCCCTAATCCATGAATCAGCGGCGCAGTCCAGAGCTTCGGGGCACTTTGGGGTCAGCTCCCTTCTCATGGCACCCGCTCTGAGCGCTAACGCCACCTGACCTCTCCCAAAAGTGGACGGAAAACCTGGGGGTGGGGTGGGGTGAGGAGAAATGGAAGCTGGGCGGGGGGCGCGGACCGCCGCAGGACGCCTCCTGACAGCTAGGGGGCAGGGAACCGGACGCAGCAAATCCCACACCCTCCCCGAGCTCTGGGCACGGCTGAGGCGGGTACTGGCCGCGGGCGAGAAGACCGAGACCCCGGGCCAGCCCGCATCGCTGAGGCCCGGAGCAGACGACTCGGGAAAGGGAGGCTGAGGGGTCCTGGGGCGGAACGCCGTGGCTCACCTGGGAGGTAATCATGATGCTGGAGTCGATCAGGAAACTCATGGCGAAGTATAAGGAGGGCTCGTGCCTCCACTTCCCACTCCCCGAGGCCACAGCACGCTCTGACCACGGGCCCCCTCACACCGGCAACCGTCGCCCGCGGGCCACTGCCAGGACCTCTGCTCGCCAGCCCGACGCCATCAAGCTGCGCCCCAGCCAGCCAATCAGCAGCTACGTCCAGCGTTTCCCGCCTCGGGCTAGGAGTGGGCGGGTGCTGAGGAGCTGAGGGCCAGGGGCGGGGCCAGGGAGGGGCCGCTCTGGGGGCGGGGCTTAATTAGAGGTGGCCTGGCTAAAAGGGGCGGGATACAACAATGTGGTCTGAAAATTCAAAAGCACATGTATTGGGCTTCCCTGGTGCACAATGGTTAAGAATCCACCTGCCAATGCAGGGAACACGGGTTTGAGCCCTGGTCCAGGAAGATCCCACATGCTGCGAAGCAGTTAAGCCCGTGCACCACAACTACTAAGGCTGTGCTCTACAGCCCGTGGTCCGTAACAAGAAAAGCCACCGCAATGAGAAGCCCGCGCACCGCAGCGAAGAGTAGCCCCCACTCACTGCAACGAGAGAAAGCCCGTGCACAGCAACAAAGACCCAACGCAGCCAAAAATAAATAAATAAATAAATGTTAAAAAAAAGCACATGTATTGCAAGGTAGCATTTCCATTTCTGAGGCTAAAGGAGGTGGGGCCTGAGCTAACATTTTAAGTGGTAATTTTATAATGGTCATAACTAATAAGATGAAGTTAATAATAATGATTATTATTATATTGAGTTAGACCATTAAAAAAAAATGAGTTAGACCGTAAATCAGGCATTGTGTTCTAGATGTTACAACTTATTCTTGGCTCCACAAACAACTGCATAAAGAGGGAAGAGTGGAAAGGCAGGTTTTAGCAAATATAGCTAACCCAGTAAATTTCTGATGTGATAACAACAATAAAAGCACACCATCTTTAACAAGGGAGTGATCCATCTCATTGTACTTGATGCCCATCAGACCACACCTGGAGTATTACATTCTTTTACCACGCTTTTAAGAGGCAAGTAGATGTATTGGAGAATGCTCAGAGGTGAGTCACCAGGTGAGGACTGATGAAAGGAATCGAAGAAAGAAGACTCAGGAACATTGACAGCTGTCTTCATTTGAAAGAATGGATAGACTTGATATAGCCCCAAGAGATATTTGTAGGACAAAGGACTGGAAGTTAAATGAAGATAGATTTAATTCAAAACAAGGAATAATTCTTTAACAGTCTGAAGATGAGTTATTTTAGGAAATAATCTCCCCCCACCCCCTCAACCCATGTTGGAATTGCTCATATGTAGACTGAATCACTACTTCATCCATTCAATACTCATTGCATGAAGGCTTAATGCATTGCTGTAGGGCTTATCCTTTCCCACCAGGACTCTACCTATTCCTTGTAGTCCCTGTAGTCTTGTCCTGAAGCCGGCTCCAGCTGAGGGCAATCACCCAGTGTGGGATTCAAGGCTGCAGTCAATACTGGAAGCACAGCCTTGAGTGGAACTGCATCTTCAACCAGAGTGCTTAGATTACTACAATCTGAGTAACTGAGACTCAGATTTATTACACACAAGGGAATGTGTCTTTCTTTCCTAGACTTGAACTCTACTCATACTAAGCAGCACAAACTACCGATCAGATGTCCAATCCCCAATCCCGAAGGCCAGGGAGCAGTGGAGGCAGCCCTACTAAGGGAGAGTCTTAAACCAGAGAACTTTGTGTCCCTGGCTACATCTATCAGGGAACCAGTAGCATCTGTGTAGGCATATGATAAGTTAGACTGTCATCTATCAAGACTGTGTGATAGTGCAGAATGCTGGGTTAGCCCATCAAGGCAAACAGTTTACCTTGGTGGCTTACTGGAGTGCATGGTGGGGATCAGGGTCTCAATGAATCTGGCAGCAGAAAAAGGTATGCAGTCTCATTGGCCCCAGGGCTGTGTAAAACTTTGAAAGACACCATTCAGGATTCTCCCTATTGTTAACAACTGTGTCCAGGTCAAGGACAGGCATGGGTGACCCAAAGAACCACTGCCCCCTGCTCTTGATGGAATGTCTCCAGAAAACCTTCACACTAGATTAACGTCCAATTGACTGTCCTTTCAAAGCAGGTCTCTTTCCTGGTGGTGGTGGACTCCGTCACCAAGATGGCTTGTCCTCTTTCCCTTACCTCAGTACTGTTCTCCCAATTCACTCTAGCTGCGGCAGTCCTGTTCAACAGTGAGATCTGCTTCTTCCTCCATGGACTGTCAAGCCACCTGGGCTCTAACTGAGCCCCCTGTTTGTATCCATTTTCCAAAGATGCTTTCCAAAATAGTTCATGTTCATAGTTGCTGGCCATTGTTTACCATTCATCTGGAGATTGACAGCCAGACAGCCACATAAATCTACTCTTAAAGAGTCTGCTGACAACATGACCAATCTGTGTCCCTTGGACCAGTGTTTGTTCACATCAATTTTTTGCACTCTTTTTCATAGCAGCTACAGCACCTATCTTCTCACACTGTCCAGCACCATCCACATCCTGACAGCTAACTATATTCCCCTCTTCCTGCAAATTCATACAAAAGACTGAGCCCAGGAGCTGACACGAACACTAGATCCTTGGGAAACATCCTAGCACCTCTTCTCCTGCCCATGCCAGTGGCTGGATGACTTCTGTTAGGAATTTTCTTTTTAAACTTTTTCTTGTGATATAGTAGTAGATTCACATGCAGTTGTACGTTTAGGATCTTTTGAGATATGTGACATCACCAATTCCATGGCCTCCTACTCCAGTTGTCTCCCTCCATGTATAGCCATCCTACAATGTAGCTTTCCTTGCTATGTCAGGTTCATTGAGACCTTGAACCCCACTCTATACCCCAGTAATCCACCAAGGTAGGCTGGCCAGGAAACCCCAAATATTCAGAGAGGAGGCACTTCCTTCCCAGTGGTCCCATGGACAGCATCTACTTGGTAACTAAAAAGTGTATAGGTGCAGTTTTCTCAAAGTGTGGTGCTGTAACTGCTTGGGAAGCTTGTTTAAAATGTAGATTCATAGGCTCTAAGGTAGACCTGTGGACTCAGGATTTCTGAGGGTGGCTCCCAGGAATCTGCATTTTTAACAGCTTCCATACACACTGACAGAACTGGAGGACTGGTTGTGAGACTCTGCTTCCCACCTCAAAGCCCTTCTAGAATGGGGAAAGGTCAGCTCTGATTTGCCTGGAGAAAGGGGACCAAGGGCCAGAGTGTTTTTTGTGTGTGTTTTTTTTAAATTGATTTATTTTATTTTTGGCTGTGTTGGGTCTTCGTTGCTGCACGCGGGCTTTCTCTAGTTGTGGTGAGTTGGGGCTACTCTTCGTTGCGGTGCACGGGCTTCTCATTGCGGTGGCTTCTCTTGTTGTGGAGTACAGACTCTAGGCACGTGGACTTTAGTAGTTGTGGCACGCGGGCTCAGTAGTTGTGGCTTATGGGCTCAGTAGTTGTGGTTCACAGACTCTAGAGCGCAGGCTCAGTAGCTGTGGTGCATGGGCTTAGTTGCTCCACGGCATGTGGGATCTTCCCGGACCAGGGCTTGAACCCATGTGCCCTGCATTGGCAGGCAGATTCTTAACCACTGCGCCACCAGGGAAGCCCCTACTCATTATTATTATAATGAATTTACATTCACAGTTTTCCTTCATTATTACTCTGTTTAAACGTATATTTAAAATTTCTGGTTGCCAATTATTCCTTTTGTATTGAAAAGACTGATGATTGTATATCTGCCAAATTTGGAAAGACTCAGAGGCATTATTTAAAATATATAACATTAACTCTTTCACCATTTATTAAAGCTAATTTGGGGATTCCTTATTAATATAATTATAATGCAGAGTTAATTTGATCCATGTAATTTGTGAATAAAAGGGAAGAATATATAGAGAGGAAATTTAAAATTGAATATATAAATTGGAATTCACGAAAAAAAGGTAAAAGATGTGCATGCTCTTCCCATAAGAACTGTTGTGATCTTCTCCACACTTAGATTTGGGTTTCCTGTCCTCTGGGCCTGCGCAGAGCAGAAAGCTTTCCTTATCTCCCCACCACTTCCTGCTCCAGGACTAACTTCTTCTCTGGATGACAGCAAGAACATTCCCTCATTTTAGAGAAGCCCCCGCCTTTCTCACTGGATTGTGATTTACCATCAGGACTTTGGAAAGACAAGTACCAAGGAGCTCAGTCCCGGCATATTTCCAAAGTCTGAGATATTCAGTCTTATTCTTGGTTACTCTGTTATATGCCCACACTTATGCAGGTATACTTTTTCATTTTTCCCACAATGGATACAATGAGCATGATATTTTGTTATATACTTTTTCCACTTAGAAATAAATCATGAACATATTTTCTCATGCCAAAGATCTTACATTTTTCATTGATTCAATAATTCCAATCATCTGATTATGCCATGATTTATTTAACCAGTATGCTTTTTTTTTGTTTTTGTTTTTGTTTGTTTTCTGTAATAAAATAATCATGTGGTGAAGAATTTGGCCCACAAGAAACACTAACCCAAGCCCTCAAGTTTCCCTGGGCAGTCACCATGTCTGTGACTCAGCAGATCTGGGGCCACACACATTAGCTCCTCCAAGGTTGGCTCCTGTGGCAGCCTGAGGTGGACCTGCAAACTTCTGAAGATTAGTAGGTGGCTAATGCCTAGTAAGATGTCAGGCTTCCCTCCAAGCAAGTGTTTCCCGGAAAAATCTCAGAGGTTTACCTTGAACCCGTATTTGGAGGGGACGGGAGGGGAAACATTGCAGCACTTTATTTTCATCCGACCAATCTCTTCAAAGAATGCCCTCTCAATTAAACCTAATCATTCTCTTAAATAATCTGGAGTAGATGGTGGATTAAGGGTTGCAAGACCATTTGGGGGGCCACTTTTTTTTTTTTTAATAGCAGTTCTGGATCGTTTTTGCTTTGTTTCACTCTTCAGAATGTATAGGCACTGAGCATTCATGGTCCTTGGTTTTGCAGCCTTGGCTGAAACTCTAAGACACATGAAATATTCCATTTAACATTCTGTTACATATCCACTAAGTCGGACTTGTAAATTATATTCAGGTCCTCTATATTTTTGTGTTCTATTTATTTGTCAAGAACTGAAGGAGGCATGTTAAAATCTCTAACTACTACTATTTTTCTGTCTATATCTCCTTGTATTTCTGAGGGCTTCTTATAGATGCCATATTTTTCAGTGCAAAATGATCCATACTGTCTTTGTTCCATGTTCTATTTTATATCAATACAAATAAATATTTGGTTTGTTTTAATGATTCTGCCTTCTTGTTTTGTGTGTCTGTTGTTAATTTTTCTTTTTTTCTGTTCTCTCTTTTTTTCTGTATGGACTATGTGTTCCTTAATTTTTTCCCCTGGTACTTTGGAAGGCATACATTTTGTTTTAAAATAACACACACAACCCTATATTTTTCTAACTGCTAAAATAGAGAATAAAATAATATCTTTGTAAGTAAAAAATATCAGGGCACTCTACTTCCTCATATTTCTCCTTCTCACTTACTCCTTCCACCTCACACAGTTCCCAAGTTTATGTTGGTATAACCTGGGATTTTAAGCCTTACTTTTAAAAAATTTCTATGTGTTAAGAATTATTTATGACATTTGTATTCTGTTTTGTAGCTATTCTTACTACAGTTACATTTAATTCATTTTATGTTTAATGTCTTCAGTATTCATCACCAGCCTCTTTCATACTTGGCCTTCTTAAATTCTTTTTAAAATTCTTTCTCTTTTGGCTTGAGTGAATCATGAGATAAATTTTTCTTTAAAGAAGGGTTTGCAGGAATTTTGAGTTTTGGCATAATTGAGAATGCCTTTCAATTGCCTTTACTCATGAATGCCATTTGGCTTGTTGTGGGGTTCCTGGCTTAAACTTTTCATCCTCAATATTTTACAGATGTTCTTTTCTGAAATTCAATATGTTATGGAGAAGAATGAAGCCAGCCTGATATTTTCTTCCTTTGTAGCTAACTTAATAAATACCCTGTTAATCAAAGTTGGCTCTGGAGGGACTAACTCCACACTGGGAGGGATGAGATGGCTACAATTGAGAGCCAAGGGTTTTGCTTTCTTGTCCTCACCCTAGCTTCTCTTTTCCTTTAGAGCTATCACTAATACCCATGGCCAACAGTGGTCTCTGAGAGAGAGGGGAGATTTCTCCTTCTTATCCCTCTAGACCAAGTGCACAAACCCTTCTCTCAAATCTCTGTTTCCCGGTTGAGTCTAAGGTGTATCATTTAATAATAACACTATACTAAATGACAGTAATTAATCACATAGAAATAATATTTATGATAATGATAATAGCTAATACTTGCCAAGTACTTACTATGAGCCAGGTAATGTTCTCTGATCTTGACAAGTACTAAATCACTAACTCCCTAATTTAGTCCCTGACTTGCTTCTATATGGCACATGCCATTGTTCCTTTATCTGTTGGAAGCATATTGAGCACATTGGAACTCTTTGGATTCCAGGATTAAGAGAATGAGGGTCAGGCAGAGAAAGGAATTCCCTCTTCTTCCTATTTAAGGCTCACCTTCCAAGTCCTCTTTTCTCAACCAAGATCTTTCCCTTTCCAGGATTATACATTGAAATATATATTTTCTTCACAGGAAGCCTCAGCTCCTTTTGACAGGGTGTGATCCTAGTCTATGTTCACAACTGGGCAAGAATGTGAAAACTTAACTGTTCATTAGCAGTACACAAACCACAGCAGGAGTTGTTTCTTATATTTCTAAAATTGTAGGATTATCTCTTTATACTTGCAAATCACAATTTATCTAGTTTTTTTTTCTGGGTACATGGTGAATTCCTTCCAATTTGTGGTTTCAGGTCTTTTATCAGCTCAAGGAAGTTTCCTCCCATTATGTCTCTGATGACTGTGGTTCTCTTGTCCTGACTCTCCTTCAGGAGAAACAATACCTATGTATTGGATTTCTATTGCCTTCTCTCCATATCGTTTATCTCCTCTCCGATAACTTTCATCTCTTTGTTCTTCCCCTTGGCATTATGGGAGAATTTCTGATGTTGACACTTTACAAAACTGATTTGGCTTTATGTGCTGTTAATTCTGCTCTTTATTCTTCTTAAATTCTGCCATGACACTGTTTGCTAACTCTGCCAGCTCCTTTTCCAATTCAGTTTGTTATCTTATTATCTTCTGTTTCATCTCTTGTTTATAGAGCCCAGGTTTTCTTTACATCTTTTTGAGAGCATAAAATAGATTTCAAGATTATTTTTGTTTTCTTAAGTAAATATCTTTTGAAATTATTCTATTCTTTTACTTTTGGCGACCGCTGTTTTCTTCTCATGTCTCCTATACCTTTCATAGATTCTAGGCTGTTAGCTGTCTCTTTGTTGTTGTTTTCCTTGTCTGTTACTCATCTGTAAAGATGAGAGTCTCATCTGTCCCGGTCTATGTATAGGACCTAACTAGACACAGTAATTAGGTCAACAGGATTTTTTACAAGTCAAGAAGGGTCTTTGACTACTGGATAAGTATATAAAAAATATTTAAAGGGAGGACAAATAGTCTGTAATTCATGAAAGATAGAGTTGTCCTGGAAATTACTGCTTCATTCTGATACAATCATGAAAAAAAGAAATTGGAGAAAGTTGAGGTTCCAGTCTGAGAGACATTAGAGATGTCCCTATTTGTTGTAATGTCATAAGAATGTCCCTTGTCATAATGTCTGCCTTAAAGATGTAATTGGGGTTTTTGTTGTTGTTGTTGTTACATTATATTCTGCTGGTTTAGCTCACTTGTGTATATTTGATCTCATCCATTTTCTGTTGGTTTTATTAGCCTAACTCAATTCCGGAGGTGCCTTGTTCTTTGTTCCATCTACAGATCTAGCCAGTGTGGAGATGACAATTGTAGCAAATGAGAAAGATAGAAAAATACATTTGGAAAACTTAGATGAATTAGAAAAGCTGAACAGTTTTCAGGAAAGCTGAATGTTAGAGAAGAACAGAAGCTGGAGGGGGAAAAAAAAGAACTCAAAACTCTGTCCTGGCCAAAAACATTATCCTTGGCTGAGAGCTTCCCTGATGGTGGCAATTGTACTGTGGTCTGGGATTTGCATTATAATTATCATTTATGATTCCAATCCTGCCTACTTCCAAGAAGCATTTGGAGAAGATTACAATACATATCATATGTACAAGGAAATCATTAAAACAGAGAAAAAGGAGCCAAAATTGGCATCTTTATCTCAAATCTTGCTCCTCTCTAGTTTATTCTCTGTACAGTAATTGGAGCAGTCTGAGGGAAAGTGACTAATAAAATGCAGTGAAACTGATGGTATGTGACTTCCAAGCTTAGGTCATAAAAGACATTGAAGCATTTGCCTTGATCTCCTGATTCAGTTGCTCTGGGGGAAACCAGACACCAGGTCATGAGGACACTCAAGCAGACCCATGGAGAGGCCCAAGTAGAGAGATACCAACTTGCCAGCACCAACCTTCTGGTCAAGTAACCACGTGAGTGTGTGGATCCTACCACCCCAGTCAAGTCTTGGACGACCGCAGGCCCTGTCAAAATCTGACTGCAACCTCATGAGAGACCCCAAGCTGCTCCAGAATTCCTGACCCTCAGAAACTACGAGAGATAATACATGCTTATTGTTGTTTCAAGCCATTAAGTTTTGATATGTTTGTGATATGTTACCAAGCAATAGATAACTAATACACAAATCATCACAGGCGACATTTTTACTAAATATTTGCATGGTATAGCCTGAGGCTCTATCCTTGTAACCTTTGATTTTCATTTCTTCACCACTCACTGTCCAACTGTTAAGCCAAAGCCACATAGTTTAGGTTTTTGTTATAGCCACACCTAACCTCAGTTTCTGTAAACAGATGAGATAATGCTAGATCCTGTAACAGATAAATCTTGAGAGCTCAGAAGATTAATACAATAAAAGTTTATTTTTTGTTTCATGTAAAGTCCGGAAGTCCAATTAGTGGGAATTGGTAGGGATGTCATCGGCGGGGGTGGGGGTAGGGGGTGGAGGGGGTGGGGGTGGTCCTCTAGTCTACAGTCATTCAAAGGCTCTGACTGCCATCGTCAACATATGGCTTCCAAGGCTGCTCTGGGAGATGACATCCAGCAACTCATGTGAAAATTTCCCTGCCTTCCTCTATTTATGATAAAGCAAGCCTGCCTGCCTTCAGCCTGGAACTCTGGGGACCTTCACGGAACCTCTTCCTCAGATATATTACTACGTAGTGTCAGCCTGCTCTGGTGCTGGGGAGTGCTTAGCCAATTATCTCCTTCCTGCCCTGGGAGATGTCTAAGTAGTGTTCATTCATTCACCAAACATTGCTATGTTCTAGGCACTGTGCTAAGTACCGAATATTCACAGATATATAGTATGAAATCTCTTTTTGAAATCTCTTTTGATAAGTGCTATGATAGAAGTGTACACAAATATTGAGAGATCACAAAGGAGGGAGCAACTCACTTTGTATAGGGAAGTTTGTGAAATTTCATAAAGAAGACAACTGAGCTGAATCTTGAAGGATGAGAAAGAGCTGATTAAAGAAAAAAGGCAGGACAGGGCAGAGTCCTGAAATACCATGGAATTTCTTCATCACTAAGTGCCAGGCTTGTCCATATTTGGGGACCAGCCAATGTTTCTGTAAGGCTGGGACCCATGCATATGTGGATGAATGTGGGAGACGAGGCTAGAAAGGTGGTGTACCTACCAGTCAGAGGCTTGTAATTAATACAGACAATTTTGGCAACATTAAATTGAAAAAAAAAAAAAAAGGAACTCTGGGCTGGCTTAGCGAACTGAAGGAAGGCCGATGAACCATGATCTGAAAAAAAGAGGAACTAAGCATCTCCCAGAAATCTAGGTAAGCAGGAACTAATTGTGAGTCTCTTTAAGGGCTTCTGTCAAGATAAATGAATCTCAACCAAGTTTCGGTCCCTCGGTTACTCCACTCAAGATTCACATTCCAGGGAGTGAGTGTATGGTTGGCCCATTTGAGTTAAAAACAAAAGACAAAAAACAAAAACAAACAACAAGACCTGACTCTTGACCAGGGGAAGTCAGGGTAAACAGTCCCACCAAGACTATATCCAACTGAGGAAGAGTATTTCCCAATAGAAGATGTTATTATAGAAGAAGGGAGAATAGATTCTGGGCAAGTAAAAATAGACATCCTCTCTAGGTGGGTTACAATCAGTTATAAAGGCTTTGTAAGTCGTGTTAAGGAATTTAGAATTTTGGGGTAAGCAATTGTGTCATTGAAGGATTTTAAGCAGAGAAGTGACATGATAAATCTCAGGCAGAATCTTTTGGCTAATTTTACTTTATCTATTTTTATCTGTAATGAATAACTTTAACTCTTTCTACAGTTCTCAGTGACATGGAAGAGAACAAATCCTATTATTTTGTCTCTTCCCAAAGCGCCGAAGAAGTATACTTCGATTTTTCCTGAGATTTGTGTAGAGAAGGAGAGGGGACAAGCTGACCAAACCTCAATTGATCAGGAGAGTTTCGTGTTCTTTCTAAATCAGATTCTCCTCCATTCCACCCAGCTGTGTGCTGGAGCTGGGCTAGTACTGGCTCGTAAGAGCCATTTGCTAAATTTCTTGGAATTTTGTGAGGCAGTTTTAAGTGTACAGTCATTATTAACAATTAAACTACATAAACTTAAAAATGAAACAAAGGTAATGCACAGAGCTCAATCACTTCTTAATTATTTTACTATTATCTATGCTCTTGAGGTTATTTATATCTATTGTATGGTGGAAATATTTATAATTTTGTGCTACTGTACATCTCTTCTCATCTCTGTGTCTAGTGACATTAAGTTGGTGGGTTGAAATTGGTGATGGTGGGAGAATTTATAGCAAGGAAATTGGCAAACACTACAAACCAGGGCCTCTTTACCCTGGAAAGATCTGGTTGTTACACGTTTACCAGCTTATCACGGCCCCTCCCGGTCCCCCAGTGCTCTTGTCCCTCAACCCCTTAATTTCAAAGGAAGAACACCAGAAACTACTCTTCACAGGGTAGCATGACTGACAGGTCAAAAGAAAAAACAAAGATGGTGAAAAGTCAAGTTAGTTTTATTGTTTTGTAACAGTCTAACATGTAACTATTAGCTCTGACATAAAGATGTGGAAGGTTGGAGAATTCAGGACACAATCCCAATAATGCCTTTGCCAGAGATTTTCCCCAAGAAGTTTGTTGTGAACATATTTCTTAGCTGAGTCTTTACTAATCCTGTTTCATAGATGGAAAATTTGCAGAAAAAGGCAGTGACGCCATCTACTTTTCCCTCCAGGAGACTTTATGAATTCTTCCATAATATACTTTGTCTGCCCGGGAGAACTTCCAGAATGCGTGGGGCTGGAGGCTACAGTATATCCCACTGTTACCTCATTGGCTCCAGTGGAGTACCACTCTTTCCTGGCTTTGGGAGCAGCAATGTCTAGGGCAGTGGAGATGACTTGTCTTTCATAAAAAATCTTTCCTCTTATTTAACTCCTGAACCTAGAATTTTATTTCCTTTTTCTCCTTCCTCCCCCAATTACATATTTAGTTGTAATATGATAATTACAAGACGGAAAACTCTCCGTGCCTATTTCACTATCACTTCTAGGTACACACCTACTTCGCTTTACAGATTGTATTTATGTTTAAGAGTAGTTTCCATCCAACCAGGCAAACGTTTTTCATCTACACTTTGCTACCTTGGGTTGTGTGATCATTTGCGCACAATATGCGTAGAGGGGTAACTCAGGGTTAGAGGAAGGAGAGAGGAGGAGGTGGGGGGTGGATGGGAGGTGCTGTGTGGGTGGTATGCTCATTCTTACCTGGGCATGCCCCAGTGACCCTCCTCAGGAACTCAGGAACAGCAGCTGTTTACCCCCGTCTCGCCCCAGGCCTTCCCCATGGCCTGGACTAAAGAGCTGCTGTATGTAGCCCTTTCAGCCTCCATGAACTCCCTTCTGCCCTGAATCAGAGACTGTCTGAGGGGCTGGTGCATCTCTATACACGAGCCCTAGTAAGCAGAGTCCCTGCAGCACCACTTTCAGCAATGAATTTCTTGCATGATTAAAGATGTTCTTTTTTTGCACTATAATTCTCAGGAATTTAAAACGACAGAAGAATTGACCTCCCCCCACCACTCCCATTTTCTTCCTTCACTTTACTCACTGGCTCACTTTTAATCAGTCTCTTAGTTAACAATCTGTGCAGTTTATGAAAGTGGTGGCTGTTATTACTTCAGTATACATTTTACAAAAAGGACTTACAACAGATTTGGATAACACCTTCTTCCCTTTCCTTTTATTTCCAAATGAGTGAGTTTAAAAAAAAAAAATCACTTATTTCTTCTAGCATGTTCCTAGTGTTTCTTGCATATCAATTCACTTGATCTATCTTGTGGAGGAGGGGCAGAACTTATTACCCACAATTAACCTAAGGAAAATTGTCATATCGAGCAGGTAAATGACATCTTGGGGTTCCCAGAATCAGAGAGGTGCAGCCCACACTTCTGATTTGAACGTCAGTGTTCTTTGTGGGAAAATCTGATCCCCAGGTTGAACTGATCTTCAGGAGTATTTGTCCAATTCTGTGTTGCATGCTTCCTCTGGGTGCCAAGTAACAAAGTCATGATGAAAAGCAGATAGGCCTTTCTATGATGCCCCAAATATGAGGCCTAGGGATTACAGAGCCAAGCTTGAAACTTTCTAACTGAACTTGAGTAACTCTATCCTTCCTGGTCATAGATCTCCCCTGATGGAGGTGTTATAACTGCTATTAGGCAATTAGCCCTTTTATTCTGGAGAGAGCTGAACTTTTGATGCCATGCTGTCCAGTGCTTTTTTTAAATTGGTAGATCCACACACTGTAAAGGTTTAATCTAACAGGGGAAGGACCAGGATTAGGATTTAAAGCTTGGCCTTCATGCAGCCCAGGGGCGATTATCATCTTGAGTCAGTCATAATTATTTGCCTCAGAAGAGATACTGAGGGATCCAGCTGTACAGGGTAAGGTCCTCCACAGACACACCACTGCCTGTGAATGGAACCTGGCAGCAGTTGTGTGGCAGCTTAAGGTGAGGCATGAAGTGACATTTTCCATGGGTAGAAAGTAATTGCCTATCTGTCCCCAGCCATTTTTCAAGGTCAAATAGGTTCCTACCAAACATATGGTGTCAAGATTCTGTTTTGAGCCTTCTCTGAGAGAACGGATCTCCTCAGTGTCTATTCCACATTGAAAAACTCTCACCAGATAACTGCAAGGCAGGTTGGGAGAGTCAGATAGAAGCTACCCACCTGCCCTTCTTCCCAGTCTCCCTGCTGCTGGAGGAATCTCTCAGACACCACTCAACAGGCTCTAGACTTGGCAGCTAACTTATTAATCCTTCTGATACCCCTGGAGGTACGTTGGTGGTAAATGCCATCTCTAGTTTGTAGACAGAAAACTGAGGTACAGAGAGGTTAAGAGATGACAATAACACAGCTACCAAATGGCAGAAATAGAAAAAAAAATCCTGGTCCCTTGAGGCCTGTGTCTGTTTCTTCCAAAATAAGTTTCCTTGTTTGTTGGGAAGACTGAGAGGGAAAATGGCAACTTCCCCTCTGGTGGGGTAGGTACAGACACTGAAGCAGGATGCAGCTTCCTTCAAGGAAATACACTCACACACTTAGGCTCCAGCAAGACAAGCAGACAAGCAGCCCTAACCTACATCTCTACAGCTGGTTCCAAAGAGCACCAGCAGTTTTCACTTGGAACAAGATGCAGTTTTTTTCTTTTCTCTTTTGAATTAAGTCCTAGTTGATATAGACACTTTATTCTGGTAATGATCAAGCTATTTTCAGGCTCTGAGTTTACATCTTCTTAAAATGGGTCTTCAGGAGCAAAACTGTAGGAGCAATAGTGCAGCCATTAGGGAGAGTGCAATGATATCTGGTTCTCAGGCCTGGGATTTTGTTACTTCTGTCATCATGCTGAAGAAAGTCTGTCTGTAATAGTGTTGATTGCAAGGGGAAGAAAGATTCAAGTAATAGCCAGAACGTCACCTGTCTACAAGACAAATACATCTCTTCTATTCAACTGTCCATTGCCTGATACATTCCTTCACTGAAAGTTTGTCACTTCGGATTAATCTAGGTAAAATACATTTTAGGCTTTCTCTTTTAAAATGTAAATTTTCCCTGGATTAATTACAAAAAAAAAATCATACCTTAGAATGAATTTAATTTTTAGACCATTTTGCTTTAGAATGGAGCATCAAGGAATGGGAATACTGTCACAGGGGAGGAATAGTTTTGGAGGAGGCTTTGCTCTAGAAGAGCGTATCTAGAATGAATATCTTAAAAGGAAGGTGGTAAACAGAGGGCAGCACAAGGGATTTGCATTCTTTGGGATGGTGCTGGTTGGGGGGAAGATAGAATGAAGGCAGTTTTTTCTGTGTACCCTGGTGGTCTCCAGTCCATAGCCCAATTGTGGTTTCTCTCCCTCCTATCTTAGCCTTGGCACTGCAGCCCATGAAGCATAGCTTTGTTTTAGATGGACCAGCTTAGATATCAATTTCTCCCTCTGCTCTGGGAACTGATTGGCTCTAGGTAAAATTGCTCCTGTGTGAAATATGTACTTATACCTGAGGATTTTCCCTGACTGGACTCTATGTTTGAAGAGAGTTGGTTGTGGGGATAAAGGGTAGGAGACCTTCAAGATCCCTGTTGTTCCCTTGTTAAGCCTTTATGTCCCTTCCGGGGATGAAGTCTGGCCTGGGGCTAGACTTTGAGACCCTGGCTGTTTGTGTTCCCAGTTTGGAAGAGGCTCTCTCTAGTGCCACTCTGATGGTCCTTTTTGTATATGTCTTTTGCCTGAGCAAGGCCTGAGGGTTGATCTCCTCAAGACAGGCCAGTAGGCAGGTATCGTCTGGCTCAGAGCTGGGCTTGCTCCCAGCCCCTGATGAAAGGAGGTGTGGATTTCAGGCTGAGCACTGATGTTGGAAGAGGACAGGAAAGAAAAGGACCTCCTTTGCTTCAGGGAAGAAAACTGCGACCAGGGTTCAAAGCCTTTTCAGTTCAGGGAGAGGCTATGGGGTTTGTTTTCCTTTTCTGAGAGCGCCCAGTGCAGAATTCCCACCAATACAAGGGATGTAATTACATCAGAACCCAGGGGCTACAGTGACCCAAAAGAAAGGCCAGTGAGAACTCTGGACATCTCCTAGACTGATGATTTAAACCAAACACTCCAAAATGGTGAAATGAGGTTTGGAAGCCACAGGAACAAGTTGAGACCCTGAATAATATGACCAATTCCATAGGAAAGCTGGGTTCATGAGTATAAGCTGAACTTGCAAATTGGTGCCCCACAGGTTAAATTTGGCTTGCACACATTTTCTTTGGCCCACATGGCATATTTAAAATTTAGCTGGCAACCTTAAAAATGTGGGAAACTTCACTTAAATGTTTGGATTTCTGGCTTCTCTTGAAAAATCAGATGGCCAGGTAACACCGTCTGGTAATCGCTGCCTGGAAATGAGCAGCAGTTGTCCTCTGCTTTCCAAATTTCACAGCCCCAGCTCTCCCATGGCATTAGAACAGGCGCACTTCACCAATTTCAACCACCGGCCTGCATCCTGTAGGCGTTTAAGTTTGGGATCCCTGATATATGTCACACGGTGTCTGCTAGGGAAGTGCTGGGGTGATAAAGTTCAGCGGAGTTTGTGAGCTTGAGACGAGACTGGTGAAAAGCTATGAGACAAGCACAATTCTGATTGGAAGGATTTCTATGGGGACATGGGGATGAAAGCAGAATTCCCCGTGGCGTAGAGGGACAGGGCAGTCATGAGATTGGGAACTTTGACGGGACAATGGGTTTATCTGGATAGCCTTTATATACGGGAAAGGCAGTTTCCTAGTTGTCTGGCATGCACGGTTCTACTGCAGTGCCTGTCCAACCAGGGTGGGTGTGAGGGGAGGGACAGAAGACTCAAAGCACGTTGGCAACTTTAGGTTTCATCTTGCCACATGTTAGCTCGGGTGTTTTCTTTTCTTTCTTCCTTTGGCGCCGCTTCATACCGTTAGATCGTCTGACCTGGCCCGGCTGCTGGCTTTGCTCAGCCTGCTCAGGGGTCTGGGGTCATCCCCGGGCAGCTCCGGACACAGTGAAGGCGCCTTCTCAGGCGGCAGCCCCTGCTGTGATACCTTCTCAGGCGTCAGCTCTTCTTTCTCAACCTCCTTCCCCACTTCGGGGGTCTCCATTTTCTCCCCCTCCAGCACGGCCAGGGTCTCCTGGCCTTCCGTGCTCACTCTCTCTGCCTCCTGACTCTTCTCTCCCGCCTCCGGTTCTGCTCGCACCTCTGGTTCTTCTCCCGCCTCCGCAAGCTGCCCCTCCTCCTCCCCCTCCTGGGCTCCCACCTGAGCGTAGGAAGGCAGTGTCTCTTGGTAGGCCCTGGACAAGTCCCCTAGGGGCCCGGTGCCCATCTTCTCCTCGAACTGACTGAAAGGCTTGGCAGAAAGTGGGCTAGCCTCCACCATCCCAACCTCAGTAAAAGGGAAATAATGGGACACGATTTTCTCTTCTTCGAGGAGCTGGTAGCCCTTGGCCTTCTGGATGGAGGAGACAGCAATGGAGTGGAGGGACTTCTCAGGAATCTCCCCCAGTGGCTGCTCCACTGGCTTCTTGAAGGTAGATCGGATTTTCTTCAGGGCCAGGTAACTCACCTCCATAATATTGAGGAAGAGGGACACAGAGGCCATGGACAGCATGAACAGGATGAAGATGGTTTTCTCGGTGGGCCGTGACACGAAGCAGTCCACCACGTTGGGGCAGGGCCACCGGCTGCAGCGATAGAGAGGCAGGATCCGGAAACCGTACAGGAAGTAGTGGCCCACGATGAAGCCCACTTCAAAGAGGGTCTTGAAGATGATGTGGCAGACGTAGGTCCTCAGCACGGTCCCCTCCAGCCGGAACTTCTTGGTGCCTTTGCTGCTGCCGCTGCCCTTCTTGATGCTGCTCTGGTCCGCTGGGAGGGGCGCCCTCTCGCCGCCGCCGTTGCCAGGCGACTGCTGGCCCAGCTCTTCGGCCGCGCGCTCCTTGCGCTTCTCCTCCATGCGGATGTGGTGCACCGCGTGCCCCACGTACACCAGCGACGGCGTGGAGACGAAGATGATCTGCAGGACCCAGAGGCGGATGTGGGAGATGGGGAAGGCCTCGTCGTAGCAGACATTCTCGCAGCCTGGCTGCTGGGTGTTGCACACGAAGTCGGACTGCTCATCCCCCCACACGAGCTCCGCGGCCGTGCCAAGGATGAGGATCCGGAAGATGAAAAGCACCGTGAGCCACACGCGGCCGATGACCGTGGAGTGCTCATTTACCTCCTCCAGGATATTCCCCAGGAAACTCCAGTCGCCCATGTCTCACCCACCTGGAGGAAGGAGAAGGCAAAGCTCAGCCGCTACAATGCAATCTCGAATCAGCCTCTCTTTGCAAACTCTCAGGGTACCTCTCCTTCCTGAGTGACTGGCACGGTCAACGCGTAAACAGCATGTACTGAGTGCTTCCTCTGTGCAGACTAGTATTAGGGAACGAAAGAAGCATAAAAGAATCTGCTTCCACTGGTTTCCTCATCTGTAAAATGGGTTCACTTCACAAGCTGCCTGAAAGGATAAATGAGGCAGTATCTGCATAAGCCTTGAACTCCACCCCAAAATAAGGATTCATTGTTGATCATAAATAGAAACCCATGGTTACATGGATTTAAATCAGAACCGCAAGCTGAATTGAGGTTCATGAGGCATAATGCTGAATAAATATTCTAATCCATTTGTGTCTGGGCTCCCAACAAAATTTTGCTATGTATGAAATTGCCCGTCGTCACCTTACTTTTGACTGTGTTAGGGTACGTAATGATTGGATGTTGGAAGTGGAAGGAAACATTTTTTTTGAATATCTGCTTTATGACAGACCTTTGAAGTTACATTTTTTCATTCAGTTTGATCCTGCTAGACCGTAATCTTCATGAGGGTATGGACCACACCTGTTTTATTTACTGCTATATACTCAATGCCTGTCACAGAGCCCAGAACATAATGAGAGCTTGATAAGTGTTTAACTAATTTGATTCCACCACATGAGAAAACTGAGGCTCAGAGAGGTTAAATAATTTTTCTAAGATCAGACAGCTAAATAGTAGTGGTTCTGTCTGTCTGATCCCAAAGGCTGGGTTCTTTCTGTTGCCCCATTAAGATACATTGCCTGTGATTGTAGCTATACAATTTTGTGACTCCTGTACTCTTTTTTTTTTTTTTTTAAAGGACAACGTATTAGTTTTTTTCTGCTATGGTAAGATTACCATAAACCCAGTGGCTTAAAACAATACAAAATGATTTTCTTACAGTTCTGTGGGTTATGTGAGCAACATGTACCTTACTGAGCTAAAATCAAGGTCTCAACAGGACCGTGTTCCTTGTTGGGGGCTCCAGAGGAGTTTCAGTTTCTTTGTCTTTTTCAGCTTCTCGTGGCTGCCCACGTTCCTTGGCTTGTGGCCCTCTTTCTCCAGCGTCAAAATCAGCAATGTTGCAACTCTCCCACCTTTCTTTCTTTGTGACTCCTGTACTCTTAATTTACATTTTCTCTTCTCTAGGTTGAAATCTGGAAACCTTTCTTAATAGCTTTACAACTTGAGAGCAGTATATATATATTATTATTATTATTACTCTTTTAAACCCAAAGAATGGGAAGAGTGCTTTGGGAAGAAATCATGTTACAGGGTGAGGAAAGTCCACTAAGACAGTTTTAGTGTCCTACAGAATGAAAAGGGTTTAGGGTCTTTAACTGTGGCTATTTTAATAGAGCTAAAATTTGGTCTGTAGGAAAAAAAAATACCATTAAACATGCTAGTATATAATGCCCCTAGCAACAGCAATGACTAATGAACATGGGATTGAACTGACAGGGGTGATGTGTGCAAACTGGGTCATTTGTCCAGTGCAAACCTGTGGGGGCAAGCTGGTAATCTCCAAAAGACTCTGATCAACACCTCCACCTCAGCTGATGTTCCCCATGTTGAACTTCTCTAGCACTGTGACGTTTACTCATCACTGCCCTCAGACCAGGGCATGAGCCCATGCTAGAGATGCTGGTCCAGGCTTCTCCAGCTGTGCCCCACCTTAAAGGATCAGAAGTCCATGGGGCCAGAGGAATACACCCACCACATTTAATGACAGGGATATTTGCTAAACACTGGAATGAGTGATGAAAAGTGGTATCTTAAATTAGGTGGGATTTTCATCTTTAGGAGAGGATAAGCTTCCTTCCAACCTGTGCTTTGGAGCCTGGCCAGACAGAACTTGGTGGCAGATACTGATTGCAGGTGTGAACAATGCCCAAGCTATGCTCTCAGCTGTTTCTTGGTGAAGAGCAGAGAGTGTTGATCCTCTTGGATCAGAAACTTCTAGTTAGGCAAGTCATCCTCCAGCAGCTTCTCTCCTCCTGGGAAGGTGAGAGCAGCGTTGGCATTCCCAGTCATGACTCTGACATTGGGGAGAGTTCCATTTAGGAATGGGGAATTGAGAGTGGGAGAGGGTCCTCTACTCAAAACCAGACATTCAGAGTCCCAGTCACATGTATGTAGTTTTACTTCTACCTTTAACACTCCTCAAACTGCCTCTGGATCTAGTATTTGTCCTATTAAAGAGTGACAGCCATTCCCATTGCCTTCTGGAAAAAGGTGGAAATCACCACAATCAGGTAAAGAGCCCAAGCATAAATCCTATTGGTGGAAGAACCAGGAAAATCCAAGGTTTTTTTAACCAAAAAGTTCAATCTAAAATTCATGTCAAAACAATAATTTGTGTAATTTACTCCTATGAGATCAAGTCTGGCTTTAACGAACTCTAAATCTAGCGGTGTTGATGCCTTATCCGCATTGATATATCAACTCAGTTTACAATCTTACTTGTACCATATTAGTCCCTTTGGGATTTTGTGTGTATTTCACTCATGTACCCACATGAATGTGTGTGGCGAGTACAAGCTCTCAGGACTGTATGTCTACCAGTCTTGTTTCCCCTTTTTAGGATCAAAAGCTCTTGGAGGACAGGGACCATTTTGTCTTTATCCTCCGTGAACCATCATGACACAGAACAAAGACCTTACAGACCGGGAGCTCCATAGATACCAGTGGATAGGACTAATGGTAATCATTTGAAACCTGAAATTCTCAATCCCTGAGTGCATGTAATACCAGTATTACGTACAGCCTAGGGAACTCCAGTCCTCTTCGCTGCGGCTAGCACTGGGAGACTGACAACTTGCAAAGAAATGGTAAATTCCAAAAAAGAACAGTAAATTGATCCAAAACTAGCTATTTTGAGGTAGCGTTTTATATAAAATTAAAGCTATAAACCAGGGCCAATAATTCTTGACACATGAGTGTCATGACACATGTTCATGACACAGGAAGACCCTGCTGACCACCCCATTCATAATTTCCAAACTAAAACCAGACAGAGCTGTGTCCTTCCATACCCACCCTGCAATGCTAGGATTGTTTGAGTGGTTTTCTTTCTTACTTTTTTTTTTTTTTAATGTCTAGTTACAAAATTTCTTATAATATAATGGAAGGAGAGAAACTATAACTTAGGACAAAATCTTTCCAGTTTCATGCTATTGAAACAGGTCAACTATGGCGTTAAGGAGAAAAGCTTTAGAGGTGCTAAGGAAAAGTGCCTTGGCTTCTCCACTTCTAAAAATGAAAATTATAATTAAAGGAAGTCAGATCAGAGTAAATCTGGGCAAACTGTTCCACTAGAGCAGGGCAAAATCTAAACCAAAGGATTTCTCTTCATCAAAGAGGCAATTCTCTGTTTTATTTTGCTTGTGAAAATCTATTACAGGTGGAAAATAAGCTGCCAGAGTTCAAACCTCCACCCCCAGGGTATCCACCAGAACACCCCACTAGAGGATTATGGTTTTAAGTAATGATTGAAATAACATCTTATGTTTGGGTAGCCCTTATCTATTTATAAATGATACATTTTAGCAAATCTTGTTTCAGTCCTCATAACAACCTGTGAACTTTGCCTGTGGCCCTCAGACTTGGATTTCAGAGACTAGTACAATAACAACAACAAAACAGGGTAACCAACATAGGGCTACTGACTCCTTATTTTGCCAAACAAGGACCTAAAACTTATTTAATTGCTAACTATGACTGCAGTCTATTTTCACCATCATTTCATAAAAGGGGAATTTTAATACCATAAACCTAGGCAGGACATAATTTCAGAATAAAAGGCAGGCCTTTAAATCAAACACATTTAACTTGGTGAAAAATTTACTACATTGTTTACTACGTTATTGTCACAGGCTGCTGACAAATTCATCTCGGACCAGAACTGACAGGTGTACAGACGGATGTTTGAGAACCAGGGAACTAGGCGTTATCAGCCCCCGTTACCAGAATGGGAGACGGAGTGAGAGGTTAAGTAAGTCTCCCAAGAGGGGAGGTCAGCCAGTCAGGGCAGAGCCGGGATGTGAGCCCTGGTCTTCAGCTTCAAGCCCAGGGTGATTTCCAGGATAGCATTGCCTTCTCCTGCCTTTTAAGAGGCAGAACAACACATACACATTCGTGTTAACAAGTTCCAAAAAAAGGATTAGAGGCCGCTTACCACCCTGGTGGGTAAGGGAGTGTGAATACGCCTCCGTGTTTCTAGAGCAGCCCCTTTAACCTCCAGCTCTTGTAGGGACCACGGAACCTGCTCCCAGGAAGAGTTTAATGGTCCTTAGCAAACCCATCCCTGTGTTCTAGTAAATGCTCCAACATCAAGAATGCTGAGCATGAAGCCTGTCCTACACCCACAGCACTCAACAATGATTACTATCACTCCTATTGCAGAGTTTAGGTGAAAAATTACAGAAATCTTTCAGAAACCTCGAATACTTGGTTGAGGTCCCTCCGGATAACTGGGGGCAGGTTAATTCATTCTGAAAAATGAAAGGCCTTAAAAAGTCAAGTTGTAGTTAGAATTTGGACATCTCTGCCACCACCCCACCCTTGTGCCCCCAAGTCCTACATTTCTTTCCCTTCCAAACCTCTGCCAACTCTTAGGGCAATTCCAAGAAGGTTTTCGGAATTGGACTCTAAGTCCAGACATCCCAGTCCAAGACCAAACTTTAGTGGCAACCTTTTTCCTTGTGGAGAATTCCAGATATAGCCCTTAGATTAGGCTGGGAAAGGAGGGGGGCGTGGGGAGCCTGCAAACTAATATCACCCATGGAAAACTTGCCAATAGGAGTAGGGTCCCCCGGAGAAATATGTACTCTCTTCTTCTCTTGGCGCTCAGCAGTAAAATGGCGAGCTTGGCCTCGAAATTTCCTTTGGTGCCTAAAAGCCCACCTCCCACTTCTCTACCCCGCCCCTACTGTGCTGCACGACTGAGCAGATATGACTGGATTGGCCCTGATGGGTAGGTTTTACTGTCCAGCAATATTTTAAGCTCCCAGCCAGACAGCTTTTATGAAGGGAGGGATGTTGGAAAACAATAGGTGAGAGAGAATGGGAGAGCTGCGTTGGGCACTGATGGGAGGAGGGGTGGGGAAAAGCTGATGTGGGAAAGCTTAGCTGGGGCTTCTGCAGTCTCCAAAAGTTTCTTTTAGCAGCAGACTGGCCTTCTACAACAGGAAATCTTTGGCTTCTCTCCAGAGGGCATGAGCCCTGGGGATGGTTTCCTAGCGCCTTTTTATCAGCTTAGAGAATCTTAGGGATGTAGGGACAGTCAGAGGTCACCGAGTCAGACTGGGCCAAAGTCACCCCAGCAAGAGGTCAGCTGGTCCCTTTAAAGGATGATATTTTATCTTCCATTGGTGGTTTGTTCTTGAGTCTCATAACTTTCAGCAGGGCAGTCGCCCTCTTTGAAAAGGAGTCTTAATACTCCAAAGAATTCTGGCACCATTTGTCAAGGCAATGACATTTCCCACTGTGTTTCACCCATAATTACAAATACTTTTGAGAAGCTGAAGAATCAAGGGGATTATGCAACATCAGTGACAGTTTTAGACTTTAGTGCCTCCATCTGTGGAATGGGGGTATGATGATTTTGCTTACCAAGAGGCTCTTGGATGAAACACCAATGAGGAATGATGCTTGGGAAGCTAGTGTGGAGGGCATGAATGCATGTTCTCTGCCTCTCTGAGCCTGCTCCCTTTCCACTGTCTGGGACTGTCTATTGCACTGGTATAGAAAATGGTTGTTTTGACCACATTTTCCAAAACAAAAATTGGGGCATTTTATTCTACAAACTTACTTGTGGAAACAATGGAGCAAAAATGGTTGACACTGGGATTGTTTTAGGAAATCTGCAACGTATGATACTAAATCGAAGGCAACTCTGAGAATAAGCCAGGGGAAAAGGGTGCTTGCTTCAGCCACACCTCTTATTTCCTGTCCTTTCTGGTGTCATGGGCATATTGCATTTTGACGGGGGCAGTTTGAAGGAGGATGGTACCAATGTTGTGTGTCTTAACTTCCATTTTTATTAAAACATTCATTAGCCCACAGCCTTATTTATTTTAGAATTCTCATTTCTTTCCAACTTCTAGGTTTGAGGGCCTGCACTGATTGAGACAATGCCTTCTAGGGAATCCCTCAGTTAAAAACAGACGGTCGGGCTTCCCTGGTGGCGCAGTGGTTGAGAAGCTGCCTGCCAATGCAGGGGACACGGGTTCGAGCTCTGGTCTGGGAAGATCCCACATGCCGCGGAGCGACTAGGCCCGTGAGCCACAATTGCTGAGCCTGCGCGTCTGGAGCCTGTGCTCCACAGCAAGAGAGGCCGCGATAGTAAGAGGCCCGCGCACCGCGATGAAGAGTGGCCCCCGCTCGCCGCAACTAGAGAAAGCCCTCGCACAGAAACGAAGACCCAACACAGCCATAAATAAATAAATAAATAAATAATTAAAAACAACAACAACAACAAAAAACAGACGGTCAAGATTGTTCCCAATATCAATAAGGCAAGAAGTCAGAGATGAGAGGGAAAGAAACCCAATCATTCTTTCTTTTGAGAACATTCAGTAAATATTGATTCCTGAAGCTTGTGTTTTCCCTGAGACATTCTACAACCTTCCAAATGAACTTTACTCATCCGGGGCATCCCAGACCAATTTGGCTGCTGTGGTGGGGTGGCCCCATCTCCTGACATCTTTGTGTGAGAGATGATAGTAGAGCACGTACTTGCATCTGGAAAAACAGGGAACGTCCTCATGGCTCTGAACCAATTAGTTTCTCAGGTTTGGATGAATCCAGCTTTCTAATTGAGCACTTCCTTTGCTTTTTTATTCTGTTGACACTGAAGACATTCTACTAATAGTGCCCAATTGATTGAATTATTTTTGTTGTCAGCTGCAAAGTCGTTGGAAATGTAAACACTTAATTCCACACCTCTTGAGGAATGTTTTGAAAGAGATGGGGAGAGAGACTCATCTTAGCTGTTGCCAAGAGATGGGTTGTCTCTTCCTACCAGGAATCAGAGTCCACTTCTCAGGTCTTTCAGTGGGATGTCTTCTCATGATGGCCCTATTATTTTATTGGATGTAAATAAATCGTTAAAACATGAGACATAACCACATTCAAATGCAAATTCTAATTTTATATTCGGTAATTACTTAGACTAGATTATTAACATTTTGTATAATTTAATGGTGGCATTCTTTTACCAGGGTGCATTTTGGAAATAGCGAAGCAGTTATGTGTTTGCAAAGATTATGGGATTTGTAGTCACGAGACCCGACTCTGGGTGTGGTTCTTTTGCTTTCTATTTGTGGGCAATTTGCTCAGCTTCTCTGAGTCTCAGTTTTCTCATCTGTGCAATAGAGATGCGAATAACTGCCTTTCTGTTTTGTAAAAAGGACTTTTTATGATGATGGTGGCTACCGACATAACCCACGCAATGCTGTGAATTCTTGTTCACTTGTTGGTTATGTTTGCTGTGATCTCGTCTTGCTCTGAGTATGGCTGTGTCCTGCACCCCAGGGTCATGGGTTGGTCTGTTTCTAAGTGAACCCTGACCACAGGGAGTGTCAGAACTGGGAAAGACCGGAAGAGATCACTGGCTCCAACCCCTTCATTTTACAGATGAGGAAAACCAGGCTCAGGGTGGAAATGACACTCTGATGTTGTGGTATGTCTCCGAGGCCCCAGGCACATTCCGGTGCCTCCATGTCGGGGGCGTAGACTTATATAAGCATCAGTGTTCTTTAGGGAGAACCAGGTGAGCCCTGGCACGAGTAGAAGGGCAGGCAGATACATGGGGCCTGAGGTGACTGTCCTCAGTCAATCCCAGTGGCTGGAATTAGGGGACTCAGAATCTCTCTCTTCTAGCTGCTGAGGTGTGGAAGGGGAATGGGGTTCTGAAAAACCCAGGACCAGGGGTTGTGGGTGAATCGGGTCCTTTCCCTGAGTGTCTCAGTCCTGGCTCTGACTTAGTGGGCAATGTTTGGAGATTCACTCAACAAGTATTTGTTAAGCTCTCACCTTTCGAGGTGTTTGGGACACATCGGTGAATAAACAAAGATCCCTGCCACAGCAGATCTTATATTTTGTGGGGCAGGCAGATAATATTCATTAAAGACAATAACCCAGTGAATCATGTAGTAGGTGAGAAGGTGATAAGTGCTACCAAATATGAAAAAATATGACAGGATGTGTGGGGGGATTGGGAGAGCCAGTGGAGGGGAGGTGGTGCTGACACAGACCTCGCTGAGAAGGTAAGGTTTGAGCAGACGTTGAAGAAGTTGAGGGATGGAGGCATGAGGGTGTTTGGGGAAGGCTCTCAGCGGCAGCAATAGGCCCGAGGGGCTGAAACAGAGTGGGCGAGGACAGAAATGCTTGGGAAATGTAATTTTTGTCTCTTGTTTGTCCATGTATGGTTTGTTCACCCACATGTCTTTAAGACTCCAGCACCACCGAGAAACGAGATGCCACCCAGCGTCCAACGTGCAACTTTGCCCTTCCTTTCCACTACATACTTTAAAAACATTTTTTTTAATTTCAATTTTTTTTAAATTGACGTATAGCTGGTTTACAATGTTGTGTTAGTTTCAGGTGTACAGCAAAGTGATTCAGTTATACATACATATATATATATCTATTTTTTTCAGATTCTTTTCCCTTATAGGTTTTTTTTTCTCTTTTTAAAAAAATTTTATTTTATATTGGAGTATAGTTGATTTACGATGTTGTGTTAGTTTCAGGTGTACAGCAAAGTGATTCAGTTATACATATACATATAACCACTACACACTTTTTGCTCAGCTGTCACGGTACCTGGCACTGTGCTGGGAACACAAAGATGGATAAGGCACGGGCCCTGACAGGATGCTTACCACACATATGTCTGCTCAAGGAGAGGGGGACCGTGGGGATCTGGTCTCCCAGCCGCCAAACCCCAGACCTGGCCTTAGGGTGAGGCCTCCCTCTTGTAGGAAACTGAACAGCGATGCTGTGGTGCCAGGCTTTGGAATGAGACCGTCTCAGCGTTGCCACTAGCCCGCTGCCTGATCCTGCATCAGTGACTTTCCATGTCTCCACCTCAGCTTTTTCTTGTGAAAAATGGGAACCAGTGTCCACCGCAAAGAGTTGTAGTGATTAAATAAAGCAACGCGTGTAAAACTGAGTTCAGTATTTGGCATTTGGGAAGCACTTGATAAATAATAACTGCCATTCCCACTATTAGGAAGAAGGTTCGGATCAAGGGTTCCTTGCTTCACCAGCACAGGGATCGATACTTTCTTTTTCTTGTTTGCGCCACCTGGGAAGGTGAGCCATGGCCCTCTCTGTCCATCCTCCCTGGCCAGCTTGGTTGTGAGACAGATTCTTCTTCATCACAGCCATTTGGCCGAGGTTCAAGGGCTCCCGTGCCCTGAGGGGCAAGGGGTGGGGTGGAGGGCGGATCGTGGGGCACTTTCACTGGGGAGAGGATTTCCCGCACAGACGAGTTGTCAGGACAAGGCCGGGCTCTCTATTGAATGGAGCAGCTCATGCATGAGAGCAGATTGTGCCGGTTCTATAGAGCACGACCCCTCGGCCCGGGCTTCTCCTGCTAACAAAGTTATCTTTCTCAATCTGCTTAGGCAGAAGGGGGACACACTTCCCGTCCTTGTGCTGAGCACACGGAACAGGCAGGACCCAGGCCAGGGCTGGGACTGGCTCTGGCTCTCAGCATGCCCCCTCGACTCCTCCCCTCTCCCTGCTCAAAGTCTTGGGTTCTCCTCAGCTGCCCCATCACCTTGGCGAGAGGAGCACAGGCCGCAGAAGTTGGCCATCGGCTGGCTAGGGGCGAGACAAGGGAGTATCCTAGTATTCTAGGTGCCTGTGGAAGGGTGCAGAGACAGCATCCAAGAAGAGGGGTAGGGGAAGAGGTTGCTGCAGCCTAAAATTCACTGGGGCGGGAGCAGTTACTGATGCTCCAGGTCGGTGGGTTCTCCAAACCAGCAGTATCGGTATCGTCTGGGAACTAGTTAGGAAAGCAAACTCTCAAGCCCTACCCTGGACCTACTGAATCAGAAACTCTGGGGTTGGAGACCAACAAACTGTTTTAACAAGTCCCGCAGGTGATTCTGATACTGCTCGAGGTAGCCCCAGCTACTAGAATCGATCATCCTGGCCCTGGTGCCCAGAACTTTTGTATGAAAAAGCCCTCTCCCACACCCACCGCAGCTCCTGACACGCTGCTGCCAAGACAAGGTCCTAGAAATATTTCTTTGGGTCTATCCAGAAAGCAAACAACTCTTGTTGAGTTCCCTGCTGTCTCTCAGCTGCCCTGTTAGCCCATCCGACATCTGTAATATCATAAATCAGAAGGGGAGAAAAAAAAGGTTGTACTTTTATCTCCATTTTATCAAGCTCCAGTGAGGCTAAGTAATTTGCTCATGGTCACAGAAAGAAAGGGGCAGGGTCGGGACTGGAACCAGATCTGCTTGACTCCAAAGCCTGTGTTTGCTCTAGTTGCTCATCTTGTCTCCTTTAATTAGGAGATTCAATTCTACAGCGCTGACCCTTCAGAGCCTTTGGGATCTCTGGTCTTTGTGCTAACCAGTTAACATCTGGGTATTTAAAAATGTCTTTTTGTTTGTTTGTTCTGAGAAACCAGCATAATTGCAAATATTTTCTAAAT
This sequence comes from Balaenoptera musculus, assembly GCF_009873245.2. Classification (NCBI taxonomy): domain Eukaryota; kingdom Metazoa; phylum Chordata; class Mammalia; order Artiodactyla; family Balaenopteridae; genus Balaenoptera; species Balaenoptera musculus. The sequence continues at coordinate 107,332,951 of NC_045785.1, read as the reverse complement.
AGATGAATTCACTGGGCACATATCCATATTAAAAAAAATTGCAAATGTATGGCATGTGTACTTGCACATCCGAAAAAAAAAATCAAACAATATAGGAGCCTATAGGATAAAAAGTAAAGATCTCTTTTTACCCCCTTCTTCCTATCCCAAGATCACTGTAACCATGCTTAACAGTTTGGTGTGTGTTCTTCCAGACCCTTTTTGCTTTTTTCACTTGATATATCTTGATATCTTTGAAGTACACATAGAGATCAAAGGCATCCTTTTAATGTCTGCAAGAGTATTCCATAATAAGGACATCCTATAAATTTGTTCAGTCTGTTCTCTATTGAAGGACATTTAGGTTGCTTCTTTTTTTTTTTGGTTATTACAAATTTTAAAAATAAACATCCATATGTACATATTTTTGAGCACGTGTAGGAATATTTTTGAAGGATGTCTTCCTAGAGGTAGCATTGATTGTTCAAAAGATAGGTAAAATTGAAAAGTTGGTGGGTACTCCCAATTACTCTCAAAACAGACTGCACCAGACTATGCTCTCAGTATAGCTTGTGATAGGGCACTTCATGATGTATTCTTACCATCACTCGCTATTGTCTATCTTTACATTTATTTGGCAATCGGTTGGGCAGAAAATATTTTTTATTTTAATTTGCATTTTTCTGATTATTGGACAGATGGAGTGACTCATTACATGTTTACTAGCCATTTGCATTTCTTTTCCTCTGAATTGCCTACTCATATCCTTTGTCCGTTTTTGATGGGTTATTTGCCTTTTCCCTGTTGATTCATAAGCTCTTTTTATAGACTATGGTTATTATTTCTCTGTCATGTATGTTGCAACATTTTTTCAAACTGTCCTTTGTAACTTTGTTTTTAGTGTGTTTTGCTATAACAGAGGATTTATATTTTTATCTAATCAAATCTGTCATGAAAAAATTTATGGTTTCCTGACTTTGTGCCTGGCTTGGAAAGGCCTCTACATGTCATTCAAATTCAAGAAACCAGTTAGAAAAAAAAAATCTGCCAGAGTAGATTCTGTTTCAGTTCAGCGTTTAAGCCCGTATCCGTGAAAAAACTGATTGTCAGAGCAATGTGAGTACTGATGATTCTCCTCCTAGTTTTTAGCCTCTTTTTTTTTTTTTTCTCCTGGGCTTTTTTTTTTTTTTTTTTTTATAATAAAGGAATTATACAATTTTTATTCATCAGCATGGTGTAATTGGCCACAGATTTCATCATCATCCCCATTTTCAGGGGCCTGTTCTGATCTGCAAATCAGCAAACCAAACCTGGGAATCATCTGTGTCCTTTTGCTTCCTGTAGGTGTTTTTGTTTTGCCTCTTTATGATTCTGGATGCCTGATTTTTACTTATATTCAGATATCATGTGTGGGTGGAGAAAGAGAGAGCAAGAGTGTTATTATTTTCTGTTTTACAGGCATATTTTCTACTCTTTTATGAGGAGGAACTTTTCTCTTTTTCTTTTTCCCTTTGCCCTTTTTTTTTTTTTTTTTTTTTTTGGTGGCAAATAAAATAGCTATAGTCTGGGCCAGTTGCCCCGAATTCCTAAAACGCCTGACTCTTACCACTTGATTTCTTTTTTGACTTAAGTGAGGGGTTTGTATCTGACCGGATTCATCAGGAAGAATATGGTTCTGGCAGCAGAAAAACTTCATTGTCTAGGGCTTAGTCTAGTTGCTCTCTCAATCACTAAGGACTTCAGTTTCTCCATCTTTGAAGTAGGGATAATGCCAATCTCATGTAAATCATCTAACATGGCTCCTAGTCCAAAGAAGACTAAAAACAAGTGTTATTTCCATCAAGCCCTCAGTTTCCTGACCTGTAACATGGATGAACATTGAGACACACCTTGCTGAGTTGTTTTGAGTGTTAAACAGGAGAATAGAGAATTTAACAAATAAATGGGACACAAAGGTTCTTCCGAAGCAATCTTGGTTCCTTTTAGAGTCATGCTGCACTTGTACCACTAGATGGCGTCATCAACACGGCCAGCTTGCTAAGATGGTTCTGTCTGAAGTCCAAGCGAAAGGGGATCCCTGCTTCATTTTCTTCCCTCTGAATGTAGTAAGTGTGGCAACAATTATCACGGTTTAGCTTTCATTTTTTATAAATAAATTATGTAAATCATTTATTACTGTCAGAGCTTTTCTTAGGCAATAGACTTGCCCTGAGGAATGGTTGGAAGTGGGACCCAGGAGCCAGAGAGGTCTTTCTGAAACACAAACTTGACCTGCCTATACTAAAAACCCTTCTGTAGCTTGCTATTACACACAGAGGTATTGTTCAACATTTTTACTTCAAATTAAACCTTACTCTGGAAATGAGTATGTAAAATAAGTCACTCAGGTGGAGGGAGAGGGGCCCCAGGTCCTGCCTCTTGGGAGCTCCAGGAAACGAGGCTCAAGAGCCACTGCAGGATGAAGCTTGTGCCTTTTAACAAGGCGTATGGGGCCCTCTGCCGTGTGGAGCCTGCCTATTACACCAGCCCATCTCTTGCCACTCATAGCTTTGCACTTGACCCTCAGCATCCATGAGCTACTGAGTTCCCTGTACATGTCACCTGATTTTTGCCTCCATTCCTTTGCCCATGAAGTCCCCTCTACTTCAACCTCCCTTCCCTAACTGATTCATCTGTTAAGGCTCAGTTTGCTTTACCTTCTCCAGGAATTCTCCTCTGACCTTATCTAGTTTGTTTTTCAATAGTTCATTTATGTTTCTGTCTCCCCCACTAGTCTATGAGATTTCTGAGTGCAGGAGATGTGTCTTCCTTGTGTCTATTGTAGGGAGGCAGGGCAAATGAAAGAACTCAATTTGTTTTCGGTAAACAAATAAATGAATGAGTGTTAAGTAGAGGGAGAGCAGTTCAGGTGGATGAGATGGTAGGAGATGAAGACATAGAAGTGGGAAAGGAAAAGGGTGCTTCAGGGAGTGGATGGCTTGAATCTGGGAGTAAGGGGAGCACTTCCCAGGCTCCAGGCTGAGCCTCCCACGGGAGACCAGGGTGAGCTCTCTCCTCTCAAAGCCCCAGTGGTAGCCCTCATGAGGAGTCACGGGGGGTGGGGGATTGTAACTCCTTCAGCCATATGGCAGCTGTAAGAGAAGCTGCAGCAGTGGCCTCTTCTAAGAATCATCTTCAGGAGCCTTGGATTGAGGGTCTAGAGCCATACAGGCTGCACCTAAAGGCAAGGACCCTGCCAGCGATGACCCCTGTCAGAATTCTCTTTTCCCTTCCTCTTCTGTGACAGAAAGATACCTGAGAGTGTCCTCTGAGGGTACCTGAGAAGGATAGGAAAAAGTCCCTCCGGGTTAGTGAAGGTGACCTTTCTGTGATGGGCTGATATAGGCGAAGCAGCCAGTATAGTTCCGGGGGAAAATCCTGCAGGGATAAAGGGGCAGAGAAGCAGGCAGGTGACTCTGGTTCCTTGTGGTTTCAGGTATGGGCGTCAGTCCTGAGCTAGCGCTGTGTGTGGGACCCAAAAGAGCTGACCACAAAGCTGTCACCCTTCGGTCTCTAGCCTTATAGGGCATGAAGCTTTCAAAACACTGGGAGATTTGCTTTCCCCCTGAAAACAGCAATGGAATTGCCGTGCTCCCTTGGTTCCAGGTCGGCCTTTTGAGGTATTATGTCGCCTTCCCGTTGCCTCATCCTGAGCCTTTCCCATGAGGACGGCACCACAGTGTCCTGCCATCTGGCCCCTGAACGTGGAGTCTTTACTTGCTCACGCCTGTGAGGTTAGAAAGCCCTGCAAAAGCTTAGTTTGAAGGTCTCTGGCCAATTCGTACCCTACCCCACCCTCCAAGGTAACGCTGGGAAAGAGGCTGCCCATTTCCTGAAAACTGGTTACCTCAGGGCTCTGTACTTCTTCAGATACTGTGGCTTCTGAGGGATTTCCCTCAACTTTTGCGCTTCTGACATGACTCGCCAGGGCCAGTCTCCCAGGTACCTGGCCCTTTTCCTCTAGGCTGTCCACCAACATAGGTCAGAGCCAGGTTATGCTCTCACAGGCATGAAGGGACTCTGGACACATAACAGGGAGGGTGTGGGAGCCCCAGAGGAGGGACCTCTGACCCCCCTGGCATTCCTACAGGCAGAGGGCTTCAGATGTGCCCCTGGGACCCACTGAGGCGTGTTAGTTGCTCCCCCAGACTGTGTAGGGGGACATCCTGGTAACAAGCCCTGTTTTACCTTATGTGTGAGAGCTGGCAAAGGGTAGAGAAGAGTGTTGAGAAAGCAGAGATGGAATTCTAAATCCTCCAAAAGGAGGAATTCCACTGGTGGGTAAGTGCAGCTCGTGGCCGGCTTTGCTCACATAACCCAGGGCTCCAGGGAGGCAAATGCCTTACTCTCTCAATTTCCAACAAGAACCCCCCTGAAGGGCAGAGGGGGCTCTTGGCCTGAAACTGGGAGGGAAGCCACTTGGAATTTATTTTTTGTTGAATTTTTTCTTCATTTTCCTTCTGAGAGGGTCCCCAGGCATCCAAACAATGCCTCTGCAGGCAGCCTGGCACGGCTGTCATAAAATGCAACTGAAATCCGTATCTATGGAAACAGGCTGGCTCCTTTTGCCTCTCTCACTCCCCGCTTCTGCGTTGGCCAGGATGGGTCTAGACTCCGGGCCCTGCGCTCTGATGTAAGGGCTGCTCCAGCCGCGCCCTGACCATCCTCTGGGGTCCACCCACCTCTTACCTTCTCCTATCAGATACAGACGAGGTGCCGGGAGGAGGGTGACCTCAGTGTGGCGGGCGGCAAAGCCTCAGGCGGTCCCAGAGAGACAGTGCAGAAGGAAGAGTGCTTGTGTGCAGGGATTCCAGGGAAGGCAAGCAGGGCAGCTCAGTGGGGACAGAGCAGACCTGGGTACCCAGAGCTCGATGCTCCTACCCTGGCTTCTGAGCTCCAGGCCCGGACATTTACCCAGTCAACAAAATGTATTCCCTGCCTCCTTCCCCTCACCCCAGGCTTGGCTAGGATTCTCTGGGCCTTTCTTTCCTTTGCCTAAAAAGGTAATTCATTATTCCTTAGGGGTCATATGTGATGGTGTTTGGTTTGAGAGGTTTATTTATTTATTTGGATTTGAGACAAATGAAAAGCAGTCTGCTTCAACTTGGCCGAATGGACCGAAATGGAAACAAAGACAGCAGAACTCTCTTTTCCTCCCCAGTCCTGACCTGCTGACTTACTAACCCACAAGTTTTCTTGCAGAGGCAACGTACCTAAGAATATGATACAAATGAATTTATTTACAAAACAGAAATAGATTCACAGACATAGAAAACAAACTTATGGTTACCAAAGGGGAAACGGGGGGTGGGGGAGAGATAAATTAGGAGTTTGGGATTAAAATATACACAGTGCTATATATAAAATAGATAACCAACAAGGGCCTACTGTATAACAAAGGGAAGTGTATTCAATATCTTGTAACAATCTATAATGGAAGAGAATGTAAAAAAAGAATACATATATTTATATATGTATAATTGTATCACTTTGCTGTACATCTGAAACTAACACAACAGTGTAAATCAACTATATTTTAATAAAAATTTTTAAAAAACCAGACACTGCAGAGAGTTCTGGTTTGTCTGTGCGGGAAATTGTCTGGGAGGCGAGGGGGGGCAGGGTGATGATATTTGGAGACCTCGCCATTCAGGCAAAACATGTCATTTAACAGTCAGAGGTTCTAAGCAAATTGTTTCCATTCCACCTGCGTGCCTCTGCCTGGGGAAGTCCAGGAAAGCTTCTAGAACACCACAGGGATTGGCCTTGCGTCACTAGGGGGCGATGCTGTCTCTCTTTTGCTCCAGGCACAGTTTTTAGGACAACTTCAGACAGTGGGCCAAGAGAGAAGCCAATTCCAGGTCTGTGAGGGAGTCGAGTGAGCCTTATTTATCACACCAGAATAGATGCGCATGGTCTCAGTGGGACAGGCTGAGATGATAGGAAATGCAAAGGGGCAAGACCTGGACCTTATTTGGGGTACTGTGTATTGTGTGACCACATCTCCTGGGCTAGTCTTCTGGTGCCCTCCCTGGTGGAGTTGGATGCCCCAGAGGACATCCTCCATCCACCCCCTGCCTTCCTTTTCTTCCTACTCACTAGCCCCTTTCATCACTGAAATATTCGTCCTGTCTCCCACAGTCCCCCAAACCCCAAACCACCAAACCTCAGAGTTTCTCTGCTACATCTCCCTTCCCTCTCCCAGACTTGCCCCTGTTTCCTCTTGTCCTGCACAATTCTGCTATATCCCTGATTATACCACGGGCAATATTCGATCATAAAAAGGCAAAAGTAGACTGTATAGAGTGTTGGTTCATGTGATGGCAAAGCAAAGGATAAACTGGAGCAGATGGCAGACCCCGATCTCGGAGATTAGAGGCACAGGAGACAGAAGCATTCTGGGGCCATTCTGCTTAGAGTAACGGAGGGTCCATTCTAAGAGTCAAGGCTGAGATGGTGTGAATTTAACTCATCCACCTGAACGATACAGGAAGCCTCTGTTGCTGGGGGCAGGGTTGGTGGATCTGCTGGGGCCGTGGAAGGTGGTCGGAGGGGGCTTTCTCTGCTGTGAGCTACCTACCATTAGCCTTGCCCTCCAAAAGCCTGGTGGCTGATCCCAAGCGATAGCCTGCATCAACAGAGACTCCAGCCGCCTACCTGGGAGTTCATTCTCCCCTTGGCCTGTCTGCACACCCCTTAGAGTGGAGACTCCAGAGGAATTTCTCTCCTCACCAGATCCAGCAAGCACGTTTGCCCCACCTTCTGCAGGATGAGGGGGTCTTGCATGGAAGACCCCGTAGTTAGAGTTCATCACTGGCTTTCTCAACGTGGTCTAGTATTTTCTTTGTTCTCAGATGCTAAAATCAGACAGCCTGGCTCTGAGCCTCCCACTCACTAGCTATGCGATATTTGGCAGGTTAACTCTTTGAAGTCTCAGTTTTATCATCTGTAGATGGGGATGCTTGTTATGGGGATTTAATGAGATAATCTCTGTAAAGTACTTGGCCCGATGGCTGGCACATAAATGGTCGTTATCATTATCTGGAAATGCGGTAAAGTGTAGTGGCTGAGCCAGCTGGCTGAAATCTGGACTCTACCACTTACTAGCTGTGTGATATCGAGCAAACCATTTAATCTCTCTGTGCCTCAGTTTCCTGATATATAAAATGCAGTTTAATAATAGCACCTACGTCATAGAGTACTTGTTAGGATTGAAGAGCTAATGCATGTAAAGCACTGAAAACAGGTCCTGGCACATAGTAAGTACCCAAAGGAGGCTAGCCCTCGTTGCCTGTGGAGCTGTGGGTTAGATTATCCAAAAGTGATCTGCATTTGGCTCTGGAACGCTATGATGTGTGTTTTAGGAGAATTATTTCAACTTACTTTGCACTAAGATGAATCTGTGCTTGTTGCTTATACAACTAGTTAAATGGTGGGGCCGGGGACTCAGTACACAGTTGAGGGAAGCTTGTTAGAGATACAAGATGTGACACAGAGAGTTCAGAAAACAGATCATTTTGAGGTGCTTGCATGGCACCTTTTCACCAGTGGTCCTGGATAGTTTATGTTTTACTATATATCAATGTGGAGAGACAGATTTTATTGTCACACCAGTTTTGCAGGTGGACAGATAGGTGAAAGAGACAGATTATGTGCCCTGCCCCAAACTTGCAAAGGCAGGATCTGTACTCCACCCACACACCAATTGCATTTAAAAATAAAAATTAATCAAAGCAGCTTTTGGCATTGCCTGACAGGACAGGCCATCTACAGTGTGTATGACATGTCATTCAGCCCTGTTGGCAGCCTCAGGCACAGCTGCGGTGCATCTGGGGTAACGCCAGGAATGAAGCACGTCTCAGGGCTTCTGTCACACATCCCTGATTATTTATTTATTTTCAGAGTCTCCAATAAGAAAATGTTAAGAAAAAAAGAAAAAGAAAAAAAGAAAGAAAGAAAGAAAACCTATGGGTAGGAATCAGGAAAGCCCAATAAGAGCAATCTAAAAATTTCTTAAAATTAAAAAACAAAAATGTAATGAATTTTAAGATGCTTTCTAGGTCCTGGATCACTTTGATAAGACAATCTCTAAATTATATTGTTATCTTCTAGGAGGAATACATTGAAGAATAGAAAGATCAGAATGGGGGCGATGTGCCATCAATCGTTCTAAAAAAGTGAGCAGAATTAATCTGGAGAAACAACCTATTAGAGTTGACAACTGTTTAAGTAAAACTGATGAAACGGAATTGGGAAGAAAATACTCTGCTCTCTTCTTAAATGAGATGATGATCCATTAGCAGAGAGAGTTAAGGGGGTCTATAGTCCTTTTCTGATGATCTGTGGAGCAGTAGCCTGGATTATCCAAAAAGATACTTACTTTTGGCTCTGGGAAATGTCATGACATTTGTTCTGGCAGTAGATTAATTTTCCAACTAAACTTGTTAGCTTGATTACAAATATTTTATTAAAGATTGATGGGCATATGGGTGTTGTAACTTCTCTTTATTCAACAAATATTTATTGAGTACCCACTTTGTGCCAGGCACTGGGTTAGGAGCTGGAAATACAATGTTAAACTAGTTAGACATGGTCCCTGTCCTCCTAGAGATAGACATGGACCAAATAATATGTATAAGTAATGGGTTAATTAATATTTTCTCAATGAAGAAGACATAGGGAGAGTTAAACACACATACAGTGAAGAACTGGCCTTCCCAGAAGGTTAGAAGTATGAAAGCCCTTTGAAAACTGTGAAGTGCTAACTGAAACATAGAGCAATCCCCTGCTCTGTCTTTGTCTAGACTCATGGTTAGTCTCTGAATGGACACAAGGTTGCTCCTGCTTAAAGTCTGGGCCACTGTTTCTGCTGGAACTTTCTCTCTTGAAGGAGGCCAACTTCCTTCTCCAAACTCTACATGTGAATGTGAAAGGCCCCAGGGTTGGGTGGGATTAGGTTAAGAAATTGTTCTGTCCATTACTGGAGCAGAGAGATCGGTTCAGCTGTATGAATTCATCACCCAGCTTGGTTGGAAATCTGACACACAAGAAGAAAGCACAACAACTTCTCGATCAAAATTATAAGTCAGAAGGTCTGCTACTGTCCCTCACTCATGCTATCAGGGACTGACACAACGTAGTTCTTATTCACCAATAATATCCTAAGAGTTAGACATAGGTGGATGTGAATGTCAATGTTATTATGAGAATGAAAACAGTACACGCCTAAAATTGAAGAGTCTTTTTTTCTAATAGTTAGCACTTAGTAAATATACATTATATGGCTTGCACCTTTACATTTATCATTTCGTTTAATCATGTAAGCCCTATAAAGTAGCTTTTTTATTCCCATTGTACAGATGGGGGAATGGAGGTTAAATACATTGATTCACTTGTCCAAGGTCACAGTGCTAAGAAGTGACAGAATCAGGATTTATACTCAAGTCCCCCTGAACTTTAAAGCCTGTGTTTTTTCCATCACGTGGTACTTGTCCTTTGGAGAATGTAGAGATAGAGATAACAGCTGGAGTTCAAGACCCTGATAACATTATTTGCTTTCCCTTGATAAAGAGACAAGCAGGGGAGGGGAGGAAAGAGTCTACAACTGAGCTTTAAACTGAGGATTAGTGGAAGCAGATCCTACATCATTTTAAGTTCAGCATGTTTTATTGGGTGGGCCCTGGAATGAAAGGCTAGGAAATAAGATGTCTGCTCTGATATGGGGGTGGAAGATCCTGTACTCTCACATGCCCATTAAAGCGAGAGATAAAATATAATCAGTCAGGAGAGGGCTTGGATAAAAGAAACCGAGATACATAACTGGCAAATATAAAAGAGCATAAAAGGGACCAAGACGCAGAGGATCACAGAAAAAAGGGACACATAGCTCATCGCCAAGCTGGAGTTATTTCTGTTTAGAGAGACACCAAAGTCCTCCCCTTCCCCTTGTCCCTTAGTCTTGGGAATGTGAAACTCCGGGGGTCATTCATGCCAACTCCATCTCCTTTATGGCTCCTTGTATAATTAGATCCAACCTTTTAAGGAAGAGGGCCCTGGCAGATATGTCTCATGGTTTATACATAACCCAGTACCTTTCATGCTTCCTGCTGTAAATTTTTGCTTATAAATTGCATTTTTGAAACCCTATTGTAGCCATTCCTGGGGGTGGGGAATTCCTTTGTAAACAGACCAGTCGGCTGCTATTTGGCTGACTGCTATAGTAGATTGGAAGAAGAGGCTGTAGAAGAACTGTGCAGGGAGAGCAAAGTAAGAACCTTGAGAAGATTAGTGTCCGGGGATTTTTGGTCTCCAATCTTCCTTCATTTTGTTCTATCTGTAAGAAATCAACCTTGGGGGACTTCCCTGGTGGTGCAGTGGTTAAGAATCTGCCTGCCAATGCAGGGGACACGGGTTCAAGCCCTGGTCCAGGAAGATCCCATATGCCGCAGAGCAACTGAGCCTGTGCGCCACAACTACTGAGCCTGCGCTCTAGAGCCCGTGAGCCACAACTACTGAGCCTGCATGCCACAAATACTGAAGCCCACGCACCTAGAGCCCGTGCTCTGCAACAAGGGAAGCCACTGCTGTGAGAAACCCGCGCACTGCAACGAAGAGTAGCCCCTGCTCGCCCCAACTAGAGAAAGCCTGCGCGCAGCAACGAAGACCCAACACAGCCTAAATAAATAAATAAATACATTTACAAGAAAAAAAAAAAAAAAAAAAGAAATTGACTTTGAACTGCCTTCTCCTCTGAGTCCTCTCCATCTGCCTTATAAAATGTTAAACTTCCGGCCGTATGATTTTGCCTGTTGCCATTTCTTCTATTCTTAGAAATGAAAAAGCTTTGCCCCAAAGGGATCTTTTTTTCTCCCTCATGTTAGTTTTAAGTTTAATAATTTTTATAACCTCTTTAAACTGGCCTTTTTTCCACTAGCATAGTCAAATAGAGTTCGTGATTATACCTGCTTAGGAGTTAATTAGCTTAGCTTAAGAATGGACTTAATGTGGCTCTAACGTTAACTTAAGAACCACTGAAATAATAACCATAATAATGATAACACTGAATATAGTCAATGAAAGAAAATTGTACTGCAATAGGGGATAGTGGCTGATTCATTTGTAGTATTTGTTTCAACACACTTAGCTGTTGGTCTGACAAAGATCTAAAACCCATCATTCTTGACAATCTGTTCAAAGTCTGAAAGTGTTTACAATGAAGATGATCACCCTTGTCTCTTGAAAAACTTGAAAAAAGAAAAACAGTTAGTTATCCCCTTATTTTGTTGGGATAATCCCATCCTAGCCATACCTCTATTATGGAGTTTATTAAATTGCAATATAATTATTGGTTAACCTCCAATAAGATGCAAATTCCTTGAGGGCATATTAATTAAAATTCATGTCAGTAAAATTTCACTGATCCTTAAATAGTGTCCAAAAATTCCTTGAGGGCATATTAATTAAAATTCATATCAATAAAATTTCACTGATCCTTTAAGCAGTGGCCAAAAATTCACTAACAAAAAAATGAGGGGTCAAATTAATTAGGTTAATGAAATAATTGGGGCTAGCCAGTGCAGTCAGCCAGCAGGGAGTTCCCATCCAAATTTCTCACCACCTGGCTGAGTTTTGGCAACTCCTGGTGGCAGTTATCTTTTCTAGCTTAACTATTGATGGGGATGCTTCCGGGTCCTATTGTTGAAATTTCTAGGGCAAGAGCAATAATTCTAGCAATCTCCTGGTTAGTAGTGCCCGTTTCTTGGCCCAATTCAAGTAGATACATCCAGAAGATACTGGGGATGCTGGAATTCATTCTCTACTTCTCTGCTTCCAAAGGCAAACTTATCTATTATTTCCCCAATTTTTCCCCATCCTGCCTTCACTTTCATTCCACATTCCTTCTCTTTTCCCCAAATTAAAAACAAAAAAAATTAGACTATTATATTTGAGAATGGGGGCTGGATGGAAGATAGGAGCCAACGTTCAATTGTCTTAATTCTAGTTCATTGTCACTGCAGGAATTTTACTGTACTAGGTGCTCAAAAATTGTCAAGCAAATGAATAAATATAGTTTGTCTCACTTAACATCGCCAAGCACTAACTTGAACTTCTTTGAAACTTAGACAAAAAAGGTTATAAATAACCAATAGAAGAAATCAACGTTTGGCCCCATTAAATCTTGGGTATCTAGAATACAGATTAGCCAATAAGGTACAATGGCATACTAGCAAGTCTAGATTTAAAAACCTGAAAGAGCTACATTGCATATACACCAGATTAGCCTAAATTCTATAGTCAAAACTGTGCCTAATTCTAGCCTAAAGGGAGGCTTGCATTTGGGTGGAGCTGAAGGTGGCTGTGGTTGTGACTCTGGATTGGATAATTGGTGCCGAAATAGAGCAAAGTGTACTAAAGCTTCCAACATGGTTGATGGCAGGAGCAGAAAATAAATGGCAAAGAAAGAGAAAGTAGACCTTTAATTTTTGAATATATATTATTAGATCCTGGGACCACAGCATTCATCAAATTATGTTGGCAAAGACTGTATGACCATTTGTACATAGCGTGTTGGAAAAAGCATGTTCAGATGTATTGGAACAGTGTCATCATAACAGATCAACAAATCCTGGCCAAAGGTGAACTAATTTAACAAACGATGATGAGACTTAGTATTAATGGTTAGCAGGTAAATTGTCTGTGGTATAAGAAGAAAAGCAAGAACAACTGTGATGGCTGAGACATGTGGAAGTGTTTCCAATTATCACCTGGGTGACTACGGTGGTTTTGGCTCCACTAGGTAAGCAGCTTTGGGAACTGGGGTTTCTTTACATGATACTATCAATTTATACAATATTCCTTTAGAATCATCCACATATTTATCACTTCTGTTGCCTCTTTTCCTTTTTGCATCTCCAATCTACCATCTGGGATAATTTTATTTCTCCCTAAAATACTAACTTTAGTTTTTCTCTCAGTGCTAGCCTACTTTTGATGAATTCTCTGTTTTTGTTTGAAATGGAAGAATTTAAAATTCATTTATGGTGATGGATTTTTTTGTTTTTGATGGGTTATAGAATTCTAGACTAGCAGTTATTTTCCTTCAGCACCTTAAATATGTCATTGCCTTCTGGTTTCTATAGTTTCTGGTGGGAAGTCATCTGTCAGTCTTATTTTGCCTCTTTGTAGGTAATGTGATTCCAACTCCCCCTTCCCTTGTCCCCTGTCACAGATTCCTTTAGTTTTTTCTTGGTCTCTGTTTTCAGCGGTTTTGCTATAATGTGCCTAGTTGTGGGTTTTTGTTTTTTCTTGGTTTCATTTTGTTTTTGTATTTATGATGCTTGGATTCATAGAGATTCTCAATATGGGGCTTGATGCCTTTAATGAGTTTTGGAAAATTCTCAGCTATTATCTCTTCTAATATTGCTTCTTCCCCATTCACTCTCTCCCTTCCTTAAGGACTTAAGTATCGTGTCCATTGGACCTTGCACCATGTCCATATGTCTCATGCTCTTTTTTGTATTTCTCTCTCTCTCTCTTTCTCTGTGTCCAGAAATTTTCTATTGATTTTTTTCTAGTCTGTGAATCTACTTTTCAACTGTGTCTAATGTGCTGTCAAATCTGTCCATTGAATTCTTTTTTTTTTTTAGAATGTTTCAGATGGTTAATATTTTATTATTTATTTATTTATTTATTTTTATATTTATTTTTGGCTGTGTTGGGTCTTCGTTTCTGTGCGAGGGCTTTCTTCTAGTTACGGCAAGCGGGGGCCACTCTTCATCGCGGTGCGCGGGCCTCTCACTATCGCGGCCTCTCTTGTTGCGGAGCACAGGCTCCAGACGCGCAGGCCCAGTAGTTGTGGCTCACAGGCCTAGCCGCTCCGCAGCATGTGGGATCCTCCCAGACCAGGGCTTGAACCCGTGTCCCCTGCATTAGCAGGCAGATTCTCAACCACTGCGCCACCAGGGAAGCCCCCTATTGAATTCTTAACTTAAGTTATTGTATTTCTTTCAGTTTTAGAATTTCCATTTGATTCTTTTAAAAATAGATTCCAGTTCTCTGGAGAAATTTTCTGTCCTATCTATTTTTTGAATATATTATTCATAGCTATTTTAATTTGATAATGTCAAGATCTGAATCTCTCATGGGTCTGGGTCTGGATCTCTCATGGGTCTCTCATTTTCTGGGTTTTTTCCCTCTTGTTTTTCACACATTTGGTCTTGTCTCGTGATGCACCCGTACCTTTTGTTTAAATGCTAGGCATTGTGTATAAAATTGGGATAATTTGAGGCTCTTACTGACATTATTTTACTTCAGAGAATATATACATTTGCTTCTAGCCAAAGTCTAGAGGGAAATTATCCCAATCCAATTGATGATTGAGTTCATTGAGCTTGAGATTTATCCTTTCTGAGATTTATCAGTTTTTGTCTATTTCTAGTTCACATTGACTCCTAAAATGTAGCCTTTCAGAGGTCCTAAGTGAAAGCCTAGGGTGTTATCCGAGCTTCTCCTCCTTGGTGAACTCTGACCCCAGTTTTTGTTTCCCCAATGTTTAAGGCTGCCAGTGGCTCTGCTCAGTCTCCCAGCCTCACAGATAGCACTTTAGAATCAACAAGTGTGTCTAGGAGAAGAGTGAAGCTGAACGTTGTACTCATCTCTCCCTTGTCAAATTCTTTGTCCTCAAGTGTTTGATGCCTTGGTAGATCTCTGAACCTTCAAATTGATGTTTTTCTTTCAAATATTTTATCCAGATTTTCTAGCTGGAAGGAGAATTGATCTGTACAGGTTCCAGTCACAGCTGGAAATCTCAATTATGTCAATTTCAAATATGAATTTTCCAGATACCTCTGATGTGGTCAGTCTGTATTGAGCTCAGCAGTAAACCTGGCTTATAATGCTCATATTGCATTAAGAATAAACAACAACAACCCAACAACAATAACAACTTACTTTAGGTTAGGTGCCCAGGGTAGCATGAGGATGGTTTTTCATGATCCAGTAATCAGTATGGCCCCCCAGCCCTGGTCCAAGGTACTACTGTAAGGAAAGAGAAATCCACCCCCCTTTCTATACCTTCTTCTCAGAAAATCTATAATCTCTCCATCAGGGTAGAATCCCTGCTTGATTTAGCCTTGTCACCACAGCACTTATAGTATCTTGCACAAGGCTTGTGCACGTGTTCGATGACTTGCCCCTCCATTACTTTCTTTTACGTAGTAGCTTGAGCAAGATCTCATTATCCAGTGTAACAATAGCAGTCTTGCGGTTTGCAGACTTGTATTCTTGCCACTGTGTGACACAGGGAAAATAATTTCCTCTCTCTGGGACCCAGTTTCCTTATCCACAAAATGAGAGGTTTGGACTAGATGCTTTTAAAGAGTTCTTACAGCTTAAATTGTAAATATTTATAAATATAACCATCCTAGCCATATTTCAATCTTTAAAATAATTTTAATAAATGAATTTCTAAGTGACAGGATATGTGCGGGATGATTTTGAAGTAAGAATTCCTTCCCCTAGGAAGTTGTTCCCATCATCATAGAGCTAAAAAATTGATTTGATTATCTACTACTTCTACCTGGAAGGAAGAACACTTACTGGGAGCTTGCTGTGTGTCAGACACTGTGCTAGTGATTCTCAGCCTTCCATTCTCCACTAGAAACTACTGTGGAAATTTATACACTGTCCAGACCGCATCCCCAGAGACTTTTTAAAATGACCTAGGTGGGGCCAGGGATTAGTACTTTTTGAAAGCTTCCACATTCTAATTCTAATGTATAATCAGGATTTAGAACCACTGTGCTTGGCACAATGATGCTTACTGCATCCTTACAACAACCAGATGAGGTAAGTGTTACCAATTCTATCTTATAAGTAAGGAAACTGAGCTCCATTAAAGAAAAGAGTCTGGCTCATGGCTACACAGCCAGTAAGTCTGATCTTTTGATTGCAAGTCCAGAGCACTTTCCTCACTCAGCAAACACTGATCGAATATTTTGCAAGTTCAAGATGCTAAATTAGGTGCTTGGAGGGATGCAAAGATGACAGGGATATGGTCTCTGCTCTCCAGGTGAAAGAACCCTGGGCCAAATGCCTATTAGTTAATTAGGTGTTTTTATACACATTGTCTGTTTTAATTCTAAGAATTACTCTCTAATGGGGAATATCATCAACTTGAATTTAATACGAGGAAGAGGAGAGTCAGAGAAATTCAACAGTTCAGTAACTTGCCTAACTCCAAATAGAAGTAACAAGTGATAGAGCCTGGATTTGAATCCAGATCTATCCGTCTCCAAAAGCTGCTTCACCAGGATTTGTACTTTAGTAAAATAGGTGGGAAACATACATATATTATGAACTGGCATACAATTAAGTGTAATAACAGAGCACAACCTGGGTTAGGGAAGGCTTCTTGAGGGATGTAGCAGTGCTTTGGTATCTGACTTCTGAGGGATTTCCACCTCTGCCTTCTCCTGTAGAATGTAACTACCAGGATATTTTGAAGAGTATGATAAATGTAATCATGTCAATGGTTTCCTATAGAATTGGTAAGAAGGACAACCCTTTAATATCCAATTAGCAAGTGGAAAAACATCTTCTCCAGCAAAACACAGGGTGATCCTGGCATCAGAAATCAAGTCAGTATCACCCTGGTCAGGGGATTAATCTATACTGCCTCATAACCCTGGAAGGAGGCTGGACCCAGCCTGAATGAAGACTTTAATTGGCAGTAGTATCCATCTCCTCATCTGGAGCACTGCAGCTCAGTCATTTGAGACATGTTGCTTGGCCCTGAAGGCTCAGGGTCCTGCTATTCTCTTCTCTAACCTGGCAGTTAGGACCCTCCATGTTCTGGGCCAAGATTTGTCTTCACTGAGTGAGAGAGCATGCCATGGATGTCTCCTGGCCAGCAGAACCTAGAGAATCACAAACCCAGTCACTACATATACTTTGCGTATGATCATACTATAGTACAGTGGTTAAGAGAAGAGGCCTTAGAAACAGATCTGGGCTTGAATCCTGATCTTGCTGCTTACTAGCAAATTACGTTTACTCTCTGGGCTTCAGTTTTCTCATTTTAAAGTGTTAATAACAATACATAGCCGTAAGGTTTTTGAAAGGAATGAATAATATAATGTACTTAAGATACCTAGGCCGGTATATACATAGCACATAGTAGATATGCAGTAAATATCAATGATAATAAAGTATACTTTTCTAAGTTTGGCTTTTGGTTCTGGGAAATCATTTCATCATGCTCAGTTTCCATTTTAAAAAGAGGGAGAAAGAGATCTGTCCATCTCGTAAACCTAGCTTGATTGAGATAATTGGTTTACAAGAATAGAGAAGATTTCAAGTGACTATATAGTTCATTCCTCTGTCTACAAGCATTGCCTGATTACGTTTTAAAATGTCCCAGATAGATGAGAATCTATCCTACTTTAAAAGATTTACAGGAAAGGGATACAAATTACAAAACTGCTGTGTTGAACAACTGAGCAAACCCTTTCTTAGAGCTAATCTAAATCCTTAGTGCTAAAGCCTAGATTTATTTCTTCTCATCACTTTGCTAGATGAGTAAATTCCGGACAGAAACCATGTCTATTTTGCTCACTATGTCATTCCTAGCACTTAGCACATAATAAGAATTTGGTATTTGTTAAATAAATGAATGGATGAAAGAGAACCCCAAAATTCTGAAATTGAATTATAGAATACTAGAGTTTGATGAAAACATAGATGTTGACTAGCCCATCCCCAGGCCAAAGACAGAGCCATCTTCTCCAGATTCTTGGTAAGGACTCTTACTGCTTGTATTTTGATACTTCAGTGATGGTTAACTCACTTCTTTGAGATAACCTATTCATTATTAAACAACTCTGATTATTAAAATTTTACTTAGGTAGAGCTAAAAAATTGATTTAATTATTGTTAGGTATCTGTGCATTTTCTCTTCATGAGTCCTTCCTGATTTCTTATCTTTCAGGATAATAATATTTTAACCTTTTCTTGTGGCTTTTTTTTTTCCTGCCTCCTTGTTCTGGGTATCTAATCCCAATACTCTCCAAGGTCTTCAATGCCTTCTTAGCTGGGAAGCTGGGAAATAGGCTAACGTAAAATAAGAAATGTTTCCAGAGATTTAATCTACAATCTGAACATGCTGGTCCAATTTCAGTGTCTATCAATTCAATTCCTGTTCAGGAAATTACATCCAACTGATGAAAATCCAAAATAAATAGAAAATCTTAAAGCAGCCAGATGCAGGGAGTGGACAAATTAGATATAGGAGAACAAAGGAAAAATTAGAGTTGACTTCTCATAAGAAACAATGGAGGCTAGAAGAAAATGGAATGACATATGTAATAGGTGGGGAAAAAAACCCCTGTCAACCAGAATTCAACATTCTGTGGTAACATCCCTAAAATCTGAGGTGGAATAAAGCATTTTTAGATAAATAAAAGCTGAGAGAATTTGTTGCCAGCAGACCTATATTACCAGAAATGCTGAAGGATACTTATTAGGCTAAAGGAAAATGATACCAGATGAAGATTCGGATCTACAGGAATGAATGAGGAACATAAATATGTAGGTAAATGTAGAATACTGTCTTATTTTTTTCTCTTAATTTCTTTAAGAAAAAAGTGACCACTTAAGACAAAACGAAAAAATATATTGTGGGGTATATAATATAAGTAGAAGTATAGTATATGACAATAATAGCACAGAGAATGAGGGAGCGAATGGAAACAGAATGTTATAAGATTCTTACATTTCATGTGGAATAGTACAATATTAATTCTAAGTAGACTATGATAAGTTAAGGGCACTTATGGTTATATCTAGCGCAACTACTAAGAGGAAAAAAACCCCAAAGAGATAAAGCTTAAAAGCCAATAGATGAAATAAATTAGAATACCAAAAATGTTCAATTAATCAAAAAAACTAAAAGGCTGGGAAGGAGAAATAGAGAGGGAAAAAATCCAGATGGGACAAATAGAAAAGAAATAGCAAGTGGTAGACATAAACCCAATGATCTTGATAATTACATTAAATGAATATGGACTAAATACTTTATTTAAAAGATAGAGAGATTTTTTTCAGATGAGAAAAAAACCCAAGGCTCAATTATACATATCTAGAGGAGACATAGTTTAAATACAAAGAACACACATATAGATTCACAGTCAAAGGATGGAAAAAAAGATATACAATTAAACAGTAGTATAAGCAACTTGATGTGGTTATATTAATATCAGTAGACTTAAGTCAAGGAGTATTTCCAGAGATTAAGAGGGATGTTTCACAAATGACGAAAGGGTCAATTCATCAGGAAAACATAACAATCCTAAATATAAATGCATCTAATAACAGAAGCAAAACATGGCAGAACTAAAAGGACAAAGGGACAAATATCCAATTATAGTGGGAGACTTTAATAATATTCTCTAAGTAATTTATAGAACAAGTAAATTAAAAAATCAATAAGGATAAAAAGCTTAGAACAACACAATCAACAACTTGACTTAACTGACATTTATAGAACACTCCACCCTATTACAGCAGAATAAACATTCTTTTCAAGAGCCCAAGGAACATTGACCAAGTTGGACCATAAGGTAAGCCATAAAATAGCTCTCAGTACTTTGAAAAGATTACTATCTTACAGAATATATTCTCTGACTATAATAAAATTAAATTAGAAATCAATAACAAAAAAGTAACAAGAAAAATTCTCATATATTTGAAAATTAAACAACACATTTATAAATAATCTGTGTCTCAAAGAAGAAATCACACGAGATACTGGAAAATAGTTTTCACTGAACAAAACAAAATGTTTGCATATATCTAAAGAAATGTTTGAAGAGAAAATAAAAGCTTTAAATACTTTTTTTTATAGAAAAGAAGAAATGTTTAAAATCAATGATCTACATTTCCACCTTAAGAAACTAGAGGGCTTCCCTGGTGGCGCAGTGGTTGAGAATCTGCCTGCCAATGCAGGGGACACGGGTTTGAGCCCTGGTCTGGGAAGATCCCACATGCCACGGAGCAACTGGGCCCGTGAGCCACAATTACTGAGCCTGCGCGTCTGGAGCCTGTGCTCCGCAACAAGAGAGGCCGCGATAGTGAGAGGCCCGCGCACCGCGATGAAGAGTGGTCCCCACTTGCCGCAACTAGAGAAAGCCCTCGCACAGAAACGAAGACTCAACACAGTCATAAATAAATAAATAAAAGAACGTGAATTTCTTAAAAAAAAAAAAAAAAAAGAAACTAGAAAAAGAAGAACAAATTAAACACAAAGAAAATAGAAGGCAGGAAATAATAAAGAGCTAAAGTCAATTAAATAGAAAAAAAAAGGCAAATAATGGAGAAAGTAATAAAGCTAAAAGTTGGTTCTTTGATAAGATTAATAAAATTCACAAATCCCTAATAAGGCTGATCAATGAAGAAAACTCCAAAATTAGGAAAGAAAGAAAGAACATAATTACATATGCTACAGATATTAAAAGGACAATAAGAAAAATTTTATAGATAATTTATGCCAATAAATATGACAATTTAGATTAAAATAGATAAAGTCATTGAAAAAAACAACAAATGGACTCAGGAAAAACAAAAAAATTGGAAAAAAAAGAAAAAAGTTCTAATTATAAGCCTTTTCATGAAGAAAACGGCACGTCCTTATGGTTTTATGGTGAATTTTATCAATCATCTAAGCAGGAAAAATACTATTCCTACATAAACTCTTTCTGAAAACAGAGGAGGAGAGAACACTTCCCAAATTATTTTATGAAGTCGGCATTTCACTGATTCCAAAATCAGAAGAAAAGACTTCACAAGACAGGAAAACTGAAGACTGTTACCTTTCAAGAACATAGATTTAAAAAAAATCCTCAACAAAGTACTGGCATACTAAATCCAACAATGTATGAAAGGATAATTAAAAAAATTTTTTTAAGGATAATTTATTAAGACCAAGTGGAGTTTATCACCAAAAATACAAGGATAGTTTAATGTTTGAAAATCAATCAGTATAATTCACCACATTTAGAGAATAAAGAAGAAAAATGATATGATCAACTCAATAAATACAGAAAAAAATTGGAAAAAATCCAACACTCATTCACGATTAAAATGCTCACCAGAGAAGGAATAGAACCTCTTCAATCTGATAATAGGCATCAATGAAAAATTCTACAGCTAACATCACATTTAATAGTAAAATATCGAATGCTTTTCTCCTCAGATCAGAAAAATGCTCCCTTTACTTCTACTCACTATTATATTGAAGGCCCTAGGCAGTACAATATGGCAAGCAAAAGAAATAAAAAGCATATAATTTGAAAAAGAAGAAAAAAAACTATCTTTATTCTCCAATGGCATTATTGTGTATTCTAAGGAATCTAAAAAAAAAACCCAAAACCACAAAACCCTACTGGAACTAATAAGTGCACTTAGAAAGTCATAGAATACAAAGTCAATATGAAAAGATCCGTTATGTGTGTATATACTAGCAGCAAAATATTGGACAATAAAATTTTAAAATATTGTTACAATAGTGTCAAAAACATCAGATACTTAGGAATAAATTTAATAAAAGTGCAAAATATCTACCCTGAGAAGTACAAAACATCACTGAAAGAAATTAAAGAAGACCTAAACAAATAGAGAATTATATCATGTCCATTGACTGGAAGACTCAGTATTGCTAAGGTGCCCATTCTCTGCAAATTGATCTATAGATTTAATATAATCCTAATCCAAATTTTAGTGGGTTTTAAAAAAAAGTAAATTGACATGTTGATTCTAAAATTTATGTAAAAATCCAAAAGACTTGAATAGTCAAGATAATATGAAAAAAAACCACCCAAATTTGGGGAGTTCCCATTATCTGATTAAATAAATTTTTTTTTAAATAAATATTTTAAAACTATAATATTTAACACAGTGTGGCACTGATATAAACATAGAAAAATAGATTAATGAAAGAGAATATAGAGTCCAGAAAGAGACCCATACATATATGGTCAATAGATTTTTGACAAATTATCAAGTCAATTCACTAGAGGAAAGGAAAATTTTGGGACTTCCCTGGTGGTGCAGTGGTTAAGAATCCACCTGCCAATGCAGGGGACACGGGTTTGAGCCCTGGTCCAGGAAGATCCCATATGCCGCGGTACAACTAAGCCCGTGTGCCACAACTACTGAACCTGCGCTCTAGAGCCCGTGAGCCGGGCTTCCCTGGTGGCGCAGTGGTTGAGAATCTGCCTGCTAATGCAGGGGACACGGGTTCGAGCCCTGGTCTGGGACGATCCCACATGCCGCGGAGTGACTAGGCCCGTGAGCCACAATTACTGAGCCTGCGCGTCTGGAGCCTGTGCTCCGCCACAAGAGAGGCCGCGATAGTGAGAGGCCCGTGCACCGCGATGAAGAGTGGCCCCCACTTGCCACAACTAGAGAGAAAGCCCTCGCACAGAAACGAAGACCCAACACAGCCAAAAATAAGTAAATAAAAATAAATTTAGAGCCCGTGAGCCACAACTACTGAAGCCCGAGTGCCACAACTACTGAAGCCCATGTGCCTAGAGCCCACACTCCCAACAAGAGAAGCCACCACAATGAGAAGCCCACACACTGCAATGAAGAGTAGCCCCCACTCGCCGCAACTAGAGAAAGCCCACATGCAGCAACGAAGACCCAATGCAGCCATAAATAAATAAATAAATAAAAAGGAAAATCTTTTCCCAAATGGTGCTGGAAAAGCTGGGTAAATGTATGAAAAAAAGAGAACATTTACTCTTCCCTCATATTACATGCAAAATTAATCTGAGATGGATCATAGACCTAAACATAAAAGTTAAAACCATAAAAATCCCAGAAGAAAACATGGGAGAATATTTTTGTGACCTTGGAGTGGAAAATATTTCTTAGAGAGGTCACAAAAAGTGCTAACCAAATAGAAACAAAATGTTGATAAATCATATTTATCAAAATTCAAAACTTCTCATCAAAAGACACCATTAAAATGAAAAGGCCAGCTACAATCTAGGAAAAAATATTTGAAAAACATATCTGACAGAGAATTTCTTTCCAATATATGTAAAGAACTCCTACAAATCAATCATAAAAAGATAATCTAACAAATAGAATGGGCAAAAGACTTGACACTTCAGAAACGAAGATGTATAAATGGCTAATATGCACATGAAAATGTGTTCAACATCATTAGTCATTAGGAAAATGCAAGTTAAAACTGCAATGAAATATCACTACATACCCACCCGGATGGCTAAAATTATAAAGACTGACAACACCACATGTTGACAAGGACGTGGAGCAACTGGAACTCACATACATTGGCAGGGGGAGTGTTAAATTGTACAACCAATTTGCAACAGCGTTTGGAAGTTTTTTAAGAAGTTAAATATACACCTACTCTATAAGCCAGCAATTTAACGCTTAGGTATTAACCCAAGAGAGGTAAAATCATGTCAGCAAAAAGACTTTTGCAAGAATGTTCATAGCAGCTTTATTCATAACAGCCAAAACCCGTAAACAACCCAAGTGTCCATCAACAGGAGAATGATTAAACAAATGGTGGTATTTCCATACAGTGGAATTCTATTCAGCAATAAAAGGAACGAACTACAGATATACAAAACATAAATGAATTTCAAAAGCATTATCCTAAGTTAAAGAAGCCAAGCACAAAAGACTATGATAGTATGATTCTGCTTTTATGAAAAACTAAAACAGGCAAAATTATAGTGATGGAAATCAGATCCATGATTGCCAGGGGACAGGGAATGGGGCAGGGGGAGGGGGTTGACTGTAAAGAGGCTGGGGGAATTTTCTGGAGTGATAGAATTGTTCTGTATCTTGATTGTAGTGGTGAATATATGACAGTATACCCTTGTAGAAACTTAGCGAATTGTATGCTTTGGTGGGTGAACTTTATTGTGTGTAAATTATATCTCACTAAAGATGATTTAAAAACACAATCTTGTGAGGATAGGCATTATTATCCCTATTTTACAGATGGGAAAACTGAGATCAGAGAGGTGATATTAACTTGCTTAAGTTCATACAGCAAGTAAGTGGCAAAGCCAGAGTTTAAATTTCCATATGTCTTTTATGCCAAAGGCCAAGATCTTTCTGTTACATAAAGAAATTAAAAATGATGTGTGTGTGTGTGTGTGGGGGGGGTGCGTTTATACATGCAGGCATCTTCTAGTTCTTTAACCAGCATGGAAGCTCTTCAAAGGCAGGGGCTTTCATATATTCCTCTTTTCTGGGTCTAGTTTGCATAATGCTCTGTAACAGAGTTAGAAAGTCTGTAGACATGAGCTTGCCCATCACTACTTTGTGCAGTGACTTTCAATAGATCACAGGTGTGTCTCAGGTATTGATTCCCTTTTCCTACGGGCATCTGGGGTCCCTGGGTTAGTTGCCCTGGCTGAGATCAGCTCCATGTGTTTAACCCTGGGTGCTATACAAATATTTTTTTCTAGTCCATGGAAAAGATAAAGAAACACCGACTTAGGAAGTGCTGCTGGGATTTAAAAGTGAGAGAGGATAACTCTGGCTGAGATGCTCTGAGTCAAGGACCCATGGGGAAAAACTTGCTAATCAGAGGGGAAGGGAAGGGAGTAGGTAGAAGGGGAAGAGAAGGTTGGACTGGAGCAAGACTGGGCTTGACACATGTTTGGGGACAGTAGCAGAGCCACTGGGTTGGAGCTGGGCTTATGGAAATGTATTTAAGTGAGAGAGATGGATGCTTTTCTGGTGAGGGTCTGTCATCGGGTCTAAGGAGTTGGAATGTACTTTGCAGTACAGAGCTCCCTGTTTAGATTTCACACAGGATTTAACATGTGAGGCTGGGGGTAGGGAAGGAAAAGTGTGCGTTTTTAAGAATAACATGCTGTTCCTGTACTTTGTGGCTGAGGGTCCTGCTGGATGCTGGGAAGGGCCAGCCCCTCAACCTGGAGCCTCTGGTGTAGTCCAGCTTTCCTTTCACACAGCATTTGTTCCCAGCCCCTGGCTGCCTCCCCAAGGGAGGACATCCGTGGGGACAGTTCCTGTTTCCCTGCCTTTGCAGCCCTTGCCTTCCTGAATGTGATACGATTGTTTCTCTGGGCACAGTGAAAAGATGCCAGTGGAGAACGGAAGTATCTCATGCCTCAGCAATTTTTTTAAGGCAAAAAAGAAAAGGCTATTGAACTTGGGAACCCTGGACCTGGAGTCCTCTCTTCCTGGTGTGGGAGCGGGGACATTGTACGGAGTCTATCAATCAGCCCTGTGGGCCAGATATCCAACATGGGAACGATTTGACTCCCATCCATCAGCTAAACGGTGACAATAGTACTACATTCCTTCTTGCTCTCAAACTGCTATATTTATGCTTTTCCCCCTGGGAATCTTGGGACATGGAAATGGAGGACTATATCCTCTGACCCCTCCCCCTCCTCTCTTTCCACATCCTCATCCTCTTTAAATATTCTTTCATTCACTCATTCACTTGTTCAACTAATATTTCTTGAGTATCTATTACGTGTGAGATACTGTGCTAAATATTGAAAAGAAAGCATTGCTTAAGAGAGACCCCCATTCTTGACCTCATACACTTATAGTCCAATGGAAAAGATCCTCCACTGTGTGAAGGTATAGTTATCCCAGGCATGGAAAGACAGAAAATACAGAAAAAGAGAAATGACAACCTAAGGGAGTATATCTGAAAGCTCTTTGAAGGCCAGGTTTTTGTCTAATTGATCTTTAGCCCTCTTATAATACATACATGCATTGCACATATTAGGTACGCTATGACTGTTTGCTGAATTAGTAATGACAAAGTGGGTGAGAAATCACATAATATAAAGAGAACATAGGCTCTGGAGTTCCACAGACTTGATTTTGATGTTCAGCTCTACCACTGCTGTGACCTTGAAGAAGTTGCATAACCTCTCTGGGTCTCAATTTCCTCATTCGAAAAATGAGGATGATAATACTATTGCTAATATAATATACTATTGCATAGTAATAATAATATTACTATGGGAATTTGGTAAGAATCAATGAGTATGTAAAGTATGAAAGTATGGAAAGTACCTGGCACACAATGATCAGTAAATAGCTTACATAATTCTTTGGTGTCATCAACAG
This sequence comes from Balaenoptera musculus, assembly GCF_009873245.2. Classification (NCBI taxonomy): domain Eukaryota; kingdom Metazoa; phylum Chordata; class Mammalia; order Artiodactyla; family Balaenopteridae; genus Balaenoptera; species Balaenoptera musculus. Next base: position 107,306,773 of record NC_045785.1, on the reverse strand, counting down.
TGAATAAGAAAGGTGAAATGAACAGTAGAGAAAAAACGTTAAACGTTATGGAAATGTGGAGAAAGGTGTGGTTACAGAGGGCTGAGGCTCACACAGAGGTGGAGAGGCACTGAGCTGTGCCTGGAAGTTCACCCCCAAGTGGATAAATGGAGAGGGAGAACGAGGTAGTGCAAAGTGCATAAGCAGCAGCGAGGTGCTGGACATAATCATGGCAAGCCTCTGGGACATGGCAGAGGAGGGGATGGACTAGTTTGGAGGGCTCCTTCAGGACTTGGCTCCAAACCAGTGGAGTCTTAAAGGTGGAGCTGGCATGTGCTAAGTGGTGTTTGGAATAATCAACCTGGAGCAGCATCTAGGGTACCTAGAAGAGAAGGTGGGGAGAAGTTAGGAGGTTACACAATAATCCAAGTGGCATGGGGGTCTAGATTCAGGGGACAACAGAATAAAAAGGAAAGTGTGGATGTGACAGAACTTGTGGTAGAACAATTAGCAGGACCAGCTTTAGAGAAGCTTGTCTAGGATCACAGAGTCAGGAGGTAAAAAAAGCTCCTCCTCCCAAAGAAATGGAATTCACCAGGATCCTTCAGAGGTCTTTTCCAAAATCTCTGCCATATTGAGTCTTGTTCTGATACTTTTTTTAAAAAATTTAATCTCTTCAGACGATGTTTTTCTACCTCTAAGTATGCCTTGTAATTTTTTTTAAAGGATTATATCATATAGACTACATTTTCTGTTCAAAATGCAGTTAAACTAGAAATCAATAACAAATATACAATATATATTTGGAAATTATGAAACATAATTCTAAGTAACTCATAAGTCAAAGAAGAAGAAATAATGGAAATTAGAAAATATTTAAATCTTAATGATAATGAAAAATACTGCCTATCCAAATCTGTGGGATTTAGGTAAAATAATATGTAGAGGGAAATTTATAGCATTTAAATGCTTATGTCAGGGTAGAAGGGCTGGTGACTAATGAATATATTATAATAGTTTCTACTGTTGCAAGACGAATTACACCAAAAGCTAACGGTGTAGAACAACAATAAATATCTATCCTCTCTCATAGTTTTTGTGGGTCAGGATTTCAAAATCATGGCTACGTGGTTCTGGCTTGAGGCGTCTCGTGAGGTTGCAGTCACATCATCTGATGCCTTGTAATTTTTTTGTTGAAAGTCGGACATGATAAATCTGAGGAAAAGGAACCAAGGTAGATTGGTCTTTGGTGTGAGGTTTTACATTTATTTGGTGAGGAGTTAGGCTGTGTTGACTATTTGCTGTAGCTTCAGTGTCAGAGGGTAAAATGTTCTCTAGTGTCCTTGTTTTTGTCTCCCCTGTTGTCTTTGGGTTTCCTTAGAGATTCTTCCCAAATAAGGTCATGGAAGTTTCGAGGGGGCAGGAGTTGAGCATTTTCCTTCCCCAGGTCAGTTAGGCTCTGGTGAAATAGCTTTCCTTGAGGGAAGGCCTTATTAAAGAGAACAGAGAGCTCTGGGCATATCTGAAAATGGTTACTTTCTCCACCCTCCGTCCCCTTGCTGGAAGAATGACGAGATTTTTCTCTAATTTTCCCAGTGAGAATCCAGTGAAACTCAGGAAAGTGTGGGGGACCCCTTAAGACTGCCATCCCTTCAGGTTTTAACTCTCGAGCTATCCCTCACTACACCTCCAGCAGTTCATCAATTATAATTTAAGTATTGGCTCCATCTGTGGACTTCTGTTCCTAGTAAGTGGTGATTCTCTGTATCTGCCTAGTAGCCTCTCCAGTTTTCAGGGCAGTAGTTTGCTCTATGACCTCATTCTCTGACGGATCGGAGAAGAGTGATTGATTTTCAGTTTGTTCACATTTTTTTCTTGTCGTGAGGAGGGGAGTGATGACTTCCAAACTCTTTACACATTAGACAAGAAACTGGAAGTCCCAGGGGTCTTTCCCATTTGAAATAAACTTACTTTTGACTGGCTGGTCTGAAAGCCAGAGAAAAACAGTTACCGAAGTTTTTAGAGGCAAAGGGGAGGAATCGTTTTGTTTTGTTTTTTTAATAATGATTATTCATCATTCACTTATTCAAAAACATTTCTTGAAGGTCTCAGAGTGCATTGCATTGTGCTGGGCTTTCTGGGAGTAATAAAAAACAGTTAAGAAGTGGTTCCTGATCTAAAACTCATGATCTCCTCCCAATTTCATTCTCCCCATCTAAAGTTGTCTTCCACAACTGAAGCTTGTTTTTCCTCTCCATTTCAACCAGTGTAGCATAGGAACTAGCACATTATTGGAATCAGAGGGATCTCAGCCCAAACGCTGGCTCTGCTACTCATCAGCTATGTATCTTGCTTACATTTCTTAGCCTCTCTTAGGATAATAGTCCATGTCAATGGATTTTCATAAGGATTACTTTATAACCACATGGCATGGAGGAGGTAGTTAGTAAATGGTAGCTATTTTAATTATTTTCTCTGATAGTACCAGAATGCTATCACGTAAAACACACACAACATAAAATTCACCATCTTAACAATTTTTAAGTGTATTGTTCAGTATTGTTAAGTATATTCACATTGTTGTGCAACCAGTCTTGAGAACTTTTTCATCCTGCGAAACTGAAACGCTATAGTCATTAAACAATTCTTCATTTTCCCCTGCCCCCAGCCCCTGAAACCACCGTTATGCTTTCTGTATTTATGAGATAGCCTCTTTTTTGAAAAAACATGAATATGAGTATTCATCTTGAATGGGCCTCTGGAATGAGACCTGAAGACATTACATCATTCCCTGGGCTGGTCTTTGGTATATCCATGCAAGAAAACTCTACACCTTGCCCAGCTGAATCATGGGCTGAGCCCTGGGTTCTCCCAGCAAAATGCCAGGCTCCCTGGAATCATCAGGAATAAGCCAGTGATTCCCCACATTGTGATCTCCATGATTTCAAGATGAAAAGGATGGGGACATGATCCCTGAGCTGCAGCCTCACCTTCTCATGCTGTGTGTTAAGGTTGTTGTTGGGTCACTTGAGCTCTGATCTGCAACCTTTGTCCCCATTAGGAGCAGATTCTGACCTTCATGTAGGTGACTCCAAACTTCTGGCTTCAACTTCAGTCTTTTTTTTTTTAATTAATTAACTTATTTGGCTGTGTCAGGTCTTAGTTGTGACTCATGGGATCTTCATTGCGGCGTGCGGGCTTTTCTCTAGTTGCAGCGTGCAGGCTCTAGAGTGCGTGGGCTCAGTAGTTGCGATGTGCGGCTTAGCTGCCCTGCGGCATGTGGGATCTTAGTTCCCTGACCAGGGATGGAACCTGCATCCCTGCATTGGGAGGCAGATTCTTAACCACTGGACTGCCAGGGAAGTCAGTCTTGAGTATCAAACTCTTTAAATATTTCACTGGCAACTTAAACTTAACAGGTCCAAAACTGAACCCATTATCTTTCCCTCAAAATTTTCTATGCTTTTCTGTCTGTGCTCTTAATCTCTGTAAATGATATTTCCATATCTCCAGCTTCTTATTCCTTATTCTTTGGAATCTTCTTTTAATTCCCTCCCTCTCCTTCATCCCTACATGCCATCAACAGCCAAGACCAGGTAAGTCTACTTCACATCTTCCCTCTCCTCTCAATGGCACTATTACAAGTCTTCTTTTCTTCTCACCAGGGAATCATGTATTCATCAAGAGTTTTGTATAATTTCTTAACTTGGGAGTCTTCATTTTCCAGCTCCTCTTGTGTACCACTGCCAGATCAGTGTTTGAAAACCTGTTTCTGTTCACAGCATTACTTACAATATTTAATATTTCACAATTGCCTGTCAGATATTGGCAAGATATATCAGTCATAAGTCAGACATACCAGTCCGCTGTTGAATGTCCTCCGAATTTTGTCTCTAATCCTTTCTATGTATATTAACTATCTGCGGCTGCATAACAAATTATCCCAAACTTAGTGGCTTAGAACAGTGCATATTTACTATCTAACAGTTTTTATGGGTCTGGAATCTGGGTATGGCCTAAATGGGTTCTCCAGCTCAGGGTATCTCAGAGACTGCAATCAAGGCATCAGCTGGGGTGACATTTATCTCCAGGTTTGACTGGGGAGGATCTGCTTCCAAGCTCACCTGGTGGTGGTTGGCAGGACTCAGTTCCTTGTGGGCTTTTGAACTGAGAGCCTCAGTTCCTCACTGGCTGTAGGCCAGAGGCTGCCCTCAGTTCCTTGTAAATTGGGCTGTTCCATAGGGCAGCTCATAACATGGAAGCTGGTTTCATCAAATTGAATGAGAGAGAGAGGAGAGAGAGAGAGAGATGATGAACAAGATGGAAGTCAGCCCAGTCTTTTATAGTCTATTGCATGGCGGGGGCGGGGAGGGATTACACAGGGAGGGAGTGGATATCAGGAGGCCATCACTCAGAGCCATTTCAGAAGCTGTCTACTCTACCAGCCTTCTTGACTGCTCTTCCACTGTTGATGCCCTGGGTTCTGGCCCAAATCTTGTGCTGGCTGAGACTTGAATACCTCCCACTCTTTTACACCTCTATGCCTTTACTTAGGCCATTCCTTCCACCTAAATGCCCTCTCTACCTCCATAGCTATCTATTCATCCTTACGAGCACAATTCAAATGCCACTATTCCTGCAGAGCCTTTTCTGACCAGATCTAGAGTAGATCTTCCACTTTGGAGTCCACTTTAGGAGCACCCAGGGACACATCTCTTTATTGGCTATTATCACATTCTGCTCTGTGGGAGGCTGGTTTGTTTAAGTGTACTCCCCACCTCTCAGTAAACTGAGTTCTTTGAGGGTAGAATTATGTCTTAGTCAACTTTTAAGTCTGTTTTGGCCCTAGCACAGTTCCTGAAACACAGTAAATAGTCAAACATTTGTTGAATTGCATACAATTGTGAGGCCTGAGAGCCCAGGTTCTATGCTGTTAAGGGCAGTGGCAGGAGAAAGAAACCCCATGCTTCTCAAATAGCCCTGCAGGGCTGATGTACAGAAAAGCATGTCCTGCTGTGACTCCAGGGATTAGTCAGGGACTGTTCTAGTCCCCCGCAGCCCATGGTCCGTGCAGATGGATCTGCTGGGAACTAGAAGTCACTGATATCTGATCCTGTATAGGAACCCGGGAAGAATAGAGTCAGGTTGTCTTATTCCATTTAAAGAAACTCTCCTCATGACCTCAGCAAAGCCAATGAACTAGAAATCAAAGGCAAAAGGGAATAATATTTATTTAACCTCTGAATTTTGCTAGCATTTAGTACTGAGTGGTTACTATATGCCCATTTTAAAGATTAAAAAAATGAAAATTCAGAGAGAAATAACTTGATGGAACTTAGTAAACAGCTAGACAGTGATTCACATTCAAGGCCTGTGCTCCATTATGGCCACCCAATTCTGCCACTATCTATTGAGCAAATAGTATGTGCAAATCTCTGTGGTAGAGTACTGAAGAGTTCAAAAGGTATAAGACATGGATCATATCTTTCAAAAGGCTGTAAGCTAGAGTTGAGTTTGGGGTGAATTTGTTGGTGCAGGGTAATTGAATTTAATTCAAGACAGTGGACAATCCCATACAGAGACACAGATGTGAGCATACATGCCCCCCCCCCCCCATTTGTCTGTATATAAGAAAATAGTTTTAAAAATGATTGATTGCAACTGGGAAGACTGGGGAAAGTTTCTCAGAGGAGATGGACAGTAAAGAAAAGGTAGTATTCTGAGTTTAAGAAGGAAATCTCATGTTTCTTCCTAGCCCCGCCCATGCCTCCCTATCTAATCCTGAGCAAAGTACACACTATTGATATCTATTCATGTGCTTAGGTATGACAAGAATTGGAATACAGCTTTACTTGGTAATATACATGAATTCAGACTTAGTTAAACCTAAATCAGGAAGCACTGAATTTGTAATCAAAAGGATAAATCAGAGCAAATTTTTGTCTAACATATTGGATTCAGTAAAGCTAACTTCCTAAGCCATTAAATGAAATGCAAGGGCTCTGTGAGCAGCAAAACGCTGTTCATTTGTGAAACACTGGAAGAACAGTCAACCAATATTCCTGTCTTTTCGTTTGTGCTGCTGTGCAGTTAATCTTGTGAAACTAAATACAGGACTTTACATTTATCTTGATTATATTTCATCTTGTTATATTGGGGAGGTCGTTTTGGATCCTGACTCTTGTCAATCTTAGTGTTTTCTATTCTCAGCTTCATTTGTGCTATACATTGATAAACATATCCCTGTGTTTCCATCCAATTTATTGTTAAAAATATTGAGTGGGACAGGGTTGAGGCCAGCGGGCCGAGGCAGACAGCAGTGGGTCTATAATGTCTGGGTACAGCCCTCTCCTACAGCAGCTGGTAGAGCTTGGCAGGGACACCTCTGGTAGGCACAGTGACACACTTGGCCCCCTCCACCCAGAGTGGTCAGGGCAAATGAAAACAACCACTTTGAAGTGTGGTATAAGACTCTGCAACAATAAACACTCACATGTCTGCATTTTCTAATTGCTTTCACGTTGATTATCTTGTTTGGGCTTCACAAAAACCTCATGAAAGAGGGTGTAAAAATGTTGCTAAACTGAGTTTCAGAGAATTTTGATGAAATTAAGGCTGTCAGAAGTGACTTCCTGAGGCTCATGTAACATTAAGCAGGAGAGCTGGGTCTCAAATCCTCTTCTGACTCCCAAACCTGTGATTTTTTTTTTTTACTTGCCTAATAATAATAGCCATTTTCATTGAAAGTTAAAACTTTTTTTTTCTCTCTCTTATTGTCGCTCACCTCACGTGTAAGGACTGGCTAGTTGTGTCTCCCCACTAGACTCTATACCGCATGAGGGCAGGGACGATGCTGTCCTGTTTACAGCTGCATCCTTTGTGCCCAGATGGTGGTCAGCACAGTGTATGTGCTCAATGAATATGTGTTAACAAATAAATGATCAAACACAAACTATTATGTATAATGTAATTGTTAATAATACCAATCTTTATTTTATTTAGAAAGGCTAGGGTTTAAAATTGCTCCCTTCCACTAAGCGCTGAATAAATACAGCAATATGGCTATACCCTTTTCTCTCAATAAAGAACTCAAGACACTTTCTAGATACACTCTGTTTATCCTCACGTGCACCTTGACAATAGGTACAGGTTAGAGGTGTTACCATCATATCACCCACAAGAATAGAGAGATTCTGTATCTCACCGAAGACTGCACAGACATTTTCAGAGCAGCTGTTAATAGATTTTGTGTTTCTTTATCTTCAGTCCATTGCTGAGGCTGCTAAAGCCTACTAAAGCTATCAGGCACCAGGGCCTTATGCAGCTTTTCAATTCTACAATTCTCCCAAGTTAATTCACGGAAATGGCTGCAGGATTGTGCAAAAACAGCTGGTTACCTCCCAGCAGAATTAGCTGTAACCAGTTTAGTCACTTGCTGAGAGAAAGCAGGAAATCTCATGCAAAAGTCAGCAACATTCCTCATCATATAATAGCAAATAAGTCTATTTCTGAGGAGACCCAGGTGCCTGGCTGGTTTAGGAAGATTCAAGGGCAGACAGAGATCTGTAATCTAAAGAATGGGAGAGATTTTAGAGCCAGAACTGGGTCTTTGATTTGGTGACTCTGGTATAGATGGGCCAAATATTTTGAGAATGGTGAGAATGATTTGTCAGTGAAATGAAAGCAGAAATGTGGACAGATGGAAAACCTTGAGCCCCACTCAGGCAGCGGCTGCTGTGCTGACAATAGCAGCTCCTTTCCCCAAACTGAGATGGGCAGCAAACTATTGCTCTCCATTCCCACAGGTCAGTGATGGCCTGCAAGGCAGAGTTGGAGGACAGTTGCCCAGGGGGAGTCAGACCATAGCCTATTTTTCAATTATATATATATATGTATATGTTTTGTTTTGATCTTGGTTTATAATTCCTAAAAAGGTTTTTTAAAAAAATTTATTGAAGTATAGTGATTTGCAGTGTTGTGTTAATTTCTGCTGTACAGCAAAGTGACTCAGTTATACACACATTCTTTTTCATATTCTTTTCCATTATGGTTTATCACAGGATATTGAATATAGTTCCTTGTGCTATACAGCAGGACCTTGCTGTTTATCCATCCTACATATACTAGTTTGCATCTGCTAATCCCAAACTCCCAATCCTTCCCTCCCCCCATCCCTCAGTAGCATTATATATTTTTTAATTAAATTTTTTGGAAAGAATTATGAAGTTCCAGAAAAGCTACAAGTACGGTAGAAGTAACTATTTTTCCTTAACCGTTTGAGAATAGGTTACCAACCTGATTCCCTATTACTCTGAAAACTTTGGTGTGTATTTCCTACAAATAAAGACTTTCTTCTATATACCAACAATACAAGGAACAAAATCAGAAAATTAACCTCAACGCATAACTGTCATCATACCCCATTTAAAATTTGTCAAGTGTTGCAGTAATATTCTTTATAGCAAAAGTATCCAGTTCAAAATCATGTGTTGCATGTGTCAAATCCCTTTAGTTAACTTCAATTTGGAAAGATTCTGTGATCTTCCTTGACTGTCATATCCTTGACACTTTTGAAGGATTATAGGTCAGTTATTTTATAGAGTGTCTCTTCATTTAGGCTGTTTCCTCAGATTAGATTCAGGTTGTGCATCTTGGGAAGGAATAACACAGAAGTGATTCTATGTTCTTCTTAGTGCATCATACCAGGTGATACAAAATTTCAGTTTTTCTGGTTACTGATGATGTTAACTTTGGTTGCTTTATTAAGATGATGTTCCCCAGGCTCTCTAGTCTTAAGTTACTCATTTCCTCTTTGTAATTAATAAATATTTTGTGTGAAAAAAAGTAAAACTATGTAACTATCCTATTCCTCAACAAACTTCCAATTTATTCATTTACTATTTTACTTCTGTAAGGATTCACTGTTTCTCTCCTAATTTATTCAATGAATTATAATTTTTACTATCATTATTTTGACATTCAAATTGTCCCCAATTTGGCCACCGGAAGCCTCTTTAAGCTGGCATTTGTGTGGTTTTTACATATCTTTATCATTCTTTGAGTACTTTGTTGTCTCTGGCAAAAAAAAAAAAATGTTATAGGCTTATCTTATATTTTCCCTGCCCCAGTCTTCAACTCAGACATTTCTCTAAAGAGCCCTAGTTCCTTTAAGTGGAGAATGATATTTAAAAGCCAGGATCTGGGCAATAGGTGTGCTTATTACTATGGGGTGTGGCTCCTCCCAAGACCCCTCAATGGAAAGAGCTAAGGAATATGTGTGTATATATATATATGCACATACTCAGTTCTGTATTTATATGTATAACTCTATATATTGCAAATTATACCTCTAATTCCAATCCAACATCACGGAGTTTATTCTAATTTTCTTCTGTTCTATATTTGTAACTTTGTTTTGTCATGATAAGAAACCTGACTCCCACTGCCTATAACATATATATATATATTTTTTTTGATTTTTAATAAATTTATTTATTTATTTTTGGCTGCGTTGGGTCTTCATTGCTGCACGCGGGCTTTCTCTAGTTGTGGTGCCCAGGCTTCTCATTGTGGTGGCTTCTCTTGTTGCGGAGCACGGGCTCTAGGTGTGTGGGATTCAGTAGTTGTGGCACGTGGGCTCAGTAGTTATGGCTCGTGGGGTCTAGAGCGCAGGCTCAGTAGTTGTGGCACACGGGCTTAGTTGCTCTGAGGCATGTGGGATCTTCCTGGACCAGGGCTCAAACCAGTGTCCCCTGTATTGGCAGGCGGATTCTTAACCACTGTGCCACCAGGGAAACCCCTATAACATATTTAATTACTTGATCAATACCGCTGTGTGAAGCCAATCTCCCATCTCCATGGCCATCCCCTCACCTGCAAAGATGCCCTCCTCACTCTACTCTAGCTCTTCACACAGGCTTGGAAGATGGTCCTGAGCCTGAAAGGAGACTCATAAAACTACTCAACTGCAAATGTGTGCTACCTTGGGTGAAAAAGGAAGGATGACTCAGAGTCCAGAGAGTGAAAGGCTATAGAGGATTTATTCCCATGCCTTGAAACCTAAACAAGGAAGTCTAACATTTGCCTAGCTTAGTGGCAGTACTGTCATGGACCAGGGACTCATTTTTTACCTTCTATTTTCCTCATACTTGAACCAGAATGTCTATAGCTATCATCCTATGAGGGTCCCACTATTGCATGTTGGGAGTGGATAATTGGTCTCTTTAATTTCACAGGTCCTTAAATGGAGAGTAATTGTGTCCCAGGAGTGGTACTTAATAGGTTACACCCAGGATCCTCATCAGCACCTGACTTAAATGATGAGATTTTGGACTTTGATGAGATGATGAGATTTAGATTTGGATGATGAGATTTTGTTGATGATGTAATGGGATGGTGTATTAGTCAGCCAGGGCTGCCATAACAAAGTACCACAGACTGGGTGGCTTAAAAAATGGAAATTAATTTTCTCACAATTCTGGAGGCTAGAAGTCTAAGATCACAGTTCAGCAGGGTTAGTGGGTTAGTTTCTTCTGAGGACCTCTTCTCTTGGCTTGTAGAAGGCTGTTTTCTCTGTCTTTACATGGTCTTCCCCTGTATATGTCTGTGCACAGATTTCCTCTTCTAATAAAGGCACCAGTCATATTGCATTGGGACCCATCCTAATGACCTCATTTTAACTCAGTTACTTCTTTAAAGACCTTATCTTCGAATACAGTCATAATTCTGAGGTACTGGGTGTTAGGACTTCAACATATGAATATTGGAGAGGCACAGTTCAGCCCATAGCAGATGGGCTATTTTGTATGTGGGAGGGACATGAATCACTGGGGACTCAAGGGGTTGACTGTGGTAGGCAGAATTCTAGGATGGTTCCCAAGATTCCTGCCCCCCCTCCCTGGGGTGTATACCCTGTATAATCCTTTCCCCTTGAGCATGAGTGGGACCTATGAATATGATTGGATAGTCACTCCTGTGATTACCTTGTGCTGTATAAGATTCCACCCTAACTGACTGGAGAGAATGAGCTTTTCCTGCCACCCTTGAAGAAATAAGTGGCTAGGTTGTGAGAGAGCCAAATGTCAGGGAACTGCGAGGACCTTTAGGAGCTGAGATTAGCTCCCACTGACACCCAGCAAGAAAGCAGGGACCTCAGTCCTACAGCCACAAGGAATTGAACTCTGCCAACAGCTGTATGAGCTTGGAAGAAAAGGCAGAGCTCCATAACAAAATGCAGCCCAGCTGACACTTCGACCACAGCCTTGTAAGACCCTGAGCAGAGGACCCCACTAAGCCATACCTGAACCCCTGGCCCACAGGAACTGGGTGATAATAAATGTATGTTGTTTTAAGCTAAGTTTGTGGTAATTTGTTACATGGCAATAGAAAACATTACACCATCCATAGTTTCTAGCCCTTGTCTGCTATTAGCTGTCATTCTCTGCACTTGCTACACTCTCAATATCTAACCAACTTTGGACGTCCTACCAACAAACAAGCATACCAACAGTTTTTGCGATAAGTATTGGGATTCATTAAGCTCATTTTTGCTTCTTGGGAATCTCTAGGGTTGGGTTTCATGGAAGGAGCCAACAGCTGGTACCAGTTTGTTATCCTGTCTCCATAGTACCCAGATATGCATTTGAAGAAGATTGCCCTTGATTCTATGTGGTGAGTGAATTGGCAAGACCAGCTGCAGAGAGAGCAATTAGGAGGCTGCTGTAGAACGCCAGGTGAAAGAGGATAGTGACTTGACTGGGTGATGGCAAGGAATCTGGGGAGAAGGGGTTGGATTTGATGAAAGGCAGTAGAAGTCACACTCAACCTCAGTTCCCAGAGATAACCGGTGTTAATATTAATATCAACCATGTTAATGTTTTGGTGTATTTTCTTTCTGTCTTCCTTTTCTAAATATCAATATGTATATATGTAATACCCTATTTTTACAATGATGGGATGATGTTGTGCTTATAATTTTGTATATTGACAATTACCCTTATCTTGTTGTGATCCATTATCTGAAGCATTAGATATTGTTTTAAAATATTATATTTAATAAGTGATTGTCTTTTTCATGGTCCCTGGGGCCACACTAAAACATATTAATGGAAAATACCTAGAAGAACTTAGGAGGGGAAAAATGGAGTGAATGATGCTGAGAGCTAGGGGGAGTATACACCCATAGATGCCACTGATTATCTTACTGTGAGAGAGGGTAAGAGCGGATGCCATCTGTATTGACCTTAAAGCTGGGAGGTGTGGTTTGGGGAGCAGCCCGTGACAACAGTACATCCCACCCCCTGTATCAATCATAGCTCACTGTCCCCAGCTGCCAGCTGCTGGTTATAACCTACAGCGTCCCATACCAGTCAATGTTTGTCATATTGTAACTACTCATTGGGTGCTTAATGTGATCTGGAGTGGATAATGGTAAATTTTCAAAAGGCCTTTTAGAAGGGAAGCAGGAACAAGTTGGATATTAGGAGAGCAGCTGGCTGTTAAATTAAAAAAAAAAATCCATTAAATGACAAATCAACTATCCCTCGAGAACATATATGTTCTACTCAGGTCCCACCAACTTCCCTGCAATCTTCTCAGAACTTGCTTTCTGCTTTCCAAGAGTCCTTACATAGGTAACACAACACACACACACACACACACACACACACACACACACACACAACCTTCTGCCTCTCCCCTGACCCTCTCCCACGAGTACGTACGAGTGCAGGGCAAGCAGAGCAAGTGGTCAAGTTAGTGAAGACTTATCTTTGGTCTCGTCTAACAATTCTCTCTTCCCACTTTGCATTCCCCAAACCTATCTCCACTCTTTGCCTTCCCCTACCAGGGACAAAGCGGGGTCTCTTTCCCACACACACTTGGAAAGTTGTCAAATAATTTAAGCCAAGGTGTTTGCTGATAACAAAGGTGCTGTGGCTGATAAGGAAAGTGTTAGCTGATAGGCTTAACATCCCAGAAATATTTGCATTTTCATAGGGGCCTTCTGAAGGGAGAAACTGTCTGGGGCCTCAAAGAAAGAAAACACATTGGGATGGCTGTGGGGGCCTGAGATTTGGGGGCACAGTTCCCTGGCATAGTCTCAGACCATGCTAGTCTTTGTTGAATTGTTCCCCACCCACCTGCAGCATCCTTTTCAGATAAATGCCTAACTGCTCCTAGATGAATAGGCAGAGCAGCTAGCTGGACTCCTGCCCTGCCCTCCAGTTCTGCTTTCCTCCTGGTCTCTCTGGGAGCTTTGGGAAGAATGGTGAGGGTGGGAGGTTGGGGAGTGCTTGTTTCACACAAAATTGGGAGATGTGATATTAAAAGATTATTTCCTTTGTTGGCTGCATAGGTATATGAGAAACAATTTTCTATAAAGACTGCGATTTGAAATGAGCTACTTAAACAAGTTGGACTACCAAACTCCACTTATTGCACTGTTGAATATAAATCTCCAAACTGGCAAACAATCACATACAACTTAGTATCATAAAATAACAGTTGATCTTGTACTTCTGTGTTTTGTTGGTATAGGTTCTAAATAATCTTTCATGGGAAGAACTTAATTTTATTCTGAGATTCTCTCCTATTCTTTTTTTTTAAAATTATGCTACTAATTTTTAAAAAATAAATTTATTTATTTATTTACTTTTGGCTGCGTTGGGTCTTCGTTGCTGCTCGTGGGCTTTCTCTACTTGTGTTGAGCGGGGGCTACTCTTTGTTGTGGTGCGCGGGCTTCTCATTGCGGTGGCTTCTCTTGTTGTGGAGCACGGGCTCTAGGCGTGTGGGCTTCAGTAGTCGTGGCACACAGTCTCAGTAGTTGTGGCTCGTGGACTCTAGAGCACAGGCTCAGTAGTTGCGGTTCTTTGCGGCATGTCGGATCTTCCCAGACCAGGGCTTGAACCTATGTCCCCTGCATTGGCAGGAGGATTCTTAACCACTGCACCACCAGGGAAGTCCTCTCCTATTCTTTAAAACATCCTTCTTTCCCATGTTTGCTATTTTTCCTATGTTTAGTACTATTATTTCCAACCCTTTCTCTTGTGTTTTGTATTATTATTATTTCTATGTTTAGAATTATTATCTATGTATGGTATTATTATTTCCCATGTTTTTATACTAACATATCTTTTAAACATCTTTTTGGTATTAAACATGATAAGTGATAATGATACAGAGGCTTGGCTGTTTTCACTGCTGTGCCCCCAACCCCTAAGACAGTGCCTGGAACATAGTAGACACCACTGAATATTTATTGAATAAATGCATATATGAATGATATATCTTAGAAATTATTTTCTTATCTGTCACAAAATTGGCAACTCTATATCACTTCCTAAATTTTTAAAAAGTTATTGATTCATGAAATCCATGGATTTAGAATATAGAATTGGGAGTCAGACCAACCTGGTTCCACTTTGACTTGATCTTGTGCAAGTTGTTCAATCTCTACAGGCCTCAGTTTCCTCATCTGTGAAAAGGGAGTAATGCCAATAGTTACTTCACAGGGTCATTTGAGGGTGGCAGGAGACGGCATGCAGGTGCTGGGGGGCGGGGGGGGGATGGCTCCTGTCGGGATTATCAGATTCCATCCCGGGATGGGACTGGGTGCTCACACCTGGGCAGTGAGGTGTGACTTTGTATCCCTGTTTATGCTTGGCTAGCCCTTTGGAGGCAGCTTATCCCCCAGCTCTAGTAACTCCGCTCCTTACACCTGAAGACCATAGTGGTCTTGATGGTAGAATTACCGGACACTAGGCTTTCCTTAGCGGTAGATAATGAGAGTAAACTGAGCATGCTCTTCAGTGAATTATGATTTTCTTTCTTAAAAGTTTAAAATTTACTTTAATTTTTCAATAATTCCTATTTTTATTACTGAAAAAACTAAAATCTTAATATTAGCAATTTTATTACCTAATTATTGTTTTTTAAACTCAAAATAACTAGGAAGTATTATTACTATTTTATGGTTATGGAGACGGAGCTCAGAGAGATTAAACAGCGTGTTCAAGGTCTCTAGTTAGTAGGTCGAAGAGTTAAGGTTGGACCCTAGGTCTGCTTGACTCCCACAACTGTGCTGTAACTACATGTGCTGCTGCATGGTAGAGAGAAAACATCTATTGTTTATTTTAGTGGAAATTTTGGAGATAGGACTCTCTTTATTACCTCCCTTGGTGAGATGAAGGGAAAATAATCCATTCAGCCTTTTAACTAAATCCCTTTCCACTCTCAGTGCTAAAGAACAAGCCTTGCCACTTACTAGATGCGTGACTTGGAATAAATTACATACCCTCTCTGAACTTCAGCTTTCCACCCTGTGAAGTAGGAATAGTAACTCCTGCTTCTCTGTCTAGGTTGTTGTATGTGAAGATACCTTGTAAAGTGCTATATACTCCTGAGGTCTTTCTGCTGTTGGTGGGTCCCCATGATTTCCTAGCTGACTTCCTCTCTTTCACGGAACTGTTTCATTGATTAGAGTCCCTTGCAAAGCTATTCCTTATATATTTTTAATTAACTGGTTTCTACTTTACCCCTAATTGTCCACTTTCTTCAACTTTCCCTTTCTTTTCCCCCCTTGGACTGTCTTTCCATTACACTCTGCTGATTAGCCAGGGAGCAGAAGTTTTTCAAGTGCCTGGTATTTTGGTCTGTTTCATACTCCCCCACTCTTCCCCGACTAGTTCCCGATCTGCCCCTGCCCTTGGCTTTCAGTTAGCTGTGCTTAAGTAGTCTCCAGGCTTCCAATGCATTACTGCATTTTAAAATTCTGCCTTCCAGTATTTTCCTTCTTAATACTCTCTGTTTTGTTACAATCCCTTTTTCCAGGTGAGACAGCTGATTGCACCGCATAAACGGTGGGGAACAGTGGCTCCTGACCTTGGACGGTGGCGTGGCTAGAATAGGTGACGTTGATAGTGTCAGAAATGTCTCAACTTTAGGTGGGATTCAGTCCTGCTTCTAAATGGGTTTCAGTGTTCTGAGTCTGCCTTTGGGATCGAAAACATACAGACATGCTCCCTTCAAACTGATCCTTATTCTAAGTGTTAAAGAAATTCTCGAGCCACCACCCTCCTTTCATCAGGGAGCGACTGCGCCGGCTGCCAGGCTCTGTGTGGGTGTCAGGAAGGCGGCACAGTCCCTGACCAGCAGGGTGACTGGGGACCACACCCACAGACAGCAGAGACACGAGCAACAGCTAAGCGGAGGCAGTCATCCCCGCTGGGGCTTCTTCCCACACTCCAAAAGGGGTCAGTGTCAACCTGCACTGTCCCAGCCTGTACAAACCCCAGGCTTCTGGAGACCTCACGAAAATAAAAATGAATTCCTCCTCAAACAAATGAAAGTCAATCTCATCACAGTACTTCCAGGGGTTCATATGTAACCTCCAGTATCTACTCGGAGCAATCCTGTCTAAGGATGACCTCCCGAGCGGAGCCTGGTCTCAGAGCCCCGATCACAGCCGTGAGTTCGCCCCAGAGGGACCCCTGGCCTGCTTGGGCCTTACGTTTGTCGGCCTCACACTCCTGCACCCCGTCCCCACAGTGCCCCAGGGAGTCAGGCTGGATGAGGAAAGCAGTTGTTCCCTGGATGGGGAAGGGAGGAATGGGACTTTTCCCATTTGATTTCTCCTAAGCTCTGGCCCAAGCGCTGCCCTTACTGCATTATCTCCCTGGACTTAGCCGGAAGCCTCTCTCCAGAGGCTGTGTGGCATGAGGAACACGTCTTCTATTTCCTGATAGGCCCAGGCCACTGTGTTAGTTTGCCAGGGCTGCCATAACAAAGTACTGCAAACTGAGTGGCTGAAACAACGAAAGTTTATTCTCACAGTTTTGGAAGCTAGAAGTCCAAGATCAAGATATTGTCAGAGTTGGTTCCTTCTGAGGGCATGAGGGAGAATCTGCTCCATGCCTCTCTCCCAGCTCTGATAATATTTGGTGATCCTTGGCTTCTAGACCTATCACCCCAATCTCTGCCTTCATCTTCACATGGCGTTCTCTCTGTGTATATCTCTGTGTCCAAATTTCCCCTCTTTATAAGGACACAGTCACATTGGATTAGGGCCCATCCTGCTGACCTCATCTTAACTTGATCATCTACAAAGATTCTATTTCCGAATAAGGTCACATTCACAGGTACCAGAGGTTACGACTTCAACATCTTTTGGGGGAGACACAAGTCAACACATAACAGTCACCCATCCCAGATTACTCAGCTTCTCCTCAAAATTCCTTGGTATTTCCACACTCTTGCTCCTCTCTGTTCCTGGTCCAGGCTAACTCCTTCCCTGGGCCTCCTAATTCCATCCTTATTAACTTCCTCCTGAACCCTCCTATGTCTGTTAGCCTGTCTTGGGCCCCTCTTTAGGATCTCCCAGACTTATACATTTGTTAGGCTTTATGTCTGCTTCCCTTGGCCCTGCCATTGCTGTTTTATGTTCTCTTGTTTGTTTTTTCTCCTTCACTACCTTTTGTGTCCAGTTCCCCATAACTTACTCCCCACCCCCGCCCCCATCCCCCAAACTTGCTCTGTTGAAACAACACTTGTAGATGCAGTAGAGCCTGGTGGCCAAGACTGCAGGCTTTGGAGTCAGACTTCCTGGGTCCAAGTCCTTGTTCACTTAATCTCTTTAACCTGCAGTTTGGTTCCTCTGTAAATGTGGATAATGACAGCATCTACCATAAGGGGTATTGGGAGGATTAAATGAGATAATGCGTGTATTACCTTAGCACAGCTCCTGGTACACAGTGAAGTCTCAGCTATGTGCTAGCATTTCAATTTTTGATGATTTCAACTACTCCTATTGCTATGAAGATGATAATTACGTCTATATATTCAGTTGCAATTTATTTACTTTCTATATTTTAACTACCTGCTAGACAGTTTATTTAGATACATTACTAACATTTCAATACATCCCCAAACTAAGCCCTCTCCTTGCATTCTGTCTCCTACCACACACAGTCCTGAACTTCTATCTGATTTTTCTATTTCTGTTAATGACACTATTACACTTTTATCAGTTCTGAACATAAAGACTTGGAGTCACTACTCCCTTTTCTGTACTAAATATATCCAATCAATAGCTACGTTCTGTAAGTTTTATCAATGGAATGTTAAAAATATCTGTATCTATTTCTATCCCTTCCTTCCATTTCATTGCCCCAAGCCTAGTTCAGGGTATTTCTCCCCCTAGACTATTCCAGTAGCCTTCTAACTGGACTCCTAGTCTCCAGTCCCTTGCCATCAGGATTTCTTACACACACTGCTGCCAGACTACTCCTTTTAAAATGCAACTTGATCATAAATCTCTCTTTCAGGAAAACATTCAATGGCTCCCTATTGTCTGCCAAATAAAGCCCAAACTTCGGCATTCAAATGCCTTTATTATATGGCTTTTCTTCCTTCTAGCCTCATCTCCTTGAAGCCCCCTAAGAGTTGACTACACAAAACGAATTGCAATTGTTTCAAACATGCCCAGTGCTTTCCCACTTGTGGGTCTTAGTTTAAGATATTTCTTTTTAATTGGAGTACTTTATCCCACACTTTATCTTTCAATGCTTTTCTTAAATATACTTTCCTTTGGTAGGCTTCCCTGAGCCACTTTTACAGGTGAGTTTTCTCCTTTTGCTGGCCCTCAGTATCTTATTTAACATCTACCCCTCCTGTGGCCCTTAACACAATCTGTCCTGTATTCCCTAGTAGGCGAGAGGACAGAGACATTCCTATCTCATTTTCATATCTCCTGTACCTTCTAAATCAGCGCTTCATACCCATAAATGCACATAATTGTTAGGACTCCTGACCTGACTTGAAGAGTACTCAACTTTCCACATCAAGTTTCTTTTTCAAAAGGACTTCAATGGGCTAAGAGTGACAGAGCAAATGTGAATGAATACTGCAGTGAAGTGTAAAGGCAGATCGTTACCCTCTCCATCACCTTCCCGTGGTATAAATGACTCGAGTCTGGGGCTGGGCTGGGGATGAGAACAAGGAGAATCAGGCATTCGGCTGGGGAAAGGCTGGCCCACTGGGCTGGGTCATGGCCCCTCAGGCTTCCTCTTTGTCATCTCAGTGCCTTCCTCACTAACTCAGAACCCTCAGACAATCAGCAACTTCTCTCCGTCCTGTTGGCCTGAGTTAATCAAGAACAGAGAGGCTTTCAAAGTGATGACTTTATTCACAGAGACCTGTGGAATGCAAAGTACTTTCTTCTTCCATTTTCAGAACAAACAGCTGAGGGTCAGGAATTCTGCTCCCCGCCCCCCAAGCCCTGCTAGCCATCCCTTTCCTCCCCCTGGTGTCTCACCTCCAGATCCCTCTACCCCACAAGTGCACTATCATATGACTGTGGGCACCCCCAGGGAGGCGCAATTTAATCTTCAACCTGTTTCTCCAAGGAGATGACTTTTCTGGAGCACATTTTTGGGAGACCATAAATGTTTTAGGTCTGATCATCCAGCATTCCTTTTCCTGCCCATGACCAGCCACTCTATTAATGCATGTCCTTGTTTCCATCAGCAGTCTCTTTGTAAACTTGTTTTGTTATCTCTAGCTGCACTAGTAACCCTTCCCTCTCTATCACGATTCCTCAAGCCTAGTTTACCCCAAATCACTTATGTGTTTAGAGACCACTGCACTGGGCATGGGATGGCTCACTAGGGCGTGTCCAGGTGGACAGTCATCCCTGGTCTGTCATGGGAACAATCCCAACACACCGTGCACTTCAAATACTCTCAAATCAACTAAGTCTTTTTAACCGTTTGTGAAGTTGAATTCTGCTTCTGGTGAAGTTGAATTCTGTTTCTGGGGCAAACATTTTCAGGAACTAAGAGGACACTTTGTAGAGTATTTAAGCTCACCAGAAACATTTGTAAATAAATCTAAGGTATTCTTTATATCCTTATCACTACTATTATCACTCAGATTAATCTGGTTTTAGTACATTATAACAGAAAGGCAGTATTCCTCAAGGGCACTAGAACTAACCATAGTTCGATCCAAAGTTCTTGTAAATGTAACAAATGTCTAGAGATTTTTGCTTTCTGAACTGACCTCAGTAATATGATGTCAGTAACTCCCAGGGCTCCTGGGGACAGCCAGCTGGTGCAATAGTCGTCTTTTGAAAGGGGTTGGTCAACTACAACCATACCCAACAATATGGATGAATTTCACGAAAAAAATATTGAGAAAAAGAGGCCAGTCCTAAAAGATAAAATACTATATGATTCCATGTTTTAAAGTTCAAAAGCAGGGAAAACAAATCTGTTGTGCCAGGTGTCAGAAGTCATTACCCTGGGGAGGTAGTGACTGACACAAGATGTGGCGGGTGCCATGGATGCTGGTAATATTTCTTGAACAGGTATGTTCACTTTGTGAAATTTCATAGCGCTCTACATTTGTGATTTGTGTATTTTTCTGTATATGTGTTATATTCAAATACAAAAGTAAAAAAAAGTGGGGGGAGGGGGTGGTGGTTTGTTAAGGTTCTGGCTGCTATGCTTGGGATCAGGGTGAGGTGAGAGCATTATGTTACTACAGCACTAAATTATCTACTTTAATGACTCTTGAAGGTGGCAACTTCCTTCCAATTCCCACACATGGCCATAGAAGGGCAAGTAAGAGCATATGGTAAAACTTAAGGAATTCTAGGAATTGTACTGGGCATTCCTCATGTTCTTGGATACTCTACTTCTGAATCCCAAAATAAGGAGGCAGGGTGAGAAAGACAATTCTCCCATTAGGAAAGCCGAAGAGAGGAAAGTAGTCTTCTTCCTTCTCCCTGGACTGGGGCATGGCTATGTGGCCCAGGCTTGGCCAATGGATGCTTCGGCCCTGGCCTTTGAATCTTTGGTGCAGTTGAAAATGTTTAAGGCAGCAGAGGCAAAGATTCAGGTACCTGGGGATTCAGTGTTGAGTTTCCAGTAGAAGCAAGAGTCCATCAGCAGTGGAGCTTACCACAGCTTTCTAGATAACCTGTTTCTGTTGCTTGATCTAAATGAGTTCTCAGGTACCTAGCCTTTCTTGGGTTCTGTCTGACTTTCAAGCCTTGTCATCAGTTGAAGATAATACCTAATACCCTTTCTAAACACCTTTTCTGATTAAGGCAACCAGAGTAAGTTTCTGTTATTTGCATTCAAGAACCTTGACTAGCACAAAAGCCCCCCAGTAAAAGAGATGTCCAGTTCTGCTTGCATTTCTTTACCCCCATTTTACATGGCTTCTAATTCACTAACTAGAGATTATTTGGGGTTAACTATGCTCCTGTTTCAAAAATACCAACATTTTTGCAGGGCAATTAATTATTCATACTTCATATCAAATCTAGTTGCTTTATCCCTTACATCTATATAAGATCAGTACTTTAAGAAAATAGGATGGAGGAGGGAGGGGGAGTTCATTTTGGAACCTGGGGCATTGCAGGGAGGACAGGAATGCGATAAGATTTCGAGGTGGGGAGCCTTGGGAAGTCAGAGGGTCTCATGAGGTCACAGGATTCATATGGGGTGAGGAAAAGAGGACACCGTGAAATAGGAAAGGGCTCAGAGCAATGTGTCAGAGAACCCGAGATAAATTCTACAATTTAACTTTAGGCTGGGCTTTTGCATTTAAGTATTTTTTTGTTTGTGTTAGGATAAGTAATTGGGAGCTCTGGCCTGTTAGAGTTCTGGGAGTGATTATAGGTGATTTATCACGTTACTGCAACTCCCAGTTTATGTACAGACACCATCAGGAGAAGCTGTGTGGCTTCAGGATCCACCCTGCCAGACTTTGATCTTTGTAAAACAACAGGAGCTCACTCAGAACAAGTTATGCCAGGCTAAGCTCATTTCCTTTGTTGATGGGGTTACCAGGCTGGTGAGTTTCAGCAGGATATAGACCTGTGAGCCCAGTACAGTTAAGTGGATTTGTAATTGGTTGAACAATCACACACAAAGACTGATGATTAATGAATCTGTGTCAACTTTAAGGGAGGTCTCTAGTCATTTGCTGCAGGGTCTCAGTCAACGTTTTTATTAATGACTTGGATGATTTCAGAGAACATACTGATCAAATTTGCTGAGAGGGTAAGCGACTATGTTGGATGATAAGATCAGGATTTAGAAAGCTCTCAGCAGACTAAAGGATGTCCCAGATATAACAAGATGGGATTTAATAGGGATAAATGGGAAGTCTTACACTTAGTCCTAAAAAGCCAGTCCTAAAAAGCGTGTATGTGGACAGACTGGAGGTGACTTAGCATAACAGGAGCACAGCTGAGGGAGACTTACCCTGAAGCAGGGGCACCATGTGCCCGAGTGGGTACTGCTGCTCAGGCCACACCTGGAGAGTATGGCTCGTTCACGGTGCTGCCTTGGAGAGCAACCGGGACAAAGTGAAACACGTTCCGGGGTGGGGGTTAGAAGCCGTTTTGTAGATGTCTCCTGAAGGATCTGTAGCCTGGAGACGAGAGGGCTTGGAGTCAGGCCACCTGTTTTTAATTATTTGTAGGCTGGTAAAGTGGAAGGTGAATCAGATACGTATTGGTGGTCTCAAAGGGTAAAACGCACAACTGTGGGTGGGAGTTGCAGCTTCCACGTAAACTATAAAACTTAGGGCAAGAGGGAAGAGATATGGGAACATATGTATATGTATAACTGATTCACTTTGCTATAAAGCAGAAACAAACACACCATTGTAAAGCAATTATACTTCAATAAAGATGTTAAAAAAAAAAAAAGCAATAGAGGAGAAACAGTTATGCATTCTAAGAAGACAGGTAGTTTCTAGCTATGTATTTGAGACTTAGAACATTATTTTTCTTCAGTTTTGCTTGTTTGAAAATAGAATAGGTAGAATGGGCAACAAGTATCACAATATGCACCTAAGAATCAATTATTGCTAAAGAGAACACACAAAAAGAGTTTCTAGGAAGAAAAACTGAGACCCTAGATGTCTTCTCTGTTCTCCTCAGCTGTCAGAAGCAACTTTCTGTGACTTTATTAGAATAAATGTACTTTGGAAAATTAAAAAAAAAAAAACAAAAAAACTTAGGAAAACCTTCCCACAATTAAGAAAGCAGGAAGGCCTAGTGGTAAGACCACAGGCTTAGGAGTTAGACCTTGGCCCGAGTATCTCAAATACGTCGCTTATTAGCTGTGCCTTTGGGCAAGTTTGTTTTACTTTTAAATTTTCATGAGAATTAACTGAGATGCTATGGCACCTGCATGTGGTGTGCTACACATAGGAACTCAATAAATGAGAGATCTTTTTAAGATGGCAGTTATAGTTGCTTAAAAGTCGAATGAGTGGCCTCAGGTGGAAGTGAGTTTGAGCACAGCTGGAATGATGGACAGGGGATTTTATGTATCTTATGTGGTGGTGGTGCAGAGGTTGGTTAGTAGGGCCCCTTTAATGCTGAGATGTGATGTCTTTTGTACAAAGTGACGTGGGTGTCCCAGCAGATGAGGGAAAAAGTGGTATGCCTCATAGCTGTAATCTCTTTCATTTCTTTCCAGAACAGCTAGGTTTTGTGATTTACAATGCCCAAGAAGTTGTTTTTTTCCCCTCAAACTATGTACACGTAAAACTTGACCTAAGGGTTAGATATAAAGTGTAATTCATAATCTTAATAATAGTTTCTCTTTATTGAGGCTAGATTTTGGGATAGTCAGTGTGTAAATCATCTTCCACATATCTTTATGATAACATTTTAGTATAATGACATAAGAATATTGTATAATAAATATTATATAACATTTTGATATAATCCCATGAGAATATTCTACAATAAATGTCACAGGAACATTGGGAAGGAAGCAATTAATTCTAACTGGAGGATTAGAAAAGGCTTCTTGGAGAAAGTGGCATTTGAGTTGGGTCTTAAAGAATGAGTAAAACTTTAATTGATGGGTGTCATGGGGGAAAGGCCTTCCAGGCTGGGAAATGGCTTAAACAAAAGCACAGAAGTAATTAGCGGAGATAACGAGCCATCTTCCCAGGGCAGACTCGGCCCTTTTTCTTATGGATGCCATCATCCTTGCCATCACTGATGGTAGTATGTTAATATGAAAATATAGGAAAGGTTTTGTAGTCAGTGACGTTACCATTGCCCCCATACTGAGGTTATTTTTTTGTTTGATTATTAAAATAGATGGAATGCCTATAATACACATGCAGAGCCCTGAGGTCTGAGGCAGATGACCTAGGACAATGCAGGGAAGGAGATTCAGACAGTGAGATCTGCACAGCAGGAAAGGAAATCTCTGATCTCACGCTGAAGTGGGTCTTTTCCACCTGCCTGGGAGAGGCTTTTGTGACTTTAAGAAGGCCATTTCTGGTGGGATTAAGTCCACCACCTGGAAGGGGCTCTGTGGATGGGAATCCATCAACACTCAGGCTTGGAGGCCCTTCACTGTTTTTTCATACATTGCTTTATCCACTGGACAAGGCCTGGAAGATGAAAGTGACTAGGGGCCAATGTCAAGTCACAGGGAAGCAAGACCCAAGGCCAGGGTGGTTTTCCTATAAATGGAAGGAAAAAGACACCCTCTCTGCCCACCCTGATCTGTTTGCTCCCAGCAAACTAGACCCTCTGGGAGACACTATACGTAGCTCTAGACCAGCCTTAGGATGGGACCACAGCTGGTCTATCAGTGAGCAAGGGACATGGTTAGTGATGACTCCAGAATTTCCATATTGGTGGCACTTAGGGACAGAAATTAGGTTGGAGGGGATGTTAGGATGCATGTCTTAAAGCTATTTTTGCATAGAAAACACTGTTTTTACTTAGATTGTATAGCATAAATCAATAATGATGTGTCAATGTAGGTTCATCAATTATAACATTGTAACACATTTTATATAAGACTGAGAAAATGACCATTGTCCACATCAATGGGAGAGGTGTCGATGGAAGTGAAAAGGATTGGGCTTTAAGCCACCCCTTAGCTGATGGGCCATGTAGAACCTGGGGCAGAGCACTGATTCCTGGGATTATTCCTGGGCTTGAGCCCAGCCTAAAATGGGATTCAGGGGTAGGACTCCAGTGTCTTTGGTGGAGAAAATGTTTAGTCCTCTCTGGAGAACTGGGAAACTAGAAAGGAGCTCCATCAGAAGCCCAATTGAAGAGGAGCTGTAACTTAGGGAATAATTCAGGAGCCCAGGAGTCAGCCCCACTACACCTTATCTAACAGTATTGGTCCCATTCCATCACTCAGCATTTGTTTATTATTATTATTATTATTATTATTTTTAATTGGCTATGCTGTGCAGCTTGTGGGATCTTAGTTCCCCTTAGACCAGGGATTGAATCCAGGCCCTCAGCAGTGAAAGCGTGGAGTCCTAACCACTGGACTGCCAGGGAATTTCCCCATCACTCAGCATTTATTGAGCATACACTTTTTCTTAGATGTGGGGAACTGAATAGGGTGCCACAGATGGACATATTAAGATCCTGACCTCAAAGAACTGCAGGTTCAGAGAGAGAGTGATCAAAACTAAGTATACGATTGAGGTGGAAGTCAAGAACTGGGGAGGTGAGCGTAAGAAGGTGGGATTGCTTAGATCAAGAGTAATAACAGACACCTTTTACCAGGCACTTACCATGTTTCACGTCCAGTACTAAACCCTTTGTTCATATTATCTCACTCACTCTCACAATAACCCCAAGAGGTAGGCATTCATTGTACCCATTTTACTGAAAGGCTATGTGACTTTTTCAAGGTCACACAGCTAGACTCCAAAGCCTGTGCTTGTAACCATCACACTAACAGCCTTGCAATGGGTCTGAGAAATTGGGGGGGGCTAAGACTGGAGGGAGGTGCCACTAATTAGGGGCTGGAGAAGAGTAGGCAGAGGCAGGAGCTGACCTACCCCCTCAGACTAACAGATGCTAACTGATGTATATTTATCCAACATAGTTTATCTCCCCAAGGATTCATTCTGATAAGAAGAAGTAAGATCTTGGGCACTGTAGCCATGATGGAAGTGGGAGAGGAGGCAGCAGTGTGGTGAGAAGATATAGGGGAAAAAAGAGTTTAAGACACATTTTGCTAAACTCATAATTTTTGTCAAGGGATGGCCCTGGCTATAGATAAGACTTGTCCAGCAATTGGGGAGAATTTGAGAATTGAGCCAGCTGAGAGGGACATCACTGCTTCTCAGTCCAGTCAAGCTGGAGCCATTCCATCTGAGGAAGAGAAAGCAGCTGTAGAGAATTCTCTGCCGATTTGGGGGTTAGCTCCCTGAAGAATAGTGCTGGCCAAAGAGAAATAACTAGTACAGGTCACCGAGCCTGGACTTTGACGTCAAATTCATTAGTTAAGTAATTAATTAGGACTTTCATTCAATCTTCGAGTTCAATTTTTATTGGAAGACACAGTCCTTGCCCTCAAGCAGTTTTTCTCTGAGATGGTAGGGAGGGTGGGGGACAGGAGAATGGGAGTAACCAGTCTTTTTACCTCGGCTAAAAGTTGTAAGAAGTGAGACACAAATGAGCCATACCGTTAAACCACTAAAAGCAACAAAATAATACAGTGATTTGACTTATTTCTCAACCTTACATCTGTTTATGTTTTATTTTTGGAGGATTTTCCCCTTCCTTCCCATCACTTAAACACTGACCTCTTTCCAGGCATCTCAGCTCAGTCACACTCACAGTGTGTGCCACAGGATCCATGGTTCTGAGGAAATGGCAGCACACAGCCAGAGACCAAAACGTCCCAGGCTTCTGGGCAAAGAAAGGTCAACCTACAGCTGGCGACAGGGACATAACATTGTTGGCAACCAACTCCAACCATCCTTTGTGATCAGCAAATGAAAAGGTGTGTCTGTGATGACTGCTGTCTCGTACGGTCCTGATGTCAAATAATCAAGGATTTTTTTTTTTTTTTTTTTTTTTTTTGCTGAATTTGCTTTCTTTTGATGTAATTTCATTCTTCAAAAAGATAATTCTTTACATATATAATAGAATGTAGCTTAATTATTTTGCTTTTAAGAGACTTTTCACATAAATAAGTTAACATATCTGAAGTAGGAAAAAAACCCAATCATCCATATGGTGAGGCCCTGCATTTTAATCTTTGGTTTTGGAAAATACGGTCATGGGACAGTGAGGAAATCAAGAATGAAATCTAGGAGTTTGGGCATGGTAGCTCCCCAAAGTGAGTTCTGGCTTACAGTCTGTTGAGAGAAATTGGAAAGGGAGCTAATATCCATGGTCACCTCCCTTGCACATGGCTGTGGCCGAGTGCTTCACACACCACCACATTTAATCTTCCTCTGATGTGGGCACTATTAACCCCATTTGTAGATAAAGACACTGAGGTCCACCATTAGTGCCCCTTGAAAAGACTGAACAGTGGATTCCTTAAGTTCAAATTTTCTTTTTCCAAGGTACACCTATAAAGAAACTACATTTTCCCAGCAGAAGAAAGAAACAAAAGCAAGGGAAAGTTTAGTTTGCTTAGAAGGCATGAGACCTCCTTCCCTGCTCTGCTGGTGTCACAGCCCTTACTCTTCCTCCAGTAAATCTACAGGTGATATGTCATTTGGCTCGATGACAGCTTTGGAGATGATCTTATATTTGCACCTTCTTCACACCAGAAGAGGAGCTTTGAATCTCCCCCAGGACTCCGATATCTTGCATGTGAGTTATTTGAGATAACTCTCTGGACCTAGCATGATAAATCTGTCCTGGAACCTTCTGCTTTGACTAAAGAGAAATTAAATAAAAGCTTTCAGAGTGCCATTGTGTATTATCCACACTGTTTCACAGGGATCCCAAGTGGAGGATACAATATATTGTTTTAATTACAAGGGGATAATAGCCTAAAGCAAAGGAGTTTTACCAAGAAGAACTGACTCTCACAAAAGGAGCAATAAAAGCTAGTGTGATTGTTATTATTGGTTTTATTCAGGGCCAGACCTCAGTAGGATTGGGACAGAGGCCAACTTGTACTTGAACGCCATTCTTCCTTGCCCCATACATTCCATTCTTCTCTGGGCATCGTTTGTTTCCTCATCTTTCATAATTCTCAACCCCCAGAGGAGCCCAGTTCTTTCTATTAAGAGGAAAGCCTGGATTAAATGCATTTATACAAAAGTAATAGGGATGTAATGTGTTACTTCTCCCAGAGGTATTTACATTTTAAAACTTTGGCCCAGGGAGGGCAATACTTAATTCAAAGGAGCAAGTCTCCAGTGGTGGAATTGCAAACCTTATGGAAACAAGAATTTCAAGAGATCTTTTGAGAGGAGGATACCAAGGGGATAAGAGGACGGACAATAGTATCTTCTTATTTTTAATGCAAAAAGATAATGGCCTAACATAAGACATTTGAGTAGGATGAAATTAGTTTCCTCATTTCCCCATACCAAATTTATGAAGGTGCCTGTTGGCCTTGCCTCTGCATAGGTGTGGCCCTGGTTTCATGGACTGCTTTCTAAATCCAAATGACTCATTTGAGAAGTGGCATAGCTCAGCTCAAGTCAATTCAACTGGTGGGGATATAAATTCACCATCGAGTGGTGACACAAAGGAGTAAAACGTGGTCCTTACCTTCAGGGAGATTATAATTCCCCTGGGAGAGGGTGATGATTCTCCTTCATCTAAGATAGTGCGTTATTGAGGGCTGCTAGCTTTAAAACATGAAACTCAAAAACAGTCTTCCATCTTTTCCCTCTGCTCCCTTGCAGCAAGATTGCCATTTCTAACATCCTATATAGAAGATTTGAGCCTCTACTTGGTGTTACCAATTCGCTGGGACACAAAGGCATTTACTAAGAAGTTTATAGTGTCCCTTTCTCTGCAACAAATCAGCTTGATGCCATCAACAGTTCTTCCATTTCTATGCTGTGATATTGTGGTTCATAATAAGAAATATATATGTGGTCTTCTCCATTTCTGACACAGATCTCCTAAAACCCTCGGGATTTTCTAAGAGATAAGAGTATTAGAAAAAATAAAATTATTAAAAAAGAGTGATAAAGGGATCTTTTGTTATTAATAACAAGCTCCTTTCAACAACACCTGAGTTTATGTTAATAAAGCCCCTGTCCATATCTGTCTTAACCTCCCATTCACTCTCCCTCTGTCCCATTGATTCGGGTTGCAGCCCTTTGGCCTCATCTTTCTTTCTGGACCACTGTGGATTGGACACTTTAGTTGGACTATCTCTGGGTCTCAGGCCCTCTTTTACCCCCTCAATGCTGATTTCTTTTCCCCGTTTTCTCAGTAATCCCGCTGCAGTTGCCTCTGGTCCCTTGCCCAGTTCAAGCCCTAGGAGGCCAGCGCAGGTCAGAACCCTAGGCCCGTGTTTACTTACGAGGGGAAGTTAGGCACCATGACCTTGCTTAGCAAGAGTGGCAGCAGTAGCCACTGTTCTTTGAGGTTATTTAGATCAACTGACAGGGATTGAGTGATTGGGTAAGCCCCTGGAGAGTCCTGAGATCCTAAAATAAATTTGATACCATGCAGTTTCTCCATGAGGTATTGTGGAAGTCAGGAAATCCTCCCACATCACCCTGGAGGGATAGAGTGAGGAATATATATGTATTAAGTGTAGAGGATGTATTAAGCTTTGTACAAAGGTAGGATTGACGGTCAAAACTAAAAAGAACTATGCATCTGAGGCATCCACCTGAATCAATCGAGGTCATCCAGCTCATGAAAACGTGTTTTTTGCCGTACAGCTGGGATGTTTGCCATCATTTTAGAGGCGAGTTTTTCAAAATATGATTCCTAGACCACCTACATCAGAATCATCTAGGGAGCTAGTTAAAAACGTAGACTCCTGGGATGGGGCCAAGTTAGGATGCTCTCAGCTGCAAATAAGAGAAAAACTCAACTCAAAGGGACTCTAGGAACTCGTTAATTCAGAGGTTCAGTAACCTCTTCAAAGACATCCTTTTTATCTTTCTTCCCTTGTGTCAACTTTGTCCTCAGGTTTGTTCCCCTCATGCTTGGAAAATGGTTGCCATATCTCCCAAAGACAGCCACAGTGATGTCCAGCAGAGGAAAAGACTCCTTAAATGAGTGATGAACACTTTTCCAGGAGTCTCCCCGCCAGGGCTGGCTTCACGGGCATGAGACCTGTGCAGTCACATGGGGCCCTATGCTCAGAAGGGCCTTCCTTGTACTTGGTTTAATGCTTGCTTAAGACTCTCACTATCTTGAAGTTCCTGGTAATTTTATCTTTGAACTTGCATTTTGTAAGTGAAGTCTGATGGGACAACGGAGCATGTACATGAGCAGAACAGTTATGTGTCTCTGCCCTTCTTTGCTACTCTGTTCGCATGTAGCATTCGCAGTGTCCCGTGAGCACAGAATGTGTGGGCGTTCAGCAAGGCTCAAAGCTTGTACAAAGTAAGCATGTTATGGAAGCTGTTGGTTTCAATGGAGTGTTCATAGAATGTGTGTACATCAAGAAGTAAAATAAAACAGTTGAGTTTTGTACAGACTTTTCACTGTTCTGGTAAGAACAAAGTATGTCTATGAGCTATATAATACAAATTGTGTGATTTCAGCGATTCTGCATACAAGTTAAATGTTCTTATATTTGTATTTAAAATTGCTGTTACACAATATAAAGGTAAACACATGATAATAAAGAAATACCACAACAAGATTAGAGAGAGATTACAGAAGAAAGGAAAAATACAAAATCTCCCTCCATTTTCCTCAAAAGTCAACAAAGGCCTTGTAAGATTTGTGGGGTGTGTCAAGGAAATGGACTGAGTTTCACTTCTGGGTTAGAAGGGGGACCACATGCACAGGAAGGTGAGAGCTGATGAAGTGAACTAATTCCAGAACCAGAGACCACAAAAATGTAAGTGTTCTGAGAAAGTGCAGACATCTTGGGGAGGGCACTGAACTTTCCACAGGATGTGGACTGGAGATTCAAGCCAATCTTATCTGGATCTCAAGTGGCAGAGTGCCTGCAGCTGACATTTGGGTTATGTTCGATTTTTATTTTATTTATGACATCAAATTCATTTCCTTGGCCTTCCATAATCTCGCCTCACCCTATGAAGCCAGCCTCAACACGGAATCCCTCTCCCCCAGCTAAGGTAATGCTGGAGTCGTCTTAAGAACAGGCTTCGCTAATTGGGGCACCCAGCCTTGCCTCCATTTTCCCCGGTTCTCTAATGCTCTTCCTTCCCCACTATGCAAACTCCATGTCCCTCTGTGCTTTGCCTAAGCCTCCTTGTGAAGGTTTGACCGCTTCCTGTCTACACACTCTCTCTGTTTCTGGCTGCTTTTTGCTCCTATGGATCATAGCCATGAGGTCTCCTTCTCTCTTCTTTTTTCTTCCAATAGACTGTTTTTTAGCGTTGTTTTAGGTTCACAGCAAAATTGAGTGGAAGATACAGAGATTTCCCATAAACTCCCTGCTCCCACACATGCATAACCTCCTCCATTATCAACATCTCACACCAGAGTGGTACTTCTGCTACAATTGATGAACCTATATTGACACATCATAATCGCCCAAAGTCCATAGTTTACTTTAGGGTTCACTCTTGGTGTTGTACACTCTTGGTGTTGGACAAATGAATAATGACATGTATCCATCATTATTATATCATACAGAGTATTTTCACTGCTCTAAAAATTCTGTGTTCCACCTATTCATCTTTGTCGCCCTCGACCAACCACTGATCTTTTTATCGTCTCCATAGTTTTGCCTCTTCCAGAATGTCATATTGTTGGAATCATATGGTATGCATACTTTTCAGATTGGCTTCTTTCACTTAGTAATATGCATTTAAATTTCCTCAATGTCTTTCCATGGCTTAATAGCTCATTTCTCTTTAAGGGCTAAATAATATTCCATTGTCTGGGTGTATCACAGTTTATTTATCCATTCGCCTACTGAAGGACATCTTGGTTGCTGGGTCTACTGTTAATCAACATACTGTTTTGCATATGTCTCCAATTACTGTTCAGATTTGCTTGGCTTTCAACACTGCCATGCTGTGGGCTCATTAAAGCCAGAGCTCTTCTTGTTCCTTGGATGCCCCACAGTGCCTAGCAAGGTGCTTCGTATTTACACAAGATGCTGACAGTCTGACTTACACCTTTACCTTTGGGGCAGTCCATGCACCAGACCCTCTGCTTGTTCTGCTGCCTTAAGCCTCTCAGTTTTGTTCCTACACTCAGCGAGGACCCTCCTCTTCTGGAACTGTTGAACCCCCTGCTCAGCTCACTTTCAAATCGAATTTCTCTGCAGATGCACTGATACCCCTGAACCGAGGAGGTGGGTAGTCCCCGGCAGAGTCCACAGCCCCCAGTTCACAAGCCCCCAGTTTTCCCTTAATGAGTCGGTAAGATCAACCCCAGCTTTGGAAGACCCTCTGCCACAGTCTGTAATAGGTACTGCTCTTTGACGGACAGACTCTGTCATAAGCACAGTACCTCAAAGGGTGGCCACTGGGGAGAGGTGCTGGTTCTGGGTGATCCCTCCTCCTGCAGCCTCCTGCAACCTTGCAAATTCAGTGAAGGTAAAGAATTAGCACGAGAGACATCTGGGTCCCCTCACTCGTCTCTGGGCCAGGTGGGCAGCTTCCTGCAGAGTGACATCCAAGAATGGGCTGGGGGTTCTCCAGTGGGGGCTGGATACTCCGTGCCTTGTTGTACTGTGAGCTCTGTGGACACTCAGGACAGTATCATGGTGGTGTTCAATAAATGCTTATTGAATGGATAATTGAAGCGTGATGACCTCCTGTTTCCATAGTTCTTTGTTGGTGGCTACTGACGAGGGAAAGGCACTGGGGAGAGGGAGGATGGGGAGGAGGGAGAGACGAACACAAATTCTCACCACCAGTGACACTTCTGGATGGTGAAGCATCCAGGTGTCAGCCTTGCAAAAGGCAGACACTGGCCGGGGTGTCCCCTGGGCTCCCTCTGCATCCAGAAGTGAACCTTCTCAGTGAAGGTCAAGGACAAATGCAGCCTTTTCACGGCCTTTGCCCGCGGACAGCATTCTTGGGGCTGAGCGGAGGAGAGACTGTGGGGCAGGAGGAGGGAGGGAGGTCCTGAGGAGATTACACCGGCTGTGGCATTTTATCAGGGATGCTGCTCACAAAAGAAGAGGTGATGAGGAAGCGTTAAAAGTCAATAAGGTGCTGCTGACGTGCTCTGGGCCAACCTCTTGCTGCCGGTCATGGTCACACAGAGTGGACAGTGGCCCCCTTCAGCCCTCTCCCCAGGGCCAACCTCCCCACCTCTCAGTTCTCAACCCAGTGCCCTCCCGGGGCCAGGACACAAAGCTCTGCAGGCCCGTAGGGTGCAGGGACCCTCTCCACCCTGCTGCCCTGATACTGGGAAGAAGAAGAGGCAACTGCTGTGTCTCCATGGCAACCTGGAGGGTCTGTCTCTCCTTGTGTGGGACTGTGGGCCACCCTGAGCTGGGTGACCTTGGGCAAGTTATCGAGTTATTTAAATTCTATTTAAGTGTCCTCATCTATTAAATGGGGCTTGACAATACAATATAGTTTCTGTGAAGATTAAAATGAGGTTAATTTATATAAAGTCCATAGCACATAATTAATTCATTCATTCAACAAATATTTAATGACTAGCTGTTATGTATCACTCTCTATTCTAAGTGCTGGGGATACAGCAGTGAACAATCCCTGCTCTCATAGAGCTTATATTCTAAAAGGGGGAGTGAGATAATAAGTAATCACAAAAATAAGTAAATATATAAAACATCAGATTGTGAGAAGTGCTTTGGAGAAAAGTAAATCCGGGTAAGGGCCACAGAGGATGGCTGGGGAGGAGGGTGTAATTTTATACAGGTTGATCAGGGAAGGTGTTATGGACTAAATGTTAGTGTCTCCCCAAAATTCATATGGTGAAGCCCTAATCTTCAATGTGATGGTGTTTGGAGATGGGGTCTTTGGTAGGCAATTTGGTCATGAAGGCAGGGACCTGATGGGATTAGTGCTTTTATAAGATGAGATGCCAGAGAGCTTGCTTTCTCCCTCTCTTTCATGTGTGGACACAGCAAGAAGGTAGGCTTTGTAAGTCAGGGAGAGAGCTCTCACCAGAAGCCGGCCTTGCTGGCGCTCTGATCTTGGACTCCAGCCTCCAGAATGCTGAGAAAATACATTTCTGGGGCTTCAGCCACCCCATCTGTCTGACATTTTGTTATGGCAGCCTGAGTAGACTAACACAGAAGGCCTCTCTGACAAGAAGACATTTGAGCAGAGACTTGAAGAAGTAAGAGAGCAGGTCATGCAGATGTTTGGGCAGAATATTCTAGGAAAACAAAAGGGTAAGAGCAAAGGCCTTGAGGTGCCAACATGTTTAGTGGATTCAAAGACTATCAAGGTGGCCAGATTGCCTGGTGAGGAGTGAGAGGAAGAGAAATAAGAGAGGAGGGAGCAAGAGATCTTAATAAATAAGAGGTTATCATGAACCCCTTTAAATAATCAATATTTTTCACCTGTTCTTTTCCTGAGCTTTGCATTTGGAACAATGGAACAGATTTGTGGGGAGAGGGATGGACTGGGGGTGGGGAGTAGGAATAGGGTTTGACATAGCCCTGCCTTTCCTTCCGTCTCCATCCTTCTCTAAGTCCACCTGCGCCTCTCAGTTACCTGTGAGTCTATTTACTGACTCAAGAGCAGTGGCCAACAGAAGGCCATGTGTGAAAGACTGCTTTACTTGTTGACAAATATCTATGCTCGCCTGCGTTTGCCTCGCTTCTCTGTAGGTGACAACCCAACCATTGGCTTCGGGCTTGGCCATGGGACTTACCTCTGGCAAGTGGAGCATGGGCAGATGCATCAGAGCTGAAGATTTAAGTGTGCTGGGGTGGTTTGGCTCTGTCCCCTTTGGAGCCTCTTCTCTTCAGTGAGTGGGTGCCCCTTCATCGTGGGTCACTGAATGAGAAGACAAGCGGGAAACCAGTGGAGTCCCGCCAGAGCCACAGCCAATCCACAGCCCTCAAGAAAGAATTGTCTGTGCTTGTAAACCACTGAGATTTGGGTTTTGGGGTTGTCGTTGCAGCAAAAATCTGACCAATAGAATCAGAATCTGTGCTAGGCACTTTCAAATGTTACTTCATTTAATCCTCACACTAGCACTTGCCTGGACGGTGGGCTTTCTCATCCTAATTTTGTAGATGAGGAAGCAGAGGCCCAGCAAAGTCAAGCAACTTACCATGATTGTACAACCCACAAGAGGCAACGTTCACACATAGGTCTCACTGACTTCCCATTCCATGTGCCACTTCTGCTCTTTCACACACGATCCAGTGGAAGACTAATAGACAAAGATGTCCCCATGACAACCCCCAATCCCCTCTGAGTAAGGTTGGACCTCTTTCCCCTGCAAGCCCAATGGACCCCTTTCCTCTCTTTGGGCCCTCCCTCCCCTAAACCCCACCCCTTCCACCTCCACTGCTGAAAGTGTTCTTTGCCTCTCACTTTCTTCCAAATGGCTATTCAAAACTACCTTTTTGGGTGCAATCTTTACCAAATGACAAAAGAGAAAGTTTGGTCTCTCTTGCACTTATTACTTCCAAAAATATGTGAAAAATCTCTTGGCAGTTTCCTCCCCATTCTTGATTCCCAAATGCACTAATTTTTCTCTTTATACCATAAGTGTGTAAATGACCACATTTAGTGAGCACCTACTAGGTACCAGCCACTGTACCGGGACTGGGGAGTGAGAAGTGAGTGAGATACTTTGTTGGAAGATACTTTGTTTAAACCCTAGCGGGAGCCAGCATGTAAACAGATTGTGTTATTAAAAGTGCTGTAAAATAAGTCAGAACAGGCTTATGGTTGCACAGAGGAGGGCTCAGTGCTCAGCTGGAGAGCGACGAATAAGAAGGTTCTCTGGGGAAGATGGTACATGAGGTGAGTCTTGAAGGACAAGTGGGAGCCAGCCAGATGAAGAGGCAGGGAAGGGGACAGCATGAGCAAAGGCCGCCAGGGATTCTTGGAGAACCTCTAGAAGTTGGGTTTAGCTGAGGTATAAATTGCAAGTGAGGTCTGCCTTGGTGGGGGGAAGGTCTGGAGGGACAGAGCAGATGTGACACCTGAGAGCCTGGTACCTATAACTCAATTGGTTAAAATGCCCAACGAAGGGAAGAGAGTCAGCCCGCACCCTGGTGTGTGGCATTGCTTGAGTCAGAACAGCACTGCTGTGCAGGCCTTAAGGACAGTTTTCGTTTTCTTGAGCAGAATTTTTATTTATTAAAAAATTTTTGTTTTATATTTGGAGGATAGCTGATTTACAATGTCGTGTTAGTTTCAGGTATACAGCAAAGTGATTCAATTTTACATACACACGTATCTATTCTTTTTCAGATTCTTTTCCCATATAGGTTATTACAGAGTATTGAGTAGAGTTCCCTGTGCTATACAGCAGGTCCTTGTTTATCTCTCTCTTTTTTTTTTTAATGTCTGAAACATTTATATTAACATATTTCCATACATATTTCCATACAAATACAAATATAAGATTTTTAGAAATTTCATGTAATGTCTGAATATCTCTTTTTTATATAGTAGTGTGTATATGGTAATCCCAACCTCCTAACTTATCCCTTCCCAACCTTTCCTGTCTGGTAACCATAAATTTGTTTTCTAAGTCTGTGAGTCTGTTTCAGTTTTGTAAATAAGTCCATTTGGGTCATTCGTTTAGATTCCACATGTAAGTGATATCATATGGTATTTGTCTTGCTCTGTCTGACTTACTTCACCTGTATGATCATCTCTAGGTTCGGTTTGTTTTCGAAGCTTCCAGTCCCCTCGCACCCTTTCCCCCGTTGCATCCTGTGTGTTCCTCCCCTGACCCCACAACTTATCAAAACCTTTTCTGATAGCCTTCCTTCACCCTAGAGAGCAAGGGTGAAGCACCCCTGTTTCCAGGCATGTCTGCATTCTCACAAGGGGTCAACGGCACCCACAGCAACAAACATCTGCCGACACTTCACGCGCCAGGCTCCGTACTAAGCGTCACATGGGCACACGTTACATCATTTGATCCTTACGACTACCCTGCAAGGAAGGCACTATAATTATCCCTGCTTTAGAAATGATAAGCCTTAGGGAAGACCCTAGGAAGAAAGCAGCCAACAGGTGGGAGAATTGTGGGGGGAGACTCAGGGGATGAGCAGGATTCAGGGGGTGGGGAGCTACTTCCAGCTCCCACATCCCATCACACAGACTGACTATTGACATGTATTCCTGAGCTTATCCGTCCTTTTTTTTTTTTTTTTAAGTATTTATTTATTTATTTGGTTGCATTGGGTCTTAGTTGCGGCACGCGGGATCTTTGTTGTGGCGTGTGGGATCTTTCGTTGCAGAGCCCCAGCTCCTACCTTGACTTATTCAGGTTCCTCCTTCTGGTTTTCTGGGTTCACTCTTCCTTACTTTCCCCGGGGATTCCAACTTGATTACCCTGGTCCCTTGGTTCCAGTGCTCGCTGGATCTGGCTCTACTCATGCAAAGACAGCTTCTTACCCTCAGAGGCAGGCAGACTGGATGCTGATACAGCTGGGTGCTCAATAAAGCATACTGATGAAGGAAATATGGTAGCTGACATTACTGAGAACGCCTCTGACCAAGTCTCATGGGTTATGTCAATTAATCAACAAAATCCCCATGTTGCTAAATCCCACGGTTAGTTCTCAGTCCTCGTCTTACTTAAAGTGACCTATAGGCTACACTGACTTTCTGTACTTGCTCTCCAAGACACCACACTCCCTGCAGTGGTGCTCTAGTTCTCTCAGTGTAAAAGCCAAAGTGCTCACGGTGGCCTATGACACCATCTGGTCCCGTTACCTTTCCCGCCTTATCTTCTACCTTTCTCCTCCTCCTTATTCAGCTCCAATCACACTGCCTTACTAATGAAGGGAATCAGAGTATGCCACCCAAAAAATATGCTACTATGGTGTATGGATTATTCTGAGCAGAAGACAATTGAGAAACAGCAGATGTAGGCTGAGCTCTCTGTCCTCTCCCTGTTTACCTGAAAGCAGGGTATACATTTTCCCTTGGGAAGGCATCCCCTGATCCTCCCCCCATATCAGGAAAAGGAGACAACTCTTACTGGAGATGGCACCGACTTGAATCTGCATAAATAAACGTTACCGAAAGAACTCTTATCTTCCATTAGCTTCTCTCGATGTGTTTACCGTCCCACAATTTACTTCCCCGAGAAGCTCTAAAGTTTTCCTTTGTCTTGTCACTTCTCCACAAATTTATTGCTTTTTAAAAAAATGGTATATAAGATCTCAGTCCTAACTACTTCTTTGGGTTTTCACTTCTTTTTCTGTGAGACCCCTGTGTACCTGTAAGCAAAATTAAAATGTTAACATCAAATAAAATTTGTTTGCCTTTCTTCCTGTTAATTTGTTTTTTGTCAGTTTAATTTGCAGGTCACCAGGTATAGAACATAAGAGGAGAGAGGAAAGTTTTTTCCTCCTTTACACTCACTATTCCTCAAACATGCTAGGTGCACACCCCCACCTTAGGGCTCTCGTACCAGCTCATCTCTCAGCTATCATATTCTTTCCCCAGATATAGGCTTGACCCACTCCCTTTACCCTCAATTCTTTGCTCAAATGTCACCTTGTCAAAGAGGCCTACCTTAACCACCATGTTAAAGACTGTGACCCACCCCAGCACTCTCAATCTGGCTTTCCCTGCTCTACTTCCCCCCTTAGCACTTGTCGCCTACTAACATAGTGAAATAGTTTCCTTGTTTATGACTTTTTGCCCCTACCTCCCATTAGAATGTAAGTTTCAGCCAAGAATGCCGTACCTAGAAAGATAGCTAATAGTTATGTAGTACTGTGTTCCAGGCCCTCTTCCAAGCCCTTTACATATGTTAAGTAATTTAATCTTATATCACCTCTATGAGGTAGGTACTGTTATCTCTATTTTATGGATGAGAAAACCGAGGTATGGAGAGGTTAAATGACTTACCTAAGGTCACATAACTAGTAAGTGGTGAATCATGGACCCAGATATTATGACTCCAGAGTTCATGCTTTTAACCCCAAAGTATACTGCCTTTTGTTGCATAGCACATAGTAGGTGCTCAATAAAGGTAAATAGCGTTATTGTTACCTTACAGATGAGGGCACTGAGGGACAAAGCTCATGATTTAATAAGTAACTTGTTCACACAGGGAGTGGCTGAGCTGGGCTCTGAACCCAAAGTGCTGCTTCTATTTCCAGCTCTTAACATCATGGATGGGGGATGAATATAAACTGCTGATAAACATCACTTTTCATAGTTTCTCACTGCATGAGAAACTATGCAAAATTTTTCCTTAACGCACATATCCAGGAATTCTCATTAAATACCACAAAGGAGGTAGGAAAGGGCATCAATCTCCAACATACTAATACGCAAACTAATCTCATATAGGTCAATTAAACATAACTCAGGAGCAGAGCTTCTGTTTCCCAGAAGGATTCCAATGTCCCAGTAATCTACAGAAATGCAGAGGAAATGAAGAATTACTTCCACTAACCTTACTCTTTTGTCTAAAGAAAAATGCTGAAGTTGAGACCTGCATCATCTGATGACACTAGATTTGGGTGGAGACTGGCCATGCATGGTCATTGCTGCTCCTGGTCCTGGTCTGATTAGTGGCGCAAAGTCATTTTTGTCAGTTTTCCACGTGTGTGTTGGTTGTGTGTATTCCAAGTAGTCCTGGTGCTTGCCCAGCCAGCTCTCCATCTCATGGAGACATTCCCGCTCTGAGAAAGTCATTTATTTACATGTCTGCATTCCTGACTTCGCCCGCCATCAAATCAGTTAAGAAGCACTGAAGGCAGATGCCAGGGATATCAGGAAATGGGACCCTGGAAGAGTTTGTGTTGTTTCTGAATGCTGACAACACAGGGAGCTTAGAGAGAGAGAGGGAAGAAGGTAAAACCTCTCCTGGCTAGAGCAGCATCTGACTGCTAGGTCTTATGCAGATCTGTCCTGTTAAAGGAAGAGTCTTAAAAACCCTTCGAAGTTTCTTCTTCTTTATCCCCAGCTCAGTCTGTGTCTTCAACTCTCCCGGGCAATGAGTCATCTCCCCGGGGCTCCATGATAGCCCTCCTCACCTTGGATTGCCACCATCGGTTCCCTGTGTCTCCCCAACTAAACTGTGAGATCCTTGGTGGGTCTTATTCATCTTTGTATCCACAGAGCTCAGTGCACAGTCACACAATATTGGGCATGAAAGGATAACAGAAATAAAACCCCACATGGTCTCAGTCAAAGGGAAATGTTGAGCACACGGCATTTATTATTACTTTTTTAATTAATTTTTTTGGAGTATAGTTGATTTACAATGTCGTGTTACTTTCTGGTATACAGCAAAGTGAATCAGTTATACATATACATATATCCACTCTTTTTTAGATTCTTTTCCCATATAGGCCATTACAGAGTATTGAGTAGAGTTCCCTGTGCTATACAGTAGGTCCTTATTAGTTATCTATTTTATATATAGTGGTGTGTATATGTCAATCCCAATCTCCCAATTTATCCCTCCCCCACTTTCCCCCTTGGTAATCACATGGCATTTATGTTCAAGTTATGGGACCCATTTTCAGCTCTGACCAACCTGTCAGTTACCCTTTTTGCAAAAGGTTTACAAGCCCTCTCTCCACTGCCACATGACAGATAGGACAACACAGAACATGGGGGGCGAAAAGAAGGCAGGCAGCTGAGGGACTCTAAGATGATGAAGGGATGCTAGTGGATGGGGTACCACATGTATTGGAAAAGATCAAAACCTTCGTAATAGTGAGGATACGGTCTCTGAATTCAGGGTGTGCTCAGACCAAACTTTTGGTGATGACGCTGAGATTTTCCTGAAAGCAGTGATGAGATTTTCCTGAAAGCAGGGAAGTGACCTGTACCCCAGGTAGGGCTGAGACAAGGAGAGTGGGGAACATGGGAAAGGAAGAATCAGGAGAATCAGGGTAAGGGAAAGAGAAAAATCTGGATCCACCAAAACTGGGACACTGCTTTGAGTACTGTTGGCTAAGAGCTGTCATCAATTTCTCACTGAGGAGGGGCTGCTTGTCACCAGCAGGGTCCCACTGTGAGGTGATTGCACCTGCATATAATTATGTCTGCCATTTACCAAACAGTAAACCATACACAGTTCCCATCCCCTCGCAAGGATGAAATTCATCCTTTTAATGTTTTCATCACTCTCCAGGTGTTGCATCTGAACCCTGCGGATCTGACAACTATTTTGGTCCTGATCCTGCAATTCAGTCTGGGTAGGACTTGGCTCTTAACAAAGCTTATTCTTGTACGTGTGTGCTCTGGCTAAACCTGGAACATAGTAGATACCCCGTTGTTGTTCAATGGATGAATGAATTTGGCTCAGGTGCCTGATGCTATTGCTGGTACAGCCTCTCCACAATGCCCACTCAGGACCATCTCTCCAAGGCTTGCGCCCCCTACTCTGAACCCACCTGTCTCTAGTGTTTTTTTTTTTTTAATACTAAACAAATGGCTAAGCATTAAGGAATCAGGGTACAGCTCACAGTACAACTCTCTGCTTTGTCACTTCACTGAAGAGAGAAAAACAAACCTACTCAAAGGAGTATCTGAATGGCTGAAATTTATTCCATCCAATCATTTCCTCAAGTTCAAGTTAAACAGTGACAGATTCTGTTTTGGTTTCCCTTCTTTCAATTCCCCAGATAGGAAAGCATCTGCCTTGATGAAACTGATTTATCACTGGAATTGTGTGTAGTGGAGAGAGAGAAATAGGGCCTGCTTGGCTAAGACTATGAATTTCTGGTGTGAACCAACCACAGCAACTCTTCAGTTGGAGGCACCACTGTTGAGGACAGGCGCACAGCCAGCTGACTCCACCCTTCA
The DNA here is from genome assembly GCF_009873245.2 of Balaenoptera musculus. NCBI lineage: Eukaryota > Metazoa > Chordata > Mammalia > Artiodactyla > Balaenopteridae > Balaenoptera > Balaenoptera musculus. The sequence goes on along the minus strand of NC_045785.1, from coordinate 107,264,944 downwards.
GGCTCAGGCAGCTCTGGATTTGAATCCTGGCGCTAATACTTTCTACCTGTGGGAACTTGGGTGTGCTCCTCAATGTTTCTGAGCGTCACTTTCCTCACCTATAAAATGGGAATTATAATGCCTACTCGACAAATAGCTCTTGTGAAGTCATATTATTATGGGAAGGAATCTCATCAATAAATTCACCCAAAGGTACTGATAATGGACTTTAACTTAATGTACTAGATCCTTCCAAAGACATTTTAATAGGGCCCAGTACATTACTCCAGGGAATGAAGCTCCGATGGGGGCACAGGGCACTCAAGGTCTTGGGAAAATCACACTACGTGAGTCAGAAGAACAAAAGCTTCCAAGATCAACAGAGCTAAGAGAGTGGGCCTCAGAAACAGGGAGGGTAGGATGTGCCAGGCACTGTTCTTAGGACTGGAGATCCAGTGGCCAATTGAGACAATCAAACCCTTACCCTCATAGAGCTTACATTCTAGTTGGGACAGACAGATAATAAGCATATAAATAAATTAAATATATGGTGTGTCAGGGGCTTCCCTGGTAGTGTAGTGGTTAAGAATCGGCCTGCCAATGCAGGGGACAAGGGTTCGAGCCCTGGTCCGGGAAGATCCCACATGCCGCGGAGCAACTAAGCCCGTGTGCCATAGCTACTGAGCTTGCACTCTAGAGCCCGCGAGCCACAACTACTGAGCCTGTGTGCTACAACTCCTGAAGCCCGTGCTCCACAACAAGAGAAGCCACCGCAATGAGAAGCCTGCGCACCGCAATGAAAAGTAGCCCCCGCTCACCACCATTAGGGAGAAGCCCGCGTGCAGCAACAAAGACCCAATGCAGCCAAAAATAAATAAATTAAACAAATAAATTTAAAAAATATATATACATGGTGTGTCAAAAGATGTATAAAGCAAGGGAAGTTTTGGTGGGGGGTGCCGCTGGGTTTTACAATTTTAAACAAGGTAGTGAAGTATACCATCCTGAGAAGGTGACATTTGAGCAAACACGGAAGGGATGAGGATGTCTCCAAAAGGTAGTGGGCAGTCTGGGTGGGGGCGGAGCTGGGTAGACAAGGGGTAGAAAAGGATGTTACCAGGTCCCAGCTTCAGTCCTACTGTCAGTGTCTGGTGACATCGGAGAGAGCCAAGGGCAGTCTCCGTGCTCATGGTGTTTCTGTATAGGACCGGTTGGCAGGGACCCTCTCTGCTCCTCCCCGTCACTGCCGCTGGATCTCTGCCTGTCTCCGGCAGCTTCACTTTAACAAAGCAGATGGGTGAGCCCTTCTCCGAAGTCAGATTGCTATGTGTGGTTGTGCAGGTTGAGTACTGTAAAGATGACACATTGAAGGGGGCTCCATTTATACTTTACACATTCTCGCTTTGTATACAGTATTATAATTTTCTGGCAGGTGGCAGTAAAGTGTGTGTCCTAATGAAAGCAGTATATTACAGTGCTTTTCTGACAATTGGAATAAAGCATCTCGAAGAAGGGGAACGTTTTTCCAATTCACATTTAAGACAGCTTGGAGCCAAGTGGCAGCCCCGAAGTTCCAGATTCCCAAAAGGTCCCACCAGTGGTTTGTTGGGGATAGATTGATTGGTTAAGTCAAGTCCTTCCTCTGCGGAAAATTCTACTGTGGCTCCCATCGCATAATGGAGAAAATTCCCAGGGGGTCCTATAAGCAGTGGAAATTCTAGAATTTCTATGTTGAAGAGGCTCTAGGTAGCAATCTGATTGGAAGGATGGAGAAGCCAAGGAAACACAGGGTGAAGCTGCACTTTCAGGGCAAGCATGCAGTGTTCATTTAGTTTGGGGAGCAGCACAGCACACTGTCCCTTGACCGCAATTCCTTCTCAACTTGGTCTCTGCTACTTTCTCTTGCCTCATCTCTCATTAGCCCTCCACCAAATCTGTGGCCCAGCTGCACTGGCTACTAGAGGTGGCAGATCATTTGCACGCAAGGCACAAGATATCCATTCCCCCTCCTGCCCCACTGTGGTTGCCCTTAATCATCGCTTCCTCAGCAGAGCCCTCCCTGATGCCCAAATCTCGCTCTATGCACACTTGGTCACTCTATTCTTGTGCTCACAGACAGCTTATAATAGTCCCTTTTAAGTATTGTTTTCTCTCTCTGTAATAAAGTGGCAGGTTCATCTGTCTATATACCCCACTAGACTTGGAGCCTGGACTGTGTCTTATCAACCTTGGTAAACCCTCCCTGACCCTGTAGTAGCTCAATAAATGTGCCAACAAGCACTGTTTCTCAAGTATAATTCCTAAGCATCTTCTGGTGATAATAAAGAAAATGATATTTTAAAATCATACATCTCAAAACTGTGGCACATGTCACAAGCAGCTTCTAAATCCTTTAAGTCCTAAAAGGCTGTTTTTTCCATCTGTCGTGTCTGCTTTGAGCCTGATAATTTCTCAGGAACTGAGATATAAATATGCATCAAATGAGTACACATGCAGAGAAGAATAACACCTGCGATTATGGGGTCATGGATCAAATAGCCCAGGCTACAATCTTCATACTTGATGGTATATGTTCATCCCCCTTTGGGATTGGAGAGAAATCCCATACCCCAAAATGGCAAGAATGGGTCACCGAGAGCCCTGGGTCTGTACCACCGGGCAGCCCCTGGGTCTCATTGTAGCCGTCTCCGTAGGCCTTGATGGCTGGGGAAACATACAGAGTATGTGGCCTTTGTAACCCCGACACATAAGTCTCTTCGGAAAGTTGCCATTCTCAGGCGTCAAGCACGTCGATGGGCCAAGTCCCAGGGTGACTCTGGGGCAGAAATATCCCAATTTAAAAATATTCTCCGAGTGGCTTATAAAATGTGTACAAGTTCATTTACTCTCCACCCCCATGTGCTGTGGCAGCTGGCCTGTCTGTGTTTATTTGTTCCTCTGACTTGTGATTACTCAGAGGGACGGCGTTTGTCTCAGTCTCCTCCATGAGAGGCAGGGAGCCCTTTAGAACAGAGGTCAGACACCTCAAATGAGTGGTGGGCCCGGCTGTGGACTCTTGTACTTCAGGGGCGGAGATCAGGATAGTGTTGATCCTCCTGAGGAGGCTGGGGACAGGTTAGGCAGCAGTGGACAGGGCTGGGTATCATCTAGGTGGCAGTGTGGCCACCAAGAGAGGACAGTGTGCTTGTGTTTTTTCCACTGGCCGTGGAAACCAGCCCTGGTGCCACCTTGATTCCACTTCCTGTAGGTGGCCAGTCCTGCCTTTGCTGTGTCCTTGGAGACACAGTGGAGGGAGTCACTAGTCTAATAAGGCAGAGGGTCAGAGGATAGTTGGCAAACACACATATGACTTAAACAATAGAACCCACAGAGTTGAGAACAGAGGGCTGTCTCTAAATTCCCTTTGGCTGGCAAGCTGACCTGGGGATAGCTCAGCTAGTGGGCCAGGGCTGGAGAGGGAATTCCTCACCTAAGGTTTTGGGGAATGCCATCCAAAGAAGACATTCAGATAGGCTGTAAAAAGTAGGGGGACTGGGAAGATCAAATAAGGCCTGGCCTCCATTCCCCAGTCCATGACCTCAGCAGCCCATAGGCCCCGACTGACCTGAAGGGGTCCTGGACCCAGCTGCGGCCACAGCCACCTCAAGTGCCCATGGAGGGATAAAGGGGCCATATTTTAAAGCTTGCCTACGTTACTTCAGTTGGCAATTGATTCTCTACTTCATGCCTCTTCTCTCGTGTTTGATGTGATCCTCGAACTGAACTTCCTGACCTTGGATTTCAGCTTTCAGTGCCGGTGCCGTAGACATCCCACCTTGGGTTGCTCTGATTTGCTCCTCACCTTTACATGGCTCATTACTGTTTGTAAAGCCTTTCACATTCCTGACCTCATTTGATCAACACATCAACCCTGAGAGGGAGGTAGAATTACTAGCCTCATTTCATGGATGAGAAAAATGAGACTCAGAGAAGAGAGGTGACATGTATGAGGTCACTCAGCTGCTAAGCAGTGGAGCCAGAAGCTGAACCCAGACATTCTATTTCTGTTTTGACATGTCAGTTATGTCTGTACATCACTGATAGACACACAGTTTTGAGTGTCGTATGTTTGAGCATGCCCTCCAATGCATGTATGCTTAATAATCTGTAAAGTGTGTGATGGTGTTAATATATTAAGTACATTATACAACATGTAAAAACATATTCAAAAGGGGTTAAAAAAGGAAATAAATAATATTAAAAAAAACCCCACAGGGGCCAACATTTGTTGGTAGGAGATGGGAACTTGGGGATTAATTTTATTATTTGGACTACAGTTGCATATGTTTGAGATCTTCCATAATAAAACGTTAGAGAAAACAAAGAAAGAACGAAGAAACAAGAGAGGGCCAACAAACAGCCATGGAAGCTTTGGCTGGGAATCTCAGACGCAGGCCATGTAAACAGAGAGGGCCTAGGAATTGCCCTCGGCATCGCCTGGCTTCTGTGTGGCACTCTCGTTGGGCATGTGGGGTGACAAAGGCAAGGGCTCAGTGAATTCTGCTTCTGTGATTTCAGCAATGTCACTGGAGTTTGTCTCAGCTCCTCCCTTTGTGAGAGGCTCTGCGGTGTGGTGGTCGAGAGGCTGGACTCCAGTGTTGGACTTCTGGGTCGCTCTGTCCCTCACTAGTTATTTAATCCTGGGAAGTTACCTAACTTCTGGGTGCTTCGGTTTCCTACTCTGCAAAGAGGAGATAATAGCAGTGGCTACTTCATTGGGTTGTTGTGAGGATCAGATGACATACATATCATTTACATAAATTAACATATATAGTAGTAGGGCAGGGTTTAAAACATAGTAAGTGCTACATGCACTTGCTATTGTTATGAGTTATTGTTCTCTCTGCCCTTAATCTTCCTAGACGTAACGGGATCTGAATTCTCAGGGACCCTGCTTTCCCTGTTTCCATCCCTGACTCAGTCTCTGAAAATGTCTGAATTAAGAAGATGTCAGCCCTTTCTGGGTAAGTGCGATTTGGAAAAAGGGAAAACGACTCTGCCATACGTTACACATCATAGGAAACAAAATCTGGTGGAAAGACGTAAGGTGGTGATTCAGGAAAGCAGATTGTAGTATAAGTTCAGCCCCACAGGACACGCTGTCCACTTCAGTGGGCCCCAGTTTCATCATCTCTGAAGGGAGTGATTTGGAGCAGGTGGTCCCAGAGGTTCCCTTCAGAGCTGACTTTTTTTGACTGTGTTCTGGTTTACTTTGAGCTGTGATCACTTAAGATTTTGAATTTCAAACACTCTTTTAGGTTTAGAGCCCGATCATAAGCTCTCCCGACCTATGGTTCTGACATAGGCCATGTTCCCATGTGCCCACACACCAGGTTACCCTTCAACACAACAAATCATGAATTATGTATTAAACTTTTAAAAGAGCAAATGTATCATATTTTTTATTATATGTACATGATGATTGGTTGATAATGTAGGAATTCATAGCAGAATGCCAAATAAAAATACACACGTCATATAAGCTGATCTCTATTTAGGCAGTTATACATAGCTAGCTATATAAATCTCTATCTACTTATAGATATTTTATGATACATATATCTAGTTATATACAGGTTAGATAAATCTGAGATACATATCAGATACCAACTTATTTCCAAGATCCTTGTGTCACTAGGAATATCTAGAATACTGCACTGAAGAAAAAAATAGTATTCATAGTTTAAAAAATTTCATGAAAAGTCACAAATGTGTCTATATATCTATATAAATATAGATGTTGATATGTAGATTATATAGATATAATCACTGTTAACGGTGATTATTTCAGGGTGGTAGCATTTCAGGTGATTTTCTACATTCTTCCTTATGGTTTATGTATTGTGGAATTTTTTTTTACACTGAGTATCTGTTATTTATATAATCAGAAGAAAAGGTCCTTTGTGTGGTGAAAAGTAGAGTATCTAAAGGACACTGATTAGATACTGGTATAAAAGATAAAATTATTAAAGGAAAAAATTAACAAAATGTCTGATGTAATAACTAAACAAAGAATACCAAAATCTCCTTAGGTAAGAAACCTCTAACACATGTTTTTTTTGTTTGTTTACTTGTTTTTAATAAGAAACTTTATTTATTTATTTAGGCCACACCACATGGCATGTGGGATCTTAGTTCCCTGACCAGGGATTGAACCCGAGCCCTCTGCATTGGAAGCACAGAGTCTTAACCACTGGACTGCCAGGGAAGTCCCTCTAACACATGTTGTTAAATGCAGTGTTTCAGATCTTTTTGTTTACGGTAGAGTTCTAGGGCTTCTTGGATCTCTCAGAGGACTGACTACAACTAGGAAATGCTAGAATATGTTCAAAGCTGGAACAATTTAGCCTTTTGAGGACGATCAAGAACTTTGACACTTGGGTAACACATTTCTTAGTGTAGACTGCAAATTTTCTTTAGTTTCACGAAACTATTCAATTCAGTCATTTGTACTGGGTGTTTCAATGTGTTAATACTGGGGCACCCTTACACTGGTCCCCCATCTCAATCTGCCTTCCCTCCACAACACACACACACACACACACACACACACACACACAGAACTCAGTGCTCCTTTGGAAGAGAGCCCCTCCCCAAATGCAATCCCGCCCCTGCGTTGACCCAGGCTGCGGTCTGGGCAGCAGTTCCCACAGCCAGGCTATGGGGAGAGCTGTGAGGGCTAAGGAATAGCAGGGGAAACTGGAGCAGCTCTGAGCTGATAGCCTCCCAGACGTTGCATCTGGGGCAGGTGAGGGACCTGGGCACACTTCCTCCACAGTGGAGCTTGTCTCCTTTGCTCCGGAGCAGGTTCTTTTGAGGAACAAAGAGTCTCGCTGAACAGAGTCTCAGTTCTCACTGCTCTGGGGGTGGGTGCAGGGGATGATGAGGGCTCACATCTCAGGAGCTGGTGCCCCAGGACTGCTTTGGAGCTGCTCATTTGCCCCTTGTGGCCTTGGGTGAGGACCCCCCCCAGAAGCCAATCAGGCAATATCCCATTTGGCGGGAGAAGAGTTTCCCTTAGCCCCATGCATTCCTCTTACCTGAGCCCACTCTCATTAAAAAAAAAATTCTACACAAAATACTCATTTAGTGCTTAATATAATAGTAGCAGTGAATATTTACTATGCACTCATAAAGTGCCAGGGGCCAAGGTAAATGCTTTACATGTGTGGGCTAATTTAACCTTTACAATAACTCTGTGAGGTAGGAACTATTATCACCCCCATTTTACAAACGAGAAAACTGAGTAATAGGAGTTGCTTTCTCTAAGTCACACAATGAGTAAGTGGCTCAGTAGAATTCAAACCCGGGTCTATGTTTCCCCTGAACCCATGCTCTTAACTGCTGATCTGTGTAGCCACATACTGTGTTCAAAACTGTAAACAAGACAGGCATTGTCCTTGTCTTCATGGAGCTCGTAGTCTAATAGGAAGAAAGGACCAAAAAAAAAAGAAGAGTTGATTATGTGTGTGAAACAGGAATGAGAGAAGAGAATGCAAGGTTTATAGCACTCACAGCAAAGAGAGCTAACCCAGGCTGGCCAGATGGTTCACCTACATGTGTGAAGGTGAGGCAGAAATGCATGTAAATTCAATATGGAAATTAGGGACTCTCCTGCAGATCCTTTACTTCATCTTTCCCAACAATCCTGGAATTCCTTCTGGCAAGGAGAGTGGGGGATTCTTTTCTCTCCAAAACATTTCTTTTGGCAAATATTTGAAGGTTCTAAACTTGATCAGTGATCTACTGGGACTTTGTGTGAGAGGAATAATAATAATAGCACAAGCACAGCCATTCATCAGTTTCATCCCAAAGCCTCTTTCCTTTCCAAGGCTCAGTGTGGAAGTTTGCAGGCCAGAGACATTAGAAAGGGCTAATCTTGAGTGCTGGCCTCCTGGAATAGAAACTTAATTTCAAAAAAGTACATGATTATTCATATTTCTGCCTGTCTCCATGAAAATCAAACATACTTTTATTCTAAGTACTCTGATAAAGAAATGATTTTTTTCCCCTAATCTTTTCCTTGCAAAGATAGCAGAAAATAGGGTCAAAATGTACTACGTCTGATGGAGCTTCCTCAAGGCAGGAAAATGGATTGGAACTTTATAAAGCGTTTATTAAGGGAATGGTGAAAGTCAAAGGTTTCTCCTGAAGCTTATAATTGCCAAGTCAACAATTCTGGAAAATTTCAACCAAGTTCTGTGCTGCCTGGTAAACATGCTTTCACCATTTTGATTCATTTTAACACTCGTTTATTGAGCCCTGACTACAGAATGCAGTGGGAGAAAGGAACTTTAACTTGCAGTCCAAAAGTCTAGGTTCTGAACCCATTTGTTAACTGCTTGACCTTGATTAAATTCTTTAAACTCTCTGTTCTTCAATATCTTCATCTGTTGAATAAAGATCAAGCTTATCCGACAAGGTCATTTAAAGGATCAATATGGTGATCTCAAGGGACCCAATAAATGACATCCCCATTTTCTGCCCAAGTTGGTTAAAATGGGAGAAAGAGACAGGGGGACCAGGAGTAAGGAGGTCAACATGTCTTTCTTACTGAAGAGACGATGTTCAATCCTTAGCTTAGGGTGTATAGCTACAGTGGGCTTCTCTTCCCAGTCACCCAGCAATGCGGGAGACAGCTGTGCCCCTGTCAAACGGTGAGCATGCAGAAGGCTAAACGCTTGCTTCCTGCCCACAGGCAAGGCAGCTTCCCAGGAGGAAGGCGGGGAGGGGCTGAGTTGCCCACGCCCACAGAGCTGCATCATAATGTGTGTGGGTAACAGGCACTTTGGCCTTCGGGGCCCTTTCCCCCATAAAAAAATGTTAAAAATTAGATATGCATTGGCATAAAGATGAATATATTAATATTATATTTTAAAACACTTCCTTTGACCTAACCTAGACATTTATTTTTTTTTCTTATTTTAAAAGAAATTAAAACATCTTTTAGGTTTAGGGTGGGCCCCTAAAAGTATTGCGGACACTAGCCACTGTGCTGAATGGATAAGTCCGCCCTGCATGCCCAGTCCTGGTTCCCAAATTCCCCAACTAGATCATCCCCTCCTGCCGTCTTGAGGAGGATTGAGCGAGGCCAAAGTGGAGGCACTAGGTGTTGTTCCAGATAGAGATGGGAATTCAGGGGGCAGAAGGCTCCCAGACCCCCATGAAAGTAAAGTGCTAAAAAGAAATGTGTGATGTAGCCTCGACTGTGAATAACACCAAGGTGAATAAGACATTCTCTCTGCCTTCAAGAGCTAATGACAACACAAGGCAGAGGGAAATAAGTGCAAACACAAGTCACGTGCTGAGGGAATTTCCAGAGACAAATGCTTGAGGTAGTGATAGTTGAGCTTGGCCTTGAAGGATAAAAGACTTTTCCTAGACAAGGTAGGATGGGGAGAGGTCATTCCAGGCTGTGAGACTGGCTAAAGACCCAGATTCACTAGAACACAGGGATGTTCTGGGAATTGAACTCAAAAAGCATCCACTTAGCATACTCTTCTGGCTCCCCTGGACTGTCTGTTTGTTGTATTATTATTTTATAACAATGGATGGGAGGGAGGGGAGGAAAGTTATCATTTATTCAGTACCTACCGTGTTCCCAGTGCTTTATAGGCATCACCTCATTTAATCTTCACCCCAGTGGTTTGAGGTGGAGATCGTTATCCCCACTTTTTCAGACAAGGAAGTTGAGACCCTGAAGGTATAAATGACTTTACCCAGGGCCCCAGAGCCTAGTTGGCATCAGCGGAAGCCAGAACCCAGGGGTCTTGATAGCCAGCCCAGGGCTCTGTTCCCCACTCCTTGGAAACTTCAAAGGGGTGTTCTGAGACTATACAAAGAGGAGTTTTTACAGTAATATTCTAGGTAGAATGTTGTCTCAGAGCTTCATTTCTGGGGTTCCACCATGCATGCTCTCAGACTCCTGGGGTGTTTTTCCTCTCCTCACACTGATCGTCTGTCTGTTGAGGGCTCCTGCCTTCATCTGTTGACACTGCTGTCTTCCTTGGCCTCCCATGCAGGATCCAGACCTCTGCTGTTCTAGGCTCTCTGCTTATGATTCCCGAGGAGGGGCTGGTTCTAGGCACCCGACCACAGGTGTTCCTGCGTGCCTGTCCCAAGACCACCATGGGCTCGTGGGAGCTAACATCTAGTGGTCAAGTAGCTAATATTCTGGAAGCAGCTGCTCTGTGCCAGGCACTTGCTTAACACATTCTTACTCGCTTAATCCTTTCAACATTCCTCTGACATAGGCATTATTAAAATTTTACAGATAAGGACTCTGGGACTCGGGAGACATCATGTAATTTTTCCAAGGTGAACTGGAGGCAGGGTTTAATCCCTGCAGCCTGACTCCAAACTCTCACCCTGAACCACAGTGGGGTCCAGCCTGTTGTAACACTCAGAGCTTCACATCAAGTCTTTAATATTTGGGAGAAATTGGCCTCTCTGCTTTTCTCCAATTAATTTCAGTTTCTCAAAGTGCTTCAGTATATGGAATCTTTTCTTTGTTGTCTTTCAAGTTATCCTTCATAGGCAGGCCTTTTATTCTCTTAGAATTTTGTCGTTTGAACAATTTCTTGTTCAGAAATTATTCTCTTATATCTGTATTTCATCCATTCCTTTGGTTCTGGTCCTTTTGTTATTTTCTTTTTTCTTTTTTGCTCCTTGCTTTTTTCATCTTCTCCTTGCAATGGCCGGAGGGTAAGGATGGAAACTTGAACGTGGAATTCTTGGGCACAAAGGCACCTCAGAAGCCCTCCCTTTTCCCTCTAGCAGGACCAAGCCACGAGGAAGCATCTGTGGACTTTATCTCTTAGCATCCATCCCCCTTCTCCATCAACACCAAAATTCTGCTTTGGGGGACCTGACCTTTCCCTGTTGATATTCAAGGAAATATAGCATGGGGGCGTCACACTGCCTCGGCTTGAATCCCAGCTCTGCCACTAGATCATCTGTGCAAACTTGGACTGCTAATTCAAACTCTGTGGCTCAGTTTCTTCATTACAATAGTACCTGCCTCATAGGGTGACTGTGAGAAGAAAATATGTGTAAATATAGTGCTTAGAACAGTGCCTGGTAGAAAATAAACACACCATAAACATTAGTGATTTGTATCATTAATCTTTTCAAAGCTTTGGCTGAGAGAATGCTGTTTCCCTGGAATTTGAATCTTGAGCAGAATGACAAAAAGACAGAAAGCCATTAAAGCTGATTTACTTGGATAATTGTGCCCTGAAGAAGTGGTTAATCAGTTCCTGCTCCCTGGATCCTAGGGCAGTCCTAGTTCTAGTCCTTCTTGAATCTGGATCTGCAGAAGTTTCTTTTATTCTGCTTTCCACTCCCAACACTCTGCCAACAAATGTGCCCCCCTCCTCATTTTCCTCTTCCTCTTCAAAGATCTTTCTTCTCCTTCTCCTACTTTCTCTCCTCCTCCTTGGTTTAAAGTAGTAAACGTTGGTTTCTGATACTTTTTGCCAAGGAAATTTATTGAGCCAGCATCCCTTGAAAATGGTCCCTTAGCCTTGGCTTAAATACTTCCATAAAACAGCTCGCTCTCTCTTTTTAAATTCCTTATGTTCTCTCCTTTTATTTTTTATACATCTTTATTAGAGTATAACCACTTTACAATGTTGTGTTAGTTTCTGCTGTACGACAAAGTGAATCAGCTATATGTGTACATATATCCCCATATCTCCTCCCTCTTGAGCCTCCCTCCCCACCTCCCTATCCCACTCCTCTAGGTCGTCACAAAGCACCGAGAGCTTATCTTCCTGTGCTATGCGGCTGCTTCCCACTAGCTATCTATTTTACATTTGGTAGTGTATATATGTCAATGCTACTCTCTCACTACATCCCAGCCTCCCCTTCCCTCGCTGTGTCCTCAAGCCCGTTCTCTACATCTGCGTCTTTATTCCTGCCCTGCCACTAGGTTCATCAGTACCATTTTTCTAGATTCCATATATATGCGTTGTCTCTCTCTCTTTCTAAATTGGTAAACTCTAAAAGTACTTCCTCATAGTAGGCAGAAAGCCTTTATAGGACCTTGGAGCCAGAATGTTTGGGTCGGGAGCCTGGCAGAGTCATTTACTTGCTATGTGGCTTGGACAAGCTATTTAACCTCTATGCCTTGGTTTCCTCATCTGTAAAATAGAGGTTAATAATAGTAACCACTTCACAGTATTGTTGTGATGATTAGCTGTCAGAATACTTGGGAAGCACTTAGATGCCTGGGAAGAGTAAGTTGTTAGCCCCCTTCCTCCTCCTCATTCCCACCTCGGGTCCTAGCTCCAGCCTTTTGAGCTGCCCAGAATGAGCCAAATCTTCCTCTTCATGCCAACCTTTCAAACACCAAGATGCTCTGTTCCTGTCCCTCTTTCTTGCAGGCTCAGCCCTGCTTCCTCCTGACCTCACTGCGGACCTCCTCCCAGACAGGGCAAGCCCCTCTTTGTGGGCTATGCTGATCAAACTGGAGAGATCCAAACCCTAGTCTTCAACTTGCCTGCCTCATTACTTCATCAAAAATAAAACCCAAACAAACATCTTATAAGGCTTTGTGTTAAAATTTACCCACACCCCCCTACCCTTGGAGAGGGTCTGTGCCAACAACTTCTGGACTCCAGCGTCTTTGAGCACGCCTTCAGGAGAAGGATGATGCATGAAGGCGCACAGGCACAACAGCAGTGGGAAAACCTTCCTTCCCTGCCTGGCTCCACCCTGGCTTGTGCAGAAGCAGATACACTTCTTGCATGTTGCCTGCTCTGCTCTAGAATCATGGGCACGGCTCTGTGCTAAGCCGTTTCTGGTTGCTGACATGCCACTGACAAGCCTGAATGGTTTCCTCTCATAGGAAGAGCTTTCCCCACGATGTGGAGAGCAAGACTGATTGATAAAAACATCTGTTGCGTGGTACTTTGTAGTTTGGAACACATTAGTTCAGTACAGTATTGTGATGGATTTGTCAGAGCCAGAACAGCCTTTTCACAAAAGGAATACCCTTTTTACCATGGGGGCATTGAGGCTTGGAGAGGTTAAAGGACTTGCCCAAGTCACACAGCCACCTAGTGACAGAGGTTGCATTTGAGCTGAGTTTAGAGTTCTTTGTGACATGCCTTGTTCCAAAGGCTTTGGGGCTGCTGTTGGATTAATATTCCTGTGATTGTGTCACTTTGCCCTTGAGGCTGCAGGACCTCCAGTAGCCTCTTTCTCAATGGTCAGCAGAGACACCAAAAAGCAGGTGGCCTAAGAGCCTTTGGACCTACAGATTTTTGAATGTAGAGACACAGCTTGTGATCTGAAAGACTCATTATGCTTGGTAAGTCTGCAGGTGTGTCCGGGAGAGAACAAGAATAGACTGGTGTATTGGAAATCATGTCCTGGGGAAAGTCAAGTTCCATTGTCTATTCATTGTTCCACTTAAGGAGGGAGCCTTCTGACTGAGAAGCTTGTTCTTTGAGATCTTTACAGAGATTTTAAGGAAAATAAGTTCTTTGTTGGCCCCTACTCGGGTTTTCTTGGATTCAGGGCTCCCAGGATGAAAGAGGAGCCCAGGATTCTATGGTGGAAAGGTGCTGGGGTATCCTGCTCAGCTCTGTCTTTGACCAACTATGCATCCCTCACCTTCCAGCCCTGGACTGGCAGTAGGACTGAAGTTACCCAGCCCTGAGCTCTACCTGTACTTGCTGGGTGGGGAGGAAGGGGAGACCAGAAGCAAGGAACAGGTGGGCAAAGCAGAAATGATTTCACATTGGGTGTGATCCAGGATAAGGCAACTGGGAAATCCTCTGGATCTCCGAAAATTGGAGGAGAGTCCTGACTCACCCCTTTCCTCAGCTCCCTGCTGCCTGTGGAACAAATTAACGTGGTTTGCAAAGTTCTTAACAATCTGGTCCCACACTTTGGCTTCTTTGCAAGCCAAGCTCCCACACACCTTTCAGTACAGCTGTGTAGAATTATTTTCTGGTCTTCAAAAATGCCAATTTCATTTCTCGCCTCAGGTCTTTGCTCATGCTGTCTCATGCTGCCTGGGATGGACTGCCTCCCATTTCTCTGCCTGGAGAACTTCTGCTCACTCTTTAAGACAACACAAATGGCACCTCCTCTGGGGAGTTTCCCTGGCACTTTTATTACTTGTTACTTTCTTGGTTCCCACAGCATTCTGATCTTAGCTCTATTTGTAGCCTTTCTCACATTTATTTTGCGTATAATTTATTTTATCATGTAATTTATTTTGTGGTTGAGTGAACAGACATTGAAACCAGACCGCCTGGATTCAAACCCTAGCTCCACCACTAATCAGTTGGGTGACCTTGGGCAAGGTCTCTGTTCTTGCTTTCCTCCTATGTAAAATGGGGATATAACACCACAGAGGTATTATGAAGATTAAATGAGCTCATGTGTATTAAGGACTTAGGTCACCGTCTGGCACTATAAGTGTCAGTTGTTATTATTATTATCGTTATCTGTTTGAAGTCACCTGTCAGGGTCCCCTCCTATTCAGGTCTACCTGTGCTTCAACCTTCATGATTTGGCCTCTTGCAGGCCCATAGTCAATAAGCCAGACCTGGAAGTGAGTGGGACTCTCTCTGCACCCTTGCGTGTAGGTGAATAGTTGCCAACATACATGGTTCCTGATTTCCATTCTATGTTCCTCTGAGATCAGAGCTCCAACTTGATCCCTTCTATGGTCCTTGCCAGTTCCTGCATTGCCCAGCCCCCTCAATCCAGGTAGACCTGTTGGATAGCAAAATGTCATTGTAGACTTGGCAATCTAAACCAAGATAGCATTTTTCTTCCAAATAGTTCTCCATGCCTGCGGGACTCCCATCTGGTAACACCACTCAGAGGGGTCTAGGAGCATCTGGAACTTTATTACACCCCTAAGTTTTGGTCTCTTTTAACGTATATGCTATGTTTGAGTCACTTGAATATCTAGTTCTCAGCCCAGTACCAAACTCTGTGCATTTTTTAAAATAGACGGATGGATGATGGAAAGAATGAATAAATATATGGATCAGTTATAAGTGAGCCATCCATTAGCATTAACGCACCCTATACATTCCCACCGTATAATGGTGTGTGAGGTTGACTGCACCTGGATTTTCCGTTACTGACAGCTGAAAGCATCCTAATTAAAACATACCTCTGAGCGTTTGCTCATTTCTATTCTCCTTATTTGGAATAACCTTGAGTTTTCAACACAGTGCCATCATCTGGAAGGGTCTAAGAACATATTTTGTGCTCCCAGACTGCTGGATGGGTAAGGGAGGGGAACAGCTCCAAGAGCAAACAGTCAGGCATCCAAGACAAACTTCAACTTCTTCCAAGCTCTGGCTTGGTAGGGAGAGAACCAGTCACTTAGAATCATAGAGACGTTGAATTTTAGAACCGGAAGGAACGGTCAATTTAATTTAACCCAATTCCTTCCTTTTACCACGATGGAAAGTGAGGACCAAAGAGTATGAGTGACTTCTCAAGGTCACTCCGCTCTCTAAGTGTCAGTTAGGACCTGAGCTCAGGTCTCCTGAGTCTGTGATTAGCGCATTTCTCCCCAGCCTCTCACTGTCCCATCAGCCTCTGTCTTCCACACACGTCCTCACTGCCACAGGCAGAGCTGCTACCTCAACCTGAGGGACACGTGGGAGCTCATGGAAACCTGGGCAGGACTGGAAACAGGAGACACTGGTGATAACTGTTCTGGGGGTAGTGGGCTTAATGGAGGTGGCAAGAGCTTTGACAAAGTTTGGTTTAGCTGCTCAGGATTTAAACACCTATTCCTGTTTACCCA
Source organism: Balaenoptera musculus (assembly GCF_009873245.2). Classification (NCBI taxonomy): domain Eukaryota; kingdom Metazoa; phylum Chordata; class Mammalia; order Artiodactyla; family Balaenopteridae; genus Balaenoptera; species Balaenoptera musculus. Next base: position 107,249,139 of record NC_045785.1, on the reverse strand, counting down.
CAGAAGTAATCTCCCAAGATTTTTGAAGGTTTTCTCAGGATCTGTCCAGGTCACCCTTATCTCTCCCAGTGTTTCGCCACTCACCCAGCACACTTCCTTTTGTGTGTTATGTTGTGGTGGGGAAGGGGTTGTTGAATAGGGGAGGCTAGTATTTTTTGTTTTGTTTTGAATTGTTTTGTTCAGAAATTCTGCTTTTTCCCACGAGCTGTCTGCAAGGCTTTGAAACGAGGCCTGAGAATCACACGGAGTAATTTATTGGAGGCAGAGAAAGGAATGTGTCAGCAGCACCAAATTCCCTTATCTTAGAAATTAAAAGCGCACTACTTACCTTCAACACGGTGATATTTATATTAACAAGAAAGTTGAAATGCCCAATAATAGGGCATTACATGAACTTTGTTAAATCTACAGAGTAAGAAATTATGCAACCCAAGGACTTAACAATAGTTGGAGGGGACATATCTGCTGGAATCGGTCTAGAGGGTCCCACATGGAATTCTAGTGCAGTGCTAACATCCTTGTAGAGAGAAAGACGCAAACATATTATATTGCCTTTGGGTGCCGTTTCCTCTCACTACACTCCTGATAATCATTAAAAAGGTGAAGATGATGTATATCTATTGACATAGAAAATGTTCCTGACATATTAAGTAAAAAAAGAAAAAAGCAGATTACAAAGCAGTGTTCATAATACAATTCTAATTTTGTAAAAATATTATAAGGATAAAAATGTGGTGGATAAAAAAATAGATATCAATATTTTAACAGTGGTTACAGGTGATTTTAACTCCTGTTTATACTTTTTCTGTATCACTAAATTTTTACAATAATCTGCTATTACTTTTCATAATTAGGAAATACTATAAACGTTTGAAAAAAAATAAAGCTTTCTGTTTGTGGGTGGGCTTAGGGATTGGTTTATGAAAGGAATATTGCTGAGGGGGGTCAGGCTTTGCGTTAAGAAACTTAGGTGATTAATGAATATTATTATCCTTTCCTATGAAGAGAGGGAGGCAGGGGGAGGGTATCCTTGGCGTACTGCAGGGTAGAGATGCTTTTTTTTTTAAAATTAATTAATTAATTAATTTATTTATTTATTTATGGCTGTGCTGGGTCTTCGTTTCTGTGCGAGTGCTTTCTCTAGTTGTGGCAAGCGGGGGCCACTCTTCATCGCGGTGCGCGGGCCTCTCACTATCGCGGCCTCTCTTGTTGCAGAGCACAGGCTCCAGACGCGCAGGCTCAGTAGTTGTGGCTCACGGGCTTAGTTGCTCCGCGGCATGTGGGATCTTCCCAGACCAGGGCTCGAACCCGTGTCCCCTGCATTGGCAGGCAGATTCTCAACCACTGCGCCACCAGGGAAGCCCGGGTAGAGATTCTTGAATCTGAAATTCTGGAGACGGAGATGTACTCCTGGTGTCCCCAGTCAGAGCTTGGCATCGTTATTTCCCACCCAGAGACCATCTTAACTAGTTTTCTCACCTCTATAGTTAAACATTAGTTCTTAAATAAGGCTAGGGCCTAGCCTGGGAAGCTAACTACCCTTTTTTTTTTTTTTTTTTTTTTTTTTTTATAAGTTTTTGAATTTGTAACTTTATTTTTATTTTTATTTATTTATCTAACTACCCTTTATGACATTATTTCTACGGGAAAATATGCTCCAAATTCCACACCATCAATTCACATTGGAGGTTTTAGGATGCAACCATTTTCAGTTTGGAGCCATACTCACCCCTTTCCCCTTAATTCACTAATTATTTCAAAAATCCCTATTAGTTTGTAAAAGATTGCAAAGTTGTGAACAAATCCTTTGGCTTACGCTTCATTTGTTAGTCCAGCACACAGTCAAAGGGTTTTCAAGACTGAAAGGGATCTTAGAGATTGGCACCAATAACTAATTTTTGAATGAATATTACTTCTCATTGGTTGAGCTGGATAGAGCTGCCCAGGGATCAAGCAGTTATGCTAGTGATTTATGTCTTCCTCAGAATTCCTCCTATCCTTACTATAATAGTTAATTTTATGTGCCAACTTGAGTGGGCTAAGGATGCCCAGATAACTGGTAAAATGTTATTTCTGGGTATGTCTATGAGGGTGTTTCCAAAAGAGATTAGCAGTTGATTCAGTAAACTGAGTAAAGAGATCTGCCTTCACCAATCTGTGCCGGCATTATCCAATCTGTTGAGGGCCTGAATAAAACAAAAAGGCAGAGGAAGTTTGAATTCTCTTTATTCTTGAGCTGGGACATCCATCTTCTCCTGCCTTTGGACATTTGGTCTTGGGCCTTCGGTTTTGGGGACTTATACTGGTACCTCCCTACCTACCCCCACCCTGGTTCTTAGGCCTTTGGCCTTAATCTGGGAGTCATACCATCAGTTCCCTTGATGCTCAGGCCTCTGGACTCAGACTGAATTATACCACTGGCCTTCCTGGCTGTCCAGCTTGCAGATGGCACATTGCAGCCTATCTCAGCCTCCATAATTTCGTGAGCCAATTCTCACAATAAATCTTCTCTTATATGTCTATCTATCCCTATATATCCTATTGGTTCTGTTTCTCTGGAGAACCTTGACTAATACACTCCCCTTTCCCCAATTGTTGGGAGAGGCTTTAAGGAAAAACTTCTTTGTTTTAGGCAGGCGCATTTATTTTCCCAATACATTTACAAATTCACTGAGGTCAGAGCTGGATCTTGTAATCCTGAAGCTCCTCTAGCATTTGGGACAATTTTATGACCATCTAGAAGGTGCCTAATAAACACTTGGAAATGTTATGAGGCAGTGGAAAGAGTGCTGGATTAGGTGTGATGAAAGGTGGGTGCTGGTTTTGGATAGCTGTGTGAGTTTAGAAAAGTTATAAAAAGGAAGGAGTGGACAAGCTGATCTCATAGGGCTTTTCCAGACCTGACAGATGAAGACTGAACAGAGAAACTCACCTCATGTCAATGGGACAAATTTCATCTTGTTTGCTAAGAGGCTTCTAGGTCATGGGAGAGGTAGAACATGTTGGCCTCTGTTAGATTTGTCAGCCGTTTCAATTACTTTGGAGGTTGGTGGCAAATAAGCTTTCCTGACTTTCTAGACCTAGAGCAATGATCTTTGACCTTTTCTGGGGCAAGAGTGTTTTGTGAATCAGATCAAGAATATGGTCCCTCTTCCCCTAAAGCTTTGTGTATGAATATAGGGGTTTCTAGGCTCCATGAAGCCCACCATAAATCTTCTAGAGGTCCATGCATGTAATATTAAATTAAAATCCTCTGGCTAAACTCCAAATCATCAAGTACATGATTTGGCCAAAGATGTTTAAAAACAGCCCACGATCCAAAGTTTTGCATCTCCTCTCAGAAAACTTCAGGATCTAGAGTCATCTCTAGCTCTCGGAGGCAAGCTGTTCCAGGATCTACAGAGGTCAGGAAATCATGTCTTTTCCCTAGTTTTTAATAAGTTAAGCTCCAGGGACTTTCAGCTAAACGCCCTAGCAGAGGTCAGAGGGTCTACTATCAATGGATTGGCTTGTTCAGCCCCAAGGGAAGTAAGCCCCAGGTTTCCTCTATTCTTTGAGAGATCTGGCTTCTGCTGCTGAACTTGGACAAGCCGCTTCCCCACTGGGGGCCTCAGGATCCTCATCTGGTCCAGTCACTCTTTAAGGTCTCTTCAACCTCCAGTGTCCTGTTATCTGTGAGTCCTTGATACCTGTGAGACACCCCTCTAAGAAGTCATGATTCTGGATCCTAACTTTGGTCCACTCCTGCTACTGAGGAGATTCCTGCCCAGAGAAGAATTTCTAGAGCACCACCCTGCTTGAGAAGCATTTGACTTCCCAGAGGCCTGCAGGGGGAGGGCAGGAACAGGGCTTTCTTTTGGTTTTCTGCTCTGGGAGAAACTTACTAAGAGCCATCTCAGAGGGCAGATGTCCGCGGGCACGTTTGTATCCAAATGAAACCCTCACCCAAAGGACCAGAAAAGGCAGGCCAGCATCAGGGATTTAGCTGTGCCCTGAAGAAATAAAAATCTCTTCTCCACTCTCAGGCATTCTCCCACTTCCATGACTCACCTCCTCTCATTCCAGAAAGTCATGCAGAGGAATTAATTTATGGGTCCTGTCCAGAGGTCTTTAAGTAAACAGTGCTACCGGTCCTTTCAGCTACCCAGACGAGCTTGATTTCAGGCCCCAGGGAGGAAGCTAATGACTTGTAGTTACTTTGCTATTGTTTTCCGAAAACAATTTGACTTCCTTTCTGATAGCTTCAGAATTCCTTCTTTACAAATTAAAGCTTTGGAGCCCAGGAAGGGCTGAGCTCACCAGCTCAGTTGCACAATGCTCCTTGCTCAGCAGCAAGATCTCCTTTCTGTGAAAAGTTCCAGAGGCTCCTGAGAGGATGGTGGGCAGGCATCTCTGGGGATGCAAGACCTGTCTGAGAATGGAAGGGACCTCTGTGTCTCTGCCTCTCTCCTGAGATCTCACCTCCATCCCAGAGCTTGCAATAGTAACAAAGGTGTATGGTGTCCAAAGAACAAATTTGTGAAGATAGTGTTATTATGACCATTTTACAGACAAGGATGTTGCAGCTCAGTAGTTTGCCCAGGATCACACAACAAGTAAGGGACAGGGTTGAGATTCCATCTCCAGCCTTCTGACTCCAAATTACGACCTCAAAGAGGCTGTGCAGTTGCAAAGAGAGGCCATCTGTCCAGAGCTGGCAGACTGCGGTATATCATCTGAGAACTGAGCCTTCATGTTAGATCAGAATCAACATTTGAAATTCACTGGATGTGGGATTTAAGTGATAGGTTCCTGTCCATTCTCCTCCTCCTCCACATTCTCCAAAGCTGGGGCTGGGTTGGGTCTGGTGTTGAGGGAGCTATTTTCAAACCTTCCTTCTGCCAGAGAATCCTGATGGAGGTTCTCAGCAGAGTGGCCAGTCCTTTCTTGCCATAAACTATGATCCTCACTGGCTTTCTCTGGCGGTCTGGACCCATTACAGAGATGTTTTGACTCTTTCTTATTAGGGTGCTTGTGGGGATTTTATTTTTTTATTGGTTTAAAAAAAAAAATATTTATTTATTTATTTTTGGCTGCGTTGGGTCTTCGTTGCTGCACACAGGCTTTCTCTAGTTGCGGCGAGCAGGGGGCTACTCTTCGTTGCGGTGCATGGGCTTCTCATTGCAGTGGCTTCTCTTGCTGCAGAGCACGGGCTCTAGGCACACGGGCTTCAGTAGTTGTGGCTCATAGGCTCAGTAGTTGTGGCTCTTGGGCTCTAGAGCGCAGGCTCAGTAGTTGTGGTGCATGGGCTTAGTTGCTCCATGGCATGGGGGATCCTCCCGGACCAGGGTTTGAACCTGTGTCCCCTGCATTGGCAGGTGGATTCTTAACCACTGCACCACCAGGGTAGTCCTGGGACTTTTATTTATTTATTTTTTTTTAATTTTTTTTTTTTATAGCTACTTTATTTATTTATTTATTTATTTTTGGCTGTGTTGGGTCTTCGGTTCGTGCGAGGGCTTTCTCTAGTTACGGCAAGTGGGGGCCACTCTTCATCGCGGTGCGGGGACCGCTCTTCATCGCGGTGCGCGGGTCTTTCACTATCGCGGCCCCTCCCGTTGCGGGGCACAGGCTCCAGACGCGCAGGCTCAGTAGTTGTGGCTCACGGGCCCAGCTGCTCCGTGGCATGTGGGATCTTCCCAGACCAGGGCTCGAACCCGTGTCCCCTGCATTAGCAGGCAGATTCCCAACCACTGCGCCACCAGGGAAGCCCGACTTTTATTTTTGAAGGGAAGTAGACTTTCTCACTTTTTGCTACTGTTGATTACCACTATGCCCCCAACCCCACGACTACCACCACTTAGAAGGAAAGCTGGTAACCCTCTAACCTCTTGTACTTCTTTTGTACGTATTGCTCACTTTTGCATTCATTACACTGCGTTCAGCTTATTGGTGCACTGGGCTGTCTCCCAGCCATGCGGAACATCAGGCCAGAACTTGCATCTCATTTATCTTTGTATGCTCTGTCCTCACATATAGTAGGTCCTCAGTATACCTTCGCTGAATTAATGATTAGTGAATGAATGACTCTACAGAGCAGGTGCTGTTCCTGAGACTCTGGGAGGAGGCTGCTGTGAGGGAAGTACAAGTCTGCCTGGAAAAGCAGTTGTCACGTGCTCTCGGGGACAAAGGGAGGGTAACATGTGAATGGCACTTTTGGATGTGCGCCGTGCACAACCTGCATGGCCATATCTGGTGGCCTTGCTTAAAGGTGGCCATAATAGTTATAACTATTATAATAGTGATAACACCATGTTCCACTGTTAATCTTTTATCTCTGTACAAAGTAGTCTCCCACCTATAATTTAATTTTCATCTTCAGGACACATGATTCATAGTATGCTGTATGTTTGTATGTATCTATCTATATCTACTTATCTATCAATCTGTCTACCTCTCTCTATGTATTCTATATGTGTGAGAGAGAATATTTATTTAGCACTCACTATATGTCAAACATGATATACATCTCATTTGATCTTCATAACCAATCTATAAGTTTGGTAGATACTAGCATTATCCTTACTTTGAAAGTGAGCCAGATGTGGCTGTCAAGGAGAAAAAAAAATTGTCCTCTGTCCTTTAGGTTCAGTAATTTGGGGGCATGTGAATTAAACTCACAAAAGAGACTAAGAGCAGAAAAAGAGATTTTTTTCATATGCATAGGGGAGCTAACAAAAGTAGTTAGCTCACTAAATGGTTAAAGTTAGAGGCTTATATGTTTAATTTAGGGAAGAGAGGGGTGGAGTAAAGACCTCTACAGGAGGAATAAATAGGTTTCTTTAGAAACGACAAATAGGTTTTTAGGAGACCAAATGGGAGATAAGAAAGTTTGTGATTAGGGACTTCGCTGGTGGCGCAGTGGTTAAGACTCTGCACTCCCAATGCAGGGGGCCTGGGTTCCATCTCTGGTCAGGGAACTAGATCCCACATGCCACAACTAAGAGTTTGCATACCACAACTAAGGAGCCCACCAACCTCAACTAAGACCCAGCGCAACCAAATAAATAAATAAATAAAAATAAATAAATATTAAAAAAACAACAACAAGAGGTTTAAAAAAAAAGAAACTTTGTGATAATGTTTGTTTATGCAAGTAGAGTGGTCTTTCCATCTTCTTCATGGCCATGAAACTCCCTGATAATGTTCGTTTATGCAAGTAGGGTGGTCCTTCCATCTTCTTCATGGCCATGAAAGTCCCCTGGAGAGGGGATTTACAGTAGCCTCGTTTCCCAGAAGTTACTGCTTCTAGTCAGATAAGAAGAGAAGCTCCAAGAAGGCTTCTTTCTGTCTTTGATGAATCTCAAATGTCTTCAACTTAAAATAATCTTCATACCAACTTTGAGGTTCCAAATGGGTCCCCACATGGCAAAAGAGGTCCCACAGCTGCTGAATGGAGTCGAGATCTGAACCCAAGCACTCTAACCACAAGTTTTTTTGCCCCAAGTTCTGTCTATTCTACCTTGAGTATTTAGCTGACTGAATGTGAGACTAACCTTTGGGGAAAACAAAACAAAACAAAACAGGGAATAGTCTTAATCTTCTAAATGCCTCTAATCCTCTTTAATAACTTGACCCCAGGCGCCAGAGCTGAATCTAGACACTAATTTGGGTGGAGATGTAAAACTTTTGCTCTTGAATTCGGTTTTGAATGTTATTGGCTAAATTATTAAGTCAGGCTTGGGGTATTGTATCTCTATTTTACATGGAAGGAAATACCTTTACTTTGGAGTGATTTGTCTCAGGGCACTTGTGTTAATGGCATATTTGACGGAACATTTCTTGACTTTGTATTTTAAGAGACTTACCAATAGATCACCTAGCACCATATCTTGGACTTGACTGAAAATACCTTTCAAAATAAAGGTGAAGCAAACCCTTTTTAGTCCTTGTGAGGCGGGTAGGTGGGGGTAGACCAAGGATGCATCATTTGTTAGAAGGGAAAGAGGTGTGCTCTGAGTATACACTGCACACTCTAGTCACTGCTTATAATTCAACCAAAATATCACAAGACTCCCAGTCTTCTTGCTTTCAAGGACTTCTGTTCAGATCTAGAGGACAAATGTCATTCTAAGATTTCCCAGAGGAAGGTCCCAATTTTTGTCATAGGACGCAATCCTTGGACCTGGTACTCACAGAGCCCCAGTGAGGCTGCATCCAGCTGTTGCCTTCATGTCCTGACTTCAGTGGGAGAGAATCAGGCTTGGCTGATACTGGATTCCCCCTCCTCCTCCTCCTCTTCTCATTTCCATGGAGGCTGCAGGCCCAAGCCCACCACAGAGTTCAATTTGTGAACCCAAAAGGTCCCATCTGCTTTAAGTCCAAGAAGAGGTATGGATGTGACTTAGACCTTTTCTTTGGGGCTGAAACTAGAGATGTGTGGAGAGTAGGTTCATAGGCCAGAGTACCAGGGGCAAGGAAGTCTGTGTTTCTTTTGCTTTCTACTTCTTGGAACAGGGTGTTCTTGCCCATTTTAGCCACTATCTGGAAAGTAAAAGTCTTAAAGGGGACAGCTTATGCTTGTGGTGTCTGAATCTCCACTGGCAGAAAAGTGTGACCTCAGCCCACATACCAGGGCTCCAATTACCCATTTATGCCCTCCAATGAGGCAGGGGTTGGGGGGACTCATCACTCTCGCATGTAGATGCTGGCAGAACTTATTTGCATGCATTATCCTGTAGCACTAAGGGAAGTGGCTCTTTAAACATCTGGACCTCAGCGTCTTGGGAAGGAAACTCATAGAGTCAGAGATTCATTGGATAGAGGAGACATTAAAAGATTTGTTCACTTGCCCTCTTGTCTATAAGGAGACGCAAAAAAGATGCACTTTTCAAAATGCCACCTTTAAAAGAGTCGTAGAAAATGTGACTGTGTCTCTTCCTGGAAATCTCAGATGATGCAGGACCACCCTCACGGTCATGGTCAAAGACAATCTCTCCTGCTAGGGCTTCCTGTGCCGTCTGCAGGCCTGTTTGCTCCCAGCTGGAGGGCCCTGTGCTCCCCTCTCTGACCAGATAAACGGGTTTCATGAGAATTTCCTCTACAGCCATGGGGAGAAAGTGCCTGGCCTTTAGCATCAGGCAGAACTTTTCTCCACCTATTAACTGAATAATCTTGGGCAAGTTGCTAAACTTCTCTGAGTCTGAATTTTCTTTTCTGTAGAATGGAAATAATAACATAGTATCTAACTTGCAGTGTTGTGAGGTGAGAATGCCTGGTACATAGAAGGCCTTCAGTAAATGCGCCTTTCCCTTTCCCCTTCATTACAGCACAGCAAAGACATTGCTCTATATGAATCTGTTTTCCAAATGATTTTTCCTTACATAATTTAACAGCTTATTACATCATTATGCATTGAGGACAAATACATATAGATACTGCCATTTATACTAATTGTTTTGTCTGAATAGCTCTTCTCTGCAACTAGAATGTCAGCTTCTTGTGGACAAGGGATGGTCTTGCCTCCCACTTAGCGTAGGCTGGGCCCATAGGAGTGGGCAATGAATTCCTATCCAGGAGACCCTGATGGATGGTTCAAGTGAGCTTTAGAAGGTCATCTTTTGGTCTGTTCCTCTCCAAGTACAATAATGTGAAGTGTGGCTAGCACAAAGCCTAGCATATGGTGAATGTAGAATGAAGTCCATTTTGCCATCTCACTTCTACAGCTTTCCTTACAGGTATTCTTTGACCAGATTTTGGCTTCCTCTCTAAATCCTCTGAGTTCTCCATATTTTTTAATGAGTGGAACACAGACCTTGGCACCCCTAAGACCCTTTCTTAAGCTGAACGTCAGAATGAAGGGGAGGACATGACAGAACCTCCGTGCCCACCCCTGGCTCTTTGCCTACACCTTCTTTTCTGGGGCATCAGGCATCTGCTCATGGCATCCTTCTTAATATGTGGTGATAGCCAGATTCAGCCCCTTTAGACAATCACCTTGGATCTATAGCCCAAATGACAAAAGTTTCCCAACTTTTGTCAGAGGCCTTATGGTGAGGAATAAACCAGAGTTCTGAAGACCTTGCCAAAGCAGCTTAGCTTTGGGCCATAAAACACATTCTGTCCTAGATGCCATCTTGAGCAGAGTACCTGGCTGGAGGGCTGCTCGACTTCGTTGAGTTGGGATGATCTGAGTTCAAGAACTCAGTCTTCTCTCAGCACTTACTTGGACTTCCTGGATCACCTCTAGCAACCCATCCAGTTTCTTCACTGTCTTATTCTCTACCTGCCAAGCCGAGTGGAAGCATTTATTTTCTGTGCCCTGTACTTGCTCCAGGATCTTGGGTGTACCTACATCTCGGCAATTCTTCCCTTCTGGGCACTCAGAGGAAAATGGCATTCTCCCTTCATCTTCAGCCACGCCCTCAGCTGGACCCTCCTTTGACAGCTGATGATCTAGGAGTTAATACTCCACTAAAACTTCCCCACTCTCAGATTATCCTTCAACTGAGACTTACGGGTTCTTTAACTGGCCATCTCCTGGCTGAAGACAATAAGGTATTCCCAGGAACCCGCAGCCTTTTCGAGTGACTGAGATATAAGGACAAAGCCATAGCGTGGTGAAAATCTCTGCTTTGGAGAGGAAACTGGATATCACCAGGGCTCCCTATGTTTCACATGTTGAATTCTATCCCAGGAGTTTGCACCAGCTATGGGAAGTACAGGCAGGAGGAGGCAGGCATTGCATTGTATTGTATTGCATTGCATTGCATTGCATTGCATTGCATTGCATTGCATTGCATTGCATTGTATTGCATTGCATTGCATTGCATTGCATTGCATTGCATTGCATTGTATTTTGCAGTCACAGCCACAACACTTACCATGTACCAGACATTGTTCCAGGTGCCTTACACATCTGCATTAGTCCTCATGATGACCCTAGGAGGTAGTTATTATTATCCCTAATTTACAGTTGAGGGAACTAAGAGGCATAGAGTTTATGCTAACTTGCCCACTGTTACATAGCTGGTAAGTGGTAGAGACAGGATTCAAACCCAGACAGTCTGGCCCCAGCATCTGCTCTGAAGCTACATAGGAAAAAAGGTAGGGAAACTCTGGCTAAGGAATCAAGAATCTTGAGTTTGTTTTCAGCAGGGCTGCTGTCTCCCTAGACACAGGAAATTTGGCCCCATGTTCTTTCCCCTCTTGCTGACCCCAAGCTTATTCACCCATGAAAAATATCACCCACTAAAGAAACAAAGTTTTGCAGACTGTTGGAATATTCGTGAATATATGTGAACGTGATGGTGTGGAGGGAAGGAATGGATCTGGGTTCTGGTCCTGCCTCTGCCATGTACTATGTGTGACACTGACAAGTGGCCTTGAGTCTTCGGGACTCAGTTTTCCTGGCTGTCCCAAATGATCTCTGGGGTTTTCTTCCAGCTCTCACAATCTGTGGGCTCTTGGTCATTGGTTTGTCTGATTTCAGTCCGCTCGTGGTCACCTCTGTCGCTGGCTTTTATCACAGTCTAACTGGGTCCATGGCTAAGCACATAAGTTGAGGAGTTGAGAAAAGGAGTTGAGAATGAGGGGAGCTTGAGGGTAGAGATGCCTCACAGTTTCCAAATTTGCCCACCTGTGGCATGTGATTGAATAAGAGACAGCCTTACTTCCGTCAGCCCAGTTCCAGCTGGGAGGCCTGTATGCTTTTGTGGAAAGAGCAAAGAGGTGACTTTTGGCATTGGCTAAAACTTCTAATCCGGATTCTCCCGTTTACTAACTGGGTCACCACGATCATGTTACCATGATCACGATTTCTCTGAACCTCAGTTTCCTCAAATGTGAAATGTAGAAATGTCTACCTTGAGAACTGGACATTGGAATGATTAAGTGAAATAAAAATATTATATCTATATCCGTATCCATATCTCTCTCACCCCTAGCCCAGTGCCTGGCACATAGAAAGCACTCTCTTTTCATTAGAGGAGAAGGAGAAAGTAGTCCTGGGCAGTGGAGATGCCCTCTCCCTGCCCTCTTGAGCATTCAGGTTACCTCTGGTGTCTATTCTGGGTGTGGGTGCTTGTGATTTGTGAGCCTCAGCTCACTCGTGTGGGCATAGTAGAGGTTCCCCAAAAGACCTGCTCTGTGAATGGGCACTCTTTTTTTCTGATGACAGGAAAAGGATGGGGAAGAGGGATCTCCAGGGTAGTGCCAGTTTTCCCGCTGATGCCCCAGGAAAGTGGCCCGGCAGAGGGTGAGCAGGCAAAGGCTAGGGAGGCGGTGCACCACCAGCCGGAGGGAGAGGGGGCCAGCTCGAGGACTGTGGCGACAATGACAGGGGCAGGGCAGAGGGGGAGGAGGAGGAGGGCTCAGTCTCCTTCTGGGGAGAACACGGTGAGGAGAGGCTGCAAGGAGGTAGAGGGGAGAAAACTTTTTAAATGAGCAAAGATTCTAGGAGCACAAGAGAGCGAGGGGAGGGAGGGATCTCGAGGGGGAAGGGGGAGGAGAGAGAAAGAGTAGGAAGAAGTGGGCGGAGGGAGGGTGACAGATAGCGATTAAAAAGAGGGTGGGAGGGGAACGACCGACAGGCTGGAGAGCAAGGAAGAGTGGGCAGCGGGGGAGAGGCGGCCAGAGAACCAAGAAGCCAACTGGAATTCCAGACAGGAGGAAAAGAGGAAGGTAAGGGGAAACTTGAATTTTAAGAGATAAAACTACCAGTTGATGGGAGAGAAGCAGAGAGAGAGCCTTGAATCTCCAGCCTTGTTGCTGGATCACAGCAAAGCTCTCTCTCTGCACCTGTGGGTTTCCTCCCTACCCCTCTCACCAGTCCCTGTGATGGTGAGCTTTGGGTATATTAAAGAGAACAGCTTATGAAGCAGCAGATAAATCACTTACTCGATTTAGAAGGAGCTGTAGAAATGCAAGTGGAGGGCCTTTGCCGTCCATCTACCTCTCACAGATGCGCCGTGCTCTAGGGGCATCTTACAAGCAGGACACCAGGTCATTTCCAGGCACTTTTGTGAAGATTGTAATTGGCCCTTTAAAAACCCAAGCCATCGCTGTTTTACCATGCTTCCTCTAGGCTTGGAATTCTTTTTGAAATGCTTTCCACAGCATCTAGGAAAGTGTTTTGATTTTTTTCCCCCTAGGGCATGTTGGATGGTTTAAAAATATTCCCTGCTTAGTTTCCTGCGGAGTATCATGTCCCCGCTGTCCATTGTGAGCAATCTGGTCACTTGCTGTTGGAGGAAAGAGGCTGGTGAGACCCGGAGAGGAAGCCAGGGAGAGGTGCCCACCGGAAGGTCTCCTTTCCTCCTGGGCGCAGGGCAGGAAGGTTCCTGACAGCCCCTTGATCTCCCTTCCGAGCATGTGGTAAAGGAGCCCGGACTCAGGGCCCAAGAGACCTGGGCTCTGGTGCACTGAGGGGCTGTGTGACCTTGGGCCAGACAGTTTCCCCTTCTGGGCCTCAGTTTCCTCATCTATAAAATGAAAGGTTTGAAGTAGCAGGATCCCTCTGGTTCCCTTCAGCAGTAACACTGTCCAAGGTTGAGATTCCTTAGCTCACATGCACCTCAGAACCACTACAAAAGGGAAGGCTGACACAGGATTTTACATCCTTACTGTGCCTTTGTTCAGTTTTTCCTTCGTCCCCCCTCTCCGTATCCTGTCGTGATGGAGGAGTTCCTGCTTCTGACTCCTCAGCATCTCACTGGGCTGTCTCCTGAGCACAGCTCTGGCACACCGGCTCCGACTGGCCTAAGAGAAGGAAGGGCAGCGTGAGCGGCACCGGGCAGGGAGTCGGGAGGCCTGGGAGGAAGCCAGTGACACTGAACAGAGAAGAGACCAAGGCCACCCCCATCTGCCTGGGGTGGTGGGTTCACGGCTGTGGACACAAGCTGGTCTTTAGAAGCATCCTAGCCTAACTCTCACATCATCAGCCCAAGTGGTCTCCATCTCTTCCACCCACTAACCCTGGAGTCACAGCCCAGCCCAGACCCTGTTCTCGCGGGACAGCTCTCTCCACCCTCTGGCCAGGTTCCCCGTGGTGGCGTTGCTGTCCGGAACCTTCTCCCCTCGCTGACCCTCCAAGCCTTTTCCTCACTCAGCAGCTGTAGAGCAGCTCCAGTGACCACTGGGCATATGGCAGGCAGTACCGGGACGTGTGTTACCCGGCTTCCAAACTGGCACCCTCAGGGCATCCCCTCCCCCAGACTCGTGAAGTTCAGAGCCCCATGGCAGTAACACAGCTGTGTTGCCCAGCTTGGCCGCTGGCTTGGAACCCCAGAGATGTTCTTGCTGGGCTGTTGAGACTGGCTATTGTTCTTGTCCCCTAACTGCCTCACTCCTGTCCCCCTGCCAGGTACTGGTCTAAAGTCCTAGGCCATTAGAGCTGGAAGAGGTCTCCTAGATTGCCAGTCAACTTCTTCTTTGACAAATAAGGAAAACAAGGCCCAGAAAAGGCAAGTGACTTGTTGGAGACGACACAGTGAGTCAGGGCCAGTTCAGTTGGGAGAACATCCCGCTCTGTTCACTCACAGCTAGCGCTCTTCTGCCTTCCGTCCTTGGCTGCGTTTTCTGAGCCTCCATTCCTCCCCAAACCTCCCTGCTTCTTGCATGGCAGCATCTCTATAATCCTGCTTCCTGGCAGTGACACCACCTGCCCACCTGCTCGTCCTCATCTCCGCCGGCTGGTGGGGGGCACATGCAGCGGAGGATTCTGGGCTCTCGCAGCCAGCCGGGCTATCACAGGGCAGCCTGGCCTCTTGGGTCCTGGCTGATCCCCCCTCTGGGCCCAGCCAGTTAACACAGGGCAGGGAGCCTGTCCGTGTGGATCAGTCAGGACAGGAATTAGAAGACCTGCAGTCCTCAGGGCCAGGGAGACCCAAGGCCCAGGCTCTGCCTTCTGTCCCAGGAAAGATCTCCCCCACCGGGGAGTCCAGCAACTCTCTGTTTGAACTGGTTCCTCTCTGGGCTCCAGGATTGAACTGACTGAAGGGGAGAGATGCCCACTTTCCCAGGAAAGCTTCAGTTCTCCTAGGAAGGAAGGTGACTTCCTTTCTACAGTCAGAAGCTGCTGGCTCCTGGCAAATGACAGCTTGATGCCACTCTGTGAATCAATTGTTTCTGACATGTTAGCAAATCATGGGGAAGAAAAATTCAGCCTTCAATAATCCACCCCCCTTCATAAGGAAAGGGAGTCAGGAGGTCTCAGAATCAGAGGTCTTGAAATAACACAGAGGGATCTTAGAGTTTATCTGATTCAGGGGTAAGGCAGAAGGGAGGGCCTAGGCGTTTGGAATCACATTTGTGTTAGAATTTCAGCTGTGTAAACCTTGGGAAAATTATTTAATGTCTCCAATCCTCAGTTTCTTCATCTGTCAAAGAGGTTAATAATAAATAATTTCCTTGTAAGGTTTTTCTGAAGATTAAATAAAATAATGTATTTTAAATGGCTACCACATAGTAAGTGCTCAATGAACAACAGAACAATGGAGTGGAATCCAGGTCACCTGGTGCTCAGTCCAAGTCTCTTTGAATTGAGTCTCATTTGATGCAAAGGCCTTTCCACAGTGAAGGCTCACCATGACATGAAATCCTGAGAAGGTACTGCTTGGTTTTTATGACCACAGATTTTTTTTCCGGGTTGACTTTTGCTGACCTCTAAGTTGGGAGTCAGAATATCTGGATTTGCCTCTTGGCTTTGCCACTAATTTGCCATACTATCGCAACTGGGCAAGTCACAAACTCCCCAGATGTTCTAACTTAGAGCTGGAAAGGCCTTAGCAACCATCCAGCTCAACCACTTAGTTTTACCCATGAGTGAACTCAGGCTCAGGGAGGGGGAATGTCTTGACTAGAGTCACAGAGAAATAGCTGGAACCAGAAAGAGCCTCTCTTCTGAGGCTCTTGTCCACAGAGGACTTCGAGAATCTTAATCCAACCTGGCATCTTCATGATTCAGGACTTCGGGAGAGGGCAGGTGTGTTTAGGGGTCAGGATGCCTCTTTGCCTCAGATCACAGAGTAGACAACCTCCTATTTCTCTTTCAAATAGAACTGAGCCAGCTTCAAACCTACACAGGTGGACATGCCTTTGGATTGGTGATCAGATTCCAAAGTGCTGCAGCTCCTCAGAAGGAGGGAATTATATGAAGCACATATTTTATAGTATGGACTCATGTGGAGTCCATCTCCAGGCCCCAAAGCTCGAGTTAAAGAAAAGTTCGGGGGCAGGCTCGACCAATTACGAGAACACGAGGGGCCTGATTGGAGTGGGACTCTATACCTCCCTTCCTCTCCACCCCGCCTCTCTTCTTTCCACCTAGTGAAATAACTGATTTAGAGTTAAATTAATATCCTTCCCATTGCCCGTGTTTTCCCCACCTCTGATAGTCACCCTCCCCCACTTGGTGGCACATAGGGTGTCCTTGCTGTGTGCCTCTAACCGGCCTGCTGCATGTCAAATGCTGCATCAAGTTGACTAGTTGGGTCATGTTTGAGAGGAGTTTTTACTGGAAATGGCAGAAAAGAAAACAAGGAACTAACATTATTGAGTGTCTACTATGTGCCAATTACTGTTCTAGATGTTTCCACTTATTCACACATTGTTTAATCCCCATGAGTAAACATTCCCCTTTTTTCAGATGAAGAGGAAACTGAGAGGTTATGTTACTTGCCTGAGGTCACACAACTAGAGGGTGATGGAAGCAAGGTTCGAATCCCACTCTTCCTAGGAACCACGAGTCCCACCACCTAACTCTTTCTGTTCCCATTGCTCTTGTTATGACCTGACATCAATGGAACACCAGAGCCTGCTGTTTGGCCAGCCAAGAACCCGGCAGTCGACACTGCCGCAGCCAAGAACACTTACTGGCTAAAAAAGGAAATAACTTTCTATATGTGAATTCTGGCCAAATGGTGGCAGATGCTGAAGAGTCTGGGAATCCTGACCACTCTGGGCTGAGGGCCTCCATGTGGTCATCAATTCTAGGAACAGCTTATGCAAGGGATGGCCAATCAACAAGCCAGAGGCTAAAAGGAAAAACCCTGGGCCTCTTACGGGAAAAGATCTGCTTGGGGAGTTAAGACACTGGAGCTCTGGTCACAGGTTTGTCACCAGCTGTCAGTCCTATCAGTCCTAGGGCCTCTTTGCTTTCCTTTCCCTTTAAGAGACACAGAGAGAAAGGCAGGAGCCAGGCAGACCGGGTTCAAGTCCCTGATGCAGCATTTGCTACTTGTGTGACTCCGTACATGTTACTTAAATTCTGAGTCTCAGTTTTCTCGGCTGTAAAATGGAATAATACTGCTTTCCTAGCAGGGCTGAAGTAATGGTTAGAAAGTAATGTTAATGTCATGTAAGGGTTAGAAAGTATAGCTGTAAAATGCTTCACACATGGAAAACACTCAACTTAGTGATATCTGTTATTATGATTACTTAACTTCCCCGGACCCTTGTCTTCATCTTGTACAGAAATAAGGGGTTGAGTTCGATTGATCCCTAGATTCCTTTTAGCTCTACTGTACTATGAATCAATGACAAGATGTTGGAAATAATAAAGCATTTCATAAATATAATTTTCGTTAATAACTGCATAGGTATTAATCAACCCCTTCCGGTAATTAATAAAGACCTCCTGATATCTCATTGTATTTGAATATCTCCATTTGCCAGCCCCTCCCATCCATTCCTTGTAAATATGTCTCCTTCTAACTTTTTAAGAAGAAAATTACTTATCCTAGCATAATTCTCTTTCTCTACTTTGCCTGCTCCCTTCTACCTCCTTGGCTTTGAAACAACTGTCGGCCAGCAGGATCTCTGAGTGGACCACTCTCTCCTTGCCAGAATCAAATAATTAAATTTAAAGAGGAGTTAATTATCTGCCCTTGGCTGGAGGAGCAGGAAAACTAAAGTGATAGTTAATCTTGTCCATCTGTCTCTTTTTCCCTCTCTCTCATCTCTAGCTCCCTCTCTCCTCTCTAGTGGTCAAGGTTCAGGGGTGCAGGCCCCCTCTGGACTTCTCATTCTGAGAAAGTTGCCCACACTGCCCAACTCAGTAGCTGTAGGTATATCATACATCTATCTGGTTGAAGTAGCTACCCCAAACCTAAATCAGGAAAAGAATGAAAATTCTAAATGTAAGAATTACCCTTAACCATGCACAAATCCACTCCCTATTCTAACAGTTATCTCACAAATATCCCTGTGGCAGTTATCTTATGTAAAAGAGGCCAGCCTTTGGTGAGTAAGGATTTTCAAAGAAAGGAACTTAAGGCGATTTAGATAGAATCTAGTACAGTTCTTAAGGCAGGGCCATCACTGTCAGGAAAGACAACAGCTGGCTTTGATGCCAACTTCACCGCTTACTAGCAAGTCATCCTCAAGCGATTTTGCTCAAAACACCATCTCTGAGCCTTGTAAGAAGGGGACGGGGCCAGTCCCTAGTTCCTCCAATTATTGTGAGAATCAAATGAGAATATATATATCAAGAAACTTGCAGAGTGTCTGGCACATAGAAGGGTCTCAATAAGTGTTAGGTTTTCTTATAATTATTGTTATTATCACCTAGATTCAAATTCTCTTTTTGTATAACTCTGGGTAAACTAGCAAATGAAGCTGAGAATCTTGAAGGATAATAAAGATTAATGAGGTAGCTGAGGCTCAAGACCACTCTCTCATGTAATCCTCCCTACATATCCATTTTAGGGAGAAACTACTGGGGTGAGGGAAAATTAGAAAAATGTACATTAATGAATAAGCTCCAAAAGAGTTCCGAGATGATGGCTATAGTTGGCACTTCACTTTATAGAGCCACCTTTGATGTCTGGTGTAGCATTGGGGTTCATAAACACTTTCTGAACTGAGCTGCACTGACATGATACTGTGTCTAAGGCATCCTTTAAGTGAGGCCCTTTGGGTCCTTTCACAACAGAATTCTCTTCATTGGGAAGCAAGTCAACCCTGCCCTTGCCACATTCCACTGTATGGTGAGAGGAATTATAGCACGGGCCCAGGGGATTGTTGTTATTACTGTGAATAACAATCTTTATTGAGAACCAGAGGTCTGTTAGATACTATCCAGTACATGTGTCATTGTCCAGAATTAGACTCAGCCTCTGCAGAGTGGTCTTAAAATCTAATGTTGACAAACTTGGGTGAGTTTCCCAGTGATCTGTGGGGGAGGCAGAGAAGGAATAGCCCATGGTGACCAAGTCTCTGCTCTAGACGTGTTCAGTCCTGCTCAGCCAAGTGGAGGACTCTCTCATGGGCAGAAGGACGGCTCAGTGGCTTTTCTCTCCCTGGTGTCCTGGTCACCACAGTCATTGCGCAGGTGTCCCTAGGCCAGCTTCCCAGGGAGGTGCCTCTAGTGGCATTAGGTGTTTTGAGTGACCTGAATGCTGTCATTCATCCACTGTTGTTTCTAAAAAGTACACGAATCAACCTATCAGGTGCAGGGCACGATATTAAGCAGTAAGGGGGAAGAGAGGGTAAGGCGATTTCAGGGGGAGGATCCAGTGATG
Organism: Balaenoptera musculus; assembly: GCF_009873245.2. Lineage (NCBI taxonomy): Eukaryota > Metazoa > Chordata > Mammalia > Artiodactyla > Balaenopteridae > Balaenoptera > Balaenoptera musculus. Next base: position 107,229,640 of record NC_045785.1, on the reverse strand, counting down.
AATAGTTATGGGGCTTGTCTTCAAGGACTCAGGGTTGAGTTGGAGAGATAATACACAGTCAGCAGAGCAAATAATTCTCCTTAGGTGTGTGAAATCCCAGTGGTTTTACAATTTAACCCAAGGCCCAGCTGCTGACTTGGGGGGACACAGAAATTGTTGTCAAATAGTATGTTGTAAGGGCTGTTATATTTGGTTTCAGAGGACAGAACTAGAATCAACAGAAGGAAGAGAATTTTCAAGGCCTCCCCATGGTAGCTTCTTGCTCACTTGCAACATGCCTTCTTGGGCAGGAGAGACAGGGGTGCAGTTTCAGCTGTGTGCTGGGTGACGCACCTGTCACCTGCAGCCTGCCTAGCTTACGCTGCAGCCATTAGTAAAGGACTGCAACGAGCAGGGTGACTACCGAGCGCGGTGCCTTACGTCCCCACCCCATTTGGGGGCTTTGTCAGAGGTAATGCAATCTTACTGCTAGACCAAACATTTTTTTTTCAATCATTAAGAAAGCATTTATGGGCTTCCCTGGTGGCGCAGTGGTTGAGAATCTGCCTGCCAATGCAGGGGACACAGGTTCGAGCCCTGGTCTGGGAAGATCCCACATGCCACGGAGCAACTAGGCCCGTGAGCCACAATTACTGAGCCTGCGCATCTGGAGCCTGTGCTCCGCAACAAGAGAGGCCGCGATAGTGAGAGGCCCGCGCACCGCAATGAAGAGTGGCCCCCGCTTGCCGCAACTAGAGAAAAGCCCTCACACAGAAACGAAGACCCAACACAGCCAAAAATAAATAAATAAATTAATTAATTAATTTAAAAAAAAAGAAAGCATTTATTATGCACCTAATGAGAAAACCTAATGCAATAAGAATACAAAGCAGAAGACAGGCTTTTGACTTTGAGAAGTCTACTACCCATCTGAGGGAAAAAGCCGTTAAATCCTTGAGGGCAGGAATCATGCCTGATCTGTTTATTAATCCAACAGATATCATTGTGTGCCTAGTATTTGCCAGGCCTGGGACCCGTGAGGTATTATTTCAGTACCCAGAACAGTAGTAGACACATAGTAGGGACTCAGAAAAAATACTTGCGGGTTGGCTGATAGACAAGAAGCTTTTGGAGAACAAGTGTAAGGCAGCATATAACCCAGTGTGGGAATGTATCCTGCCTGCTGGATGGTAATTTAGCATCTTCAGAGTTCGGGAGACATCAAAGAGGGATGAGAGCAATTTGAGAAGACATCTCCATTTCCACCTAGATCTGTGGGGTCAGAGGAAAAGGTGCTGGCTATGAGTTCATGTTAATTTGGGTTGCTCTAAATTGGTTTTCTTTAAAAACATTGGCTGCCTAGGGCGGCAACAGTGCCAACATAAGGAGGGGCACTGGATTGGGAACGTAGACCCTGAATTTTATTTCTAGCCATATAATACATGCAGTAAAGGAATAAAATGATTCATGCTCACTATGCACAAAAACCTTCCTTTGGCCCTTTCCCTCTGATCCAAGTGTAATGTTACTATTACCAAACACATTCCCTAATGACTTCTCCAAAATTTTTGCTTTATCCCAGGACATGACACATTGAAAGAGGATGTGGACGGTCTTGGAGTAAAGAACGTTCAGAGTTGGGATGTTCTTGTCCAGGTTCTAGGGACCATCTCCCTTTTCCTTGGGGACTTCAGAGCTTGCATCACTTGCAAAGGGCTGTAGAATTCAATTACCCAGGGCTCTATGGAGGGCCCTGGCCCCACCCTGAACCGGAGTCAACCTGCCTTACATTCCCATAGCCCCCTGTGCCTCCCTAATGTTAACACACATCGTGCTTTATTGCAATTGTGTGTTTGTTCTCTCTCCTTAATTAAGGGAAATAAAGGCAGTTAAGCTCAGTAAAGGCAGGGACTCCTTGCTTGTCTTTTTAACTGCTGCATCTTCAGTGCCATCATCACTGCGTGATACCTGGTAACTGGTAACCACTCAACAAACTTATTAAATGAATGAACGAAAGGGAAGGACATCGTAGGCAGAGGGAACATGAGGAGCCAAGATAAAGAGGTGAGAAATCGTGGGCCGTGAACACATGTGTGGGGAGTTGTGTAGCTTAAGTACTGAGTATGTGAGGGGAACAGCGGAAATAGATGGGATGACGCTGTGCTGTGGAGGGTCTCAAGTGCAAGTTAAATAGTTTGGACTTTATAAGCAGTAGGAAGCCAGTGAAGGTCACAGATAAAGCAGTGGGGTATACTACCATTTTTATTTGACAGAACTTATTCATGGCATGGGCAGCTGCCTTTGCCCCTCCTAACACACTTCCTGCCAAGAAATGGATAATAATCTACAAAGCGTTTTATGTGCTGTACACCCAGAAAACTCAATGAGTGTCTAATCTACAAGTTTCTTTGGCTGAGGTTGTCGGGGGTCCAAAGGGACCCAGAGGTGTTGGGAAACTGACTTCAGCCGGGGACCTTTCATATTATAAGCTGAGCAGCTGGAACATGATAGCAATGTTAAGTTTCTCTGACCTTGTTTGAGTCATCCAGGATGTCACAAACGAGAGGTTTTTCACCCTATATACTGCTGCCAGGGCCCACGGGGTCTGCCCTAGCCCACACCTCCCCAGCTGGTTAGTTTCTCTTGTTCTCTCCTGATGAGGCATCCTAAGACTGTCTTTCTGATATTCTGCGATGTTCCTTTCTTGTACCTGTGTTTTACTTCTTCCAGGTGGGCCTCCTTGGACTACAAGTGAGGCAGTCAGCAGGCAAGCCTCTTGGCAGAACTAGACCAAAGCATCACATTCTTTGCCTTGAACTATTTTTCTATTTCCTTGGGGACTTGCAAGGAATGAGTGACAGAGTCAGAAGATCAAGGGAAAAATCTTCAGGGATTGAGGAGAGTTTGGAAAACTTGCCCCAAATCCTGGAAGAATATAACATTTGTTTCTCTCTTTCTTTTTGTTTCTTTTTGATTGCCATTTCTCTTTCCCTCTGGCTTTCTCCCCTTCTTCTCTTCCATCTGTTTCTCTCTTCTTGGTAATGCACATCTCTCTACCTTCCACTTTCTCCTATTCTTGTCCTTCCCCACCACTTTCCTTGCTAGTAATGGCTACCTTTTATTCAGTTCTTATATTCTGAGCACTGTGCTAAGTGCTTTTTACATATCACCTCATAATACTCTATGAGCTAAATAATAGTATATCCATTTCGCAGGTGAGGAAATTGAGACACAGATCCAGTAACTTCTCCAAGCTCAGCAGATATTCACAAGGATTTGAACTCCATTTAGCTAACCCCCAGATTGACTTCCCTTAACTGTTACAGGGTCTCTTTTTTCCCATTTCCAACTCCCCCTTGTCTTTTCCCACTTTTTGCTCCTCCTCTCTCCCCTTCTCTCCCTCCCTTCTCTCTGACACTCGCCACATCCTGGCCTTCACATGTGTGCTGATGACCCTGAAGGTGCTGAACACTGTACACGTGCCCAGAAGGGATCAGAGACCATTCAGACTCTTATCTAATCAGCCATTTTCCCTTTGGACTAACGCTCCACAATTTTCCACTTTTGGAGGCGATGGAGGGGGCCCTTCATCATGTGAGGAAAAGGGCAAATGTCTGATCACAAACCAGAGGAAAGGGCTTAAGACTTGGAAGGGTCTTTGATACGGAAGGGAACAGAGATAAGGCCCTTTCCGCTTGCTCACGGACTCTCTCATTCCCAGGGACTCTGTGTACTCTCAGGGTTGGGGAGTGGAGGGTTGGGAGAAGACAGAGCCTGGAGGCTGGTCTCTGTCAAGGTATCAACTCCGAAGCCAAAGCCTGGATCGTGAAATATGGAACCTCGCCCTGTCCCTCCTCAAATGCATGCGGATAGGAACCGGGATAGGATAGGAATCAGGGCCACACTGGCAGCAAAGATGTGAGGGTTAAAGTTTGAACTTGACAACCTCTAAGGTCCCATCAGAATCCGAGGTTTTAAGATTCCAAGAAGAGAATATTTACCTTCAATTCCCCCTTTTTTTTTGGTCATTCTGTTGATTAGGACTGGTTGATTAAAGGCTTAAGCCATAAGGACATTTATTGTTCATCAAGTAAGAATTCTGGAGGTAGAAGATTCAAGAGTTGATTCAGAAGCCTCAGGGCACTGGTTGGCATTTCTGAGGTTCTCTGGGAAGCTTCAGGCATCTTGACTCACACAAACTGTCCACAGGCAGGAAGTCGTGGGGGTGAAGAGGACTTCAAGTGAGGCTCTATTTACTGGGGGATGGAAAAACATTTTCTAGAGCACCCCTTCCACATCAGACTCTCCCCACACCTCACAGACCAGAACTAACTGCAGTGGAGGCTGAGAAAGTGATAGCTGGCCTTCTTACCCTGCTTATGGGACACGGCAAGGAACAGGGGATTGGTTTGCCACTGGGTAGAAAACAGCAGTGCCTGCTACCCCCTCCTTCATTCACTCAACTAAGATTTACTAAGTACCCACTCTGGGCCGGGTGATGATGGTACAGAGGACAAGAGAATTCCTGTTCTCAAGGAGCTCCTACTGGAAGAATACAGACAGGCAGAGGATCACAAAACAAGATGGCAAGTGCTAGGAGAGGACTGAGTGTCCCCAGGGCCACCACAGAGCTGAAGATGCCCAGTTTGAGGAAGCAGGGAGGGCTGGGAAAGCAATGACTGGGTTAAGTTTTGAAGGGTAAATAGGATTCAGCTAGGCGTGAGGGAGCATGTAGGAGGTGGTTGAGAGGAGAGCATTTGGGAACCTTCCAGGACTTGGCATGCTGGACACAACAAAGGTAACTGAAGGGGATAGGCAGGAAATGAGGCTGAAGAAGCATGCCAGGACCTGATGAAGGAAGGTTCTGTGTGGGACTTAAAGGTTTGGGGCGTTTATTCTGGATGTGTGGGTGAGCAGGTCTGTGTGTGGGTACCTTCTGTCTGCAGAAAGACAAGCTGAGCTGTACAGCTGGAATGGCTGCACTGCAGTGAAGTGTAGATCAACACTGCCAGCTGCTAATCAGCTGGGGGAACCTGTGAAACCTTTGAATGTTTTTGTTTGCCACCTCCCGATAGAGTTGGCCCATGCTGGATGGCTCTGATTGTTATTGAAATAGAAATAGAAAGAGAAAATGCTTCCTAAGGGGCCAAATTTGCCTCTCCCACCTTCACCTTTTTCTCTTCCACCTAGTTCTGGCCTCTGGAGTCAGAAAAAATATATATATATATTTTCCACCTGACAGCAGCTCAAACATATGGAACACGTGAATTATGATTTTCAGCATATCACATACCTCATCTCATTTAACCCTCAAAATCCTCTGGTGTAGCTAGTCCCATTTTACAGACAAGGAAACAGACTCAGGGAGGTAAATGTCCAGAGTCACACTTGCAGGCTCCTGTCCTGTGTCCTTTCCACTACTCCAGTGTTTCTTGGGTGAGGTCCTTGGACTGCCTACATCAGAATAACCTAGGCTGCTTGCTGCAAATCCAGATTCCTGGGGGCCATCCCAGACCTCCTGGAGTAGAATCTCTGGAGGTAACAGCACAGAACCCACATTATAACACACAGCTCAGGTGATTTCTAGATCCATTAAAGCGTGGGAATCATGCTCTAATCTTGCTGTCATGACTACTTTGAGTGTTCTCTTTCATTTTTGCTGGGGGTGGGGGAGGAGGAAGAGAGCTTTTTAGGTGAATCTGACTTCTAAGCTGCACTCTCTTAAGGAACGCATTGGTATGGGTCAGTGAAATCACAGAGCATGATTGGACCTTCCAGATGTTTGCAGAAAGCATCCCTCTGTTTTTCTCTCTGTCCCATTTGCAGGAGTCTTGGCGTCTGTCTTCTGCTGAGCCAAGATGGGTGACTGGAGCTTCCTGGGAGAGTTCCTGGAGGAAGCACACAAGCATTCCACGGTGATCGGTAAGGTCTGGCTCACCGTCCTCTTCATATTCCGCATGCTGGTGCTGGGCACGGCTGCCGAGTCCTCCTGGGGGGACGAGCAGGCTGATTTCCAGTGCGATACGATTCAGCCCGGTTGCGAGAACGTCTGCTATGACCAAGCCTTCCCTATCTCCCACATTCGCTATTGGGTGCTGCAGATCATCTTCGTCTCCACACCGTCTCTAGTGTACTTGGGCCACGCCGTGCACACGGTGCGCATGCAGGAGAAGCGGAAGCTACGGGAGGGCGAGAGGGCCAAAGAGGTTCGGGGCGTTGCCTCTTACGAGTACCCAGTGGCCGAGAAGACGGAGCTGTCCCGCTGGGAAGAAGTGAACGGAAGGATTCCCCTCCGGGGCAGTCTGCTCAACACTTACGTCTGCAGCATCCTGATCCGCACCACCATGGAGGTGGCCTTCATTGTGGGCCAGTACCTCCTCTACGGCATCTTCCTGGACACCCTGCATGTCTGCCGCAGGAGTCCCTGCCCCCATCCTGTCAACTGTTATGTGTCCCGGCCCACGGAGAAGAATGTCTTCATTGTCTTTATGCTGGCTGTGGCCGGACTGTCCCTTTTCCTCAGCCTTGTTGAACTCTACCACCTGGGCTGGAAAAAGATCAGACAGCGATTTGTCAAGTCACAGCAGGGCATGGCTGAGTGCCAGCTTCCTGGTCCCTCTGCCCGCATAGTCCAGAGCTGCACACCACCCCCTGACTTCAATCAGTGCCTGGAGAATGGCCCCGGGGGGAAATTCTTCAATCCATTCAGTAACAAGATGGCCTCTCAGCAGAACACAGATAACCTGGCCACTGAGCAAGTGCGAGGCCAGGAGCAGATTCCTGGAGACGGTTTCATTCATATCCGTTATGCCCAGAAGCCTGAGGTACCCAATGAAGGCTCTCCAGGTCACCGCCTCCCCCATGGCTATCAGAGTGACAAGCGCCGTCTCAGCAAGGCCAGCAGCAAGGCCAGGTCAGATGACCTATCAGTGTGACCCACCAGTGTGGGGGAACCAGGACCAGGTGGGAACAAAGGAGGCTCAGAGAGAGAAGGTGTGTCCCTTCTGACCCCATCTCTCTCATTCTCATCACTGATCTACTCAGTTTGGGCCCTGGATCTCAATGGCATTGCTCATTTTTTCCAGAAGCTATGACCAGGTCTTTGTGGGTGCAGTAAGAGACATGGCTACCTACCCAGGCTCCGCCACCCTCCACTCAGAATCCTCAGTGAAGCCTTTCATATTATTCAGTGAATGGGATAGAGGAAGGGACGGGGACCATGGCAAATCTGACCTGGGAGGGACAGCCAGAGGGATAGGATGACTGTCTACATACCAGCCACATACCAGATGGATTCTCTAAGCCCCTCTGGCGTCCTTGACCCGATCACCCTTCCTCCTGCAAGGAAGAGCCCAAAGTTCCCGGCCAGCAACAAGCATGAATCAAGGAACTTGCATTAGATGTGCTCTTGAATCTGTTGTCTCCTTGGACCGTACCTTGGGGTGGTGGTCAGGTCGCCATGGGATGCCCTTAGCTGCCCCTCCCTCCACCCAGTCTTACTTAAAAAGAGGTCCTTAGACCTCGACCAGCAGCCTCAACTTTACAAGTGCCTTGGTATGCACCTCTGGCAAATGTCTCACCTTGGTGATGTTGCAGCTTTTCCTTCTGCCAGGGTGTACAGCCAGCCCGGGGAGGGGGGTGAAAAGCTCTCCTCGGGAGTCACTGTGCACACTGACCCCACTGGCTTTCCTGCCACCACATATCAACCTGCAGCTCTTTTACAGTTCAACCTGATGGTAGAAACCATCCCTTCCAGTCCTCCCTTGGTGGTCCATCCAGTGCTCCCCTAAAAACCTTATTGACCAGAATGCCCAAGAAGCCATCGTCCTCTCTCACATTCTGACCAGATCACCAGCCATGGAGGCCAGTGGAATTTCCCCAGGTCTTATTAAAACAAAGAGGGGATTGTGCTTCTCAGATTCCCCTTGGGAAAAAAAAAATAATTCTGCTGTGAAGATAAAAATGAAAAAGGAGAGAAAATACTGGAAAACGATTTTCCCCTCCTGTTTGCTTCCCTTGCTGACTGCCAACTTAGAGTGCCAAGAGGAGGTGTGATGACAACTATGGAGGCCCCCATATCTCTCTTTCCCTGGAGGATTTAGCAGGGGCATGAAAGCAGAAAGGGAATCTCCAGCTCTCTTGGCAGGGCCCTTGTTTAAGAGCACAGAGATGCCTGTATCTCCCCAGTGCTCCTAATGAGACTGCCAAAAAAGCAGTGGGGACTACAGAAAAGCCCTGCCTTCCCAGGGACTGGCCAGGTTTCTCTCTTCAGTCCATCTGTAATAGGTGGTTGCCATTTTGGATGAAGGTAAAGGATGCTCAGAAGTGGATGCGGAAACTTATAGGGAGACAGTTACTTTTTAAGATGCATGTGTGTGTTTGTGTGTGTATGTATGTGCTGATAAGGTGGGTGAAGGGGAGGGAAGTCCTGAAGTAAGGAAAGCATGCCTTAGAGACACTTGTGTCTTCCTGCCCTTTCCTCCAGATGCCTGGCAGAGGGGCTGAGCCTCACAGTTTTCAGTGTCATTAACCTAAATAGATAGATAGGCCTGAGAGGTTGGGACAGAGGAGGCTGAAGCTTCAGAAGGAGGCTCAGCCTCTGCCCCACCTGCCCATCTCTGGGCCCCTCTGCTGATACTTGGTTGTTATTGGTGGGTGGAGAGAAGGATAAGGGTTGAGGGGTGGAGGAAGCTGACGGAGATGCCATTTAGGGAAGAATGACTGGTCATCCCAGATCCCTGGAGGGGACACCTTTTAATCTATTCTCTGGCACTGGCATTAAGACTCTCTCTCCAAAACAAAGCAAAAAAGACTCTCTTTCCTTCCATCTCTGAAGTGTGTTTGTTTTGTGAAATGAGTGTTCCTGGATTAGAAATTCTGTGAGATCAGTCCTGATGATGGGGCTTTCAGGAAGGAAAAAGGAAATAATACGTGTAGTTTGTCCTAATAAAGTCTGGCCCTACATTTGTCTCTCCTTTGTGTCCCTTTCATGCTGTGACTACAAGAGAAGGATGGCAGACTTGGTGGGGGAGGGGAGCACTTGGAGCCAGTCATCAGTCAATCAGTATTGCAAAGAGATTTGTAATCACACATGCCAGCGTGAAAATCCCAGCTGCTGATTTACAGCTGGACTCCAGCAAGCTACTTAATCTCTGAAGCCTGGTTTTCTCATCTGTAAACTGAACCTAGTAATATCTACCTCATAGGTTGTTAAATGAGATACTATTTATAAAGAGTACAACAGAGTGCCTGGGAAATAATAGTCTGTCATTAAATGGCTATTATTGTTATTATCTTCATTATTTTTGTTGCTATGTTGAATACATAGTATTTGAAAACCTGGGATGTTGAGGGATGGTTACAGAACTTGCCTTTATGGAGCTCACTGTCTACCTAAGATGATCAACTGAACCACATAGAGGAAACAATTAGAATAGAATGAAATAGGAATTCATTGATTATCAATTCTAGGAACTATAAGGCTCCAGGAAGTGATACATATGAAAAAACTACATAGAAGAGGAGAGACCTGACCTGAGCCTTAAAGAGTGTCTAAGGTTTTAGAGAAGTGAAGACCTCAAGGATGACACTGTGAAATAGGTCTGGGTATCCCCATTTTACAGACATGGAAGCTGAGTTCCAGGAAGTTTCTCTGACAGTGGGCAGCTTCTCACAGGCTTCTTTGGGTGAAATCTCATCTCTTTGGAAGAGTAAAACTGATTCTTGCTCCAAACAAAGGGTCCAGGGACCACTCAGTCCTTCACCAGCAAATGGGTGCCATTTCCTAGAGAAAGAAACAAAGGCTGGGAAAAAAACAAATGGAAGTATTATCTGAACTACCAATTGGTCTTGTTTATCAGAGCAGGAAAGCTCGTATAGGGACTTCCCTGGTGGTCCAGTGATGAAGAATCCATCTTGCAATGCAGGGGATGCCAGTTCGATCTCTGGTCAGGGAACTAAGATCCCACTTGCTGCGGGGCAACTAAGCCCATGTGCCGCAACTACTGAGCCCGTGTGCCACAAGTAGAGAGAAGCCTGCACACCACAACGAAGACCCAATGCAGCCAATAAATAAATAAATATTAAAAAAAAAAAAGAAAAGAAAGCTCTTGTAAAGAGGGCTTGCAAAGAGGTCATAGAACACATGTTGTGACACCAGTGTTGAGATTCAAGGGTGTTCCTGACATCTGGCGTCTATCCAAGGGTAAGGTGCTCAGCCCAAATGTGCCTGAGCAGTCTAACTGGAAAAAGCACCTGGGATCCATTTTTCTTCCTAGAAAAAAAGTAGAGACTCTCATGGTTTTATAAACATAGCTATTAACATTTGACAGTTTGTGTAACACCGAGACTGCAGAAGGCAAGGGACTTATTTTATAGTGAGTAAGATTTCAACCTCATGTATCTACTCTCATTTTACTTCCTTTCCCTCTCTAAAGGTTCACCACTAAGGAGGTAAGCTGACTACTAATCTAATGAACACACTTTGGGTTGTAGGCTCCTACAGGCCCCTTTCCTTAATTTCCTTCCTCCAGTGCCAGATAAGACTAGAATTTCTACCACTAGTGTTTCATTCCTATGGCTGAAGTGTTTAAGTGGTTAATGCTAATAACACTACTATGAAGAATCATATTATGAATGAGTTTTCAGATTTCTTCTTAATAGCAAATTTTGATAGCAGAGGGAAAAACAAAAGAACAAGGGCACCAGGTACTTGGCAGGTGTCTTGAAGGATTGCTTTCATGACGTAGAAATGAAGAAAACAGCAAGACTAAAGAGGGGAGCCAAAGATAAGCTGCCCACTTCCCAGTCCCCAGTAGATCCTGGAAGCCCCTGCATTTAAGTCCATGATTTGGCCCTTATTGTCCATGTATTGGACAAACAAATTTACAAATGACAGCTATGTAAATTGAACACGATCGATAGTTTATCCCCATTGGTCACCTGATGGTGAGCAGAGATGGGTGTGGTCTATAGTTTTTTATTGTCATTTCAATCGGAAAAGAGAAAAACTTGCGTTCAACAAATATTTATTGAGCACCTACTTTGAAGTGGCACTCTGTTGGGCTTTAGGAATACAATTTTATAAAATAGGTATGGTTCCCTCCTTTTGGAGCTTATAGCCTAGTGGGGAAGACTCCCTCACACAAGTAAATGAACAAAATAATTACAAATTGTGATAAGTGCCTAGAAAGACACAGACTGGCGGGCAGGGTAGCTAACAAAGGTGGAGGGAGAGATCTTCTTCAGATAGGATGGGTGGAAAGACCTTTCTGAGGAGGTAATTTGAGGCTGAAATCTGACAGCTGAGAAGAAGCCAGCTACTGATGAGTAGGAGAAGAACCCAGGTAGGGGAACCCAAATTCTTTCCGGGAAACTGCAGAATCCAGCTGTCCCTGACCTCAATCTGGTCCAACATTTTTGAAAGACATAATTCAAGCAGCACCTAGATAGCACCTAAAACAACACTGTTGGGCACCAACTGTTGCAAAACACACCAAGCCTCAAGGGACAGAGAAGTCTTTTTGCTCAGAGAAGCAAAAGGAATACATAAAAGGTCTTGATTAAAACAACTAAATATCATATGTTAACATTCTAGAAAGCCCTATTTGATGTTGCAACTATTATGTCCATCAGTATCAATTCTTGTAACATACTTGGGGCCTTCTAAACTAGGCCTGTTTCCTAGAGTCCAGGCTGGTAGGCAGAAGACTGTGTCCAAAGGGGTTGGGAAGGAGCCAGCAAGGCATGGTCCAGAGGAGCCTTGGCATCAGAGGAGTCAAAACAGCAAAACATCAAGTGCACAGAGAGGGGGAAGGGAGGAGGGAGGGGGAGCACATCCGCAGGGAAGCCAGGCTACGGCAGCCGTGCGAGACACTGGTCAGGCAGGCACCGTTGGGGACATCTCTCCCCTGGATCTGGATTTGGAGCTAAACCTCCAGACTCAGAGGAGGGAGTTGACATGGGCAAAGCAGAGCTTCATCCTAGGGGCTGGATTACGAGGCGGAGCACCAGGACAGAGTCTTGGACAGAGTACAAGTGCCCATTATCAGAATCAGTAAGGTGCTGATAAAGTCATTGCCAGTAATATATATGATTTAATAGATGCCTTCAAAACCTTAAACTACAGGAATGACCAATCGTGAGACTTCCAGGCACCTCATCGAGCATGGTGGTGGGCAGGGAGATGATTTTTGGCAGGGAACCTAATATTGCTCTGAAATCACCCCAAGCTGGCATCTACTTCCTTCACCTACACATAAGGCCAGCACAGCCCTGGGGAAGTCAAGGCTCGGACACAAGGCTTAAGTCCCCTCTGTTCCTTCAACTTTTTCCATTACCTCGATTCAAGACCCTTGTGTGAAAGGGCACCTGTACTTGCTAACAAGGGCTTCCTCAGAGAGAAACTGAGAGCTATGTGTGAACCCATTCAGGAGAGCGCATTGCCCTGGGCACTGAGCCTGGCCACTGCTAAATCCCCTCAGGTGGCAGCTGCTGTTCCAACAGGGGACCTTCAGGGAAGGGTGGAATTGTTTTATGCCTTCCTGGGCCTCTTCTTCAAATGAGCTGGAATAGAACTTGGAGGGGTTTAAGCTTACAAATGTTTGAGGTAAAATTATGCATTCGAAACCCAATGTGAAAAAATGTGTGGGGCATGACTTGCTAGGGAAAAGTTAATTTTAAAAACCCACATATTTTGGTAATAATTATGAAACAGGCTTGCAGTTGTTAAGTGCTAACTCTTTTCTAGGTTCTGTGCTGAGATTTCATGAATTACCATTTCATCCTTACAATAATCCTACAAGGTCAGCTGACCCCACTTTACAGATAAGGAAAAAGACTCCGTAACCTGCACAGCTAGTAGGTGGTAGAGCTGGGTTCCAAACACTCATCTCTCGGTCTACAATGGGCTTCGCCTAAGTGCTTATCATATATTCTTGAGTAAAAAGGCGAGATATAAAATTGTATGTACACCATGATTACAATGAGTAAAATAGGTATTTATAAGAACAAAGACCTGAAAGGAACAAACAAAAATGAAAGCAGTGGGGCTTCCCTGGTGGCGCAGTGGTTGAGAGTCTGCCTGCCAATGCAGGGGACACGGGTTCGAGCCCTGGTCTGGGAGGATCCCGCATGCCGCGAAGCAACTGGGCCTGTGAGCCACAATTGCTGAGCCTGCGCGTCTGGAGCCTGTGCTCCACAACAAGAGAGGCACGATAGTGAGAGGCCCGCGCACCGCGATGAAGAGTGGCCCCCGCTCGCCACAACTAGAGAAAGCCCTCCCACAGAAACGAAGACCCAACACTGCCATAAATAAATAAATAAATAAATAAATAAATAAATAAATAAATAAATAAATAAAATGAAAGCAGTTGTGCCAGTATGGTGGATCTGTAGGGGTGCTTTAATTCTCCTTATTTCCTAAACTATTTTAATATTATCATGCTATTTTTGTGATTAAAAAATTTAAATTATATTTATATTCAACCTTTGGTCTAAATTTGGTGTTCCCCTGGGGCAGCTGCCAGGAGCTGCCTCTCTTCGTTTCCGCTGTTCTCATGCCTGGGAACATTTTTCTTTCTTTGGGCTCTGACTGCCACCCTTAAATGGAATAAGATTAAGCGGGAGGCACCCACCCCAGGGTCCGGGCTGCCGACTGTGTGACAGTGGATGGTCTGCCTCTGGAAATAGCTGAGCATCAGAGGGAGGGTGGAAGGCACCGTCCGCACCCATGAGCTCCTGCACACCCTCAGTGTGGTGGGTGTGGACAGTGCCCACGCCACGTCATGGCCACAGGGCCATGGACCAGGCACTGTTTGGGTGGTTTAGAAGGATATCAGTGGGAGAGAAGCCTGCCCTCAGATGCTCAGACCTAGCAGGAGAGGAGAATGATGCCAAAGCCCAGGGGACAAGCTCAGTATGGTAAGCACGAGAAAAGCAGCAGCGTGGTTCTCAGAGCAGGGAGGGGACCTCGGGAGAGGGAAAGCTCAGGGAAAGCTTCACAGAGTAGGTGCCGCTTGAACTGGGCTGTGAAAAATGAATAAGGTTTTATTGGGTTGGCCAAAAATTTCGTTTGGGTTTTTCTGTAACATCTTATGGAAAAACCCGAACGAACGTTTTGGCCAGCCCAATATTACATAGAGAAAGAAGACTTTCTAGTGAGAAGAAATAGCGTGGTGTGTTCCAGGAGCTGGGAGGAGCCGAGAGGGGAACACTGGGGGAGATGAGGGCAAGAGGTGGGAGGATTCTTGAAAGTGTGCCTTTCACCTCGTAGGTGGTGAGGAGCTATTGAGTTTCTTCGGGCATCTGGGGAGTGGGGTGATCAGTGCTGTTCCTGAGGTCGCCTAAGGCAGCAAGACGCTGCGGAGGGAAGACCCTGGAGGCTGATCATCCATGAGGCTCCCTTTAATCTGGGAATGAAGTGAGGGGATACAGACAGAGCCTCAACCATTGGGGCTTGGTGACTGGTGAGGAATGGGGTGGGGATGGTGGTAGGAGAAGGAAGCCAGAGATAACTAAGAGGTTTCAGGTCTCTGTGAACATTTATTCATTTATTAAACAAAATTCACTCCAGGAGAGGGTAATGGGTATATTAGACCCCTTTTATGTATCACTTCAGACCCTCTCAGTCTTACCTGCCTCTTATTCCAGCTGCCCGTGGGTGTGGACCAGCTGCACACAGGAGCATCTGACCTCCCTCCAGGGTGCCCCTATTGACACAGTAGTAGAGATCTGCTCAGCACCTACGCCGCCACATGGACACCCAGAAGTAGGGGGTAGTCAGTGCAACACAGGGCAAACCTCTGAACAGGGGGAGACAGAAGCCCTTCCTCTATCCCTGCCACCACTACCCTGGTGGTTCCAAGTCCTGGTTATTAGGGCTTCTCTAGGGTGTAGCCCTTTGGATTGAGCTCCCCACTTAGCAGTGCCCGGTTCGATAACACATCTTCCTATGGGCTCCGCCTCCTTCCCTGCCTCTCTCTCCTTGCTCCCGAGCTGTACACCGTGATAAAGTGTAAACACATCAGTTCTGCCTCAGGCTCTGCTCCCTGGGGAATCCAGACTGAACCAATGATTCCATTTTGAAATCTAGTGGTTTTCACTCTACTCAGAATTGTAGAACATTCAGACCAAGCCTGGAGCATCAAGGTTGGTAGCGATACTTCACTCCTAGAACAAGTATCGGTATGTAGGTCACAAATCCTGACATTTGATAGAATTCTGAAGTCCAGCCTTTATAGGGATTCTCATAGTTTCTTGTGTGTTAGTCTTGTCCACCTGGATAGTTCTTTACCTCCAAGACTCTGTACCTCACAGCATTTAGGACAATGTTGGGCAGGCAGAAGATGCTAGAAAACATCTGCCAAGTTGAACTGCAGTTGTTCTCTTTTATTTCCCTGAATTCCACATAGTCTTCAGCCGCCTCACTTAATCTACAAACTAGTTTCCAAAAGGGCATGTCCTTCTCTTTGTACTGCTAGTGCGTGGTGAAATGGCACCGATGGAAACTTCCACTGCGTCAAAGTGTGACGTGACTGCGCTCCAACAGACACTGTGTGATTATACAGTGTTTTATCCAAAGAGCTCCCCTCCCCGTGGATCTGGAGCTTCTGCCTGGGAAATATCCAAGCTGGTTGCGGCTATCGTGCCCCTGTGTCCCTCTTTCCAGGACATCCCTGCTCTCCCATCCCCCCACCCGCCCACCACTGACACACCATGACAGCGCCCCAGTTTTGTTCGTATTTTCAGTGGGAAAGGAAGTTAAAAGTGTAGAAAGAAATTATTCTCTCCTCCTCAGTTAATCAAGGACCTCACTGCCACTAACTTGTCTCTCTTCCCCATCCCTTAAATAGTCTCAAGATTTGGGGAAAATAAAAAATTACTACACACATACACATGCACACACACGCGTGCATGCACACGCACACACACACAATGGGGCCTCTATCTTAACATTTATAGCAGCCTTTAACCCAAAGGGCTTTCTGGGAAAGGCAGGCAGCCAAAGCGATGCTGGCCTTTCTCTGGGCCTCCTGTGTCAGGCTCAGGCAGGAGACCATGAGCCTGGAGGTGTTGAGTTTGGACCGTCAGGGCACTTCAGCTGGTAGAGAGAGTGAAAGGCGCCCTCTGACAGCTGGGGCTGGGGGCTGTCAGGGTGTGGAGAGAGCTGCTCAGGTGGCAGCTAAGCTTTCAAAGGAAAACACCTCTGGCTTTTCAAACGCACACTCTTTCTGCTTCCTTTTCCTGGCACCCACTTAGACCCTGCCATTCCAAGTCCCCTGCTCACTCCTTCCAACACCTTCTGCCCACCCTGCCGACTTTCCCTTCCCACCCAGCAGAGCACTGGGTCATGGGCAGATGGATTCATGTGCATATGACTCGTCTTCCTGACTAAACCCCAGGACGTCAGAGTACATCTGACATTTCTTTTCTGTTGCCCACTGTCCCTAGCATAAGAATCATAGGATTTTTAAATAGGGAGAGGCCTCTAGCAATCAAATTTAACTCTTATTTTCCAGGAAACTGAGCCCTGGAGAATCAAGGGTTCTAGAACCTCAGTGCTAAGCTGTCATTCAGCCCAACCTCGTGATTGCTGCTGTGATCTTCTCTCCACTGCCTGCCAGCAGTCGTGCAGCTTCTCCTGGGCACTTCCATTGGCAAAGCCCGCGAATGGTTAGGTTTAATTGGCCTGGCTTCCCAGACCCAGGGTCAGAGCCCAGCTTTCTACTTACATAACCTCTTTGAGCTCTATGAAATAGTATAATAGTATTTAACTCATAGGATTGTTGTGAAGAATAAATTAAGCAAATAATACCTAGTATCAAATGATTACTTAATAAATTTAAGTTATCATTATGCCATTTTCTAAGACAGCCCAGCCTGTCTTCAGATGGATCTGTTAGAAACTTAGTTTTCTTTTAGTTAAAGTCTTTTTCATGTAGTTTCTGTCTTGTGTGAGTTGCCCAAAGTCACCCAGTGAGATAGTGGCAGAACTGGGACCAGAACCCAGATCCCTTCACAGGCCAGGCTCTCTCTGAAGCACCTGCTGCATAAATGAAAAAGAAAGCAATCTGCCACAATAAAACACTGTTATCATTATTCCCATTTTAAAAGGTGAGATAACAGAGTGATTTTTGACTAACCTCAGAGCTAGTTAGGGACAGAACCGGTAACAATCGTCTCCTCTCTAGTCCGGTGCTCTGTCCCACTACACATGCGGCTTTAATGGGGTTCTCTCTCCCCCTACCATCTTAGCAGATCAGAGAGGATGGCATTTGTAGATGTAGATAGATAGCAGTCTGCCCTGAGGTCACACCCATCTCCCTGCACACCCTTTCTCAGGCTAGTGTGTTGGTTAAAGAACAGGAATAGTTCTGGCCTGCAAGTATATTGGAGAGACAAGATTAGTCCTTCAGTTCTACAGGTGGTCTTGCATCAAAACCATAAATAATATTCTGCTTACAGCTCTATTTAAGGGTTGGCCCTAAAGGACTGTAGCGGAGAGAAATCCTTCCATTGTGCAGAGCTTTGACTGGTTCCTTTCATGGTGCACCTTGTCTAGAAGGGGAAATGACCTGACATCATTTCATGGATCGAAGCCAATTCTAATGACTAATGACTAATGATTTGGAAAAATAGGGAATTTGAAGGGATAAGACCGAAGGATGTATGACAAAGAGTTCTGGGAAAGAGATATATGAATGGACCAGTCATAATGAGTCCAGGATGTGAAAATATGTTTGTTCCATGAGAATGTTCTCCCAAAGATGTCCGTAGTGCAGGAGGCTCTCAAACAGTGTACAAGATATCCTGCCCTATGAATGTTAGTCAGCCTCTTTCCAAGTCACCTCAGTATTTGCTCAATGAGTTTATGAACCTCACCATGGTGGCAGGGTTAAGATTATAGAAAGTCTACAACATGCAATAGGCTTCATCTAGGCTGACCTGGCCACGATCACTGCTGAGTATCCAACTTCCCAGAAGCAGTGACTAACCTTGAACCCTCAATATGGTACCATGACCTAGAGGTGCCTGTCTACCACTTGCCTGGAAGGCTGACTACATTAAATCCTTTTATCATCAAGGGGGCAGAAATTTGCTTCTCATTGGAATAGATATTTATGCTTTTGCCATCTCTGCCCACCATGCTTCTGTCAGGAATATCACTTGTAGGCTTAATGAATGCCTGATTCAGTGTTCTGGAATTTTACATGAAGTTGTTTCTAGAATTACGGTAATGCTAGTTTCTGTAATCAAAAAAAATGGTGGTTTAACACAAATAAATATCTCTTTCTTGATCATGTAATTGTCCAATGTACATGTTTCTTCTTGGTGGGTTGCAGAATTCCTTCATGTAGGGTTTAGGAGCTATCTTGTGGCTCCACTCTTCCCTAGAAACTCAGAGTTCTTAACATTCATGTGGCAGACAGGAGAAGAAAATATGGATTTCCGCCATCAGCTCTTAAAAGTCTCAGCCTGGAAATGACATCATTTCTACTCATATTCCATTGGTGATAGCTAGTTACATGGATACAAGGGATGCTGGGAAATGTAATCTACCCCAGTGTCAATTCCATGCTATATGAATACTGGGTGGACAGCTAGCCATCTAGGTCTAATGTTATCAGTCTGAAGGCAGGTAGACTGGTCATCAAATATCAGCTCATATCTTTCTTCCCATACTTACACACTTAGTGCATGTACACACATACACACACACACATTCAAAATCCCATCTAGTCACCTTATCCAGCTCAAAGTCCAGGATCTCTGGGTGATGTACAGTTCTCTCTTGCAAGTCTGGATATATCTCCTTGTGGTCCAGAACTCAAAGACAAGTATCTTCCCTCCACTAACCACCGCTCAAAATACAATGTGGAGGCAGAAACAGGACAAATACAACAAAATTCCCTTTCAGAAAACAGAGGAATAGGAGCTACATGGTAATCACTTGTTCATACCAATGATGAAATCTTGCTGGCTAGACACAGTAAAGACTGTCTGCTCCAGTGTGTGGGTGAAATTCCTTGCTTAGACCTTAATTCTGATCTCTGGAGGCATTTCCTTGTCCATTGTTCTTCCTGGTACCTGACTTCACCTTTGGAGGGTTTGTCCATGTCCATTTTCCTCCATGGTCTCATCAGAAGTGAGTATTGCTGGGTTGGCCATCCTTGGGACTATACAGCATTCACAGCTTGCTTTCAGCTAGTACAAATTTGGGAGCCTAAGACCTATTTTATATTACAAGGTGGTTTTTGGTTTTTGTTATATTTTTGCTTTTGTGTTTAGGTGGTCAGAATCATGATTTCTCTGACAATGCAATTCTCTTAAAAACAGTAGTCTTGTAATCTATTTGCTTCCAGTCAATTTTATGTGCCAGTAGCCGTACCCAGAAGTCTCTCCTAGACATAGGTCTCAATACTGCCTTATTTCTTTGTTTCTTCATCCTCATGCTCCTCTCAACTCATTTGAGGCTACCCTGAAGTACTCTGAAGCAATAAACTTGAGTACAGAGGTAATAACTTGATTTTTGAATAGACTAAGTCACTCTATGTAACTGAAATCTTAATGAAACCTTGTTTCACAAATATATTTGCATCTTAACTCCCATTGTTTGAGGCCCAGCTGACTTTTCCCATCCCTGCACAACATCCCATATCTCTTTATTATCCTTATCACCTTTAATTTCCACTTCATTAACAGATCACTAAACCAAAATCATCTCAGTGTCTGCTTGTGAGAAACTTGACCTAAGATCCTGGTGTATGTCTGTCTCCCTTTTAAGATGTAAATTTCGCCACGGCAAAGACTTTGTCTGTCATGCTCATTACTGTATCTCAGTGCCTAGACCAATATCTGGCATGTTACTTGAGGTGCTAAATAATATCTATTGATTGAAAGCATGGAATAGGCACAACTAAACATTTATTTAGTAAATGAGTGAAACAAATTTAGTGTTCTCCTTGAGAGATGTTCTGATAAACGTATTTTCTTTCATTTCATTACATTCAGTGATGGTTTACCACCCAGTAATGTTTTGGCAACCCTTGTAAATGGCACTTTGGAAACCTGCCTGGTTGGCCCATGCCCAGCCCTTGTTGAGTGAATGAACATGGTGTGTGCTTAGGACTAGGAAGAGCAGAGGACACACAATGGGAGGAAATGAGGTAAAGCAGGGCTTGCCTACTAGGTTCAGTCCAATTGGGGCAGCTCCACCATTGGCAATCAGTGTGGAGAGAGAGCTTTGCAAGCTGCCACCACCCCTTAATACAAGGAGCCTCACTTCCTTTTGGCCAAGCAAGGAAAAGGCAGGTTTCCTTGTAGAGATGTGGGAGAGAAGGGAATATGGCAGTTCTAGATGTTTCCCTCTGATAAGATTAAACTCTGGGGCCTGATGCCTGGTGCCTCTTTAGAACTTTGCAGAGGGTGGAGCAGGGCTGGGTGCAGTTAAAATTGACTAAAAATAAACGCTGAAACAGACATTGTCAGGAACAGGTGCTTCGGGGAAGTAGAGTTTGACTCCTGAAAACAAGTACCTCATAGGGCTTTGCGCGGGGAGGCGGGGCACCTGGCGGCGGCAGTGAAGTTTGCTTTCTTGCCCAAGACTTTCATCCCACCCTCCACCTCTAACACCACCACATACCACGGCCCCGCCACGGCTCTCCCCCTATTGCTTCACCACCTCCTGCCCAATATAGATTCCCGAAGCCACCACCTTCTGACACAAGGATTATAGAGTTTCTCAAAATAAGTTGTACTGAACAACTGCTGTCCCCAGAAACAGACTGAGTGGAAATTCCAAGGCCCTTGGATGGGGTCTCCCACTCCCTCGTGCTTAAGCCCCTGCCCCCGTGCCCCTGTAGGCGCCTGACCAAGAAGCAAATGGAAAGAGCAAGCCTTTCCAACCCCGTATTCCCTTTTTACATCAAAAAGAGGTTGGTCAGGTCTAGGTCAATGCATTGAAAGCCCTTTTGTAGTGTGAAACTCTTTAAATACAATGTCCTGTAAGCTCATATATAGAACTGGCCGAACTGAGCAGCCCTGATTGAATTGTGATGCAGAGAGAGATGTGTGGCTGGGCCTCACCCACTTTGCTGCATCTCAGTCTCTCCCTCCTGCGGGCCTGGAGGAGCTACAAGGATCCCTTCCATCATAGCTCAGGGAGGGAGAGTGTGAGGCCCAGACTGCCCCAGCAGGAGGGAAAACATCGAACAGAGCCAGGAACTGGAACTAAATTATACACAGGCCAATCTGCCTACCTTGTGTCAGGATTGTACCAAGGAAGCTGGGCTGAACTGAGCCTTGAAGCCTGTGTGTGTGTGTGTGTGTGCGTGTGTATGTGTGTGTATGCGTGTGTGCACATGTGTGTCCGTGTGCGTGCGTGCATGTGTGTATGTGTGTGTGCATGTGTGTATGTGTGTGTATGTGTGTGTATGTGTGTGTGCATGTGTGTATGTGTGTGTATGCGTGTGTGTATGTATGTGTATGCGTGTATGCGTGTGTGCACATGTGTGTCCGTGTGTGTGTGCGTGTGTATGTGTATGTGTGTGTGTGTGTGTATGTGTGTATGCGTGTGTGTGTGTGTGTGTGTGTGTGTGTGTATGGTGGGGGGTGCAGGTGGGGTGTCAGGTGGCCTCGGCTGAGAGGAGAGAGGCCTTCAGGGCCAGGAGCCCAGGCAGAGCCAGAGACCATGTGCACATTGTCCCAGTCCAAAGAGAACTACAGTGTTCACAGTGTCAGCATTTGCAGACAACAGTGAGGAGGCAGTCATGAAGGAACCAGTTAATGGACAACTCTGAAGGTCAGTAAGGGAAGCCTGGATTTGATCCAATAGGCAATAGGGCACCACTGTAACTTTCTGAGCAGAGGAACATCTCAGAAGAACAGCGGCTGTGCTCATGTAAGATCAGCTCTAAAGAGGCACATGTCTGGACTAGCACAAGCACTTCATGGTGTCTCTTCTTCCTTTCCATTATTTTTGCCCATCTAAGTTTAGATGCCCAAGTGTGCTGCCTAGGCTTTTGCTCAGAGGTCCAGCTTCCATCACCCAACATGAGTCCAGCCTCCATCCTGATGCTGTGGTGATTCTCCTGAAGCACAGACGTGGCACGACATGTGCTCCCTCTTCAGCTCCTTCAGTGGATCCTCACTGATTAAATTCCAACTCCTAAGTCTGCTCTCACCTCCTCCACAGTTACGCTACAGCCTCCCTTTCCAGTTTTCTCCTGGGCACATCTACCCACACCTGCCCGTCGACGCCCCCCGCCCCCCCGGCTCTCCCCACCTTTCCGGCTGATTCATGCTGCACCCTCCACCTACTCTCCTTCCCTTCTGCAGCCTCCCTTACCGTCTCTCAAGCCTGCTGTTGAAAATCTGTTCTTCTTTAAGGCCCAGTTCTAATCTCATGTCCCTTGAAAATCCTTTTAAGATCCTCTAGTCTGAAATAGTCTCTCAAGACACTGCATTTCTATCACCACTGTATCTAGTCTAGCACTTATCTGTCTGCCTAGTATCAGAGTTATTTATAAATGTCTGTTTCTCCTATTATGTTGTGCACTCTTAGCAAGCAAAAACAGAGTTGAAATAGATACTTGAATGTCCTGTATTAGCTAGCAGAGTTTATAAACTTTTGGGGGGAACAGTTCTATAGATATTTGAAAACTAAGCGCGGCCATTCTGAGCCCAGGACACTCTGAACTTTCAAGCCCCAAACACTGCCTACCCCTTGTTCTATGGTAGGTGAGGTCAGCACTAGATAAGAAATGCTGCTGAGAAGGCCAAGCATCTCCTGCACCCCTCCCAGCCCAGTGCTGTGTCCAACAGTGGATCCAGGCTGGCGATTTGGAGAAAGGCAGGACATCAGTATCCAAACACTAGGATGTGATCCACCGCACAGCTTGAGTTCCTTTGTTCCCACCCTGGATCTATAACCTGAGGCTGACATGCTGCTTAGTGTATGAAGACTTTGGAGGATGGGGGGGACACAAGCACTTAGCAATGAGGAGACTGGTTATTTAAGAGAAATAGCAGCCAGTCGAGGTCATTTATCGAGCATGCCCATACTCTGGGCTCTGGACCAGAGACTAGGGGAGACATAACCCTGAAAGATTAAGAATGATGGTTAAAAAAAAAAAGAATGATGGTTAAGTACAAGTCAGGACAGTCTGCAGCCTACAGATAGGTTGTGTTCCTGAACCACATGTGTTGAAACTTAGCATGCTTGCTTCAAATAAACTATGAAGAGGAGAATGAGGCTTTGGGTTATCCCACAAGAGCCAGTTGAACTCATAATGCAGCTAACTATAGTACCTGAACACTACAGAACTGAAGCAGCCTTTAAAATCTGACTCCAACAGGAAAAGTCATTTTGCTTTCCAATATGGGATGCTCTCTCCGCCAAGCACAGCCCTAGCCTAGGCTTGGAGGTCCTCTCCTCTGCACATGACCACTGCTGTGGCAGAAGTTCTGAGTGCCTTGGACCCTCAGCAAGTATAAATGGAAGGGAGGGAGAGTCTCTGAAGCTTCTAGTGTTTAAGTGGGTGCCTAAGTGTCTCTAGCAGCAAGGAGGAGAGGGGAATTCAAACGCTTCTGTCTGAGGTGGGAGTCCTTGGCTGGAATGGCCATCTGTATGGAATGGACATTCGCTGACTGTGATTTGTAAGCCGAGAAGAGCCTACATACTTAATTAGATGAACTGAAGAATATTAGAACTGAAAAGATATTTAAGATCAGCTAATCCACTGAGGATTTTATAGAGGAGGAAATGGACACTAAGGAAGTTAGATGACTTGCCTGTGGTTACACAAAATGACTGGCACAACCAGGCTGTGAACCCAGACCTTCCACAGGTGAGCAAGTCGTTTCACCTGAGTTCAGTTTCATCCTCTGCTAGGTGGGAATGATGATCCTTCCCCACTCCCAGGGTTGTTGGGAGGTGCGCATGAGGACATCCTTAAGAAATCTTTGTAGACTGTAAAATGCCATTCAGGTGGAAGCTACTTTTATTTCCTCTACTCCCAGCTGCCTCTCATTCCTCTCTTCAAACTTAGTGGTGCAATGAAGTGATACAGGAGCCAGGATGTGTGGAGGCAGGATACACAGAGGCAGCCCCAAGTCCTGCTGGTCTACCAGCCTAAGAAGCTGTGTGGCCTGTTAACCCTTGTCCCCTGTTTTTCCTTTCTTTTACCCTCAAAGCTGACATTTCTCTTTGGACAGGCAGTAAAAAAAATATGCTCACTCTTCTGACCCAAGCAAGAGGAGCCCAATTTCCAGGAGAAGGTTTCCAAGCTTCAAATAAGATGCGTGCTTGCAAGGGACAACACTAGAAACACCCACAGGTGCCTATCAGAATGGCACTGGGGGCCCCTTGGTGTCTCCCAGTAGGAGGCAAGAGAAAGCAGGGAGTCCTCAGCAGAAGGTCCTTGGGAAACAAGTCGCTTTCCCCCAGGTAACCCCTTTGCCCTTTTGAACATGCTCGTTTAGGGTCTGCCTATGTTCCATCCCCTTCCACTTGCAGATATTCTTGCAATAAGCTAAACACTATTTTGCAACTGCTTGCCACTGACGGGTCGCTTTTTTTTTTCAATTGCTCTATGCCACCTTCAGAAGTGTTTCATCCATTACCACTGTCCAGTTATGGGGTTCCGATTGCCAGTGGGAGCCCACACATCTGGGTGCATGTGGCTTGTAAGGAAATCCTTGCTGAGTTCTGATTGGTTGATTTTCCTTGTGACCCAGTTGATCCCAACATCTCTCTGAAGGCAGGTAATAGTAATTTCTCGGTGAAGTCACAGGGCAAATGTGTTTATCTCTTGTAAAGCATAGAACAGCTATAAGTAAAAATCATAGTGGGAGCTAACATTTCTGGTGCAGTGAATGTGCTGGGCCCTGTGATGCGCTTGTTACTTGGAAGAACTCATTTAATCTCACAATAACCCTCCGAGGTGGGTTAGCTATTATTACTCGCATTTTACAAAGGAGGAAACTGAGGCTTAAATAACTCGCCCAGAGTCCCACAGCCAGTAAGTAGAGGAAGTGGGATCTGGTAATGTTCATCTAGGTCAATGGACTTGGTCTGTGAAATTCCTGGAAAGTGACTTAAAAATAAAGGTATACTTAAACTATTGATACTTTGTTTATGAGAAGTGCTCTTATGTGCATAAAATGGAAAAATGGTCACCCTTCACTGTTCTGAGCTCAGGTCAGGACCGAGTTTACTCTGGTCTGACATGAGTCCTGCAGTCTGGGGAGGACCTTGCATGTAGCAGGCTGTAGATGGTCACCAAGTTCTGATGACAGTAGGGTCACCTCTGTATGCCAGTCTGAAGTGCCCCCAGAGGTCTGAGCTGGATCCCTCTCCGAGGTCACATGATTCTGAAAAACAAGAAATTATGGGAGAGTTCCAAGGAGCGCCCTCCTGCCCAAGGCACCCTCGCCGTTATACTTGTGGGTGCCCATCCAGTCTCCGGGCAGGAGCTGTGTGTGCTCCTGCAGGTACCGTGTCTGAGCCACGATGGCCATCGCAGCATGTGTGACAAAGCGGATACTAACCCTCCTCGCTCCCTCCTCCCCCTCTCCTGTGGCCTCCATCATCTCCCTTTCCTCTTTCAGGAGGCTCACTGAGTAGGGAACAGTCAGGAGAGGGAAGTGAACGGGACTGTGGCAGTGTCCTTGTCACCACAGCACAGCTGAAACTGGGCCTTGTCCAGCCACACTCTTAGCTCCAGCTGCCACGGCAACCACACCCTCGGCTCCGTTTCCAAGAGTCAAAGTGGTTGTCCCCAGTGACCCCTCGGGGACTGATAGAGCTGAAAACTCAGAGCGAGAGTGACTCGACAGAAAATAGACTGAGTCAGAGCTTAAAAACTATGCCTTTCTCAGCCCCTCACCCCAACTCTTTTTTTTTTTTAATAAATTTTTTTATTTATTTAATTTTGGCTGCGTTGGGTCTTCGGTGTTGCACGCGGGCTTTCTCTAGTTGTGGCGAGCGGGGGCTGCTCTTTGTTGTGGTGCGCGGGCTTCTCATTGCGGTGGCTTCTCTTGTTGCGGATCACGGCCTCTAGGTGCACGGGCTTCAGTAGTTGTGGCACACGGACTCAGCAGTTGTGGCTCGCGGGCTCTAGAGCGCAGGCTCAGTAGTTATGGTGCACGGGCTTAGTGGCTCCGCAGCATGTGGGATCTTCCCGGACCAGGGCTCGAACCCGTGTCCCCTGCACTGGCAGGCGAATTCTTAACCACTGTGCCACCAGGGAAGCCCCCGCACCCCAGTTCTGCTTCTATCTCTGTCCCTTATCCAGTAGGTGTGCAAGCTGTCTGTTCCATGCAGTGGAAGGATACCACACGTATGAAATGAAAATGTTGTGATGGTCCTTTAGGACTTCTCTGGAAAGGATCTCAGTAAACATGCCTCCGCCAAGATTTGAGGCTCTGTTAAATATTAATCCACAAAAGTGCATTTCCTCTCCTTCAACAGGGAATAGCATGAAGAAAACTCCAAATATCTAAAGATATCTGGAAAGGAGGATATTGCCAAATTACCAAACAAAAACCTTTCACTTCAAGGTGAAACTGTATCCCCCTCTCGACCCTGACCAGCCCCACCCCAGCTCTCTTACAGGTGGTCATGGAATCTGTAGGTAGGGCGGAGAGTGTCTGATGCAACCTCAGCTCTAACCTCGGACGTGATCCTCCAGGCCAAAAAGGGGCAAAAGGCAGTGAGCCCACAGTTCTGTCTTCCTGTGATCTGGAGAATTCCTCACTCTTCAGGAGATGCTGAGACCACTGAACTTCACAGACAAGTCTCCAAGATGAGAACAAGGCAGGTACCAGGGAGCCACTCAGACCACATTTTCTTCTTCTGGTGAACACCTTCTGCATTGCGGCTTGGCCCATTTCCTGGTTTGTCAGTAAAACAAGGTCAAAGTAACCAGCTCAGCCTGCATTGCCATTCTGACCTGTCCTCCAACCTAGATCTAATAAATGTACGAAATGTGAATGGAAAGGATAGATGTTAAAAACACAGGAGCAGGGACTCATGGGGCAGAGGAGAAGACTAGGGAGGGGATGAAAGGGGAAACATGGAACAGTTTAAAAGATCCTTGAATAAACCAGTAGTGATGAGGAGCCATGCACTGGGGAGTGTGACCAACTCAGTTCACTGTACCTGAGATCCAATAGAAAATAGATGAATGAATGAATAAGTAAAGTGGTGTGTCTCAGAATTAAATCCTGAGAGGGTGCTCTGGATTGAGACAAAAAGATGGCACCACTCATTCACAAAATAGACAGCCCACTGGTTATTTAAAAACTCACCCATATTGATGCCCTGGGTCTGATTTGATATATTTGAAAACATAAAAAAAATTCCCCTTGCAATTAAAATACACTGAAAAAAAGTCCAAGTTATTGCAGAAAATTCTACAACTTTTCTTCTGTCAAACGCATAGAGATATAGTAAAAATGCCAATAAAGGAAGAAATAACCATGCGTGTGCCTGGTACACAGCAAGCGCTTAATAAATATTTATTGCATAGTGTACTAATTCAGTAATGCATATCTCGTCTACTGTACGTACTATATACATACACTCTTGTGCATGCTTTATGTATATTTACTTGTATTTTTTTAAACTGATAAAATTTCCTTTATTTTCTTCATTTATATAACTCATGCAATCTTCCCTCTTTGGGGCTTTTCTTGCTTTAGTTTTTAAACTGGCATTTGCTTTCACAAAATAACCTCAAGGAACTTCCTTATTTCCCAAGCCTCTCTTCTCAGTGTATCTCAGTTCTGTTTTCTCCCTTTCCTCCTCACACATAGTCACACAACACACAGCACAATCTAGTTGCCTTTATTTAACTTTCTATAGACAGCTCAACATATACCTCTTTATCAGAATTTAACAGTTATCTGTAAAACATTAATAATGTTTTACTTATTTACTCATATATTTTATTACAAACACAATTAATCTTGTACTTAACAAGCCCAATGGGGACTTCCCTGGTGGCACAGTGGTTAAGAGTCTGCCTGCCCTCTATTTACAATAGCCAGGACATAGAAGCAACCTAAGTGTCCATCATCGGATGAATGGATAAAGAAGATGTGGCACATATATACAATGGAATATTACTCAGCCATAAAAAGAAATGAAATGGAGGTATTTGTAATGAGGTGGATGGAGTTAGAGTCTGTCATACAGAGTGAAGTAAGTCAGAAAGAGAAAAACAAATACAGTATGCTAACACATATATATGGAATCTAAGGAAAAAAAAAAAAAAGGTCATGAAGAACCTAGTGGCAAGATGGGAATAAAGACACAGACCTACTAAAGAATGGACTTGAGGATATGGGGAGAGGGAGGGGTGAGATGTGACAGGATGAGAGAATGTCATGGTCATATATACACTACCAAATGTAAAATAGATAGCTAGTGGGAAGCAGCCGCATAGCACAGGGAGATCAGCACGGTGCTTTGTGACCGCCTGGGGGGGTGGGATGGGGAGGGTGGGAGGGAGGGAGATGCGGGAGGGAGGAGATATGGGAACGTGTGTATATCTGTAGCTGCTTCACTTTGTTATAAAGCAGAAACTAACACACCATTGTGAAGCAATTATACTTCAATAAGGATGTTTAAAAAAAATAAAATAACAGTAAAGAAAACAAGTGCAAAAAAAAAAAAAAAAAA
Organism: Balaenoptera musculus; assembly: GCF_009873245.2. Classification (NCBI taxonomy): domain Eukaryota; kingdom Metazoa; phylum Chordata; class Mammalia; order Artiodactyla; family Balaenopteridae; genus Balaenoptera; species Balaenoptera musculus. The sequence continues at coordinate 107,200,977 of NC_045785.1, read as the reverse complement.
GAGTCTGCCTGCCAATGCAGGGGACATGGGCTCGGGCCCTGGTCTGGGAGGATCCCACATGCCACAGAGCAACTAAGCCCGTGGACCACAACTACTGAGCCTGTGCTCAAGAGCCCACGAGCCACAACTACTGAGACCAGGTGCCACAACTACTGAAGCCCACGTGCCTACAGCCCATGCTCCACAACAAGAGAAGCCACTGCGAATGAGAAGTCCCTGCACCCCAACGACACTTATCACAACTAGAGAGAAGCCCCCGTGCAGCAACAAAGACCCAACGCAGCCAAATAAATAAATAATTTATTTAAAAAAAACAAAAAAACAAGCCCAATGATAAAAGTCTTAAGAGAGCAACATATGGTTATTAATACATTAATACATATGTTTTTGATGGCATAAATTGTTTCTATAAAACGACTATTCCTGCAACAGATTTGAAATATGTTCAATTTTTTAAAATACTTGTATGTACTGTATTACACAAAATGGGTGATTTATAGGAATTCTAAGACTATTTTCAAGAACACAAGGTAAAAAATGCTTCTCAATAGAACTTCTTGCCTGTTACCTGTCAATATCTAAAATATGGTTTTCATAATTACTGAATGTCTGCCTATTCATTGGCTTGGCTAGTCAGCTGAGAGCCACACCCCATTGAGTCCTGGGGGAAATATACTTAAATATTTTAAGTAAAGCAATGCCTTACAACAGTACTTGATTCTCCTCAATATGGCCTAGCATGCTGGTCTCATCTTCAATTTTTCACCTTTGTCCTCCCTTCAGGTCCAGCCACCTCTGACTATGAATGTTCACAGCCTGGAATGCCCTGACTAATTTGGCTGAAACTTACTTCAAGGTCCAGCCTCCATGCCACTTCCTCTGTAAGGTGGCCTCAATTACCATGACAGAATTAATCATTCTCTTCTCTGTGTTGCTTGGTGCTCCCGTGGCACTTTTCACCCACTGATGTGAAAGTCACATATTTCCCTATGTGGCTTCTCCTTTGGCTTCAGAATTCCTTGAAGACCAGGATCAGGACTTATTTGGCATTATATTCCCCCACAGGGCTTGGCATATGGTAGATAGGCAGTAAATATTTGTTGAATAGATTTATTAAGGCATTTCTGGTCTGCATTCAACATCTCTTTTTTTTCTTTTTTAATTTATTTTAATTTATTTATTTTTGGCTGTATTGGGTCTTCGCTTCTGTGCGAGGGCTTTCTCTAGTTGCGGCAAGTGGGGGCCACTCTTCATCGCGGTGCGCGGGCCTCTCACTATCGTGGCCTCTCTTGTTGCGGAGCACAGGCTCCAGACGCGCAGGCTCAGTAGTTGTGGCTCACGGGCCCAGTTGCTCCGCGGCATGTGGGATCCTCCCAGACGAGGGCTCGAACCCGTGTCCCCTGCATTGGCAGGCAGATTCTCAACCACTGTGCCACCAGGGAAGCCTCCATCTCTTTTTATACCTCTGCTAACTACGATGCCCAGCAGGTACAGTCCAAGCCGACCCCAGCCTCAAGAAGCAGAAGCTGAATGTCCTAACTCCTTTGTTGGGTCGGCTCCCTCGGCAGCAGTGAGCACCCTCTAGCTCCCGCAATCTTCTTTTTCAGTTTCTCTTTTCTGCTCATCTCTCTTCTGTGTTTCCCCGGAAGTGAGAATAGGAACAAAACCTCTAATACACACTGTATAAAAAGGCTTAACCTCCTAAAAAATATTTCTGTAGAAATGCAGTTAAGCTACATCTTATATACCTCTGTAGCTCACCCTGCAATGCCTAGCACAGTTCTTGGCTCAAAAAATATTTCATCAGCTGATACATGGTTTTATTAAAGATATAAAATACCAGGGAACTTCAGATATTTAAGATAGTAAAAATGATTCATTATTAGGATATCATTTTTGCTGGGTACGTTAGTGGGGTTAGGAGATTAAGTGCCTGAAAACTCTGTGCCTGCTCTATTACTGCCCCCATAAGCTACTGGGAGACTTGGCATATGCTACTGTGGTTAGCAAAACTTGTTTCATAAACTCAGTAAAGATAGACTTCAACTCAACCCATGAGAAAGTAACACCAATTTTGAATGACAGCATCAAAATGGCTGGAGGTTGACTGTACTGTGCACAGAACCACAGGCAGCCCCTCCAAGCCTCTTCTGGCTGGATCTCCAGCCTCCAGCATTCCAACTCAGCAGCCACACAGGGATGTCACAGGTTTAGAACATTTGTGGAATAGAAGGGACTTTAGAGATCATCTAGTCAATTTTTCCCAGCCCAGAGAACTTAGACTCTCAGGAATACACTAAAGGGACAATGGGAGAGCCAGAGCTATTTTCAATACTTCAAAAAGTCCAGTGGAATTCATGCACTTACTAAGAATCCTATGACAAAAGCTCTCTCTTTCTTAAAAAGTAATTAATTAATTTATTTTTGGCTGCGTTGGGTCTTCGTTGCTGCGCGCAGGCTTTCTCTAGTTGCGGTGAGCGGGGGCTACTCTTCGTTGCGGTGCGCCGGCTTCTTATTGTGGTGGCTTCTCTCGTTGAGGAGCACGGGCTCTAGGCACGCAGGCTACAGCAGCTGTGGCTCACCGGCTCTAGAGCGCAAAGTGGCGCACGGGCTTAGTTGCTCTGTGGCATGTGGGATCTTCCTGGACCAGGGCTCGAAACCCGTGTCCCCTGCATTGGAAGGCGTATTCTTAACCACTGCACCACCAGGAAAGCCCGACAAAAGCTCTCTTTAAAAGTCTGATTTATGTTTGCTTTTCATTAAGCTTTGTCAGTTCTGTGTTATCAAACTCTCTCTTGCTGTTTAAAGTCTCTGATTAATTACATACGGAGAAATAAATCTTTAAAACTCAGGGGTTAGGGGAGGGGGAGATCAAATCTTTCAAAACATGAAGTCCGTGCAGAGAGAAGCAATAAAAGAGGTCCGTGGCAGTGAAAAGTTTGCAAACTACTGACCTCATCCAACACTCTCACTTTCCGACCCAGGGAAGGAAACCGAGCTGGAGAGTTTTGCCTGGATCACACAGCAGGCTGGTGACAGAGTCGGGGTGAACCAGACCTCTCTTTCCTGGACCAGTGCTTTTAGGGTTCCTACACTGTAGCATTCTCAGTTCCTTGCCCCGAATCTGTCTTTGCTTCCTGATTTCCTAATATCACTGGATGGCACAGGGAGGAAGGAGCACGCTGCACCCAGAGGGAAGGAGACCAAGAAGAGTCCCAAGAGAAGGAAAAGCTGGAGACTAGCGACCCCCACTGCTCAGTCTGTGATGAGAAGTGCAAGTGTTCTGGGCAAAGGACCTCAGGACAGGAGCTCAGGAGGACAGCGAGGAAGGCTGACGGAGGTGGCTGAAGGAAAGTACACTGGACAGGAATAAAAGATAAAGATGGCTCTGTTTTCTGGAGGCCAGGCCTTCCTTATGAAAGGGGCATCGAGCATGTGAGACACTTACTCCACTCGCTTGTGATGGCAAATCATTGGCCCTGTTGTGTAGGATGAGCAAGAACATGGTTTAGTAGAGACCCAGGAAAGACAAAGGGAAATAAAGGCAAAAATGCAGAATCGCCACTGATTGTGTAGGGGACACACTTGCCTATTGAGATTTCCCTGGTCTCCTCTCCCATTGTACCTATTGCCTGTCTCCATAGCTCACTTAGTAATAACAAACACTTAGATACAGTCTATTCTAGGCCACTCACTCTAGCCTCACAATGACCCTAGAAGTAGGTATTATTATCCCCATTTTATTGATGAAGAAATGGAAACAGAGAGAGGTTAAGAAATTTGCCCAAGTCTCACAACTAGTAAGTGGCAGAGCTGGGATTTAGATCAAGCAGTCTGGCCCGAAGTCTGCACTCTTAACCACTTGCTATATAATTAACACCCCCTGTTGAAATGTTCCTTTTCCCTCTCAGTCTCCGACTGTGAATTCCTGAAGGTCAGGAACTTGGTTTTACTCATTATTGTATCCACTCTCCTTAGTCAACTGTCTGACATATGGTATATTCTTAAATGTTTGTTAAACTGAACCGAAATCCCCCTCTTTGTCTTCAAATCCTCCATATTTCTAAGATTCCAGTAGGTCCCCTAGCTGACATAGATTTTATTCGACCATCTCCACCCCAATCCCTACTCACCCAACAGGCTTCTTCTCATGAGCAGTGCCCCCACTTAGACTACTTTTATTTCTCCTTCCCTCACATCCCTAAATTCTACAGGGCCTCCCATTTGACAAGATTCTACACTCAGCAATCAGAAATATTAATTTGTTCTAATATTAACAGCTTATAACTTGTTGCCTCTCTTAGTGGGATTTCCTAACCCAAATGGAGAAACACAAATTCATTAATTCAGACAATTCAACAATTCTTTACAGTCTGATTCATGGAAGATTAGGGCAAGGCAGGATTTTAAAGGTCATCATGTTCAGTCTCCTCATCCTACAAAGGAAGAATCTGAGTCCTGGAGGGGGAAGTTACTGGTTCTCCATCACGCTGCCAGTTAGAAGCAGAGCCAGCTCTCTTTACTGATGGATAGGAAATGGTCCTTCCCTTCAAGGACTTTGTGATGGAAAGATTGCTGCAGGTACTAGTAGGGGTGGTGTTGGGAGTAGAAAGACCTTCTCAAATCATTCCATGTAGGTGACCACCTACTTGGTTGTCCTCTGCTTTGGACACCTAGTGGTGGTTCCTAGCAATCTGGTCCAGAGTTGGGGAGCCTGCAAAAGTAAGGAAGCTGTGATAACAGCTAGAAGCCAAATATTGCAAGGACCTCACTTAATGTGTGCTTATGGTTTCAGTACAAGTAGCAGCAACTTTCTGCAAACTCATTTTAAGATCTTTGAATTGACAGAACAGATCAAGAAGCAGGCGTTTATTTGTTTCAAGTCTTGGGTTTTGGGGAACATTTCAATTGAGTAGGTTTTTATTTTAGCTAGTCCTCTCTGTTGGCTCCCTGTAAAATGCTGTTTTTCTTCATGGCTCCATTCCTGTCTTTTCACTTATACACTTTTCCTGACTGATCTCATCCATTCTCATGGCTTCAGCTTCTGACTTGGCCCTCAAATCCTTACCAACCGGCAGTTTTCTCCCCTGAGCCCCAATCACTATATTGAATGCTTTCTGGACATCTTCACCTGGGTGACCCACAGTCTATTAGACTCCATAACTTTTAGGAAGTCTTCATCAATCCTTTTCTCCAAGGCCTACCCTATACCTACTACTCCAGGTTGATCAATATCCTGTGATGTACTCTCATAGCACTCTGTGCCTACAATTTATTATTACCGATAATAGTGGTGAGGGTCAATTTTATGTTTCAACTTGACTAAGCTATGATGTGCCCAGATATTTGGTCAAACATTCTGGGTGTTTCTGTGAGGGTGTTTTGGGATGAGATTAATATTTAAATCGGTAGACTGAGTATAGCAGATTGCCCTCTATAATATATGTGGGCCTCATCAAATCAGTTGAAGTTCTTTTTTTTTTTTTTAAGGTCCTCCATAATCTTTATTTATTTTTTTTTAATTTAAAAAAAAAATCTATTGTAGTATAATTGCTGTACAATGTTGTGTTAGTTTCTGCGGTATAACGAAGTGAATCAGCTATATGTATGCCTATATCCCCATATCCCCTCCCTCTTGCGTCTCCCTCTCACCCTCCCTATCCCACCGCTCTAGGTGGACACAAAGCACACAGCTGATCTCCCCGTGCGATGCAGCTGCTTCCCACTAGCTAGCTATTTTACATTTGGTAGTGTATATATGTCAGTGCCACTCTCTCACTTCGTCCCAGCTTACCCTTCCCTCTCTCCATGTCCTCAAGTCCATTCCTATGTCTGCGTATTTATTCCTGTCCTGCCCTTAGATTCATCAGAACCATTTTTTTTTTTTAGATTCCATATATATGTGTTAGCATATGGCATTAGTTTTTCTCTTTCTGACTTACTTCACTCTGTATGACAGACTCTAGGTCCATCCACCTCACTAAATAACTCAATTTCGTTTCTTTGTATGGCTGAGTAATATTCCATTGTATATATATGCTACATCTTCTTTATCCATTCATCTGTCAATGGACACTTAGGTTGCTTCCACGTCCTGGCTATTGTAAATAGAGCTGCAATGAATATTGTGGTACATGACCCTTTTTGAATTATGGTTTTCTCAGGGTATGTGCCCATGAGTGGGATTGCTAGGTCATATGGTAGTTCTATTTTTAGTTTTTTAAGGAACCTCCATACGGTTCTCCATAGTGGCTGTATCAATTTACATTCGCACCAAGAGTGCAAGAGGGTTCCCTTTTCTCCACACCCTCTCCAGCATTTATTGTTTGTAGATTTTTTGATGATGGCCATTCTGACCAGTGTGAGGTGATACCACACTGTAGTTTTGATTTGCATTTCTCTAATGATTAGTGATGTTGAGCATCCTTTCATGTATTTGTTGACAATATGTATATCTTCTTTGGAGAAATGTCTATTTAGGTCTTCTGCCCGTTTTTGGATTGGGTTTGTTTTTTTGATATTGAGGTATATGAGCTGCTTGTATATTTTGGAGATTAATCCTTTGTCAGTTGCTTCATTTGCAAATATTTTCTCCCATTCTGAGGATTGTCTTTTCGTCTTCTTTATGGTTTCCTTTGCTTTGCAAAAGCTTTTAAGTTTCATTAGGTCCCAGTTGTTTATTTTTGTTTTTATTTCCATTTCTCTAGGAGGTGAGTCAAAAAGGATCTTGCTGTGATTTATGTCAAAGAGTGTTCTTCCTTTGTTTTCCTCCAAGAGTTTTATAGTGTCTGGCCTTATTACATTTAGGTCTTTAATCCATTTTGAGTTTATTTTTTGTATGATGTTGGAGAGTGTTCTAATTTCATTCTTTTACAAGTGGCTGTCCAGTTTTCCGAGCACCACTTACTGAAGAGGCTGTCTATTCTCCATTGTATATTCTTGCCTCTTTTATCAAAGATAAGGTGACCATATGTGCGTGGGTTTACCTCTGGGCTTTCTATCCTGTTCCGTTGATCTATATTTCTGTTTTTGTGCCAGTACCGTACTGTCTTGATTACTGTAGCTTTGTAATATAGTCTGATGTCTGAGAGTCTGATTCCTCCCCCTCTGTTTTTCTTTCTCAAGATTGCTCTGGCTATTTGGGGTCTTTTGTGTTTCCAACAAATTGTGAATTTTTTTCTTCTAGTTCTGTGAAAAATGCCATTGGTAGTTTGATAGGGATTGCATTGAATCTGTAGATTGCTTTGGGTAGTAGAGTCATTTTCACAATGTTGATTCTTCCAATCCAGAAACATGGTATATCTCTCCATCTGTTTGTATCATCTTTGATTTCGTTCATCAGTCTTATAATTTTCTGCATACAGGTCTTTTGTCTCCTTAGGTAGGTTTGTTCCTAGGTATTTTATTCTTTTCGTTGCAGTGGCAAATGGGAGTGTTTCCTTATTTACTCTTTAAGATTTTTCATCCTTAGTGTATAGAAATGCAAGAGATTTCTGTGCATTAATTTTGTATCCTGCTACTTTACCAAATTCATTGATTAGCTCTAGTAGTTTTCTGGTAGCATCTTTAGGATTCTCTATGTATAGTATCATGTCATCTGCAAACAGTGACAGCTTTACTTCTTCTTTTCCGATATGGACTCTTTAATTTCTTTTTCTTCTCTGATTGCTGTGGCTAAAACTCCCAAAGCTATGTTGAATAATAGTGGTGAGAGTGGACATCCTTGTCTTGTTCCTGATTTTAGAGGAAATGGTTTCAATTTTTTGACACTGAGAATGATGTTGGCTGTGGGTTTGTCATATATGGCCTTTATTATGTTGAGGTAGGTTCCCTCTATGCCTACTTTCCGGAGAGTTTTTATCATAAATGGGTGTTGAATTTTGTCGAAAGCTTTTTCTGCATCTATTGAGATTATCATATGGATTTGTCCTTCACTTTGTTAATATGGTGTATCACATTGACTGATTTCTATATACTGAAGTATCCTTGCATTCCTGGGAAAAACCCCACTTGATCATGGTGTATGATCCTTTTAATGTGCTGTTGGATTCTGTTTCCTAGTATTTTGTTGAGGATTTTTGCATCTGTGTTCATCAGTGATATTGGCCTGTAGATTTCTTTTTTTGTGACATCTTTGTCTGGTTTTGGTATCAGGGTGATGGTGGCCTCGTGGAATGACTTTGGGAGTGTTCCTCCCTCTCCTATATTTTGGAAGAGTTTGAGAAGGATAGGTGTTAGCTCTTCTGTAAATGTTTGATAGAATTCGCCTGTGAAGCCATCTGGTCCTGGGCTTTTGTTTGTTGGAAGATTTTTAATCACAGTTTCAATTTCAGTGCTTGTGATTGGTCTGTTCATATTTTCTATTTCTTCCTGGTTCAGTCTCGGAAGGTTGTGCATTTCTAAGAGTTTGTCCATTTCTTCCAGGTTGTCCATTTTATTGGCATATTGTTGCTTGTAGTAATCTTTCATGATCCTTTGTATTTCTGCAGTATCAGTTGTTACTTCTCCTTTTTCATTTCTAATTCTATTGATTTGAGTCTTCTCCCTTTTTTTCTTGATGAGTCTGCCTAATGATTTATCAATTTTGTTTATATTCTCAAAGAACCAGCTTTTAGTTTTATTGACCTTTGCTATTGTTTCCTTCATTTCATTTTCATTTATTTCTGATCTGATCTTTATGATTTCTTTCCTTCTGCTAACTTTGGGGTTTTTTTTGTTCTTTCTGTAATTGCTTTAGGTGTAAGGTTGGGTTGTTTATTTGAGATGTTTCTTGTTTCTTGAGGTAGGATTGTATTGCTATAAACTTCCCTCTTAGAATTGCTTTTGTTGCATCCCATAGGTTTTGGGTCGTCGTGTTTTCATTGTCATTTGTTTCTAGGTACTTTTTGATTTCCTCTTTGATTTCTTCAGTTATCTCTTGGTTATTTAGTAGTGTGTTGTTTAGCCTCCATGTGTTCGTATTTTTTACAGATTTTTTTTTTTTTTTTTTAGAGGTGAAGGTAGGGTGCAGTGGGCAGCTTAATTTTTTTTTTTCCACACACACACACACTGTATTTTATTTTTACAAGAGATAAATAGACTGACACCAAGCATTGTACATGGATGACCACAACAAAAGCAACAATGATTGCAATTACCAAACATGAAACACACTCATACTATGTCTGAAGTTCTTAATAGACAAAAAGCTGCCCCTCTCCCAAGTAGGGGAGAATTCTCCTGCCTGATGGCCTTTAAACTGGGACATCACTTTTCCTGGTTCTACAGCAGCCTGCTGGCTTTGGGACTTGAATGGGGACATCGATGCTGCAGATTTTGGACTTGCCAGCCTCCATGGTCACCTGAGCCAATTCCTTACAATAAATTTCATATATTCTATTGATTCTGTTTCTCTGGAAAACCCTGGCTAATACAATAGTGAGAGTTATTTATTGCCTTGTTTTACTATGTGCTATAAGCACAAACACATCCTAACTGCACTTAACATTCTCTACAACCATAGTGGCAGGTATTTATCTTATAGATGAGGAATCAGGTTCAGCATGGGATACTAAGTGTCCAATGTACTCTCATTCCAAAGTCCAGCACTAGGTTGCAGTGAAGGACTCTTCAATTTTCTGGTTACCTGTGTGTCACTTTCACTGAACTGGAGGTTTCCTTTCCTCTCTCTGCATCACTCAAATTCATTAAATCCTAAAAAAGAATATTTTACCTTTTCATCCAAGCTGCTTATGACAGATATTCCAGTCATCTGAGGAAGAGAAGTTAGGGAAAGTGGTAGAGAGCACTAGAGGCCCTAAATTTTTGGTATGCTGTAACATGTTACCACAGAACTCTAAATATAAAGTGATGGAAACGTCCCACGACCAACATTCTCAGCACAATGCTTCATTCCTACTAATGTCTTCCTTGCCAAGATTTTCAAGTCTGTCCATTAATTAACTTTTAAATTTTAACCCTGAGAACTCTAGTTTTATGATGAAAGTCAGTGGAAAATAGAAGGAGCTTCATTCATTTATTTATTTATCCATTCATATCTATTGAGTCACTACCATTTGTAAGTATTGGGCTAGGCATTAAGGTTGACAAATATTTCTAAATTATTGATACAGGTAGATCTCTTTTAACGAGAGTATATGTTTCTATATGTTACCAGGCATACTTTATTTTCAGAAATAGAAATGAAATGAGATGTGCTATACAAATACAAGATATGTTTTTTAGGAAATTTGAAGACATCGAAGGTTTTTGAGCAGTATCTGAAGTCTGGCAGCATTCTGCAGAATGAATTAGAGAAAAGAGAGAGAAACTGACGGCAGGGACATAAATTAAGAATTGCAATAAGTTGGAGAATGTTGTAATTAGGCAACAAGTTAATCATGTTCTGGCCTCAGGTACTGAAAGCAGAAATGAAAAGGAGGTGGGGTGGGTGAAAAAGTATTGCAAAGGAAGATTTGGCAAGATGTGGTGACTAGCAGATGTTAAGGGAAGGAAGACAAAGTGACTCTAGGAGTTTGAGTATGGGTGACTAGTAGAATGGAACTTTGGAAGGAGGGAATGGTTTGGTGGCAAAAACCCTGTTTCAGATACACTGAGTGTGTGGGAATGTGGTCTCTGGGAGGAGCTGCCCGGTGGGAGATTGGTGAGGTGAAATGTAGGATTACCCAAACCATGTCTTCCTCTTCCGTTCAATTACCCCTTTAGTTGATTCACAAGAATACTATACAGTCATTTAAAATGATGTACTTGGAAATATATTTATGTATTAACATGAAATGAAGTTTGCACATTAAGTGGAAAAGAGTAAATAGAAAAGTCTGGAAGAGCTTACCCCAAATGTTAACAGTGGTTGCCTTTGGGTGGTAGGATTATGGTGATTTTTTCCCCCCTTCTTTATGAATGGCATTGTTAAACATTTGGCATAAATATGCTATTTTGCCCTCATCTGAGACCAGTCCCAGATCAAGGACTGAATGAGCTCTGCTGTTCCCTTTAGTCCGTGTGGCTCACATCCTCCTGGGCTGGTGTCTGAGAGCTTCCCACAACTCTCCCCCTGAAGGACATTCCCACCCTGCTCACGGGGCAGCCAACAAAACTGCAGTGGCCACAGCTCAGCCAGCCTCCACATCAGTCCCCTCCCTGATGGCAAATCTCCCCACGCGCAATGTGTGGCTGGGACATCGTTGGGGCTGTCATCTTAGGAGGCGGCCTTCTCTTTGAAGAAGTCAGGCTAAGAAGCCACGTGAGAAGAAGTGGTGAGGGGAGCTTTGATCCTGTCGGAACACAGGAAGCTCAGAGCCTGTTTCTCCTGAATGAGCAACGAGACCTCTCAGTGGCCTCAGGTGGCCCTGCCCAATCTCTCTTCTCTCTCCCCATTACCCAAGAACTCTCTGAGTGTGGAAGACTTTCCCCAGGCCTTCCTGATGCAACAGAATGAGCGCGGGATGGGCACCAAAGCACGAGAATTTGCATTCTTGCTCCACCACCTCCTAATCGAATGTGTGCCAGGCACTGTCACTCTATGTGTATTAACTCATTGAATCCTCACGCCACCCCTAAGAATCTGGTGACGATTACGTTACTGTTTCTCCTGGCCCCAGAGAACTGCTGAGTTCTCCCCTCACCCTGACCTTCTCTCTGGCTGCAACCCTACAATGCTCCTCCATCTCAGCTAAGCTCCTGCCAAAACTGTCTCTAGCTTCTCGCTCAAGTTTGCTTCTCATCCCACTGCAATCCTCTTCCCTCCAACTGCATTGGTAGAGTCCCTCAGTAATCTTCAGGCTGCCAACTTCTATGTATATTTTTCCTCATTTTACATCATCTCTCTGTGCATTTGATTAAGTTGACCAGTATCTCTTATTTGGCTTCCAAGATATTCTCTGTTCCCCCACACTCCCTCGCCCTATATTATGAACCTTGTTGAGACTCCACGTCTCTAGGAAACCATCTCGGATTCCTGCCTACCTTCTGTCGAGCCAATGACACCCTCTTCTGTGTTACCTCTGGACCTTGCACATGTCCTCTTTGTTATACTTATCACATTACATTATAATTTGTTGACCTGTGTCCCCTATTAGGCAGAGTGCTCCTTAAGGGCAGAAATCATACTCCATTTCTCTATTCTAAGTATTTAATACATAATAGGTCCTCAATAAATTGCTTATTAAATAAATAACTGAGTAAATTGATGAGAACGGCCAGGCACACAAATAGCTCATTTAATAAATTTGCTAAGGAAAGCCAAAAGGTGGTTGGAAACAGGAACAAATGGTAGAGAAATGTGGTTTTGCGTGTGTGTTCGTTTTATTTGGGGGGTGGCTAAGACCTGAGAAAAAGTGGCCCTAGGAGAGAGAAGAGGTTTTTAGGATAGGGGAGAGCTAATCATGTTTGCAGACTGAGGGGGAAAGCCCGTGGTAAAGGAAGAAGCAAGGAATGGGTTTGGGGAAAAGGCTGAACAAGGGTTTGTGAAGAAAATCAGGATGGGCCCCAAAGCATAGGTGGAAGGATTAGCCATGGACAGAGGAGAAGCCAGGGCTGTCCCCTCACCAGCTCGACCCTGCCCTTCTCAGCGGCCACCGGCTCCTTTACCAGCCCCCTCAGCTGGGGCTCCCACCTCCTCAGGCACCAGCTTGTCTGCTACCACCTCAGCTGCCTGCACCGCCAAGACCCAGCACGGGGGTAGCAGGTGGTGCTTCTCTGCTCGGTAATTCCTGAGCTCTACTGGCACGGTAGCCATCAGATGCTAATATTTCCTCTCTTCGACCACAGAACAAGGCCTTGATTCTCTTACAGCCACCCTAACCCCAGAATGCCTTCCTTTGACTTCCTCCTACTTATTATCGTTCCCTCCTTAGCTCTTAGGCCTGACAGTCAGAAAACATTGTGGGAAATATATACTGGGCATGAAATATATACTGGGCATGAAACGGTCAAAGAAAACTCTTAGTGTGTGTGTGTGTGTGTGTGTGTGTGTGTGTGTGTGTGTGTGTGAGAGAGAGAGAGAGAGAGAGAGAGAGAGACAGAGACAGAGAGAGAGAGAGGGAAAGAGAGAGAGAGACAGTGGTGTTGGGGGGGTGGGTTCTAATGGTGAAGAATTTGTTTTTAGCTCAGATCTCAGTCAGGAAGTTATTCACTCCAGCAAAGGCACTAAATAGATTGGGTTAGAAAACAAAGATGGGTCACTGAATGCTCAGAGAAGTGTAAAGAGCCGTCTGGATCTGCAGCCTCTTGCAATTTAAGAGTGAGAAGCTGCTCCAGAATAATAATCAGGGTAGGCAGACAGGATTTTACAGAACTTTATATCCAATTATTCATTTGACAAATATCTGAGTGCTAACTATATGCCTGGCACTGTGCTAGACACTTAGAGGTAGAACACTCAACAAAACAGATCAAAATCACCACCCTCGAGGAACTTACATCTAGTGTGGGGAGACCAAAAATAAACATCTGAAATAGGTAAATGATACGGTGTGTTTGAAGATGATGAGTACTATGGAAATCCATAGACTCCAGCATGGCCCCTAGTGATCCCACCTCCTGGAAACACAACTTGTGTTTCCTCCCACACTAAATAGGTCTGGCCTGTGAGACTGATTGGATACTGCAGAAATGATGGCATGTGACTTCCAAGGCTAGGTTATAAAAGACATTGCAGCTTCGGCCTGGCTGTCTCTTAGATTGCTTGTTCTGGGGTAGCGGTTGCCATGTCATGAGGCATACACTCAAGCAGCCCAGGGAGAGGTCCACGTGGGAGGAAACTGAGGCTTCCTGCCAACAGCCATGTGAATAAACCATATTAGAAATGAAGCTTCCAGCCCCAGTCAAGTCTTCAGATGACTGCAGTCTGGGGCGACATGTAACTTACAACCTCATAGGAGATCCCAGCCAGAACCACCTAGAACTCCCTAATTCCTGACCCACAGAAACTGTGAGAGATAAGACATTTCTATTGTTGCTTGAAGCTACTAAGTTTGGGGGTTACACAGTTACTGTGTAACTATTACTGTTACACAGTAACAGTTAATACTATTATTAACTATTAGTAATTGTTATATAATAGTAATAGTTATTACTGTTATAATAGTTACTGTGTAACTATTACTGTTACACAGTAATAGTTGACTAATAAAAAAAAAGTCAGGAGTGACAGCAGGTGGGATGGCGGTGCAATTTTAAATAGGATGGTCAGGGTACACCTCGCTTCAAAGGAGACACTTGAGCAGAGATTTGAAAAGCGGTCTGGGAAATAGGCAGGCAGATATCTGGGGAAGAGCATCATGGGCAGAGGAAACAGCCAGTCCAAAGCCTTGAGGAGAAAAAATTCTTGGAGGATTTGAGGCACAGTTAAGGACTGTGTGGCTAGAGTGGAGAAAGAGGGGGAGAGAAGTTGGTGATAAGGTTGGAGAGGTAATGAGGGAGGGGCAGTGGCTGATCATGAGAAATGAAAAATGACTATTGGATTTAGCTCCATAGAAGTCACTGTTGACCTTGATAAAAGTAGTTTCAGTGAACTAATGGAGATGAACGCCTGCTTGGAGTGGGTTTCCAAGATAATGGGAGAAAGGAATTGGAGGCAGCAACTCTTTCAAGGAGTTTCAAGGGGAAAAGAGAAATGCAATGTAGCTGCAGAAGAAAGTGGGTCAAGAAAAGATTTATTTTTCAGATGGGAGAAATAATAGCATGTGGGCATGCTGATGAGAATGAGCCAGTGACAGTGGATGATGGGGAGAAGTGCCGGAGTGACGTGCTTGAGTAGGTGAAAGGGGATGGGATTGAAGGCATACGTGGAGGAGCTGGACTTACAGAGGAGACAGAGGGCTCATCTTAGGAAAGGTCGGAAGGCAGAATATGAAACAGGTACTGGAGGAGGGCAGATGTCATGGTGGGAGGCTGTGGCAGTTCTCGTCTGATTATTTCTCTTTGCTCATTGGAGGAAGTCAAAGATTATAGTAGCAATACAATGATAAAAACTGTGTATAAAATGAACCAGCATATAACAAAGATAGAATAAAGGCCCCAGCAGAAGAAAAACACATCTCAGTACAGTCTGTTGTTTAGAAACAATGGCATGGAACATAGAAGAGAATCTACAGAACTGGGATAACAGAATTACGACTTCAACAAGAACACAGGGGATTCTCTCAGCCAGACCTAAGGACTTTTACCAGTTCCTTAGATAGTCTCCTTAAAACCTTCATAGTTTACATATGCACTTACGTGTGAGTTAGCCATATGGTAAGATGTATAAAGTTTTAATTGCAGAATGTGAGTTATATCATTCTTAATTTTCGCATCTTCATCAAGACCTAAGGTAAAAAGATATTTTTTTAGGTCTTGCTATAGAAAGATATCTGGATTGGGTGGATCTTACCTGATTTTGGAGTCAACATGTGGGTGTCCAAAGTTCTTGTCCTGAGGTTTTACCAGGAAGATATACTATACTCTATATCATCATATAATGTTATGCTCAAAATCATCCCTCCAACTCACCCAAACTGCATCCTTGGATTGAATTGGTACCCTTGTCTGTCCCTTTCCTCCAGTTAAAATGTTTTAGTTTGGGACATTCAAATGTATCCTTCTTACTGCCTGCAATTATTAAAATGAGGACCAATCATTAGCTCTGACTGGTCCTGGTCCCCTCTCCCTTTGGGTTCATTAAGCCCACATTCAAACAGAACCCATGGCCAGATGCCCTAAGTGCTCTGACATGCTTTGTTATGCTTGAGCTCCCTAAACAGGCAAGCAGCTCAGCTCTTCCGTCCTGGACACTCCCACACCCTTTTGTTCCATAAACTGAGGGGAGGATAATTCTTTTTTATTAAGACCCATCTAGGATAAGTTAAATAGCCTGCTGATTTCCCCCGAAATACCATGAGTTATCTTCAAGTCTCCTTAGGTAGCACTGAGGGAGGTTGGTGGAGAAAGAGGCAGGGGGAGTGTTTGACTCATGTTTGAGAATTGTTCTACAATAAAGAGATTAAAAAAAAAAATAGATCCCTTCTGTATGTGACTTTCATTCAAACACAAAGCTTCTCTTTAAGTAAAAAAAAAAAAATCCTATTATGCTTACAATTGTGCATTACCAAAAGCCTCAAATTAAATTGCAAGAGAATTGAGAAAATAGGACTATTAAAATATTTGACTCATTTACTGGAGTTGAGTGAGGAGGAAAAAAGACTGTTCCAGCTTCCTCCTACCTTCTATCCCCCTCTCTCCCCCCCCACTCTCTTCCTCTGTCTGTCTCTCACATTTTGACAGGGGAAACAGCTTTGGAGAATGATATGAGGGGACCTAGGGAACGTGATCCTGCCATGGCTTTAACTGGCTGCCATATTGACCCTCAGATGGAGTGCAGAGTTTGTCCTCTATCCTGCTCTATTCCTCCTTTTCATATCATTCCAATTGGAATCATCCATTGTACATGCATTGAGTTCCTACTATGTCTAAAGCACTATGGAAAGACGCAGTCTCCTTAGAAGGAAAAATTACACATGAAATAAGTAAAGCACTAGATTTTAAAAGTCTATACACTTAAAGACACCATATTATGTTATGAGCGGAAGACAGAGGAGAACTAAGATTTTTCCTTTGCCTCCTATTTTCCAGGCACAGAGCTACAGGATTTATAATCTCTCATTTACTCTTCACATTAAAACCATGACATAGATACAGCTCACTTTTACAGTTAGTGGGAAAAAGTTTTGGGAAGGATGAAGAACTCACCCAAGGCTGCACAGATGGTAAGGAAAAAGACGTCACTTTCAATGAGAACAGATGAATATGCCAGAATTTTAAGGATCGACAGGAAGGAGAGGGGAGAGCAACCTAGGTTGAGCTGAGGAATTCCTGGAGCCAGCTGTAAGCAGTGCAAGGCTTCTGTCAGGGAACAAAGTCAAAAGTCCATTATTTATCCCATAATGGATCCTACCCACAGTGCGACATCCATTATGGGATAAAGTCCTGCCCTTGCTGGAAAACACAGAATCACTAGATCCAGGACTTGTGAGGGAGAAGAGTCTCAAACTCACCACCATCCAACATCTATTAAAATCTAGACCAGCAGATCTTACTGAACTGGTCCCCTGGAGAACTGCTTTTACTGAACTGAGCTTTGGTATGGTCACCCCAAACGAATTCCATCACAGTGTAGACCATTAGAATTGTTGAGGAACTCCCCTGTCACATTATATAAGATCTTCTTTATGAGCTTGAGAAAAATTTTCTTTCTGGTTTTAGGAATAAGTTGAATATACATATATATTCCTGATATCTATAACCTATCAAGAATGGGTTGTTATGGCTTGTTTTTACCTCATGACCCCTGTGAGCTGGGCAGTCGGTTAGCTCCTCTCTTTCTGATTGATCTCCAGAAAGCTTGGACCAACTGGCAGCCTACCAGCAGCTAAGAGCTGGGACTCTTAGGGATCTATATATATTTGTATCCCCCTTATTCCCCATCCTTATTTTTCCTTTCTTTTATTAATCTGCTTTTAATTTAATTTAATATTTTACATAAATTTAGTATCTTATCTTGATCAACTGTATCTCTATGAGCATCTTAAATCCTTTTTCAGAACAGGGGAGAGAAGGAGGAAAGAAGGAAGAAAGGTGGAGGTAAGGAAGGAGAGACTACTAAAAGTCCCAGGATACCATGAAAGTCTAAGTCAGAAAGGGCAGCCAGCTCTTAACAATCACAGGGTAATGAATAGTACGGAGCCAAACAAAAGTCAAGAATAGAAACTGAATCAGATTTCTATTTCAGCATCAGAGCTGGTCCATTGCAGAAGCCATGAAGGACAGAGCAAGGACTCTGTGACCCCACCCAGATTTCCCAGTGCAGCAAGGTGGGGTGGTGGGGGGAATAGAAGAGATGAAATGTCATTTCTTTATTGCTGGTCATTAATAATGATTTGGAAATGCCAGATCGTTCATATTATCCTTAGATTAAGCTTCTTCAAGTTTCAGTGATTTTGTTAGACCTATGGCATGGAAGTCTATATTTATATTTCCATAACCTGGAAATGCTCAAATTCTGTGGCTTTTTAACACCCCGATAACAATCGCCCAAGCCCCTGTCCTCTACGGCTGCAGGAAGTCTAGCCTCTTATCAGGCTCACCTTCTCAAGTATTGAGAAGTGGTCACTGAGAAAAGCTTACTTGCCCCATAAATCTTCTCTGTCACATGTCATCTCAGCCAGAGCTCTTGCCCCAGAACATCAAGGTGCCAAGACCCTGCTTTCACCACTTGTCATCTCAGAACTTGATCTTCCAGGAATAGCAGCTCACTCCACACACTGTGTCTTAAGTGTGGGCACAAACATGTTCTTTAACTCCCCAAACATGGATCACACTGGACAAGGGACGTGCAACAGAGGGAGTAGCTGATACATGCCATCACCTCTCCATGATCCCAACCTCAGCCCCACCTCCACCAGACCCAGAGCTCTTCCCCTCTTCCGTCCAGAGCCCACCTCGTTTCTCTGCCTCTCTACATGGGAACATCCACTGTCTCCTGCCCTCTTACAGGGTACATTGTGGTTCTTCCTTGGTGACAAAAATGGCCTGTTTGGCATTAAATAAAAGCACGCAGCACACCGACCACCCAGGCCAGTTTGCTCCTGGTGTGTAGCAGGAAATCAGGCTTGTGTGGCCCAGCTGCTGTCCCCTGGTCCCCAGGTCTTAGAGTGTAAATGCTTGAGCAAAAACCCCACCCATGCCTTGCATGCACTCACGTTGTTCACAATAGCACAGCTCAAATGCAAGTGTAGAAGAAAATGTTCTAATACTGCAGGTAATAGGTCACACTCCAGATAATCCAAACAGCGTACTTAACACGTCTGAAGCAGGCTTCCCCAGGGACAATGAATGGATACTTGCCTTACATCTACCTGACCAAATCGATCACTAAAAGGACCCTCTCAGGACAAGAGCGGGTATTCTCATACTCCAGCTTCCCCACCCAAGAGGCAGAAGCTGCTGCCAGCCCTCAGCTGGCAGTTTTCCAGCTCCATCAGGGTTAAAACCCATTCTCTACCAGGCAACATATTACTTCTTTATGACTCCTTCATTGTGTCTATTTCTGATTCTGGTTCTAACATTCTTTAAGGCAGCAAAAGATCTCACATACCAAACTCGAATATCTAAAAATGTCCAAACCTACCGGTAAACTAAATCTTTAATGTCATAAGCAATGCAGTGGTGCTTGTGATATGTTGTTACTTATGCTTTTTTTTTTTTTAAGATTTATTTATTTTATTGATTGATTGATTGCTATGTTGGGACTTCGTTTCTGTGCCAGGGCTTTCTCTAGTTGCGGCAAGCGGGGGCCACTCTTCATCGCGGTGCGCGGGCCTCTCACTATCGCGGCCTCTCTTGTTCCGGAGCACAGGCTCCAGACGCACAGGCTCAGTAGTTGTGGCTCACGGGCCTAGTTGCTCCGCGGCATGTGGGATCTTCCCAGACCAGGGCTCAAACCCGTGTCCCCTGCATTAGCAGGCAGACTCTCAACCACTGTGCCACCAGGGAAGCACCAACTTATGCTTTTTTAAATGTAAACTTGATCATTTCAGTTTAAGGCTATGTCTCCATATATAGTCAGTTGAATATGACAATAAGTAATTGTTTTCTAAACTTCATAATTTTTAGTGACTGAGTAATGGATCAGTCTCTGAGTGAGTCATTCCAGTTATCCTAATGACTAGAATAACTATATGAGTTTTGCTGACTTGAGTCAGGCTTCTAAAGCTTGGACGCTCCTGGGGTACTGATAAGATAGGCTCCCTGAAACTGAAGACCACACCCCAAATTCATAATGAGCTTCCCAAGTGCAGCCACGGTTTGAGGACCTTCCTGAGCCATCACTAGCCTCTCTCTTTGACACCTCTTTAACAATAGCAGCACTCAGGTGCCAGTTAAGGACACTTTTCACTGAATAACAAGGACCTTTCTTACAGAACATCCTAAGATTTATTTTCAGCTCTTGACCACTTGCTTCTGTTTGTGTTGGCTCATTTATCGAATTGCTACTACGTGCCAATCTCTGTGATAAGCTATTATGTATGTTATCTATAATCTTTAAGAAAATCCTGTGAGATGAACATCATTTTCCTATTTTACAGATGATAACATGCAATTCATAAAGTTTAAATGCCTTGCCTAAGGACTTATAAAAGTAAGTGGCAAAACCAGGATACAAATGCAAATCTTCCTAGATCCAAATCTTTCACTTTTTCTTATTTCTGTTCTGGGTATTTCCTGCTGGCTTATCAGAGAATAAGTATTAGTGGCCACCTGTGTAAGTCAGTGTGCAATAATAAGAGATACCACACAGTAATTTGAACAGGTGAAGTTTAATATAAAGAATTGTTAACTACATCAGGGGATTGGAATAAAGAGAAATTGTCTAGTAAAAAAATAAAGAAGAACTCATATCTCAATGATAAGACAAACTACTTATTATTTTTTTAATGGGCAAAGAATTTGAATAGATATTTCACCACAGAAGATATATGAATGGCTAGTAAGCACATGAAAAGACGTTCAACATCATTAGTCATTAGGGAAACGCATATTAAAACCACAATGAGATATCACTTCATACCACTAGAATGTTTATAATACAAAAGACAGATAATACCAAGTGCTGGAAAGGATGTGGAGAAACGAACCCTCATATATTGCTGGTGGGAAGGTAAAATGGTGCGGCTACCTTGGAAAACAGGGCGGCAGCGTTTCTTAAAAAGTGAAAGAAAGGGCTTCCCTGGTGGCGCAGTGGTTGAGAATCTGCCTGCCAATGCAGGGGCCCCCGTGTGGGTTCGAGCCCTGGTCTTGGAAGATCCCACATGCCGCGGAGCAACTAAGCCCGTGAGCCACAACTACTGAGCCTGCGCGTCTGGAGCCTGTGCTCTGCAACAAGAGAGGCCGCGATAGTAAGAGGCCCGCGCACCGCGATGAAGAGTGGCCCCCACTTGCTGCAACTAGAGAAAGCCCTTGCATAGAAACGAAGATCCAACACAGCCATAAATAAATAAATAAATAAAAATTAAAAAAAAAAAAAAAAGTGAAAGAAAAACCGTGTAACCCAGTGATTCCATTCCTAGGTATTTACACAAGAGAAATGAAAACATATGTCCACACAAAGACATGAACGTGAATGTTCAGAGCAACATGATTCATAATAGCCAAAGTCTTGAAACAAATCAAATATCCATCAACTGGTGAATGACTAAATAAATGGGATCCACCCATACAGTAGACTATTATCCAGCCATAAAACAGAATGAAGTACTGAAACAAATTCAATGTAGATGAACTTTGAAAACATTTTGCAGAGTGATGGAAGCAAGAGATAAAAGATCACATATTGCATGATTCCATTTACATGAAAAGTTCAGAATAGACAAATCTGTAGAGAAAAATAGTAGATTAGTGGTTGGCTGGGGTGGAGAATGGGAATTGACTAAAAGTGGGTATGAGGGATTTTTGTGGGGTGATGGAAATGTTGATAAAGTTGGATTGTGATGACGGTAGTACAGCTCTGTAAATATACTAAAAATTATTGAATTTTACACCTTAAATGAGTAATTTTTTTAAAGTAAAGAGAACTTTAAAGAATACAGGAAAAGTAGATATGAGGAGCAGCCACTACCACAAGGGCTCAGAGCACCCCCAGAGGAGCACGTCCCACCCCACCCACCCCACCCCCTCAGCACTCCTCCCGTCACCTGCCTTGCCTCCAACTTCAAAGAAATTTGAAGCAATCAGACATGAATTCCAACTTCCCACCTTTTTACTTGCAACCTCCTTCTCCTGTTTTCTCCAGACCCAGAGGGTGAAGGGTCCCTTTTCCCAATCTAAGCTGGTCACGTGCTCCTCATCCCATCCTGCGCTGTCCTCCTGGGCTCTGCTCCACACTTAATCCACACACACCCCCGCCCCCCGCCTCAAAGTCAGCCTCTCCTTCTCCACTGCCCTCTGCCCCATATCAAAATGCACACACCTCCTCCATCCGAAGAAAAAGAAAACGTCCTCTGCAATTCTGCCACTCCTTCCACTACTTCTTTGTCTTCTTTCCTTCTTAACTTCTCAGAAGAATGGTTGGCAACCACGCATCTCCATTCTTCTCCCATTTATGTGTCAATTCACAGGCATAAGGCTTCTGCCGCTTACCCTTCAACTATTGCACTCTGAAAACAAGACAATGACCTCTTCCCAATTGCCCAATCAAATAGATTCTTTTTTCGGGCCTCATCTGATTTGCCCTCTCTGACCGCTCCCTTTGAGGAGCTCTCTTCTCCCAGAGTTTCCCCTGGTACTTGCCACTGTGCCGACGCCCCTTCTGCCTGGTGCTCCCTAGTCTTCTGACTTTGGCCCCATTCCCTTCTCAGACCACATCTCTCTCCAGGGCCATCTCTTCACTTCCAAGGCTTCATCAACCACCTCAGGGCTGGTGGCTTTGCAAACTCTGTCTCCAGACCAGGCCTCGCCACTGAGCCTGGGAGTCAGAGATCCAACTGCCTTCTACATCTCTCCATCTGGGTGGTCTCCCAAAACCTGCTTCTCCTCCAGGGCTCCCTCTACCCATAAATGTCACCACTAGCTACCTAGTTTCTCAACCACAAACCTTGGGACCATCCTAGTCTTCTTTTGCTCCCTCACTCCCCGTAATCAAATCACTAAACTCTATTGTTTTTAATAATACAATTCGAAAATCTCTCTTTAAAACTGACCCTTCCTTTCCATCCTCAGTGCCACTGCCTGGCTAAGAAGCAATATCACGTGTAGTGTTTTTTGTTTTTTGTTTTTTTAAACCCAGACATGGAATTAGCATCACTGGCGCAGAACTGATCACCTCTGAGGCTGGAGCCCCTTCAGTAATGCTGATGGGGAGCCTGGTTTGGACCCTCTGCACTGGGTCAGGGTTTGTCATAGAACAAGAATCACGAACCCAGTCTAGAAGATCCAGGCAGGTCACCCTCACTGGGGTGGGGTAAAGCTGGGGAGGCACGCAGACAGCGGAGAGGTAGGGACTGACCTAAACTGGAAAACACGTGCCCTGTCTGAAGGCAACGATGTTCCTCTGCTCCAGTCAATTACAATGTGGAAACGCAGGCCTAGAGTTGCCAAATATTCTAATTTCCCCCTCAAAGCTAGAAATTCAGATTTTTATCTAAAAATCTTCCTTTTACAATGTTGGAAATGAATTCAAAAGATTTTTTTTAAAGCATCATGTAGTCAAACAGAGTATATCTACAGGACTGAGAGGACTTGTCTGTGACTTCCACCATAGAAAGTTTTCTATCTGGGGAGGGACGTGGGAGAAGCAGTGTTTTGGGAAGACGTTTCTGCTAGCAGTGTGCATGGCCTCGACTGCAAGGAGAAGGTGAAGGCAGGGAAAACTAGCTGCGAGACCAGGCACGGAGAGCAGTGGACCCGGACTAGGGGATGGCCGTGGAGCGCGAGCGTGCCACGGATATCCCCCACGCCACAGACCAACCGAACAAGACCCAACCAGAGATGAGGACTTCGTGGCATCATTTTCCAAAGGAACCCAGTGCAGTCTGACTGCCTGCCTCCATTTCGAAGTCCACTCACCTACTGACATTTGCCTGCATTCCTCAGCCCCACCCCCACCCTTTTGAGGTGCCCGAGGGACGACCTTGGTGCTGTCCACGTGGCACTGACGAGGAAGCGTGCCCGCTGGTCCCAGAAGCGCCATCATCTCACTCCGTTACCTTATGCAAATGGCAGGCTCGCAGAGCCTGCTTCTCCATCTGGACACCCAAAGGGAAGCCTTCTGGACAACCTAACCTTCCTGAACGGAGCAGTGAGGAAACGTTCGCAAAGCCTCCACACCCACCTGTTTGCAGAGGGAAGGAGAGTTGCTATCTAAATTATTAAGGAGCCGGACCTGAGCCTAAGGGAGTCAAGGAAACTTCATTATTATGCGTGGTGTGTGGCTGTCTTTTGAATATTCTGCTTGCTTGGTTTCTAATTTCCTTTTCCTACGGAAGTCTTTTCTCCCTCATAAATCTTTGCATCTCAAGGTTCTTTCTTCCTTTGTGTTCTGAACTGGGAGTTCTCACAACCCCTCCAGGGTTAATCTACTCCTCCAAACATTGCTGGCTCTGAGCGGCACTAGGGGCGATTAGGAAGAGTCCTGCAGGGAAGGGAGTGGAGGGGGCGTTGAGGAGAGTGTGGTGGGCAGGGAACCCTCCCGTCGCACCCTCTGCCTCTCCCAGCTGGCAATGGAAACACTCTCCAACCGTTCTCCAGAACAAACCAAGTACCACAAGCGTGTTGTGAATCTGACAGCAGGCTGATCACAGAAGCAGGACTTCCTATCCGCCCCGCCCCCGCCCCCACCCCCGCCGAATGGCACATCGCCCAGAATCAGCAGCAAGTGCCCTCTAGTGGGAATCAGAGGCACCCTACCTGAGAGGCAAATTCTCACGTCCTCTCTGAAATGGGGACTCAAGAGAGCCTTGGCATATGACGCTGATAAATGGAATATTTACAAATGGAATGGAATATTTATAAATAGAATATTTCCTGCCATGTCAATAAACAAAGGATGTCACAGTCACCAATGATTGCCGCCCTCCAACATGAGCTGGTGAGCCCTGAGGAAACTCAGGATGTGAAAATACAGGCCCCAGATAACCTAAGGTGCATATCAAAGGAATGATTTCAGTGAGCCCAGACTCTTGCCTCTTCCCCTACACAGAAAAGCACTAAATTCCTTAACTTGAGAGAGCTGGTTTTCTTTATATAACAATAATCTTTTGACGTTCCCAATTATCTGCTCTTTGTTGCAAAACTCCTATATATCCTGGCTCTTCCCCTTGCCTGCTCAGAGCAGTTTCTCAGAGCTATCTGAAACGCCGTCTCCCGATAAAACTTAACTCGCAACTCTCACGTTGTGCGTATATTTTTTTAAGTCAACAGTACAAAAAACAAACAAACCCCCCAAAACTGGTGTCTTCATCACTAAAAGCTAGAGAGGAAGGCGTCCTTTGGTATCAAGAGGAATCTCACGTATGAGCAACTGTGTGCCACTCTAATTAGGTCACATTCTCTGGCAGAAGCAGTACGCACGGGAGGGACCAGTGGTGACCCCTGGGTGGGGTGCCAGTGTGGGGTCACTCCACTGGCTCACTCTGGGAACCTGCTCCCCCTTCCCGCTTGCCTTTGAAATGTCTTGAAGCAGACACAGCTGTTTAAACTGGCATCCCTGTTCATCTTTGGGTGCCCAGTGCCTAAGAGTGCCTGAACGGACTTTAAATTGCTGTAAGCTTGTTAATTGCAAAATAACAGAAAATTTTCAGGGAGATCGTGGTTGCGGCTGCATTTCTACCACTCTGCTTTCTTATATAGACATCCCACTCCCCAGAGCTTTGGCCAGATAATCAAAAGAAGAGGGCTGGTGTTAGGCTTAACTTTTTATGTCCTGCCCATTATGGTGTAATGGGAAAATCTCGGGTTTTGGAGTTAGATGCAACTAGATTTCAATAGGAGTTCCTCCACTTACTAGTTGTGGGACCTGTAGAAGTTTTGAAAACTTTCTGCACACCAGTTTCTTCATCTTTAAAATGAAAACATTAGTACATATTTCAGAATCTATATAGTTCATTTAGCACAATGCAAACTAAATCATGCATAGACCCATATTAATGACATGGAAATTGTCGTGGTCTGAATGCGGGTTGGAAAAGAATTTCCAGACACAAGGCAGAATGTAAAGACGATAGAATTTATTAGAGGGAAGGGTCACTGCCAGAACAGTGGGCCGACTTCCTAGTAGTCTGGGAGACTACTTCCAGTTTGGGCTCAGCTTCCTAGTTGAGCCCCAACATGTGGTACTGATCAGTTTTTATAGCCAGAAAACAAAGGAATGGTCTGAGGTGAAAATTTCGTTTACTGATTGGTGGAGGCACATATACCTTCTTTCTATAGGGTGGGAGTGGGACAGCCCAGATGCCTTCCCTTATTTGGGACAGGTCCTGTTGCCCAGGTGGGCGTCGCCCAGGTGGGCTCAGGAATTTCGTAACCATGCAAGCTGGTAGGGAGGGCAATTAAGAGTCCGGCAGGGGTGTAACGCTGACACTTTTTCAGGCAGGATCGTCCTTTGTCCTTGAAGCACCATTGTCCTTGGAGCACACAGAAATTTTATGACTTGTTAAGTAAAAAAAGAAAGTTATTTGGGAGATTGGGACTGACATATACACTAATATGTATAAAATAGATAACTAATAAGAACCTGCTGTATAGCACAGGGAACTCTACCCCACTTCGTTGTACAGTAGAAACTAACACAACATTGTAAAACAACTATACCCCAATTAAAAAAAAACGTTATGGAAAGTGTTACAGAATGTCACCATTTTGTAAAATGAAATAACATTTTATTTTGTGCAGTTGTCCCAAGTATTCTGCTGTGTTTGTGTCCACTGCTACCACATATATGTAGCATCATGATAGAAACAGGGGGACCCACCTAGCCCACGGGTCCCCTTCCACTGCTGCAGTCTCTGCCCAGCTGGTTCTTTTTTTTAAGCCTAATTTATTTATTTTTTATTTTATTTTTTTTATTATTATTTTTTGGCCGTGCCGCGTGAC
Source organism: Balaenoptera musculus (assembly GCF_009873245.2). Classification (NCBI taxonomy): domain Eukaryota; kingdom Metazoa; phylum Chordata; class Mammalia; order Artiodactyla; family Balaenopteridae; genus Balaenoptera; species Balaenoptera musculus. The sequence goes on along the minus strand of NC_045785.1, from coordinate 107,174,355 downwards.
CTGAAGGATCTTAGTTCCCCAACCAGAGACGGAACCCATGCCCCCTGCAGTGGAAGCGCAGAATCTTAACCACTAGACCTCCAGGGAAGTCGTTTCCCCCAACCCCGCCCCGCCCCGCTGGTTCTTTTTAAGGCCCCTCCCTTTGTGATTTAGCTCTAATGATTCCCCAGGGAGGAATCTCTGCAGGTTTACCATCACTACCTACTCACCTCCTTCCCCACAAAAGCATCCTCTGAAGACTGGCATTCCATGCCTGAGAGTAAAGAATACTGGTGAGCTGATGAGAAGAGCTGCTTTACACTTTTAGGTTTTATACGCATTTTGGGCTAATGAGAATTAATGTAATCTAAATTCACAAATTCATCTAAATTTGTGACAGAGGCACTACACTGTCACAAATTACTATTTAACCAGTAATTATCTTGTCTATAAAATGACAGAGAAAATGCACTGAAATGGGAATGCCATTGCCATGTTGTATTCTGTTAATGATAGTGAAAGCTGGTTCAACCCTCTGGAAAATCATCCAACAAGAGCCTTTAATATGGAGTACCCTTTAACCCAGTAATTCTGGGAATCTATCCTAAGAAAATAATTTAGAACACATAAAACCTTTATGCACCGGCTTCCCTGGTGGCGCAGTGGTTGAGAATCTGCCTGCCAATGCAGGGGACACGGGTTCGAGCCCTGGTCTGGGAAGATCCCACATGCCGCGGAGCGACTAAGCCCGTGAGCCACAACTACTGAGCCTGCGCATCTGGAGCCTGTGCTCCGCAACAAGAGAGGCCGCGACGGTGAGAGGCCTGCGCACCGCGATGAAGAGTGGCCCCCACCTGCCGCAACTGGAGAAAAGCCCTCGCACAGAAACGAAGACCCAACACAGCCAAAAATTAAAAAAAAACAAAAAAACAAAAAAAACCCTTTATGCACAAAATGTTTATTATAGCATTATTTATGCTAGTGAAAAACTAGAAAAAAACTGGAAACAATAATAATCGTTTAAGAGGTAAGTAAATTATGATACACTCAAAGGTTGGAATAGTTACTTAAGATTGTAATCACCGGTCTCCAAAGGTGGTGGCCAATATGCATGATTTCTTTTTTCTTTCTACATAAATATTTACCTATTCTATAAGAAGTGAGAATAGTTTTGAATTTGGAAAAAATAATCTTTATTATCTAAAAAAGATAGAGTTCAGATTAAATAATCTCTAAGGTTGGGTTCTTTGGAAGCAGATGTTGAGATGGAGTTTGGTATAAGATGTTTTAGGGGTATCAGCACTGTAAAGAAAGGGAGAGGAAGAAGGATTAAGCAGAGGAAGACATTAAACTGTAGTAAAGACCTGAGAAAATCTTAGCCACCTCAGTAGGAAGTTAAGAGCAAGCAATGCCCACAAGAGTGTCCCACATTGGGTCAAAATGGCCTGACCTTTATTCTCTCAACCCTCTCAATCACCAAATGCAGGCTGCATGCAGAAGGGCATGACCTCTCTGTTGATCACACTCCCTGCAGGTGGGCAGTAAGGCTTTCCTGGAAGAGAGATCTAGGTGCTGTATTTCCATTTATATTACATCCCTCCTAGGTCCAAGTTACTATGCTCCATTTTTATATGCTTATTTATTGAACAAACATATTAAAAACAATAATGCAATCTTACATAGCACTTTTATAATGCTTTCACATATGGCATGCTTCCCTAATTTACAGTACTGAACCAAGAAGACTCTGAGGGATGTTTTTTTTTTTTTTAATTAATTAATTAATTAATTTATTTATTTATTTATGGCTGTGTTGGGTCTTCGTTTCTGTGCGAGGGCTTTCTCCAGTTGCGGCAAGTGGGGGCCACTCTTCATCACGGTGCGCGGGCCTCTCATTATCGCGGCCTCTCCTGTTGCGGCGCACAGGCTCCAGACGCGCAGGCTCAGTAATTGTGGCTCACGGGCCTAGCTGCTCCGCGGCATGTGGGATCTTCCCAGACCAGGGCTCGAACCCGTGTCCCCTGCATTAGCAGGCAGACTCTCAACCACTGCGCCACCAGGGAAGCCCAGGGATGTTTTTTAAAAGCACCCCCTCACAGCTTTTTCAGGACAATTGCTTTCACCGTACTTCAACAAGACCATTTCATCTAATGTTAGTGCTTCCTCTTCTAAACACATCTCTCTCCCCCTACCAGGAACCCTTCTGCTTTTCCCTGTTGGATAGCTATTGCTCTAATACTGGCAAAAGTCCCTTCACTCATTGTGACATACTACCCCAACCTCTTCTTCAGGTACCTTCCTCTCTTTTTCCTACAACCTAACTGTCACCGGCTAAAGTTAGAAAATGACCAATACATTATGCACACATGCTCTAATGACTAATGACAAAGCACTGTTCTTCCACATACACTCACATTTCAAACATGATCACCAGATATCACACCAAAAGCACACACAACAAAAGAAAAAAATTAGACTTCAAAATTTATAACTTTTGTGTATCAAAGGACACTATCAACAAAGTGAAAAAGATAACCTACAGAATGAGAGGAAATATTTGCAAAGCATATACCTGATAAGGGACTGATATGCAGAATATATAAAGAACTCCTACAAGTCAACAACAAAAAACTCAGTTCAAAAATGAGCTTTTTGTTTTTGTTTTTGTTAGTTTAGTTTTTATTGTTTGTTTTCCTTTTTAGGTTCGTTTGTTTGGTTGCTCTCTTCTTTTTTATTTTCTTTTTTTTGTGTATGTGTGTTTCTTTGTGTGTTTTTGTCTGTTTGGCTTTGCTTTTACCATGTGTCTTGGGGGTTTGTTTGTTCATTTTCTTTCTTTCTTCTTTTTTTTCTTTTCTTCCATGCTGTGTGGCTTACAGGGTCTTGGTGCTCTGGCCACGGGTCAGGCCTCAGCCTCTGAGGTGGGAGAGCTGAGTCCAGGACATTGGACTGCCAGAGAACTGCTAGCGCCAGGGAATACTAATCAGCAAGAGCTCTTCCAGAGTTCTCCGTCTCAACACCAAGACCCGGCTCCACCCAATGGCCAGCAGGCTCCAGTGCTGGATGCCTCATGCCAAACAACTAGCAAGACAGGAACACAACCCCACCCATTAGCAGATAGCCTGCCTCACAGACACCCCAAAAAACACCACCTGATGTAGCCCTACCCATCAGAGGGACAAGATCCAGCTCCACCCACCAGAACTCAGGCACCAGTGCCCCCTACTAGGAAGCCTACACAAGCCACTGGAACAACCTCACCCAGTGGGGTCAGTCACCAGAAGTAAGAGGAACTGAGACCCTGCAGCCTGCAGAAAGGAAACCTCAAACACAATAAGTTAAACAAAATGAGAAGACAGAGAAATATGCTACAGATGAAGGAGCAAGGTAAAAACCCACAAGAGCAAACAAATGAAGAGGAAATAGGCAATCTACCTGAAAAAGAATTCAGAGTAATGATAGTAAAGATGATCCAAAATCTCAGAAACAAGCAGCACAGGGAGATCAGCTTGGTGCTTTGTGACCACCTAGAGGGGTGGGATAGGGAGGGTGGGAGGGAGACGCAGAGGGAGGAGATATGGGGATATACGTATATGTATAGCTGATTCACTTTGTTATAAAGCATAAACTAACACACCATTGTAAAGCAATTATACTCCAATAAAGATGTTAAAACAAACAAACACACAAACAAAATCTCGGAAACAGAATGGAGAAAATACAAGAAACATTTAACAAGGACCTAGAAGAACTAAAGAAGAAACAAGCAGTGATGAACGACACAATAACTGAAATTAAAAATACTCTAGAAGGAATCAATAGCAGAATAACTGAGGCAGAAGAAGGGATAAGTGAACTGGAAGATAGAATGGGGGAAATAACTGCCACAGAGCAGAATAAAGAAAAAAGAATGAAAAGAATTGAGGACAGTCTCAGAGACCTCTGGGACAACATTAAATGTATCAACATTCAAATTATAGGGGTCCCAGAAAAAGGAGGGGAAGAGAAAGGGTCTGAAAAAATATTTGAAGAGATTATAGTTGAAAACTTCCCTCACATGGGAAAGAAAATAGTCAATCAAGTCCAAGAAATGCAGAGAGTCCCATACAGGGTAAACCCAAGATGAAACATGCCGAGATACATATTACTCAAACTATCAAAAATTAAATACAAAGAAAAAGCAGCAAGGGAAAATCAACAAATAACTTACAAGGGAATCCCCATAAGGTTATCAGCTGATTTTTCAGCAGGAACTCTGCAGGCCAGAAGGGAGTGGCAGGATATATTTAAAATAATGAAAGGGAAAGAGCTACAACCAAGATTACTCTTCCCAGCAAGCATCTCATTCAGATTCAATGGAGAAATCAAAAACTTCACAGACAAGCAAAAGCTAAGAGAATTCAGCACCACCAAACCAGCTCTACAACAAATGCTAAAGGAACTTCTCTAAGTGGGAAACACAAGAGAAGGAAAAGACCTACAAAAACAAACCCAACACAATTAAGAAAATGGTAATAGGAGCAGACATATCGATAATTACCTTAAATGTGAATGGATTAAATGCTCCAACCAAAAGACACAGACTGGCTGAATGGATACAAAAACAAGACCCATATATATGCTGTTTACAAGAGACCCACTTCAGACCTAAGGACACGTACAAAGTGAGGGGATGGAAAAAGATATTCCATGCAAATGGAAATCAAAAGAAAGCTGGAGTAGCAATATTCATATAAGATAAAATAGACTTTAAAATAAAGACTGTTACAAGTGACAAGGAAGGACACTACATAATGATCAAGGGATCAATCCAAGAAGAAGATATAACAATTATAAATATATATGCACCCAACATAGGAATACCTCAATACATAAGGCAAATACTAACAGCCATAAAAGGGGAAATCGACAGTAACACAATAGTGAGGGACTTTAACACCTCACTAACACCAATGGACAGATCATCCAGACAGAAAATTAATAAGGAAACAGAAGCTTTAAATGACACAATAGACCAGATGGATTTAATTGATATTTATAGGACATTCCATCTGAAGCAGCAGAATACTTTCCTTCCAAGTGCACATGGAACATTCTCCTGGATAGATCACATATTGGGTCACAAATCAAGCCTTGGTAAATTTAAGAAAATTGAAATCATATCAAGCATCTTTCCCAATCACAATGTTATGAGATTAGAAATCAATTATAGGAAAAAAACTGTAAAAAAAAAAACACATGGAGGCTAAACAATACGCTACTGAATAACCAAGAGATCACTGAAGAAATCAAAGAGGAAATCAAAAAATACCTAGAGACAAAAGGCAACGAAAACAGGACGTTCCAAAACCTATGGGATGCAGCAAAAGCAGTTTTAAGAAGGAAGTTTATAGCAATTCAATCTCACCTCAAGAAACAAGAAAAATCTCAAATAAACAATCTAACCTTACACCTAAAGGAACTAGAGAAAGAAGAACAACAAAAAAAAACCCCCAAAGTTAGCAGAAGGAAAGAAATCATAAAGATCAGAGCAGAAATAAATGAAATAGAAACAAAAAAAAAAACAATAGCAAAGATCAATAAAACTAAAAGCTGGTCCTTTGAGAAGAGAAACAAAATTGATAAACCTTTAGTCAAACCCATCAAGAAAAAGAGGGAGAGGACTCAAATCAGTAAAATTAGAAATGAAAAATGAGAAGTTACAATGGACACTGCAGAAATACAAAGATCATAAGAGACTACTACAAGCAACTCTATGCCAATAAAATGGACAACCTGGAAGAAATGGACAAATTCTTAGAAAGGTATAACCTTCCAAGACTGAACCAGGAAGAAATAGAAAATATGAACAGACCAATCACAAGTAATGAAATTGAAACTGTGATTAAAACTCTTCCAACAAACAAAAGTCCAGGACCAGATGGCTTCACAGGTGAAGTCTATCAAACATTTAGAGAAGAGCTAACACCCATCCTTCTCAAACTCTTCCAAAAATTGCAGAGGAAGGCACACTCCCAAACTCATTCTATGAGGCCACCATCACCCTGATACCAAAACCAGACAAAGATACTACAAAAAAAGAAAATTACAGACCAATATCACTGATGAATATAGATGCAAAAATCCTCAACAAAATACTAGCAAACAGAATCCAACAACACATTAAAAGGATCATACACCATGATCAAGTGGGATTTATCCCAGGGATGCAAGGATTCTTCAATATATGCAAATCAATCAATGTGATACACCATATTAACAAATTGAAGAATAAAAACCATATGATCATCTCAATAGATGCAGAAAAAGCTTTTGACAAAATTCAACACCCATTTATGATAAAAACTCTCCAGAAAGTGGGCATAGAGGGAATCTACCTCAACATAATAAAGACCATATATGACAAACCCACAGCAAACATCATTTTCAATGGTGAAAAACTGAAAGCATTTCCTCTAAGATCAGGAACAAGACAAGGATGTCCACTCTCACCACTATTATTCAACATAGTTTTGGAAGTCCTAGCCACGGCAATCAGAGAAGAAAAAGAAATAAAAAGAATACAAATTGGAAAAGAAGAAGTAAAACTGTCATTGTTTGCAGATGACATGATACTATATATAGAGAATCCTAAAAATGCCACCAGAAAACTACTAGAGCTAATCAATGAATTTGGTAAAGTTGCAGGATACAAAATTAATGCACAGAAATCTCTTCCATTCCTATACACTGATGATGAAAAATCTGAAAGAGAAATTAAGGAAACACTCCCATCTACCACTGCAACAAAAAGAATAAAATACCTAGGAATAAACCTACATAGGGAGAAAAAAGACCTGTATGCAGAAAACTATAAAACACTGATGAAAGAAATTAAAGATGATACCAACAGATGGAGAGATATACCATGTTCTTGGATTGGAAGAGTCAATATTGTGAAAATGACTATACTACCCAAAGCAATCTACAGATTCAATGCAATCCCTATCAAATTACCAATGTTATTTTTTACAGAACTACAACAAAAAATCTTAAAATTTGTATGGAGACACAAAAGACTCCGAGTATACAAAGCAGTCTTGAGGGAAAAAAACGGAGCTGGAGGAATCAGACTCCCTGACTTCAGACTATACTACAAAGCTACAGTAATCAAGACAATATGGTACTGGCACAAAAACAGAAACATAGACCAATGGAACAAGATAGAAAGCCCAGAGATAAACCCACACACTTATGGTCAACTAATCTATGACAAAGGAGGCAAGGATATACAATGGAGAAAGGACAGTCTCTTCAATAAGTGGTGCTGGGAAAACTGGACAGCTACATGTAAAAGAATGAAATTAGAACACTCCTTAACACCATACACAATAATAAACTCAAAATGGATTCGAGACCTAAATGTAAGACTGGACACTATAAAACTCTTAGAGGAAAACATAGCAAGAACACTCTTTGACATAAATCACAGCAAGATCTTTTTTGATAAAATTCCTAGAGTAATGGAAATAAAAATAAAAATAAGCAAATGGGACCTAACGAAACTAAAAAGCTTTTGCACAGCAAAGGAAACCATAAGCAAGACGAAAAGACAACCCTCAGAATGGGAGAAAATATTTGCAAACGAATCAACGGACAAAGGATTAATCTCCAAAATATATAAACAGCTCATGCAGCTCAATATTAAAGAAACAAACAACCCAATCCAAAAATGGGCAGAAGACCTAAATAGTCATTTCTCCAAAGAAGACATACAGATGGCCAAGAAGCACATGAAAAGCTGCTCAACATCACTAATTATTAGAGAAATGCAAATCAAAACTACAATAAGGTATCACCTCACACCAGTTAGAATGGGCATCATCAGAAAATCTACAAACAACAAATGCTGGAGAGGGTGTGGAGAAAAGGGAACCCTCTTGCACTGTTGGTGGGAATGTAAACTGATACAGCCACTATGGAGAACAGTATGGAGGTTCCTTAAAAAACGAAAAATAGAATTACCATATGATCCAGCAATCCCACTACTGGGCATATACCCAGAGAAAACCATAATTCAAAAAGACACACACTGGGCTTCCCTGGTGGCGCAGTGGTTGAGAATCTACCTGCCGATGCAGGGGACACAGGTTCAAGCCATGGTCTGGGAAGATCGCACATGCCACGGAGCAACTGGGCCCGTGAGCCACAACTACTGAGCCTGCGCGACTGGAGCCTGTGCTCCGCAACAAGAGAGGCTGCGATGGTGAGAGGCCCGCGCACTGCGATGAAGAGTGGCCCCCGCTTGCCACAACTAGAGAAAGCCCTCGCACAGAAATGAAGACCCAACACAGCCAAAAAATAAATAAATAAATAAATAAATAAATAATTCCTATTTGAATTTCTCCCTCCTCCATTTGAATAATAATTCTCTATTAAAAAAAAAAAAAAAGACACACGTACCCCAATGTTCATTGCAGCACTATTTACAATAGCCAGGTCATGGAAGCAACCTAAATGCCCATCGACAGACGAATGGATAAAGAAGATGTGGCACATATATACAATGGAATATTACTCAGCCATAGAAAGGAACGAAATTGGGTTATTTGTTGAGATGTGGATGGATCTAGAGACTGTCATACAGAGTGAAGTAAGTCAGAAAGAGAAAAACAAATATTGTATATTAATGCATGTATGTGGAACCTAGAAAAATGGTACAGATGAACCGGTTTGCAGGGCAGAAGTTGAGACACAGATGTAGAGAACAAATGTATGGACACCAAGGGGGGAAAGCCATGGGGGGGTTGGGATTGTGGTGTGATGAATTGGGCGATAGGGATTGACATGTATACACTGATGTGTATAAAATTGATGACTAATAAGAACCTGCTGTATAAAAAAATAAATAAAATTTAAAAATTTTAAAAAAGAGAAAAACAAATATCGTATATTAACACATATATGTGGAATCTAGAAAAATGGTACAGATGAACCTGTTTGCAAGGCAGAAATAGAGACACAGACGTAGAGAACAAATGTATTGATACCAAAGGAGGGAAAAGTGGGGTGGAATGAATTGGGAGATTGGGATTGACGTATATACAGTAATATGGATAAAATAGATAGCTAATGAGAACCTGCTGTATAGCACAGGGAACTCTACTTAGTGCTCTGTGGTGACCTAAATGGGAAGGAAATCCAAAAAAGAGGGGATATATGTATACATATGGCTGATTCACTTTGCTGTACAGTAGAAACTAACAACATTGCAAAACAACTGTACCTCAATAAAAGTTAAAAACAAAAAAAAACCCAAAATGAGCTTTTTGACTTAAATACAAATTTCTCCAAAGAAGATATACAAATGGCCAAAAAGCATATGAAAAGATAATCGCTATCATTGGGGAAATACAAACCCAAACCACAGTGAGATTCTGCTTCACCTTATTAGGATGGCTATTATAAAAAAACAAAAAGAAAACAGAAAGCAAATGTTGACAAGGATTTGGAGGAATTGGTACTCTTCTGCATTCCTGGTGGGAATGTAAAATTGTGCAGCTGCTATGGGAAATATTATGGTGATTTCTCAAAATATTAAACACAGTATTACCATATGATTTAGCAATTCACTTCTGGATGTCTACCCAAAAGGACTGAAAGAAGGGATTCGAATAGATATTTGCACACCCATGTTCATAGCAGTATTGTTCACAATAGCCCCCAAAATGGAAATAACACAAATGTCTATCAACGGATGAAGTGGTAATATACATACAGTGGAATATTATTCAACCTTAAAAAGGAAGGAAATTCTGATATGTGCTACAACATGGATTAACCTTGAAGACATTATGCTAGGAGAAATAAGTCAGATGCTAAAGACCACATATTGTATGACTTCATTTATATGAAATGTCCAGAAATGGCAAATCCATAAAGACAGAAAGTAGGTAAGTGGTCGCCAGGGGCTGGCGGAGGGGGAATTGAGACGGACTGCTCAGGAGTGTGAGGTTTCTTTTGAGGGTGATGAATATGCTCTGGAATTACAAGGTGGTGATGGTTGCACAACCTTGTGAACATACTAGAAATCACTGAATTGTATACTTTAAAAGCATGAACTTCATGATATGTAAATTATAGCTCAATTTTTAAAAAAATTCAAGTAGTTCCAACTTCATGAAGACTTCCCTGAGCCTCCTGATTAGTTAACTACTCCCTCCTACGCACAACCTTTAGATCACACCTTTATTGTAGACTTATGTAACTTTTTGTAATATACCATCTCCCCTGCTGATTATGAGTGCTTCTAGACAGGACTATGTCTTGTCTGTGCCTGTATCCTCAACTGGCCACAGTGCTTAAAACTCAGGACGGTAGATAGAGGTTGAATTGGAAAGATTATCGACTTTACCATACACAGCAATATCGAGCAATCCATTTCTTGGATATAATAAATATTATGTACATACTGTGTGTAAGACTTTAGTGATATAAAAACAAAGATGCATAGTGTCTACCTTAGAGGAACTTACAAATTTTTGGTGGAGATAATTATACTTAAGGAACTACAATACAAGGCAGAAAATAAGTACCATCTGAATGGCATAATGATCCACACCTAAGAGTTTGGCAAAGTAGAAAATTACTACCTTGGGGCTGATGAGGAAGATTTTGTGGAGGTAGAGGCATGAAAGTGACCTTTAGGGATGTAACAAAATTTTAAAATAAAAGCTTCAGCTGAGGCACATTCCAGAGCTATGTGTTGGACCAAAACATAGATGGTAAAAAGGGGAGAAGGGAGAGGCAGGTAACTCTCAAATGGTCACGCACATTGACGGCATAAAGGGATGCTGATAGGAAGCTTTTTGAAATGGATTTCTTTGGAAAGAACTACTGTGTACGAAGAATTCTACCCTCCTCACTAAGGGTGAACGAGGAGGAGAAGGGATATCCGCTCCTTACCTCAAACCAAAGGACAGGACTTTGAGGGAACCATCTGCGGAGCTTAATGTGTGTCTCCTACAGTTTGAGGGACACAGGTCTGCTGACTGGCTCACACTGGAGAAATCAAAATCTTGAGGGCTGAGGTGTGGGGAGGTAGCTACACTCCCAGAGTCTGTCTGGGTGAATGGTGTTTCCTATGGACCAAATGAGATCCCTGAGGGAAAGGGAATTGGCATGGTTATGCTTAGCCCCTGGTCAAAATGGCCTCCTGCGGGGGTGAAAGCTGGAAATGAACTGCTGCTGGGCACGTAGATGCTGCAGAAGTGGGGAAAGGGAAGGTCTCTGAGGAACCCATGAAAGTCCCTCAAGAGGGAAATTGGCTTCAAACATCTGCAAGGTCCAGCGAGCACCAGCTAGACCACTTCCACAGCACCAATCAACCAGGAATTCTATGAATCCACGAAGTCCCCTCCCCAGGCTCCAGCCCCTAAAGGGCCAAAAACAAGTTTGTAAGATGGGAGAAGAGAAGAAGGAGCATGAGAGGAGGAAAGAGAGAAGCCAAGAGCCCTTCTCTCCCTGATCTTCAAATTTCAGACTTCTAGCCTGCACCCAGCTGAAGCTGGAGGAGAGGAGACACTTCAACTGTAAGTTGAAGTTACAACAATTCTCATCTCGGACTCCCATTTAAATGCCTGGTTGACATTTTGTGCCTTAAAATGTGACAGTACTGTTATTACCTCTGAGGGACAACCTTTGTCTTTTCTAAATGTAAGAGAGAAATGGCCCCTTGGTGCAGACTTAAAAAGATAGTAGGAGACAAAAATGAATTTGCTTTAAGATTCCATTCTACCAGTTGTGCTCGTTCCACGTAATCTTTACAGGTAAAAATTGAAGAAGGGGCCTCCAGCAAAGGAATAGAGGTGACTGGATCCAAGCTCTACTTGGAAAAGGAAACATAGATAAACATATCCATCCCTGGGAGGGGGATACAGGAGGGCAGCTGGGACTGTAGACAAGGGGCTGACAGGAAGGGCCTCCAGCGCCAAGCTAAACAGTCATTTAAATACTGGATGAAATTTCAGGAGGTTTTGGTACTTATTTCACATATTAAGTACGCGAGATCAGTAAAACTAAGTATTTAATACATTTCAAATATAAAAACTCATAAGCATAAATGCAAATATACTGAAATATATTAAACATATCATTTTAATATAAAAATAAAATATTGCTTAAAGGAAATTCTACATAAAATAGTTTAATTAGGGTTTAAAATGAAGTAAAATTACAATTGTTTTTAAAGTGATATTAGTCTATCAACGATATCATCATTGAGCTGTGAAAAACTTTCCAGTTGCTAAAAAATTCTGAATGTACGCTGGTTAAGGGAATGATAAGGAGATAGTTATAAGATGTTCTTAAATATCAGTATTTTCTCTAGTCCCTTATCTTCAAACAACCCTATCTCTTGGTTAATTAGTTTGAGGAGATTTTTTGGGGGGGGGCAATATTTTCTTTTTTTGCAGGGACAATATTTGTTTGTAACAAGCTGTTTTTGTTTGTTTGCTTCAAAGAAAGTATTTCTCACTTGTCTTCATCTTCCTGTCTCATCTTACATAAATGGAGATTCTAATGTGGACACCATATTAATACCAATAGTGTTCTGCTCCTATTCCATTTGTTGGAAATCTTTGTAATAGATAAGAACTATTCTTGCATTAGAAGCTTTGCTTTGGTGGTTGTTACTTTCTTCTTTTGCTTAAGGATTATGGAAGTATAGAAGATGGCTTTCTAAACAAGCTCACTTATATCTGATTCAAGATTTTAATGAAGCATGTCTCTGGTATGTTTCAAGACATAAATGATTCAGATTTTTTAAACTCCAAAATAACTGTATCACACCAACAGAAATGCCAGTATTCCAGGACTTTAAAACAGCATGGAAGACCAGAGTGGTGGACCATTAAACATTGATACTGTAAATCATTCTTCCGTGGGCAATGTGGAGCCAATAGAGACGTTTAAACAAGGAAACGACAAAGATGTATAGACACAGACGTGACCGGTAAGAGTTGTAGAGAGTATTAAGCCCACCTCCTTCTGCCAAAAGGTCAGCAACTTCAGCTTGAGTCACTGACAATCACATAGGAAGTTGATTAATGAGGGGAAAAAGGCTGGGAGAGAGGCATGCAAACATCTGTTGTTTCCCCCTCATCATCCAGTCACCCTTTTCTGGTAAAAACAGTTCCAAGTCTCCTTTAAAGAACTACCTGTACCCCTTTAGCTCATGTGGGTGGGTGTGAACCCCTTGAACTCCAGAGATGGTTGGAAATGATTTCTTATAACTTATAAAACACGTCTCATCTTGCAAATGACCGAGGCCCAGGATTTGTTTATATGGGGGGAAATCTTTGTTTCTAGATATACTGAGTGGTAAAGAGATAGAACTACTATAGCCATCGTGTGACCCAGGGAGGAGCTAGGAGTCACCAGATAAAGTTTCACGGAAAAGGCAAAAGAGTGAGAGATGGAGCTGGAGGCTTCAAAAGAACCAGAAACCATTATTATCTGAGCTTCTACCCAGCTAAGCCTTCTGAAGTTTTCAATTACACGGGCTAATTAATTCCTTTTCTTTTTTCATATTAAGCCAGCTTGAGTCAGTTTTCTGCCATTTGCAACAAAGTTCTAAATGATATTCAGGAAAAAAAAGCCATCAATCAGGACTGAGGTGATGGTAGGAAGAAAGACTTACCGGTGAGAAGTCATGAAGGAAAAACAGTTTCAATCTCCCATGCTACCATGTTACATGGTATCATCCATGCAAAATGTCACACAAATTACTACCCCTTCCCCAATGAGTTTAGCAGTATAGTATCTGTGGCTCATAGTGTAGGCTCAGGTGTCAGACAGACATGGGTCCACATTCAGACTACCTAGACTCTGCCCTTAAGATCTGTGCATCCTTGGACAAGTTACTTAACTTCTGTTCTCTAACCTCAGTTTCTTTCTCTATGAAATGGTGATAGGACCTTCCACTTAAGTTACTAGGAGGATTAAATAACACACTGCATGAGAAAGATTTAGCATAATGCTAGGTATAATGTTATTGATAGTTTCTCTTTTCCAAGCTTGCTGGAGGTTATCACTGGGGAAAAATTTTGTTGGAAGTGAAACTACCAATGTTACCTGCCTCCATGTTTATCTTTACCTCCTTTCCCATCTTAATGGAAAGAGGTGACCCTTAATGAAAGAGGATTTCAGGCTCTCTCTGCCTAAGACTGATCTTAGTTGGAGAGGTGACACATCTCCTGTCCAAGACTGATCCTTCCTCCTTTCTTCTTTATCACAACTCCCATTTCCTTAGAGATTTTGCCCCATCAATGATACTTCTTTGTGTTAATTGTCCCCGCCCCACCCTGCAGCTGGCAATTTTCTCCCGTTTTGTAAAAAACTCTCCCAGAATAAAATAATCCCCTCCTATCAGTAGTTCTCAGTGTGATCTGAAGAACTCCTATATCAGAATCACCTGGGGACCAGCTAAGCCTCTGGTTACCTCACCATCACCCTCTCTCCCGTGTATGCTGCGGATATTTCACTTTCCCATGTTCCTCAAATCTTCAAGAAGTACCAAACCTAACCCCCCACCCCACTGATTTTTGCAGAAGAAAAGAAACTATCCCCCCTAAAACCCCTCTAATTCCCACACTATAAATGTAACCCCTCTAATTCCCACACTATAAATGTAACTCCACTTATGCCTATTCTTTCTTCTTTCCCACCTGTCAACATTGCCAATATGTACCTTCTCCTTCTGAGGCTAATGACTTTTGCATTTATTTCTCATCTTTTCCTACCCTCTTAAGCACTTCACTCGATTATCCTGTCTCTTGTATTTTCAGCCTCTCCCTATCTATAGCCTTCTTTCTATCAACATTTAAACATACATAGAAACTTCTCCCATCTACAAAAGACAGTTCTCCCTTAACTTCCTGAATCAAACACCTCCCGATACTGTACTTGTTCACCTCCTCTTCTCAGCTAAACTTCTTGAAGATGTCTACACTTACTTCCCACTCACTACCCACTTCTATTTAATTTTCACCCCACTATTTCACTGAAACCGCTCTCACTTTAGCGACCAAAGAATATTTTGTCAAATCCAGGAGACACTTGCTCTGTCCATCACTTGACCTCTCAGTTCCATTTGACACTGCTGTCCATTCCCTTCTTCTTCGAACCTTTCTTCTCTTGGCTTCCTTGATACCTAAGTCTTTTCTATCTCTGCCACTCCTTATCATTCTCCTTCTCAGGCCTCTCTTTCTCTGCCCTTCCCTTAAATGGTGGTGTTCCCTACATTACTGAGCAAGGGCTCGTTGCCTGATGCGCATAGAAGCCAGTACTATGGCACTGATTTTTGAGAAAAGAAAGAACTTTATCACGAGGTCGACTGACAAAGAGACAGGAGGCAAGGTTCTCAAACCCGTCTCCTCAACCCAGAGTCTGGGGTGAAATTTAAGGGGTTAGTGGAATTTCAAACCTGGATGGTGATTGGTTAGTCTTGAATTAGTCCATATGAGCTACTCATGCTGCTGGAAGCCAGCTTTTCCTTATTGAAGGACTTCTCACTTTGTCAAGGGCTCTGGTGGCAAGATTTCTATTCTTTGAGTTCTGTAGACTGAAGATTCTTGGTTCCAAGGTCATCCTGGAGACACAGGTTCCTGTCTTGCACATGCACAGTGCTAACTCTGTAAAATGACTCCAGCTTTGATTAATCAACAACCTGTTTTAAGGAAGTAAAACAGTTTAAGCCGGTGCTCTTTCAGTTTGATTAATCAACAACCTATTTAAAGAGACAAAAACAGTTGAACCTGGTTGATGTTTTACGTGCTATTTCAATTCCCCCCTTTTTCTTTGTACATTCTTCAGTCTTGAGGCAAATAGGGCAATGACCATTCTAGCTGTTCCTGCTGATTGGGGGTGTGATTTTTATAACAGGGAGGAAATTGTTTTACATCTAATTATAAATATTTGCAAATTCTAGCTTGAACTCTTGTCTTGAGCAATCATCATGTGAGTGGGGGAGGCCTTTTTAAATACACATGATAGATAATAAGTACAAAATCTGATGAGTGAAAGGATTAACCCTAAGATACAAAGAAGTATGATGCCTAACTTTAACAGTCCTTCAGAAACAGACTTTACTCCTTTGGGAATCCATGCAAACATGTTATAGTATCTAATTCTTCCACAATATGAGCTACTCATGCTGCATGATCATTTTCAAAACTGTAATAATACTTTGTCTTAAGGAAGGGTTTCCCATATAACATTTCATAAGGGCTCATTTGGAGCTTGCTTCTAGGGGCTACTTTTACCCTAAGCAGGGCAACTGGTAAGACCTTATCCCAAGTTAAGTTGGTTTCTTGACATATTTTGGTGATTGTCTTTTTTAAGGTAGGATTCATCTTTTCAGTCTTTCCCGTAGACTGAGGTCTCCATGAAGCATGTAACTTTCACTGTATTCCCAGGGTCTGAGACACCCCTTGAGTTATCTTGGCTATGAAATCTCCTCCATTGCCAATTTGAATAGAAAGAGGCAACCCAAAAGGAGGGATGATTTCTTTTAGTAGGCCTTTGTTACCTCGGAAGCTTTCTCTGTTCAGCATAGAAATGCTTCGACCCATCCTGTGAAGGTGTCCACAAATATGAGCAAATGTCTATTATTTCCCATGGTTCTTGGCATAACAGTAAAGTCTACTTACCAATCATCTCCTGGTTTTGTCCCTCAGGCTTGCACCCCTTTTATTATCAGGCATGGCCTGGTTTTAGGATTGTTTCTGATGCAGATCAGGCAATTTTGTATTACTTTTTGGATGGTCCTTTGAATTTGCGAACCAATAATAAACATTTGTAGCCAATGATAGGTTGCATCCCTCCCATAATGGGCTCCTAGATGTAGATGAGTAATAATTCTTTCCATTAAATGCTCAGGTGTAAGCACTAGTCCCTATTCATTATAAATCCAGCCTTATTTGGTTGTTTGGTACCGATTACCATCTAAGTCTTCCGAGAGTCATCGTG
Source organism: Balaenoptera musculus (assembly GCF_009873245.2). Lineage (NCBI taxonomy): Eukaryota > Metazoa > Chordata > Mammalia > Artiodactyla > Balaenopteridae > Balaenoptera > Balaenoptera musculus. The sequence continues at coordinate 107,157,372 of NC_045785.1, read as the reverse complement.
AAATCCCCATTAGTCTGCTCTCTCTAGATCCATTTCCATTTCTGACTGCCTGTTTTATAGCCCGATCAGCCAAATTATTTCCTTTAGCTATATAACTATCAGTCTTTTGGTGGCCCAGGCAATGTACTATGGCTACTTCTTTCAGCATTATAACAGAGTCTAATATGGCCAGTATCTCCTCTCCGTGTTTCTTTCCTTCCTGATATTAGACCTCTCTCTCCACGTGGCCCCATGGGCATGCACTACAGAGAAGGCATACTTAGAATCAGTATAAATGGTAACCTTGGGGACTTCCCTTGTGGTCCAGTGGTTAAGACTCCGTGCTTCCACTGCAGGGGGCATGGGTTCAATCCCTGGTCAGGGAACTAAGATCCCACATGCAACATGGCGTGGCCAAAAAAAAAAAAAAAAAAAAAAAAAAAAGCAAAAACTCTATTAAAAATAAATAAATAAATGGTTACCTTTTCCTTAGCTCCAAGGTGCAGGGCTCTCACGAGGGCTATGAGCTCTGCCTTTTGGGCAGATGTACCTGGAGGAGGGCTTCTGCTTCTAGGACTTCCTGATGAGTTACTACTGCATACCCAGCCTTTCGAAGTCCCCAGTCCATGAAGCTGCTCCCATCCATAAACATTTCCACATCTGGCTTTTCTAAAGGCTGATCAGTCAGGTCAGGTCTGCTAGAATAGACTTCTTCAGTTTTTTTATGGTATGGAATGCCTTATGGCATTCCGGAGTGCCGCTTAATGGTCCATTGTCATTTCCTCTAAGAGCCTCATATAGGAGTTTGGCCGTGTGTCCAAAGTTAGGAATCCAAATATGACAAAACCCAGCCATTCCTAAGAATCCTTGCAATTGCCTTCTGGTGGTGGGTACAACCACCCTAGCTAATGCTTCCCTTCGATCCAGCAGTCAGTTTCTTTGTCTTTCTGATAACTCAAATCCTAGATATTTTACAGTTGGTTGAGAAATTTGCACTTTTCCCTTGGACTTTATATCCCTGGTCTGCCAAAAATTTTAAGTGAGGATTGTATTTTGGTCTGAAGCTTCCTTACTTTTACTAGCATCCACATATTGAAGTAACGTTCCCTCATTTAATTGGAGGTCCCTTAAGTCCTTGGCTAAGGCTTCCCTGAAGATGGTGGGAGCATTCTTAAATCCTTGTGGGAGTGCCATCCAACAATATTGTTGTTTTATATTAGTCTCTGGATCATCCCATTCAAAGGCAGACAGTTCCTGGGACTCAGGACTTGGGGATATGCAATAAAAGGCATCTTTTACATCCAGAATTGTAAAACAGCAAAAGTCTCCAGATAAAGCTGTATAAGGATTTGGCACACTGAATGTATCCTCTACAATTTGGTTAATGGCTCCCAAATCCTGCACAAAACGATAATCTTTTGTCCCAGGTTTTCATACTGGCAGGATTGGAGTGTTATATGGGGAACGACAAGGTCAGATTAATTGGGATTTAAGACAGGTGGTCAGCAGAGGCTTTATACCTTCTTTCGCATGCCTCTTTAAAGGGCACTGCTTTAAATTTAGAGCCTTGGTGCCTGGACAGAGTTCTGCTACTATTGGGTCAGCCCAAACATATGCTCTTACCTTTTGTAGAATTTCTTCAGGGACTTCTGGTTGAGGCTCGTCTCCCAGGTGTAATAGTGCAGCTTGGAGGGTGCAGGCTTGCTTTTTCTGCTGAGAAAGTCATTTAATTTTGTTAGTAGACCTTGCCTCAACAAGGGAGTAGGGCATTCAGGCACATATGGAAAGCTGTGCTTTAAATACGCTTTTTTCCAATTATACAGATCAGAGATAGAAAAGGAGGAGGGCACATATACAGATCCCCTGGGTTGACCTTGGTCATTTAGACCTGTGGGAACTTGTCTCCATGGATATTGCCCTGCCTGAGGCACAGTACCCCCTGGGTCAAATTGAGTACCCTCGCGGGTATGGGGAGGGGAGACCCTGTTGACTCTCTGGTAAGGAAGGGTACAGGGCTGGGGCCAGACCTGGGGCTCTAGGAGGATTGCCGGTGGAAGCCTCAGAGGGGTTTCCCCCTTCATAAGGCGGGGGAATGGCGGGAGGCACCAAAGGAGGAGCCAAATGTAGTTAAGTCGAGATCATCACTGGGCTCTGACTCAGGGAAAACAGGTTTTTTCTGAGGGTCTTCCTCTGAACCATAACTTTACATATCTTCTGCAAATTCTTATTCTGATATAGAGACTCAGGTTTCGCTGCTGAACAAAATAACTTAGAAAAACCAGTCAAGGTCAAACGTCGTGAGCCCACTACTTGTACCTGCCTACTTGAAGAAAGTTGATGACCACAGTGCAAGGCAGAGCTGATGGTAGCACAGCCAAGGGTTCTCCATCTGGGAGTTCCTCCTCTCAAGAAAAACCAGCCCTTCGTGAAGTCTGAGTTTTGCAGCTGGCTGACCAGATTTCCTTCACTATATTGCTCAAAATTGTGTGTGTGTGTGTGTGTGTGATACACACACACACACACACACACACACACACTTAAAAGCAGTTCAATGCTAGCTCCTTGATAGTCTGGCTCTTCCAAAAGAGGGTTAAAATTCTCCATGAAGAAAAACTAAAATGTGTCTAATTGTAAAAGACTCCTCCCTTGCAAGAAACAGGGATAAAGCTGATTTTGTCCCATTTCTCCTCTCTTTTGCAAACCAAGTCTAATTGTAAAATAGTCTTACAATTAGAAGACCCATTCTTGGGCCATTTTCCCCTGACCCCAGCTGATACTGGGCCAGGCAGTGTTACAAAAGAATATCATTTTCTTCTTTTTCATAACTCCAGTATACCATACACAGTAGGAAGTCAAATAGAACACCAAGAACATAATACATTAAAAATTACAGAATAAAAGCACATCGTTAAAAGAACCATATTGTTATCAGAAAGGACAGGTACAAACAGAACAAAGCACAAACTTACTGACAGAGATCTACACCCAGATGATTCTAGTTATTATCTGCATTAGAAACATTATCTCCATCTTCAAAATACTTCAATCTTCTCAGGCCATTCTCTAGATGTATTTAAGAGCTATTTTCACAAAAATGTTATCAAGTTTTGCTTGTGTTTTGGAAGATTTTTTGCTTTATTTTACAGTTGGATAAATGTAGGCCAAGTTTGACTACTGTATTTATTTAAACTGCAAGTAATTATATATTGTAAAATCACTGTTTGTCCTGTTACTACCTTAACAATCTCAACCTTCCTAAAATATCTATTTGTCTAATAACGTTGCCCCACTTGTTTGTTTCTCTTTAATCTGTCTTTCGTCAAATCACTCTAAAGACACAAAGCTTTGCTTTTTAATCCATGCTGACCTCCCATTTGGAAATTGATGATTTCTCCTAGCTCCCATTTCACTGATTTTACTCCTTATATTTCCTAATTACTTTTACTGTGCTTACTCTATTCCTTAGACTGATTGATATGATCATGTTTTTCTTTCTTTTTTCCCCCCTTCCTGTTAAATTAGCAGGGGTACTGTTAACATTCCCCATTTTGGAAGTGTTTTTTCCTCAGGATAACCAGAGCAAAATGACAGGCAGCAGATTCAGCAAAGCTTTGCTGCAGTCATCCAATAGTTAACCCTATTGGCCAATTCCTCACAAATAAAACAGTCACCGACAAACATAGACAGAGAAATCCAAAGACTGCAGACTCTAACCCAGGGTTTTGGACTCTAATCCTCTGAGTACTTCAGCAGCTGTAACCTTTTATATTGGCTCCCTTAGGGTGGGGCTTGAACCCACAAACCTGACTTGCCTCCGGAAATGTTGCCACCAGAGCCTTTTACAAAGTGAGAAGTCCTTCAATAAGAAAAACCTGGCTTCCAGCAGCATGAGTAGCTCATATGGACTAATTCAAGACTAGCCAATCAGCTTCCAGGTTTGAAATTTCTCTAACCCCTTAAACTTTGCCCCGACGACAGATCAAGGACACAAGTTTGAGAGCCTTGCCTCCCGCCTCCTTATCAGTCGACCTCAAGATAAAGCTCTTTTCTCAAAAGCCAGTGCCATAGTATTGGCCTCTATGCGGGTTGCGCAGCGAGCCCTTGCTCCGTAACACTCAGAGTCCTGCCCTAGCCCCCTGTTTCTCTCCTACTCGACTCACTCACCCTGGGAATCTTAACCGCTCCTACTGTTTCAATTAATAAGTATGCGTGGAGGAGTTCCACCTATATATTTCTACGCCAAATTTATCCTGAGTTCCAGATCCATGAAATCTAGAGGGCATTTGTACTTACATGCCTCACAGGTAACCTCATGATGTACATATTCAAAATTAACTTGCTACTTTCTGCTCAACCTCCTTCCGGGTAAAAGGCATCCTCTGCAAGTTGCCCGACCTAGGAACTAAGAAGTCATCCTTGACGCCGTCCTCCCTCTCACTCTCTGTTGTTAACTCTCCCTCCTAAAGGTTTCACACCTGGAAGCCTGCAACAGCCTGACCTTTCTCCAGTTTTGCCCCCTTCCAATCCAGGGTGATATCCTGGAGGAAAAGATCACAGTTACACTAGCTATTAGGTTCTAAATATTTGCTGTGGTTAAGTTTAAAATTAAGCTCCAAGCTTCCTATCAGCCAAGGCAAAAATGAAGGAAAAGTAATCTTCATACGTTTTAATGTTTGTTCTAATGCTAACACTAAAACAAATTTCTCAAGAGGCGATTTATATAGGGAGCAATAAGCGATGTAATGAACAATGCCCTCAACAACATTCCTACGATATATTCTATAATTTCATTCCGCAAGTATTTATGGAGTACTTATGACTCAAGCACTGTGTTCACTACTGGAGATAAAACAGTGAATGTGAGATACGTTCGGTAGATTACTCCTTTCTGCCCGTGGACGCCGCCGAGTAAGCATCGTTGACGTCTCCCCCCACCTCCACTGCCGTCATGTCTAAGTCAGAGTCACCCAAAGAGCCCAAACAGCTGCGGAAGCTCTTCATCGGAGGTTTGAGCTTTGAAACAACCGATGAGAGTCTGAGGAGCCATTTTGAGCAGTGGGGAACGCTCACAGATTGTGTGGTAATGAGGGATCCAAACACCAAGCGCTCCAGAGGCTTCGGGTTTGTCACATATGCCATTGCAGAGGAGGTGGATATGGCCATGAATGCAAGGCCACACAAGGTGGATGGAAGAGTTGTGGAACCAAAGAGGGCTGTCTCAAGAGAAGATTCTCAAAGACCTGGTGCCCACTTAACTGTGAAAAAGATTTTTGTTGGTGGCATTAGACACTGAAGAACATCACCTAAGAGATTATTTTGAACAGTACGGGAAAATTGAAGTGATTGAAATCAAGACTGATCGAGGCAGTGGCAAAAAGAGAGGCTTTGCTTTCGTAAGCTTTGATGACCATGACTCTGTAGACAAGATTGTCATTCAGAAATACCACACTGTGAATGGCCACAACTGTGAAGTAAGGAAAGCCCTACCAAAGCAAGAGATGCCTAGTGCCTCATCCAGCCAAAGAGGTCGAAGTGGTTCTGGAAACTTTGGTGGTGGTCGGGGAGGTGGTTTTGGTGGGAATGACAACTTTGGTCGTGGAGGAAACTTCAGTGGTCGAGGAAGCAATTTTGGAGGTGGTGGAAGCTACAATGATTTTGGCAGTTACAACAATCAATCTTCAAATTTTGGACCCATGAAAGGAGGAAACTTTGGAGGCAGAAGTTCTGGCCTTTATGGTGGTGGAGGCCAGTACTTTGCCAAACCACAAAATCAAGGTGGCTATGGCGGTTCCAGCAGCAGCAATAGCTATGGCAGTGGCAGAAGGTTTTGATTACTGCCAGGAAACAAAGCTTAGCAGGAGAAGAGAGCCAGAGAAGTGACAGGGAAGCTACAGGTTACAACAGATTTGTGAACTCAGCCAAGCACAGTGGTGGCAGGGCCTAGCTGCTACAAAGAAGACATGTTTTAGACAATACTCATGTGTATGGGCAAAAAAACTCGAGGACTGTATTTGTGACTAACTGTATAACAGGTTATTTTAGTTTCTGTTCTGTGGAAAGTGTAAAGCATTCCAACAAAGAGTTTTAATGTAGATTTTTTTTTTTTTTTGCACCCATGCTGTTGATTGCTAAATGTAATAGTCTGATCATGATGCTGAATAAAAGTGTCTTTTTTAAAAACAAAAAAAACAAAACAAAAACAGTGAATGTGGTTGTTCCTTGTCTCATAATTCAAACCAAGTTTTGGCATAATATTAAAGCCAACCCTCTGAGGACAATTTGGTGGGAAGAGGGCTTATTTCCCAAGCCAAACCTGCCTGATGATAAAGCCAAGGTCACAATATCAGTTGCTCAGTCCCCCATGACCTACCACCCCCCCCCCCTTGCCACTCTGCAGCCCCAGAGCATGATTTCAGGATTTCTAGCCTTTCTTTTAAACTGCAATTTACTAACACTACCAGCACCACCGTACATAACACACCAAATATTTACAGGGCTTCCCAAGTGTTGTCTCACATGTGCTGACAAACAGTGCCACATGGAATCTGTCATTTTCCAACCTCACTTGCTCTGGCTTCCTGCAGAGATCTGTTGCAAAGCCAGCCACAGCACTACCCCTCACCTCAACTACACACGGCACCCTGGCAGCACAGGCTTATCCAGGTCAAAGGTGCTGCTCATGATGCCTGACAGGTCTGTGCTGAGGTTGCCAGGGTAAGGGTGTGGACTAGGGTGGCCTGTCCATTATGCAGAAGGGAATGGCGTCCAGATGCCAACATTACATTGCCTTGAAGCTGCTCTGATGTGCTAGCACAACCAGGACTGCTGAAGCTGCTCAAACACCAGGGCCCTTCTGCACTAAAGTTATACCATGTTTTCACTCAACTGCTGAGAACAGCTTTCCCCACTGAGGTTACATTTCGTTACACAGGTTCCGAAGCTGAGTTGTCTGGTGCTCCTGATACCTTACTTCAGCTAGAAAAACAGCTTTCAGTTTTTAATAGTATCAGGACACACAGTAAGACTCTGAGAAGTGAGTCCATGGGCTAGGCCAGGGGGAAAACTGTGACAATGTGCAGTGTTCCAAACTGACCCTTCCCGACAGTAGGACATTCAGACTTTTCTAGCTTGGTGAACTAGTTTAGACTCAGGTCAGGAGCCATACTCCATAAGCATGTTGCCCTCACATCTTGCCCAGTTTGATTCAATGATAGAATTTAGAATGATAAAAGAATTGGTTGGATGGTGTTAAAAAGAAAACCACAGGCCCAAAGTGGCATCACTAGTGCTAAAGCCCATGATACCAAACCTAGATTTATTATCTAGGTTTAGTACCCATGTCTAATTGCAGTTTCTGCCTCCCCCAGAAATGTAATGTTAATGGACCAGTATGGAATTTTCTGGTTAAGCACCAGTAAGGTAACCTGTCACGTGGTCCCTCTCCATCAACCCCCATTCCCACCCCCAGAAGAGGCAATCTGCATGATAAAACCCTTGCGGGCCCCCTTCCCAGAAGGGGAACCCTTCTTTTCTTTTTTTAGTACCTTCTTGCCCCACCCTCCTTCTGCCTATTAAAAGCCTTCCATTTTGTACAACCACTCCCAGCATTCTTCTAGTTGCTAGACGGGATGCTGCCCAATTCATGAATAGTTGAATAAAGCCAATTAGATCTGCAAATTGACTGCTGAATTTGGTTTTTTTTTAATGTCAACATATTCCGACTCTCCTCACAACTTGACCTTTGCCTTGAGATGGACACAGATGGTTTCACTGTGCTCTGTTGCAAAGATCTGGAATAGTGGTTTGGGGCCGCTGTACATTCATGAGAAACCAGACCAGCAGGTGGTTGAGGCTTAGCTAAGGTGCTTAGTCACTGGGACATCTGCACGCAGAGCCTGGATTTTCCCACAGGAAATATTCTGGATGTAAATAAACACATCAATGAGCTTGAAGTTCTATACGTTTGCAACGATTTAAGCCTCTTTAAACATAGAAGGGAAATAGCAAATGAAAATTAAATATAAAGCGCCTAATGCCGCCCTTCGCAAACGGTACGTGGCTCTTAATTCAGGAACCCCAACTTCCAGGACTTCAAGGAAGTCTTCTACACTCAGTAGACCCAAAATAAATCGGCTTCACTACCCAATTCTATCTACCCCTGTCTTCATGTCTCTTACCCAATCAGCTTGGCAAACTAGCGGATTCACTCCTACACACGCTGGCCGCCAGTTCTCGTGACTTCCAACCTGCCGTCCTGAGGGGCTAGGCCCACTGCCGGGGGCGGGGTAATACCTCCCGGGGAGGGCCCGCTGCGCGCCGCCTTGTGGGAGTTGTAGTTCTCGCAACTCAGAGCCTCCGGATAGGAGTCACCGCGGGACTCGTTTTCCCGTGCTCCTCTGCGCGGGTCCGCTTGGGGCAGGTCCCCGGGTGGATGAGAAAGTGGGTGGGAGCTTGCTTATAAAAAAGTGGAGTTCAGTGATCTGTGTTAATGGAGTCACTGCCGCCCAGGAACTCTGGGCAGGTTCCTGTCCCGTCAAGAGTGCTGGAGGCCGAACTTGGAATACAAGTTTAAGGTTCCCTAGAGGACGAAGGATAAGGAGCTGAGCTCCCCGCTCCCCCTCCCAGTCTGCGGCGGGAGAGGCCAACTCCGACCCTGGGTAAAACTCCCGGGGAGTCATCGCTGCTCCCACCTCCGCTTCTTCCCCCACGCTCCCACTCGGGGTCCCCTTCACAGCTGGGAGTCGCAGCGGTCGCAGCTTGGGTGGGTGGATGTGCTCGCCCACTGGTTCCCGGGAACTTGGGGGCGGCTGCTGAGCCCCGTCGATCGCGGAGGACTTGTATTCGCTTTCTGCACCCTCACCCCGGAGGGGAGCCGAGGGGTTTCCACCATGATCTCCCGGGTCTTCAGGGTGCGCATGTGGGCTCCGGTGGGCGTCCTGACCTCGCTGGCGTACTGCCTCCACCAGCGGCGGGTGGCTCTGGCCGAGCAGCGGGGGTCTGACGACCAGAATTCCGTCGACCGAAGCCTGCTGGAGTTGAAAATGGTGCAAGTCGTGTTTCGACACGGGGCGCGGAGCCCTCTCAAGGCGCTTCCGCGGGAGGAGCAGGTGAGAGATCGGCGGGGCTGATGGGGCGAGGACTGTGTGGCCATCCAGTGGCGGGCCGGGCTCTTCGCCCCAACACACACCACCTTTGGAATTTTACTCTCACGGAGCGGGGGTTCGGGCTGGGTCCAGACAAAGGGAAAACAGTTTGAGCAAAGGTGCTGGCCTGCTGCCCGCCCCCGCCCCCCGAAGACCCCTCGGGCTCTCGGATTGTAGGGCAGACCGGAAACTTCCAGTTACGCCCCCCGCTGGCTGTGATGAAGCACAGCTAGTAGTAGTAGTGTGCTTCCCATGGTGCGTATAAATCTCCTAGGATCTTGTTAAAATGCAGATTCTGATTCCGCCGACGTGGGGTAGGGCCTGAGAGTCTGCATTTCTAATAAATATTTGTGGGAACTTGAGTACAAGGGTGTAGTGCCTTTATGTGTGACCATTTTGACGATTGTCAAAGAGCTGCAGGGACCTTTGTGACAGGAACCACCCTAACTGGGGTCACAGTGGATAACAGAGGTTAATACCTTTGGGAACAGATTTTACTGCAGCTTTCTCTCAGGGTTTGCTGGATACCATTTGAGATCCTGAAGATTTTTTTGGTAACAAGTGCTGTATCTTGGAGCTCTCCTTTTTTATTTTGGGTTCCTAAACCTATTGTGGAAGGAATCTGAGGTAGAAAAAAAAAATGTTTAATTGTTTAGTCTTGTGGCTTATGTCTTAAAATCTACCTGGTTTTGGTCAGGATAATTATGATTAAAGTACAAGTAGTCAGTTTTGAAAATGATTACCCTCTCTGGATTTGACTCTTGGGGAGAGCCAGTAAAGATCTCTGGCCTTTCATAGCAGGCAGGCCTGTGATTAAAGAACTGTCTTCCTAGTGAAGATAAATAGGAAACCTGAAATCCCCAGGCATCCAGGTGTCAAACTTAACCTGTGGGGTGCTTTTGCATTGTTGGTTCTCCAGGTTGATGTTGGAGCAGGTTCAACAGGATGTCCAAATCTGATACTAGACATACTCATGGTGACAGCTGCTTTTAAGAAACCCTCAAGGTTGTACAACTCACATTGTACAACTGAAAACCCAGTTTTTAAAGCTGGCCACACATGAAATCAAACCTCTAAAGCACTTCCCACAGAAATGAATAAATTTTTTCAGGCATTTAATTCTATTATCAGGTTTCTAGTTAGCCTTTCTATGTGGCTATACCACGTTCTGTCTGGTGCCTGAATTCCATTCCTTTCCTTCTCTTTCTTTCTTTCCTTTTTTTGGATACTTTGACCTTTTTTTCAGTCTCTTACTTTGCCTTTTTATATTAGGTCACTAAATTTTCCTTATAGTTTTGTACATAGCCCATCTCTTGTGTACTCCCCTTTCTTCGCCATTTATTCTCGGTCCAGAAAGGCTGTATGGAAAATGACATACAAGAATAGAAGACAAAGTTATCAGTGGTGGCAGTGAATAAAAGTCTGAATGTCTAAGCCTGGACCTCCTACAGACAGTATATGTGCTCCCTAAAGGACCCAGAAAAAGATTTAGATTCTTTTAGGGCTTTCTCCTGAGCCAGTGGATGTGTGATGAGTATCTTCTGCCTTTATGCTGGAAGCGGCAGTTGTAGCTCAGGTAGACTGCCGGCTTCATTCAATTTCTGTCTTTGTAGCCACAAAATATAGAGAATCTGAGTCCTCGGTGTTATTTTGCAATTAGATAAGGCACATTACCTCTTTTGCCTGCTCACATTCTCTAGACTTTAGGCAGATGCACTGAACGTCTTTGGTTATCTTGTATAAAGTCTTGTGCATAAAAGCGAGGGGTAGAACCAACTCTTGTTCAACTTAGGCTATGAGCAAGTATCATCAGCCTCCTGTAACTTGTTTCTGGATATTCTCTCTCAGGTTTTTTTTTCAAGCTCCAATTTAATAGAGGTTGTTATTGGGATTTTCTAATCTTCGTGGTTCTGCTATTAATTATAGTCAGAAAGGACTTTGACAACAATTCTAAAACTAAAATTGCCTTTGGTAGATATTTCCAGACTTCTGACTAGTTTATAGAGAAACTTATGTGACAAGTCAATCCATTCAGTTATCTCACAAATCCTCAGAAAATATCATTGTTTAAAACTAGATGTTTTATTGAGTTGTTTTCTTATGGCTTGAATGGCTGATGAATTAACCTATCTTCCTAAAAGTTGTATCTGTGCTCTGGAAATAAAACTCTGGAACTTGATTGTCCATTTTTTCTGGTTGTTAGATTAGATCCAGGTACGCTTTCAAAAGATAAATTTGGCCCTACTTTTAGATTTCCCTCAGCGCCTCTCTATATGATGGCAAAATAGCCCCCAACCCAGGAAGATTCCTCAGTTTTTATAAAATAAAGTCCAACGCGTTGCAGCTCCACTGTTCATGAAGACATTTGGGTCCATATTTATTTGATAGTGTAGATGAGCTAGGAAGGATAATGTCAGTATCAGTGTTGATTAATACTTATTCAAAACTCAGCTAAGAGCAGCAGTTTTCAGGAAGCATTACACAAAGGATGTGCCAGTCAATACATTCATTCCTGTGCAGTGGTGGTTCTTAACCTCGGTGGGACATTGGACTCAGCTGGGGAGCTTTAAAAAATACTGATGCCTAGGTCTCTCTCCCAGAGATTCTGATTTAATTGACCCAGAGCATCCAGATATGGTAAAAGCTTCTCTGGTGAAGCTTTAGAATTATCTGGACTGGGTAGCATTTAAAAAACTGAGGCCCCATCCCCAGGAGATCTGGATGTCATTAGCCCAGGAGGGGGCTCAGGCATCAGTAACTTTAAAACAATTTCCCAGTGATACTACTGTGCAGTGTGCAAGGTTTCAAATCATTAGTTTATTCTAAAATCTACACCTGGAAGTTCTTGTTTACTTTTACGTAGATTTTTTTTCTTTTACCTGAATGTAGCATATTGATCCCAGTGTAGTACTGTCTTCACGGAAATGTGCTTTGGTGAGATGCTATCATTCTGTGTCGAGGGAACAATGAGAAACAATCCCACAAAACTCATTGCTGTGACTACTGAAAAGATGTTCATTATATCCTCTTTATGAGGACCCTTGGGAGGAATTTGTCTGTTAGCATGAGAAATGGTGTGCTTCTCCTGAACAGTTGCCTTGCTTTTATCTTTAAGCTTGTCTAGCTGATCAAGTTTCTCCTTGTACATAAAAGCCAGAAAGCTTAGTGCTGACTCTTTTGGCCCACCTACAGTAAGTATATGGATCTTTATAGCATATATTTTTTTGAGAAACTATTACTGTATCCATATTTTTGGTCGCTATGTACTCATTTGCTTTTGTCTTTCTTGTCTACTTTGAATTGCTTATCTTACTGTATTTTAGGTATTGCTACCACTTACTTTAAGTTAGTTCTTGAAAATGGAGTATAAGTAAATAAAATTATAAAGTTAGTCTTTGCCAGTAACTCCAAAGCTGAAAAGCAGGCACAAGAATGAGAGTGTGTATGTGGGATGGACACCATGTATGCAGCTCATGTATCATCCATCCTTGAAAATTTGAAAATGTGTACTCTAGACTTGACATGACCTAGACCTCAGGAGTCATCTCCTAGGAAAACCAGAGATCCTCTGTTGGTGAATGCACCTAACAGGAGGAGTTTCTTAGTGTGGCTGAGCGAGCCCTGTGGACCTGGTATCAGGACCTGTGCTTAGACACTGGGCTTACAAGGATGGATAATTCAATCTCAGCTGTAAAAGAGAAAAGAGTTTACAATGTGATGAAGGAGAGAGACAAAACAGATTCTAATTATGGGAATATGCGGAGAGTGCTGGGAACTCAAAGGAGATGTCTGAAACTTAAATTGTGCAAACCTGAACTCAGTTTGGCAGCTATTCTTCTGTCTTGGCCTTAGTTTTAGTCAAGGAGTTCCTCCATTACCCTTTACCACCTTTACCCAGACTCAAAATGAAAGTCATTTTCTCTTTATTCTTTCTTGTTTACCTACCAATATCGCCTCCAAATAAAGCTTTTATCTACTCACTTGCCAGGTTTGACTCAAAAGTCTTGAATCCACCCCTTCTATTCCTGCTGCCTGAGATGAGGCCTTAGGCTCTCACCAGCTCTATGGCAGACATCCTGAAATTGGCTTTTCTGCGTTGAGTCTTTCCATTTCAATTGTGATCTATACTGATGGCTTTCAAACTATTCTATAGAGCCTGCTGGCTAAGGGCTGAGTGGCTAGGGTTCTGAGTTCCCACTCCTATTTAAACTCGAGGAACTCCAGTTTTTGCCTTTAAATGTACAAATCTAACTCAACCTGATATTTGCTAATTAAAAAGTTTAAAAAAAAAAAAAAAAGTTTGAAAACCACTCCCAGGTTGAGGGAAACCAAGCCACTTCTTTCCTCTATATATTCTTCCCCTTCTCCGCTTTGCTCAAGCTTTCTACCTATTCTTAGAATTCTGAATACCACCCGTTCTTCTTACCTACCTCTTCCTCTCAAGTCCTGGTCTCTGCTTGTCTAAATCCTATTCATTTCAAATACCATTCCTTCCATGAAACTTTTCCTGAATCCTCAGCCAGAAGAGAAAGTCTATCTTGCCTTTGGACTACTATTGGCCTTCCTCTGGTTTCTTGCAGCACATAGTTTCTATTTTAGTTCTGCTATCATTTACGTACATAGCTTGCTGTCTCTACTAACCGGAAAATCCAAAAAAGGCAGGGTCATGTTATCTCAATCTTGGTATCTTCCACAGGATCTAGCAAATCGTTGAAGCTATTTTTTTTTCCCCCCTTGGCCGCGCAGCTTGTGGGATCTTAGTTCCCCAACCGGGGATGGAACCTGTGCCCCCTGCAATGGAAGTGCAGAGTCCTAACCACTGGACCGCCAGGGAATTCCCTGTTGGAGCTGTTAATTATGCCTACTGTGTGCCGGACCCTTTGTTGGACATCCAAAATGCAGAGGTCAATAGATGACACAGGCTCTGCTCTCAGGAGCTAAGTCTACTGGGCAGGACAGACTAGTAAAGGGACTTGTCTAATACAGTTTGGTAAAGGCTACCAAAAAGATCCACTGAGGCTGCTGTGAGAGCGCAGGGCCAAGGTCACAGCTGCTGGGAACATTTAAGCTGTTTTGTGGAATGAACAGAAGTCTTTCCAGACGAAAGGGAAAAGAAAATTCCAGGTAGAAGGAACATGAGGTTGAAAGGCCAGGAGGTGTGGGGATGGTGTTCGAGGAAGCAGAGCTGTGTGGCTAGAGAAGAAGTGTGTAGGGCAGGGAAGAATTGATGAAGAGAAAGAGGCAGGGGCCATCATGCAGCCATGAGCCCTTGAAGGGTTGTATGAAGGGAAGTTATAGGATTAGAACTTTGAAAGGAGGAGCAGTGATTAAAAGATTGGAGGAAGAAGGTCTCGGCTCTGAACACCCAATCTTCCGATATCAGTTGCTGTAGCACCAGCAGGGGAAGAGGCTCAGGTGTTTGGAGACCGGGTGCAGGTGAGGCTGAGACAATGCCTTTTGGAAGAATGGACCTGGGACTCCCAGTAGCCGTCTCCTGGGATATTTCTGGGAGGCACCAAGATAAATACAATGCTGTGTGACCTCGTAGGTTTTCAAATGTTAGTTTTAAAACAAAATGAAGCAGTAAGAAATTGAGTTAAATATTGTAAGTGCTGTAGGAATTCAGATAAGAAGACAGCCACTGAAAGCTGGAGCAGTCACAGATGGGGAGGTAAGGCTTGAGCTGTCATTGAACCTTGGAGAGAAGCCGGATGGACAGAGAGGGGCAGGAGTACCTCTGAGCAAGGGAAGCAAGCTGAAAGAAGATGTAGAGGAAGCAGTGGGTATGGTCTGGCCTGGGTAGGGGAAGAGAGAGGCGTAGTGGCAGTACAGCTGGGGACAGAGGCTAGGGCAAAAGTCCGGAAAGGCAGATGCTTCTCTCGTGGAACATTAGGAAAAAGCTATTGATACGATGAGAGTGGCCTAGCAAGATTAATCAGGTGGTTATGTATATATGGTTTGGGGGGTGGGAGGGAGAGAGCCTGTCACAGGACTTTGCCTGAGGCAATAAGGTTTTTTTTTAAAGAAATTCACGTTCTTTTATTTATTTATTTATTTACTTATGGCTGTGTTGGGTTTTCGTTTCTGTGCGAGGGCTTTCTCTAGTTGCGGCAAGTGGGGACCACTCTTCATTGCGGTGCGCGGGCCTCTCACCATTGCGGCCTCTCTTGTTGCGGAGCACAGGCTCCAGACGCGCAGGCTCAGTAGTTGTGGCTCACGGGCCCAGTTGCTCCGTGGCATGTGGGATCTTCCCAGACCAGGGCTCGAACCCGTGTCCCCTGCATTGGCAGGCAGATTCTCAACCACTGCGCCACCAGGGAAGCCCGGCAATAAGGTTTTATACTCTAATAATAAGATAAAAGAAGGACCAGTGGGAGTAACATTTTTTCTAGCCAGTGATCCACAGGGTTTGGGGTGGGGATGGGGGAGCAGTGGGGCGAGTCAGAGGTTTGAGTCTTGGGAAATAGGATTGGGGTAGGCTTGAGAATCATAGTCAGTTGGGAAGAGGGGGCTGGTATATGGGATTAGAAGAAAAGACTTCTGTTTTTAAAATTGAAGTCATCACATCGGACTCAATGCGTGTAAGAATTTTATGGGCAGTTGGAGCTGTGAGGCCTATGACTACTTGTTATGTTTCGAAAATCAGTACGGTTGGGGCAGGGGCCAGATTGCAAGGAATAAAGGAAGATGGTGAAGAAGTGAAGGTTTCTTAGAGGGCAGCTACTTGTTTGAGAAGTTGGATGAAAGGAAGGGAAATACGTAGTAGTTACAAGAGTCCTTAAGGAGGGGCCATAAAAGCCTGCAGGTTGATTTCTTAAAAATTCTTAAGTATATGGTCACTGAGATTATATCATATTCATTCACTTATTCAATCATTAGTTCATTCATTCATTTGCCACGGCACTCTGGGTGCTTCTCCCCTTTACTTCAGTCTGGGCTTAGTGCCAGAGCAACACCTTAACAGTGAGTACTAGTGTAGCAATAACAGGACTTGGGCTGAGGAGACCTGGAATAATAAATCGCAGTCTTTTCTTCCCTTAATTGGAGCTGGAGTTAAAGTTTCTTTCCTTCCTTCCCATAGGAAGGTTGCTTGTCTAGTGTCAGTGTGATTCTAGCTACGTGCTGCTGGATATTAATGCTCTAAGTTTCAAGAACCTTTTTAAACAACGTGTTGTTTTTTGTGGTCACAACAGGTAGAGTGGAAACCCCAGCTACTAGAGGTCCCACCCCAAACTCGGTTTGATTACACAGTCACCAATCTAGCTGGTGGCCCGAAACCACATTCTCCTTTCGACTCTCAGTACCACGAGACCACGCTGAAGGTGAGCGATGCTTCCCTGCTCTGGGAAAGCCCCCTGCAGAGCTGTGATGGTGTGCTCTGGCCTGAGGTTAGCAGGCCACCAGATGTTTTCATTCTTCTCTCCTTCCTCCCCCACCTCAGGGGGGCATGTTTGCTGGACAGCTGACCAAGGTGGGCATGCAGCAGATGTTTGCCCTGGGAGAGAGGCTGAGGAAGAACTACGTGGAGGACATCCCCTTTCTTTCGCCAACCTTCAACCCACTGGAGGTCTTGTGAGTCACTTGAAAAAGGGATGTTGCACCCAATGTAAGGTCCTGAGCATGAGAAAACCTGCCCTGATGCCCCAGGTGGTTCCCACTCTCATCCAAGGTAGTCTGGGGGGATGTGAGGGCGGTCTGGCTGTGACATCTGTCACCCCATTGATCGCCAGCGTTGATTCTGCTGATCTGGCTAGCTAGGCGGGTGTCCCCTTCCTCTCCCGCCTCTCCATTTGTGTCCCTCCCGAAGCTGCACACTCGGTCGAAGAGGACGACCTTCCCCGATAAAGGAGGACTATTCTCCGGTCAAGGGTATACGAGAATCTACTCTCCCCTGCTAGAACCTCCAAGGTAGTCTGGGAGCAGTTACCCTAGTACAGTAGGATTCAGTGAACAAGTGGTCACTGGAGGTCACATTCATTGGCCTTCAGGTCCCTTGGGCAGCCATCCCACAGAGAGATAAAGGATACTTCCCTGCCCTATAGCTCCCCTTATGTAGTCTTGAAAGCCTCCCAGCTGCTCTGTGGAATAAGGTGGAGTGTACATATAAATCTTCCTTTTATGAGTTAATGTACCTTTTTGTTTTTTTCCCCAGCATTCGTTCCACTAACATATATCGGAATCTGGAGTCTACCCGGTGTTTGCTGGCTGGGCTTTTCCAGTGTCAGAAAGAAGGTTTGAGTTTGGGATCTACGAGTCAGCCCCTGTCCCTGAGGAGCCTTTTCTTCTCACTTCCAAAGCCCTGCTCTCTCTTTCTTGGTGTCTGTCCCCTTGGTCTCTCTCCTCCTGCTCATGTAGCTTCCATGGTGTACCTACTACTCTGGCAGACCCCTCCCTGTCTGGCCTGCTGCTGCCCTTGCCAGCCTGACCTGCACACCTGCAGCAATGCGTCAGCTGCTCTGATGCGCCTCTGGCTCCTGACTTCTTCTCTCAAGCGTCTACACAAGCTGCATGAGGCAGCCCCAGCCAGGTCTTGTGAACAGTACTGGGGCCTTTTTGTTTAGTAGCGACGCTGCTGAAAAGGAAGGAGGGCAGGAGGGACACTTCGCTGGGACATGGGTCTGCTGCTACTGCCCTGGTCTTGGTGATAATCCACAGCATGACCCAGATGGTATTAACAGTATTCCGTACGGCCTTTCCTAGTTAAGAAAATCTGTCGAGTTTGGGTTTTGACCTATTCAGCCAGTGAATGAGCACAGCTAGTGGTTCTCAACCTTTTCACCACCAAGAACTACATTTATTATTTTCCCTTATGGATCTCATGTGTTGAGGCCCTTTGACTCTCAAATGAAGCCATATCTTGTCATTCGTAATTGATGGAAATTTACATTTAATTGCTGGTCTGAGTTTCAGATCATCACGACCTCACCAATATTAAAATACTCAAACGATGCCATAAGGCAGAGGTTCTTGTTATTTTCTTTAGCTTCTGTAGCAGTATCTCAAATAGAGATAAAACTTCCATCAGGCTTTTAAAAAATTTGTAAACTACAGAACCTCCAGGCCAAAGGAGGCTGGCCTTGCCCCCAGCTGGCTTGAGTACTGCTGCTAATTAATTCTGGCTGAAGTTGGCTGAACACAGAGAGCCTAAGTAACATAAAGCAAACAGGATGGGCTGCTTCTTACCTCTTGGGAGCCCCTGAGTTTAGGAATAATCCAAAGTGCCTGGCCTTCTGAAAGCTGTTCACTTGCTCAGCTTCTAAAAGGCAAATGTCCTCTCCTCAGAACCACCTAAAGTGTCACTGAGGTAGGAAAGGTGTTTCTTGGTGCCAGGGAGGAAGTGGTATCATCACCAGCCTCCGGTGTGGCTGCCTGGGTAGCCGCTCCCTGCACTGGGCCCAGACATCCTCACAGTCCAATTTGACTCCTGTCACAGCTACTTCCATGCCTTGGCCAGTATCAAGGGATTTGAATAGACCTAAGAAGCCCACAAGGTGCTACCATTGGTGGAAGTGGTGCAACTTTGGGATATTGTTTCAAGAGTAAAATCCTAGAGAAGGCCCAGAAGGTTTTGAGTAAACTACAGAGAATCAGGCTGGTGGGGGGAAGCTGGAAGGTGTTGGTCTGCACCGTTTGGTCTTTCATTCATTCAATGCACATCTGAGTGCCAACTCAAATGTGCCTTATTTATCATAAACTGTAGGTCCATCATCCAGACGCTAATGTCAGGTACCAGGTAGGAATTATCATGTGTTAATCGGAGGTTTAAATCATAGTTACTATTATTCTCACATTTAAAGGAGTTACTATACATCAAACATTGTTCTAAGAGCTTTGCGGATATTAACTTGTTTAATTCTTGTGATATCCCTGTGAGGTAGGTAACATTATCCCCATTTTACAGATAAGAGAACTAAGGCACAGAGAGGCTAAATGACTATCTGAGGAACACAAAGCTGGTAAATGGAGGAGCTGGGATTTAAACTCTGGCAGTCTGGTTTCACAATCC
Source organism: Balaenoptera musculus (assembly GCF_009873245.2). Lineage (NCBI taxonomy): Eukaryota > Metazoa > Chordata > Mammalia > Artiodactyla > Balaenopteridae > Balaenoptera > Balaenoptera musculus. The sequence continues at coordinate 107,138,244 of NC_045785.1, read as the reverse complement.
ATACTCTTCACTCTTGTGCTCTCCTGCTTCTCAGAAAACATGTATATCTGGAGAGGGCCCCTGATCATTTGGTCTATTCTTTTTTACAATGTTTCCTGCGGAACCCCATAATTCTTCAGAGGGGTCAGAAACTATAGAAAAGGAGGGGGTTGGGGCATGCAGGTAGACTATACTTTGGACCCCTACCTTGAAGCCATCAGCACCTTTTCTTTTATTACCTTATCTAATAGTGGGAGAAAAAAGCTTCCACTGCTTTAGAAACAATTGAAAATTGCTGATACTAGTCTCATCCCTTCAATTTACACATGAGCCCCAGAGAAGAGAAATGACTTCCCAGGGCCATCCTACTGGTTAGTTGTAGATTCAGGCCTAAACTCATGACTTTCAGTCTGATTTCCTTTTTCTGTCCAGCCCAACAAAGTGTGTCTGAATTCTGGTATTCTACTCAAGTCACCATAGGCTACTTTTAAATACTGAGGTTTTGGCTATCAATAATTTGTTTGGAAATAATAGCTCTTTGGGGTTTAGATTCACCTAATCACTCCATGGATTGACCTCAGTGAATTCCAAAAAACTTCTCTGCCATCAGAGAAGGTGAGGCTTGAGCTGTGTAGAACAGGGCGCTACCACAGGCCATTGCCATCTCTGGCACAGAGCAAAGCGTGGGAAGGTGTTAGAACACTTTTCTTGGGCATTGTTGGATGGGACAAGGGTACTCGTGAGCTCTGGGCAGGATCAAGCTGCTGCGAGGTCTGTAAGAACACTGTTTGTAGTCTAATCTTTGGTTCCTGGTAGTTCATCTGGAAGCCTGGTTTTTCTTTTGGGGGAGGCCATGGGGTCTGAGAATTTGTGACCCTGTGGCCACCTTTCTCAGATTGTCATGTCAGTCACCATATTGGCCTATAGGATCGGACTTTGGAAAGCAAGAATGTCACCTAGTTCTGATAAAGTGAGGGAGGACGCATTCTTTATTAGAATCCCCAGGTACTGGTGGTACCTCGAGGTGACGTTTTTTGGAATGGGTCCTGGACGTGCCAGTCTGATCGGCACCTGTACCTGCTCTCAGCTATAGGTGGCCCAGCAGGAGAGGTTGTGCTGGACAAAACAAGGCTGCTACTGCTTTCTCCATTGCTCAGACCGCAGCAGAGCTCCTGTTGGCAAGGCCAGGGCATGTTGAAGGCATTCACTGTCCTTAAGGAGTAACCTCGGTGATCTGCCTCTGGGATCAGCTCCGTCTGTATAGACAGAGAGAAGAAGAAGGGGGTGGAGCTGCTGGGAAGAACAAGCTGAAGCCTCTTCCCGCCTGTGCTTCCCACATTCCTTCCAGGACCCGTCATCATCCACACTGATGAAGCAAGCTCTGAAGTCTTGTACCCCAACTACCAAAACTGCCGGAGCCTCCGGGAAAGAACCAGGTAACTGCCCCTGATTCTTGCTCACCAGGGGGTGAACAGGCAGCGTTTTAACACCTTAGCTGGCAGGCGCTCCCTGAACTGAGGGCCTGCCCAGGCTGGCCGTGCTGGTGGATAAGGGATGAAAGAGATTGCATTAAGCTCAGGTCTGACATCAACTGTCCAGGAAGTGAGGCAGCTCTTGCTCACAGCGACAGGCTAATAGTGAAGGTACAGGGTGCCTGGGGAGAGCCACACACAGGGCTGGAAAGATGGTGTATACAGCCGTGAGTGGGGCTTTGCCATTTACCAAGCAACATCCTCTCTTCAGTCCTTCAGTGCTCTCAGATGGGGCAGATGAAGAACCTTACAGAAAAGATGATTAAATAAAGATGAGCCAGTCAGTCATCAAGCTGCAAATCCAGACAAACAAGCAGAAGAAGACAGCTTCCCCTTTTCTTACCAGCGTTCCGCCGTGTAGGATAGATTGGTTTGGGCCGGTGGCACTTTTCAGTTTTCAGGTATTTCTGGGCTGCACTAAGCCTGTGTAGTATGTGTTCCCCCAGAAGAAGGAGAATGCTGCTTTCAAGCAGACCTGGCCATGCTTGCGCTGTTTTTGATCATGCTGGAGTGGGATTTGGAAAATCCGGGTTATTAGTCTAGTCCTGGTACATACTAACTTCCTTTTACAAGTCATCTGACCTCATAGAGTCTTAGTTTATTCATCTATACCACGGCAATAATACTAGCTAACCCCGATGAGTCGTCGTTGAAGGTTAAATGAGGTCCCAAGTGGAGAACTGTATACACTTTGTCAGCCGTTAATCACTCCGCAGTATGATGAAATATAAGGAATAACTTGTTATTTTTTGGCAGAGGCCGGAGGCAGACTGCTGCTTTGCAGCCAGGGATCTCAGAGGACTTGACGAAGGTGAAGGAAGGGATGGGCATTGCCAGTAGCGATGGAGTGGACTTCCTCATCCTCCTGGACAACATGGCTGCAGAGCAGGTGGGCTGGCGGTCCGCCTCGGGCCCTGGGGGTGGGGGACCCTGGGGGAGGCTTGGTGGGCTGCCTCCTGAGTTAGAACTGGGTGGAGAGCTCCTGGCTTGGAGGCAGCTGTGATAGGACTTACAGACAGAACGGACGTGGGAACCGAGGGATAGGGAACAATCAAGGAGGACCCCTTACTGGGTTAGGAGCCCAGACATTTAACTCTCAACCAGAGTTTCTTAAAGCACGTTCACCAGAATGCCCATGATGTGAGCGTGTATTACGTGGGCAGGCAGGGGTGGGGTGGGTGATGGTAGGGAGAGATTATTGTCTAAAAATTTTGGAATCCCTCTTTACTGTATCACTTTTTGGAGAGTCTGTACACACGTCAGCATATTAAAGAATCTGAGAAGCCTGTAGTAAAGAAAGTTGGTTAATCCTTAAGTCTGTTTTTCTCAAACTTGTTTAGCCGTAGAATCTTTTTTATCTAATAAATACTGAAAAGACCGCACAATAGGAAATGCTGCTCTAGATTCAAAAGTCAGACACCCAAAGGCAGTATAGCCTGGATCTTCCTTCCTTCTCTTGTGAAGTTGATGGTGTGCCCTGAAGGCAGAAAGGCACCTTGTGCTTATGCATAAAATAGGTTTAAGGTTAAAAAACAAGAGTTTGCATATATAACATATTTATATGGCATACTTTTTAGAAATCATCTTGGGGAAAATGAAGGCCAAGTAGAAATTTATGAATTCCTTGCCTTGTATTTTATTCAATTTTTTTTTTTTTTTTAGCTTAAGAAAATACAAATGCTTTTTTACTTTGGGGTAGATGACAAGTATCAGAAAGAGAGGAAAAACAATTTTTTTTCCTGGGCCTTTAGATCTGGAGGAATAGCTTCTGACAGGCCTTGGGGACATAGATTTTTGAGCTCTCCCCAGGAGAAGACAGGCCCCCTAGGGCTCCATGAAAGCTGATTGGCTGCCAGGCTCAGTGGATGAGAAGCATTTCTTTCAAAACCTGTACCCTTGGACCTTTCAGGTGCACAGCCTCCCGAGCTGCCCCACGTTGAAGAGGTTCGCATGGATGATTGAGCAGAGAGCGGTGGACACAGCCTTGTACATCCTGCAAAAGGAAGACAAGTGAGGAACCTCTTCGGCTGCTGGCATAAAGTCACGCTTGGTCAGGCCTCCCAGTGTGTGGGGAAGGGGGCTCATCAGGCCTGCTCACACTTGTTAGCTGGCATCTCTGTGTGCAGAGGCCGAGATCACCCCATTCTGCTGACCTTCTGAATGGACTCGGCCCTAGGTCCTTACATTTCCAGAGCTGGGACTAGTGACCTAGTGCTTCCATTCACTGTTACACAGAACCGGGAGCCACCACTCGACTGGGTTTCTCTTAATCACTGACTTTTTCCTTTGCTTTAAGTTTCAAAAGATTTGGGTGGTGGGGGATGCTGAAGGAAGAATCATTATTGCTACTTTATTCATCACATTACAATTTACAAAGCACCTTCCTGTTCTCGCTGTGAGGTAGGTGTCATTATCCCTGACAAGCCCAAGTCCTCGCTTTAGAGATGGAGAAACTGGACCTGAGAGATGTGGGCTACCTTGCCCAGGCTCCTCCAGCAAGTGGCAGAGGCGGGACTTGAACCCAGATCTTCTGACCGCCAATCCTGTGTTTTCTCTATTTTACTGGTACTTAGGGCTCTGTTTTTAGAAGGCCTATTTCCTGACTACCAGAATGGAGAGTGCCTCTCTTACCAAATTTCAAAAAACACCTTTCTGTGATTGGTTCAAAGCATTCAGCTTGTCCTCAGAATAGGGGACTTGGTAGAGAGGGGAGATGGGAAGTAGAGGAACAGTCCTGGGAAAGATGAGTGGGAGGAAAAAGCAGCTAACGTTTCAAGAATTTGCTTGGTCTTGCATAAGCATAGGAGCCTCTGCCTGCTTTTCTCCCACGCAGAGTCAGTGTGTCCACTTTGCACTTGCCTCGGGCATCTGGAAGGCTCCAGTCGCGCCACTCAGCTTGCTGCCACTCCCTGTGACTTGTCTCCTTCCCTCATCTTTTCCTGAAGTGGCCCCACTGGACCTAAATTGTCACTCACTGCCTTCCCCTCCACCAACACATACACACATATTTAGTAAATATATTAGGCTTTGCGGCCCGTGTATTGTCCGCTGCATCCGCTCATCTCAGCCCATGTAGCGTGAAAGCAGCCATAGATCGTACGCAAACAAATGGGCACAACTGTGTTCCAATAAAACTCTATTTACAAAAACAGGCAGGTGGGTTGGATTTGGCCCATGGCCATAGTTTGCTTTCTCCTGGTGTAAAGCGTTTCAAACAAGACCTGATCCATTCTCCTTTCTGTTGGCCTTGCTTTCGTAAAACTGATGTTTCTTCAAGGGCAAATGGTTACAACTTCACAGTGCCATCCAACTTGGCTTGGCCTGCACACATTCTTCTGGAAAGCGTATTTGCATACTCCTCAGCTATTGCTTCAATTTTCCTTGATTTATAAAGGTGGCCATTTACCCAGTCACCATGAATAAAGATTGGTCTAAGCCAATCATGGCAACCCCGCTTCCTTTTGTCAGTGATTGGGTTCTGGGAATTCTGGGAGAGGTTTTTTTTTTTTCCTCTTTGATAAAAAGTGTGAGGCACCCAAACCAAACCTTTTTTGCTACTTACTAGCCCCCATCTTTCAGCTTTGTTTGCTACTGTGAGAAGACATGCTTTGAGTAGAGGTACCACCTTGTGATCATGAGGTTGACAGTCCTGAGCATGAAAGTGGTGGAGCCACAGCGCCAAGCCTGGGAGCACTAGTGTTGAACTTCTTGTTAGATAAATAAGAAAAGTCCTTATGGTCTAAATTCCAAAGAAGCGTAGGAAGTGTAGTTTAGGCAGTTCCTTTGGATGGCTTTTCTAAGGGCCTTCTGGAATTCCTGGAATCCATTACACCGTGTCCTTCCCAGTTTTGTTCTTTTAACCGTGAAGGCCTACTTCTCCATGACGTGTCCTGTCTCAGCTGTGTTCATATGAGGTCTGTATCCTGCTGCTGTTATTGTTGGCAGGCTTTGCGCACAGAGCGCCCTCAGACTCGTGGCAGCGCTGTTTCTCTCCTTACTGCCTGTCTCTGTCCCTCACACATCACCTGTCTTTTCTCAACTCTGTCTCATTGGGCTCATGCGGCTCAAGGGGGCAGAACTAGCCTGCATCCCTTGTGTGCCAGGTGCCCACTGGGTACTTAAATATTGTTTACTCGCCATAGGGAAAGCCTTCAGATGGCAGTGGGCCAATTCCTCCACATTCTGGAGAGCAACCTGCTGAAAGTCGTGGACCCTGCCACTCCGCCCGGCAAGACCAGGTACCTGGCCCAGCAGCTCGGCTTGGTATGGCTGAGGGCATTGGGGTGGGGGGTGGGGGGTGGCGTCTGGCTGCAGGGAACGAACCCAGGTTCTAGGAGGGCAAGAACGAGGCTGTCAGTGACTGAAAGTAGATGTTTCAGAGGCCACGTGTCCCAGAGACATTCACAACATTTCTACCTTTCTTCCTGCCACACCTGTCCTACCATGTTCTGAAATTTTATTTTAGTAAAAAAGAACCCTAAATTTATTTTTCCTTTTTTCCTTTTTTTTTTTACTAATTGAACATGTGTCCAACGGAGTAGCTAATTAGGACATCACACTGATTTGGTATTATAATAGCCCCAAACACTGATAATTGCTTAATAGATTGTTTAAACAACTTCACTGAATATACAAGAAGGTAGGATTTCTACTGGGCATTTAAAAATGTTGGAAGTGGCTCGTGAACCTCCACTGCCACTTTTGGAGTGCCTGGAACCCCAGGTTAGGGACCACGGATTTGGAATGTTATGTGTCCTGGGCACTTGCTAAGCAAAGTGTGGTCTGCAGATAAACAGCTTCACTGTCACCTGGGGTTGTTAGATTTTCTGGCCCCAGCCTGACCCACTGAATCAGAATCTGCATTTTAACAAGACACCCAGGTGGTTTGTAAGCACCCTAATATTGGAGAAGGACTGTTGTAGACTGCCTTCTTGAGAGAAAGAATTGTACATAGTTAGAAATGCGCGATGAGTGTGGGAAAGGTAGGGGACAGTGAGTTGAAATAGGAACATTCAGGAACTTTGGGCCTAGATTTATAATAGCAGATCATGTGAATGCCCTTCTCTGCCCTTCACAGACCTGCAATGACAATGTATTTCTTACTGGCCTTTGCCACCTTGCCCCGCCTCGGCCTTGTGTCTGTAGAGTCCTGTAAGGTCCAATGCTAGCCTTCTAGGTTGGGGGTCAACAAATAAAATCCTCAGTGTTTCCCAAGAGACAGATACAGGGGTCAGGTAGATGTAGATTAAAAGGCAACTTTATTACTGATTAAAGCCCATTTAGAGAATGTATTGAGGGCCAAACAGGCATATTAATGAAATGGACTTAATTCCCCTAAACTGCAACCTTCCCCAACAAGGAGAGCTTGCTCTGCTAAACTCATCACACAGGTGAGAGTAGGAAGAACATTTGCTGTAGGCAGGCGGGTCCCAAAGAGAGAAGAGAGGTAGGGCTGTGCCGCACATGCCCAGTTTCTTCTTCAAAACTCACCGGGGGAGGAGTAGGTGGTTGGTTGGGCACGAGGAGGCCAGGAGAGCTACTCCAGTGGGGATCCCTCCTCATGAAAACAAGGGGCGTGCGGATAAGGATTCTCCCCACGATCTACTTCAAAGGAGTTTTTTACTAGGCTCAACTGATTTGTAGATGTCACCGGTTTCCTCACTCGCGAAGGCAGCAGTGTCCTGGCCTCCAGAGTCCTAAGGTAAAGAATTAATTGTGGGGAACTGTTTTCTTGTTGCAGAAAGCTGTACCTCTATGCAGCTCATGATGTGACCCTCATGCCTCTCTTAATGGCCCTGGGGATTTTTGACCACAAATGGCCCCCGTTTGCTGTGGACCTGACCATGGAACTCTACCAGCACCGGGAGTCTAAGGAGTGGTTTGTGCAGCTCTATTACCGTGGGGAGGTGAGAGCTCTGGGGTGGGGTTGGGAGGTGGCTGGGCGACCCCACCCACCTGGTTTAGCACCAAGTCTCCCTCCTCGGACCCAGGGAGTCTCCACTGGCACCTGAGCTCTCTGAATCCTCTCGAGGCTGTGGCCCAGGGTTAAGGCAGAACTGGGCATATAGTGGCAGGCTGGGACTTGGGCCTTATCCCTTATCTCCTAAGAACAGGACCGCCCTTCTCTTCCCCTGAGCGTCTCTGCCAGGATGTAACACCCTGACTGTGAGGCCTGTTTTGACAATGAATGATGCTGTCTTTGGGAGGTGATGTTTACTCTCAGTACTCCTGGTGCCTTGGCTGCTTCAGCAGGTTGCTATCCAGGGCAGGGACTAGATCACTCCCCACGGCTTAGACCTTTAGCCTTCCCAGCTCGGGAGTAAACATGAGTGTGTTTTCCCAGTCAATTCAACCAACAGTTCTTGAGGGACTTTCACAAGCAGGGCATAGTGCTCTTAATCTGGAAGCTGACCAGTTAATGGGACCTTCCTGGCTGTTATATGTGTGTATACACACACCATTGGGTCAAAGCCTTTCAGAGCTCCGGGCACAGCTGAAAACAGCCAGATGGGGTCCTCAGTGCCTCTGCTGAGTTCTGTCTCTTCCACAGGAGCAGGTGCCAAAAGGTTGCCCTGACCGCCTCTGTCCACTGGACAAGTTCTTGAACACCATGTCAACTTATACCTTGAGCCCAGAAAAATACCACACACTCTGCTCTGAAGCACAAGTGATGGGACTTGGAAATGGAGAGTGAGTGATTTGTACAAGTAGGATGTGTTGATTTTTTAAATAAAATGCCTTTACACAATGCCTCCAGCTGTTGTGTTTGGGAAAGGCAGGAACAAGGGTTAAGGTACCTTAACATAAGGGAAGGGTATTTCCCTCCTGTAGGTATATTAGGGTCTCTTCTTGAAAGGAAAAGGCGTGTAATGTTGAGACCAGAATGATATATCCTATTTTGTGGCTTGATTTCCATGGCCAGAAGCAGCTGCCTGTGGCATAGGCTGGGGACATCATGACCCTGTAGAATTGAGTGTGGGTTTGGACTTCAGTTCTTTTTTCTTATCTTCATTTCACAAACATATATTGAGCACCTACTAAGTAGTGATCATTATAAAGGTGAAAGGTTACTGCCCTCAAGTTGTTTCAGTCCAGTAGGAGAGGCAGATAAGTGAATCGGTGCTGACAATACAGTATATTTCATTGTGTAACAAGGTACATCAGGGGCTACTTGGGTACAGAGAAGACACCCCCAGCCCCAGTTGGCAGGGGCTGCGGGGAGCAGTTAAATGCTTCTTGGGAAGTTCTGTCCTGATCTGAATAGAGAAAATGAGGGAGTAGGAGTTAACCAGGTAAGCAAGAAGGAAGTGGTGTTATGTAAAAGGCAGGCTTGAAGGTCAGGGCACGTTGCTGGGCAATGAGGTGGGGCCCTGCTGTGGAGACCTGGCAGGAAGGGCACTGGCTTCTGGAGGCTGGAGCTCCAGGAGCGTGGATGAGGGCTCGCATGGCGGGTCGGGTCCACTCTCAGCATAAGTGCTCCACCGTGACCTGGGCCCCCAAGGTTACCTGGTGATCCCCCTATTTCCTTATCAACTTTCTCATTCTTCCCCAGAATCTATTTCAAACTTTCTCTGATCTCGAGCCACCAACCCCTTTACTTCTCAGAGAAAATAGCAAGCACAAAAACCTCTCTGCTTCCTATCTTTATGTTGATGACTCCCAGATCTACTTCTCTAGTTCAAGGTTTTTCTTCCGAGCTTCAGACACTTATGTCCACTTGGATTTCCCACAGCCACAAAATTTTCCCCCTCTCCTCCTAGACCTGCTCTTCCTGCAGCCTTCCCTATTTGAATGGAAGACGCCGCCACCATCCACTCAGTTACTAAACCAGAAATCTATCCTTGTCTCCTTCCTCTCACATTTTTCTATGTCTAATCAGTTAAGTTCTATCAGTCCTACCTGTTTATTTCTTGAATATACTCATATCTTTTTCCCTCGATCTTCAATATCCCCTCACCCTACTAATTGCTATATTTCTTATTTCACTAAGAAAGTAAAAGCAATCAGAAGAGAACTTCCATATCCATCACCCCACCCCCAACCTGCTAACCCAGCTGCATTGGTGCCTATAAGGCCCTCCTTCCTGTTACTAAGAATGAACCATCCCTACTCCTATCCAAGGCCAACCCTGCAGCTTTGCATTAATTCCTACAATTATTTCGTTCCTCTATTGTTAATTTTCTCTTCTTCCCAATTATTCCCATTAGCTTACACATATGCTGTAAAATCTCCTGTCTTAAAAAGTTTTCCCACATCTTTGAACTACTATGCTATTTTCTTCTTCACTTTGTAGCAAAACTGCTCAAAAGAGTTGTTCATACTTGCCATCTCTGATTCTTCCCTTCCCCTTCTCTCTTGAACCAATTGTGATTTGGCATTCACCCCTCCCACTCCATGGAAACAGCTTTGTCAAAATCATCAGTGACCTCTGAGTGCTAAATCAGTAGCCAGTGTTCAGTCTTCTTACTCAGCTTCTCATCAGCACTCTTGGAATATTTTCTTCATTTGGCTTCCTTGACAAATACTCTCTTGGTTTTCCTCACTTCTCAAATTCTCAGTTTTTGCTGAATCTACCTTTTAAAACTCTCTAAGTGTTGGAGTATCTCAAGGCTTAGTCCTTGGACCTTTTCTCCTACACTTACCCCCCTAGGTGATCTCAAGCAGTTCCATAATTTAAAATATTATTTACATAATGTCTCCTAAATTCATACCTTCAATCTGGACCTTTCCCCTGAATTCTGGTTCCATTTCCAACTGTCTACTCAACATCTCTGCATGGATATTTAAGCTATTTAATATGTATTGAACTTCCCATTGTCCATGCTAAACTCTCAATTCTCATGCCTCTTCAACTTCTCCCACATGCTTCCCGATTGAGGTAAATGGCACCACCATTAACCCAGTCGGTTGGGCCAAGAACTTTGGAGTTGCCCTTAATGCCTCTCTTTTTCTTGTGTACTACATCTAATCCGTCAGTAAATACTATTGCACCTCTCTTCAAACTTTATCCAGAATTGACCACTTCTTAAGACTTCCATTGCTACTGTTTTCATCCCAGCATCACCTCTCACCTGGATTATTGCAAAGTCTCCTGTTTCTGCCCTTTCCCTCTCTGCTAATTTATCCTCAACACAGGTGTTGCTTTTAAAATATGAGTCAAAAAAAATAAAAAATAAAATATGAGTCAGATTATGTCACTCTTCTGCTCAAAATTCTCCCCGGGCTTCCCATCTCAAAGAAGGAGCCAGTCATAATGGTCGTCAAGGCCTTTATGTGACTTCCTCTCCTACCTGTCTCTTCTTACTTTACGCCGGCTGCACTAGCCGCCTTACCGTTCTCGTCTGCCAAGGAGCCCCGAGTCATGTCCTCACCTCAGGCTCTTTGCACAAGCTCTTCCCCTCTCTGCAATGCTCTCCTAGACATGGGCATGGCTAGAGCCCTTTCTTCATTCAGATCTCAGCTCACTGTCATCTCAGGGAGGCCCTTCCCTGTTGTCCTACATAAGATATTTCAGATCCACCCCCTCACTCTACCTCCAGCCTAGTTACACTCTATCACCTTGTGTTATGGGTGGAATTATGTCCCTTCAAAATTCACATTTTGGAGTCCTAACCCCCAGTACCTCAAATGTGACTGTATTTGGAATAGAGCCTTTAAAGAGGCAGTTAAGGTAAAAAGAGGTCATATGGGCTTCCCTGGTGGCGCAGTGGTTAAGAATCTGCCTGCCAATGCAGGGGACACAGGTTCGAGCCGTGGTCCGGGAAGATCCCACATGCCGTGAAGCAGCTAAGCCCATGCACCACAGCTACTGAAGCCCGCTCACCTAGAGCCCGTGCTCCACAACAAGAGAAGCCACCGCAATGAGAAGCCCGCCCACCGCAACGAAGAGTAGTCCCCGCTCACTGCAACTAGAGAAAGCCCACGTGCAGCAACGAAGACCCAACGCAGCCAAAAATAAATAAATAAATAAAGTAATTAATTAATTTTGAAAAACCATATTTCTCGACTTAAAAAAAAAAGAGGTCATATGGGTGGGCCCTAGTCCAATATGACCGGGTAAAGAAGAGAACATTAGGACTCTGACACAGAAGGAAGACCATGTGAAGTCACAGGGAGAAGATGGGCATCTGTAAGCCAAGGAGAGAGGCCTTAGAAGAAACCAATCCTGCTGACACCATGATCTTGGACTTCCAGCCTCCAGAACTGTGAGGAAATACATTTCTGTTGTTTAAGCTACCTGATCTGTAATATTCTGTCACAGTAGCCCAAGCAAATCCATCCACCTTGTCCTGTCTCTTTTCCCCTGTGGTATTTCTCAGTGCTTGATATTACACATCTATGTATCTATTTGTTTATCTCCCTGATGAGAACGTAAACTCCATGAAGGCAGACTTTACCTTGTTCGCCGATGTGTCCCCAGCACTGAGAATAGTGCCTAGCACGCGCTAGTGCTCACAGATTTGTTGAGTGAGTGAGCACCTCTGGCACTGCTCTCCTGGGCCCATAATCATCCTCCCAGGTTACTCAGTGCCTTCCTAATGGGTCACTCCCTTTCTTGTGCTCCGTTACCCTTTGAGACGTGGCCCCTGCTTATATCTCCAGCCTCGTCCCTCACGCCCCCTCATGCATCACCCCCCGGGCAGACTGAACTGTTTCAAGGAAAGTTAGTCCCGCTCCTCTGGCCCTTGTGACACACTGTTTCCTCCCCTGGCCCCCGACACACCCTCCCTTTGCCCATGTATCCCTCTCATCTTTTTTTTTTTTTTAATTAAGCAATTTTTTTTTAAGGAGAAAGAGAGACGTTTATTTTAAGGAGTCGGCTCACACAATCCTGGGGACCAGCAAGTCTTTAGGAAGGAGGCTCAGGTAAGAGCTGGTGTTGCCACCTTGAGTCTGATGGTTGGAAGCTCAGGCAGGGTTTCTATGTTGCTGTCTTGAGAATTCCTTCTTCTTCTTTTTTGTTTTTTGGCCGTGCCTTGTGGCATGTGGGATCTTAGTTCCCTGATCAGGGATCGAATCCGTACCCCCTGCATTGGAAGCATGGAATCTTAACCACAGGACCACCAGGGAAGTCCCTATCCCTCTCATCTGTATGCCTCCTGTGTTTCTGTTTGTCCCTCAGTAGGGGGCTGCCTGTCTTGTCCATTATTGTGTTCCTAGAGCCTAGTACAAGACGTGGCACAAAGTGGACTTCAGCCAGGATTTACTGAATGGATTCTGACCTCTCCCTCTCCTTGTTTCCGCTTTGCGCAAAGGGGCTTCTATGTACTCTTCCCCACTCACCACCAGGGGGAAGCATGGAGTAAAGCAAACACGCGGCTTCTACTGGGTTCAAATTCTGAAGCTGGTATTTGTGACCCTTGGACAGGTGTCTCTGAGCCTGTTTTTCCTCTCATGTAAAATGGAGATAATTATACCCACTAATTAGGGTCGTTGTGAGAATTGAGTAAATATAAGGGCCTTCAAACTTTCCTTTTTGCCCTTTGGCTACTTCTTCCCCACTAGATTCTTAGCTGTAACAGGTTTCCTCAACTAGTAGGAAACTGGGATTGTTCTTTCCAGCCACCCCCTCTGTAGGCAGTGCCTCCCCTCTGCCTGCCGTTACCGAGAAGAGTGAGCCTGTGTGTGCAGGAGAACTCTGGCCCCTCGCCCACCAGTTGTGCAACTGTGGGCAAGTCATTTAACTCCTCTGAGCTTATGCTTTCCCAACTATAAAACACTGATGTTGCTATTTGCCTACCTGATGATTTATTCTGAGGATGGATGTGAAAAGCACTTCATAAACTCCTAACCAGCCCTTGCCCTTGAGTCCTTTCTCTTAGTGCTTTTGAAAATGAGTGTTGTTAAGGTTAAAATAATTTCCAGAGGGGATCTCATCCTTGGATGGCAAAATAAAGGGCCTCCCAGGATAGAGGAGAGTGGTCACTCCTCTTCCCCCTTATAACCGGGCTTGCTCGGGTAGGCTGATTTCATGGGGAACTCACCTGTCAAACCCTCCTGAGGGCCTCACGGCTTATCTTACTCAAGAGCTCTTGGTCTGGTACGTGGTGGGATGAAATAGCTGTTAGTAGACAAGGCCAGGCATTGCTACGTGCCGGCACCCCTTTAATAGTTTCATGTAGACAGTTTAAAAGAACAGCAAGGATGTCAAAACTCTGAAAGTTCCACCTGGAGAGAGGGAGGAAGAAAGAGTTCCCATCCCACCCCACCCCCAGACCTCAGAGCACTGGGTCTTGGTACGCTGACCTGTTTGTATTTATTATAAGAAACTTGGGTCTTTGTAAGTGATACCTGGCACCCCTTTTCCTTAGCCAGACTCCGCTAGGGCACTGCCCATGTACCTGCGAAGGAGGCTGGGAGGGGCTAAGAGCCACTACTTTGTTTACTATATGCCAGGGAAGTATCATTCTTCAGCTTTGGGGCCAAGAGCTGTGGTTCGCTGTGCACCCTGGGTCTGCTAGGGCAAGTGTGAGTCCCTTTGGCTGGCTGGAGAATTCTCTGGGGAGAGGGCTGTGTGCTCTGTTCAGACCCTGCCTTCTGGTGGCCAAGGGGACCAGCCATGCAGCCCTGACCCTCCCGGTCCACCCCGCCAACCTCTAGGAACCTGGTCCCTGCCCAAGGGTGAGTGGAGAGAGGGGAGAAACACTTTCCCCAATAAAAAGCTGGTCTTCCCTGAGCTCCTTTCTCTCCACCTGGCTTTTGAAGTGTACACTTCCCTGAAGGTGGGAGGTGGTGGAAGAGGGCTGGTGGCGTGGAATCTCCATTTCTGAAGCAAAAATCCAAACTAACGTGTAAGGACTTGAGAGAGAACTGGTCTTGGAGTCACGAGCTGTGAGTTCAAGTCCTACCTCTGTATGTACTTTCTGTGTGACTTTGGACATTCTGTTCACTTTCCATTAACAAGCCTGCGTATCCTCATTTGTACGGTGGGACTCAAATATAGCGCCTCCCTCACAGAACTATCCCAGGGATCACATATGTAAAGCACTTCATAATGTAAAAAAGTGTTATACAAACGTGAGGCATTGCTCAAATTATTGCCAGAAAAGCCTCTTTGTGGCTCCTTCTGAGTGTTCCTCAGGCAGCTGTGGCAGTGGGCGCCCCATCCTAGATGGCCTGCCATTGGTGGTAAGATCCTGGTGACTGTTTTAGAGGCACTTAAACCACTTGTGGGATGGTAAGAGAGCACCCACCTTGGAGTAAAGAACCAGGGACTTGAATGCCAGCTTTACCACTTTCCTGGGCTTTGTGACCGTGGGCCACTCACTTAACATGGCCAAGTCTCTCTTTATCTGTATATTGAGGATGATGATACTCTCTGCACGTTGGAGGGGGAAAGTGGTGGAGAGTGTAAAGCAAAATAACTATATAAAAGGGTCTGGAACATGGTAGCTTCTTAAGTACAAACTTTGAATCTGCATCTTCATGTATTTGGGGCTTAAAGAAACTAGAATTCAGCAGCTTGTTACATGCCCTGAAGTTTGAGTTGCTCCTTGTGGTGTAGGGATGTTTAGAGAGTGCAAGCATGTGCTTTGAAATCAGAAGTAGGGCCTAGGTAAACCAGTAAAGGAAGTGTGCTGTGGGGTAGGTCTGTTTATATTGGTTGGAAAGCAGGGCATTTTTCCCTGAGGCAGGTTTTCCACGGAGGAAAATCTGGATTCAAGAGAGATTAAAAGTCTCAAAGGTAAAGGAAAGATGTAAGAAAATGGCCTGTACTGTATCACTGCAAAGGACAGTATTCATCAGAGAATTAATTTGGAAGGAAATAGAGTGTGAAATAGCAGCAGGGCTTTCAACTCTGGGCACCGTGGCCTTAGAAACCCAGTCAGTGCTTCAGAGGCTTGCCAAGGCCCAGCCTGGGAGCTACCTCCAGAAAAGCAGCCAGGGAATGCCCAGAGACCACAAATTGCTGAGCTCGGGAGGAACTGATTGAGTGTGTAATTAAGGGGAGGGTTGTATAACACTTGGGTAAGTAGAACTTGATGGGGTCAAACCAGCAGGGCTTCTGGGAGATGAGAGAGCAGTCCCTGGAGCTGCTAGTAATGGAAGCCAGCTGCATAATGTTAGACACAGCTTACCTGGGCCTGTGGGGAGAAGGATGGAAGAGATCAGGAAGGGGAAAGGTTGAAAGAGTGATTGCTCCCTAGATCAAAGTGTCCCCAGACGCTTAACACCCTAGTGGTTCAGTTCTAGGAGTAAGGTAGCATTCTGGAGCAATGGGCAAAATCCCCAGAAACTGAAGATCAGAGAGGCTGTGACTTGGCCAAGATCACATAGCACGATGCAGATTCAACGGATGCTGAATCTTGACTGTGGGTCCAGAGTGTGTCTTGGTATACACCAGTGATGGTGACAGCTAGAAGGGAACTGTCAGAATGTAAAGGGGGCATCTTTGATCATGTGTAGGGATTAGGAATGGAAATCATTCACGTTATATTTGTGGAAAAAATGATCATGTGTAGGCTGGATACTGAAGCAATTAGGCATATTTATAAACGCTTGAATTCCTATAGCTATATCCCTAGCATTCCCCTAGTACTAGAGGCCCCTCATGATAGGCCCTCTGCCCACCTCTCCTACCTCTTGCTCTTCCCTCAGTTCTTGAGACGTTGTCTCCCTCGTATGTTTAAGTTAGTGTTTATTTTTGCAGAGACCCAATAGAAACTCAGTGGTTAAACAGACAGGCTCTGGAGCCAGACAGCCTAGGCTGATGCTCCATCCGTTAGGATCTGTGTGATCTTGAGCACGTGTCTTAACTCCTCTGTGCCTCCGAACACTTAATCTATAAAATGGGAATAATGATAGTACTGTATTTACTTCATAAGATTTTGTGAAGAATAAACATGTAAAGTGTTTAGAAAAATACCTGGCACATAGGAAATGCTGGATAAATGTTAGCTATTATTAGTAGTAGTATTAGTATTATCCTGTCTCTCCCTCTATAATCAGCAGGAACCTTGTCTGGTTTGTTCACTGCTGTGTGTTTCTCCGGCACATAGATCATGACCTGGCACATACAGCCTCAACACATATTAATTGAGTGAATTTGCTGAATTAATAAAGTAACTAAATCAGTGGTCAATCATTCTTCAGGGAGGTGTTTCATGTTGTACTGTAGGCCTCTGCCCTTTTGGACATGTTTTTCAATCGTTTGCGTAAAAATACAACCGAATAAACATAGAGTGCAGGCTAGTCACATTTACTAAGGGCATAAAACTGGGAGGAACAGCTTATTGAATGAATGAATGAATGAATGAGAGTGAATAAATGATAAGTATGTTAGATATGTCCAGATATGTCCATGTTGATATCTTTCTTTTGTTCCTGGGCCAAATATTACAAGATGTAACTTACTGGGGATAAATACAGAGTTCTTGATCTCACAATCAGTTGCCCACAACAGTATAGGGGTTGTAGTGAGCAATTTGTTCAGTGTGAATCAATAATATGATGTGTTCCTCAAAATTCTAAATGTGCTGTGTCTGCGCTGGTCCCTGAAATGAAGGAGGTGATGGCGCTGTTTTGTCCCACGCAGCCCGGAGCACACCCAGAGAGCTGTGCTCGGATCTGAGAGCCAGACTTGGTAGCAGAGACAGACAAACATGTCAACTGGAAAAGGACCATCAAGGGGGAGGAATGGAGGCGCTGAGGGCACATCAAAGATTTTTTTATGTGGATCCCAAGGACTACACTCAGACCAGTACGTAAGCTATAGGGACATATAGACTTTAGATCAATAT
Organism: Balaenoptera musculus; assembly: GCF_009873245.2. Lineage (NCBI taxonomy): Eukaryota > Metazoa > Chordata > Mammalia > Artiodactyla > Balaenopteridae > Balaenoptera > Balaenoptera musculus. Next base: position 107,120,993 of record NC_045785.1, on the reverse strand, counting down.
AAGGATAGTATAGGGACATATAGACTTTAGATCAATATAAGGATGGATAGGACATAGACTATCATAGTGAAATAATCAGAGCTGCCACGCATGAAGTGGGCTATCACTGGAGGATTTTGAGTTTACACTGGCATTTTGCCAGAGTATGGAAAAGGGTCGCACACCAGCCAGGTGGTGGAATAAATGGACTTTAAAGTCTCTACCCACCCTGAGAATCTCTGCTCCTATGATTCCACAGCAGCCTTCATTCCCTGTGAACAGTCTGAGTCAGAGGCAGGCCTCATTTTGTTTTTCATGTGGTCAAGGATGGGGTTTGGTCCTCTAATTTGATGGTTCTGAACTTTAAAGAAGAGGGGAGTGCTTGAGAATCTGATGACCTCAGTATAACCCTGTTAAAAGTGTTGCTACCATCACCTTGGGCCGGTTGGGCTTTGAGACTCCAGGGAATAGTGGCTCTTGAAATAGTACCTTCTTGCTACTGCTCCCACCATCCCATCTCAGAATTTACACTCTGGTGCTTCTTTCTCTAAGGCTTTTCTGTGCTGCCTTTCAGTGCCCAGGAGAGCGGCAAGAGGGCTCCCTGGGTCTCTCTTCTGAAAGAAGAAACACAATTTCCAGCTCCAGCTAGAACCTCCCTACTGCCCAGCCAGCACACATCTTGTGAACTTTTGAATTTACTCACTAGAGAAGCCATTTCAGATCTTCTCTTTTTGCATTGTGAGCCCCGGGATGAATCTCAAAAATGCTCCGATAACTCAGCTTGTACTAGGCATATGCATGTATGTTACCTGATATCAGTCTCATAAAAACTCTGTGACATCCAAATGTAAAGCTGCTGGCTCCGAGGGATCAAAGTCAGTGTTCCAGGGAGAGGCAGAGGCAGGACTCAGAGTCCCACCTTGGACCTTGAGGTCAGCTTGGTTTTCTCCCCATATCCCCATACTTGTCCTCTGGGATGTGGCTTTCCTTTTGCTTTGCCTCCTTCACCACATGTGGTACCTTCTTCTTTTCACTTTCCAGTATCTTCCTTTCTCCAAGGCTTACATCCACCTGTGCTCTGGTTCCTTTTCTGCTTCTTGTGATCTTCCTGCCAAGGATGGCAGGAGTTCTCTTGCATCCTCAATCCCTTCCACTCAATTGGTTCCTTCCTTTCTGTCTTTAAATAGTAATATTTCCATTATCTTAAACTTTATTTCTCCTTTCCTTCTAGCTATCATCTTATTTCTCTTGCCTAGTATTGCCAAACCTACTGAGTGTATTATAACTCACTTTCTATCTCCTTGTCTCTTTCACACTCAAACCCTTTTCCCTGATACTTACCCTTGCAATCTGGCTTCCTTTTTTTGTTTGTTTGTTTTTGTTTTTGTTTTATCAAAACTACTCTGGAAGACCAAAGCATCATTTAATCAATTTTGAGGCCCATCCTTAGTGCCCTCACATTCTTCGATTCCTCAGTACCATTTGGCCCTGTGGACCATCTCCTATTTCTTGAAAACCACTTTCCCACCCTCTCAGGATTTATACAACTCTATACCTTTGTAGCTATTCCATTGACTGATTCTTTTTTATCTGGACAACCATTTCCTCATCAGTTACATGAGAGAGGTGGGCTAGACCATTTCTAAGCTTTCTTACTATTCTATGAATTTCAGTTTCTTTGGCTGAAACTTTTCCCCGCTTCTGACTGTGCCAATCCTTCATGACTTAGTTCTTGGCCTTCCATGTGACTCTCTTTTCTCCCACTTCCATGGAGAGATAATCTATACTCACCTCCATGTGGAAAAATTCACATCTCCATAACCAATCCAAACCTCTCATCCCCCTGCCTTTACTTCCAGCTGTGCACACATAGATGCCACATCATCACTCACTTCATACTCAGCACTTCCTCAACCCCCAACAAGCACTTCTCCCCAACTCCCCCAATTTTTATCCATGATACCAGAGGCTTGGGTAAGGTGGGGTGAGGAGGGGAAGCGAACTGCTTTTAAACTATATTCTGAGAATATAATGAAAAAGTAAAATATAGATCCAAGTATCTGGAGGAAAAGATTTAATAAAGGGGAGAGACAAAATGAAATCATTTAACTCCAAATTCTCCTCTCTTTGCTATAAAGGGAACCAATCTTCAAGCCAAAAATGGCCAAACAAACATTGTTAGGAGGGATCAAAACCTTAAAGAGGTGAGCACATAACACTGGGTTGCTTTTAATGACTTCAGATCTTCATATCCAGTGAATAATACCCCGAGGTAGATAAAGAAGTTATAAATGTTACTTCAGAGAATTATCTATGAGAAATTAAGATATTTTCAGATTTTGAGTCTCAGAGAGCCAAAAATACAAAGGCAAATGTGGTCCTAGTTTTTTAAAACCCGTGAAATGTTAGACTCCAGAATCTGAAGACCAAGAGCTCCTTGGCCCCTGGTAGAGCCTAGAGTGGACTCTGAAACTAATAAAAGTTTGTGAGCACTTAGAGAAGAAAGCAATAATTACCATTCGGAGTCAGTAGTTAGCTAAAGTATTTCTTTTGTATGGGCTAATAGACCAATAAGTCAAAGATTCCCAAGAAATTGATAAAATCTTTTTGGTTAGTTTATGTTTCTCAGTCTTACATGTTGGCAGTTTCCTTTTCTTTCATGTCATACCTGTGCTTGTAATCACCTGTTCCGTGTCTGGCTTCTTCAATCAATAGGCTATGAGCTTGGTGAGGGCAGGGTGGGACCATTCCTGACCACTTCACTGCTATATCCATAATTCTTAGCTTTGTAGGTACTCATTAAAATAATAGATAAAAGGATTAATTGCTTAATGGGTAGGTAGAAAATGTGAACTGGATGATAATAGATTTATAAGTGATTGCAAAAATATACTTAAAATATTAATGAATTACTGAATTGATGCCAATCTAAAGATTAGCTCTAACTATAAAACTCTTGGAAGAAAACAGAGGGAAAGCTTCATGACATTGGATTTGGCAATGATTTCTTGGATATGACACCAAAAGCACAGGAAAGAAAAAAAATGGATAAGTTGGACATCATCAAAATTTTAAAAGTTTGTGCTTCAAAGGACACGATCAACAGTGAAAAGGTAGCCCATGGATGGGAGATACAAATCATGTATCTGATAAGGAATTGATACCCAGAATATATAAAGAACTCCTACAACTCAACAGACACAAACAACCCAATTCAAAAAAGGGCAAAGGTGACCATATGTGCGTGGGTTTATCTCTGAGCTTTCTATCCTGTTCCATTGATCTATATTTTTGTTTTTGTGTCAGTACCATACTGTCTTGATTACTGTAGCTTTGTAGTATAGTCTGAAATCAGGGAGCCTGAGAGAGTGGCATGGACTTATATATACTACCAAATGTAGAATAGCTAGCTAGTGGGAAGCAGCCGCACAGCACAGGGAGATCAGCTTGGAGCTTTGTGACCACCTAGAGGGGTGGGATAGGGAGGGTGGGAGGGAGACGCAAGAAGGAGGAGATATGGGGATATATGTATATATATATAGCTGATTCACTTTGTTATAAAGCAGAATCTAACACACCATTGTAAAGCAATTATACTCCAATAAAGATGTTAAAAAAAAAAAAGGGCAAAGGACTTGAATAGACATTTCCCTAAAGAAGATATACAGATGGCCCATAAGCACATGAAACAATGTTCAGCATCACTAGTCATCAGGACAATGCAAACCCAAACCATTTCACACCCATTAGGATGGCTATTATTAAAAAAAAAAAAACAAACGAACAGAAAATAACAAGTGTTGGCAAGGATGCAGAGAAATTGGAAGCCTTGCACATTCCTGGTGGGAATGCAAAATGGTATAGCCACTGTGGAAAACTGTGTGGCAATTCCTCAAAAAAATCAAGCTTAGAATTACCATATGATCCAGAAATTCTACTTCTGTAAGTTAATGAAGTTGACTTACATTAAAAATTAATTAAAGAAAAAAAAGTTAAAGCAGGGACTCAAACAGATACTTGTATACCCACGTTTATAGCAGCAGTATTCACAATAGCCAAAAGATGGAAGTAACCCAAGTGTCCATTGACAGAGGAATGGATTAAAAACATGGGATATATACACACAATGGATATTACTCAGTGCTAAAAAGAAGGGAAATTCTCATACATGCTATAACACGGATGAACCTTGAAGAAATTATGCTACGTGAAATAAGCCAGTCACAAAAGGACAAATATTATATGATAATTCCACGTATTCAAGGCATCTAGAGCAGTCAGATTCATAGAGACAGAGAGTAGAACGTTGGGTGCCAATGGCTGGAGGGAGGAGGAAACAGGGAGTTATTGTTAATGGGTACAGAGTTTCAGTTTTGCAAGATGAAGAGTCCTGGACAGGGATGGTGGTGATGGTTGAACCACGATGATATACTTACTACCACAGAATTGTGCACTTAGAAATGGTTAAAATGGTAAATTTTATGTTATTTCTTTTTTACCACAATAAAAAGAAATAGGTGAAAAAAAAGGAGTAACTCTAATTGTGAGCTTCAGGACTTTATTCCGGGCCCTTTCATCACTTGGAGAGAACCAATACAAACAATGTTAGAACAATTTTCTAAGGACTTTAAGATTCTGGAATAATAGATTAAAATTAATATTGAAATTAAGGAGGAATAACTGTAAAATTCTGAATGCAGAATATAAAATAAGCAAAATTTATATAGGATTAGGGCAATGACTTATTTTACATGAAAAAGATCTTGGCGTTTTCATTTCCTAAAATTCCAAAGTAACCCCACAGCAGAAATATATTTTTTTTAAAGATAACTTTCCCCTATTAGTAGAACCGTGTTCAGATAAAAGGAAGTAATAGTCTCACTGTGCTCAGTGCTGATCAGACAAGACTGGGGCACCACTCTCTTCCGTTCTCAGTATTGTACATTCAAGGAGTTTATAAGCTGTAATAAAGCAGGATAAAACTGTGAGGACTGTTAGGGAACTCAAAACCAGATCTCATGGTTTTTGATTGATGAATAAGGGGATTTAGCCTGGGAAAAAGAAAATTAAGAGGGACAGAATAATTGTTTTCAATTATCTGAAAGGCTGGCGTGTGAAATAAGGACGGTCTTTATTCTGTATTTACTCTTAAGAGCAGAATTGGGATAGACAAAAAGCTAAAAGAAGCCTGATTCTTTGTGTGGCAGAATTTTCTAAATATTAGAACTGATGACATTCAATAGAGTGGCCTCCCGGTACTGGGTGGCCACCTGTCAGGAACGCTGTAGGGCAGTAGGTGGGTCCTTTCCAACACCATGATTCTAGCTTCCTTTCAGTTTCTCAGTCTTGGCATTGTTTGACTCTTCCTTCTTCTTTCCCCCAGTATCTAATGACGTCTTAAGGGCTCTTCCTTCACAGCCCTCTTGGCTTTACCCCTTACTCTTCACTGCCATTGCCAGCAGCCTTACCTCCTCATCCCTGGATGACTTGTGCGTGCTGCCAGTCAGCTGTTCCAGCTTTGGGGCTGCTTGCTTCAATCCATTCTGCATGCTCCTGCCAGACTTATTTTATAGAATATTTACCATGTAATTCCCCTGATCAAGACCAAAGAGTGGTTTCCCACTGCCTTCCACATCAAAATGAAATTTCTTTTCTTGCCTTTTGGGCCCATTCTTCTTTCCCTCTCTTTTCCATCTCACATTCTATTACCCAAATGATCTATTTTGGTTAAGCTGTTCACTTCAATGTCAACTAGCCTGATTGTGTTCGCCGGTTCATTCCCACTCCATTCCCTCATGTGTGTTGTCCTTCTGTGTAGCCCCCGCCCCCCGCTTTATTATAGAGACCACCTCATGTACCACAACCATACAAAATATCCGAAACTCACACTGATCCTTCCTTTCTTTCATTCACTGAACAAATATTTACTGATTGCTCTTAGAATGCAGGTACTATGCTAGATGCTGGTGAACAAGTGATGAGCAAGAAAAATTCGGTTCCTGACTTCATGGAGTGGGTGAGATAGAATAAACAGTTGCTACAGAGGACACAAATAGGATGTTGTGCTACAAAATGATGGTGTGTGTGTGTGCGCACGCGCATGTGCTGAGGATGGGTGGATATTTTGATGGGGTAATCAGAAAAGGCCTTTCTGAGGAGGTAGCAATCAAGCTGAGACCTGAAGGATGTGAAGGTGTCAGCCATTGGGAAGGGCCAGAGTCGAGAGCATGCCAGTGCAAGAAACCAGTGTGTGTAAGAGTCCTGAGGCAGGAAGAGCTTGGTGTGTTGGAGGTACTGGAGTTAGAATGGTTTGGCTGGAGCATAGTGAGTGAGGGGAGAAGGGCATGAGGTGAAGCTGGAGAATGCCTGGGGCCTGGTAGGCCCTGTTTAAAGATCTTGGATTTTATATGAATTATACTAGAAAGCCATTAAAGGGTTTTAAGGAAGGAATTGATGTAAATGACTTATAGTTTTTAAGATAACTCTGGCTACTATGTGGAGAATAGATTGACGGAGAGCAAGAGTGGAAGTAGAAGTTAAGAAATGAATGTAATAGACGAGGTGAAAGATGGTAACTTCAACTAGAGCAATGGAGTAGATAGATTTAAGATATGTTCTGGAAATAGACGTAAAAGGATTTGCTTATGGTTTTACGTGAAGAGTAAAGAATTAAAAATGACTCCCGTGTATCTGACGTGATAACTAGGTGGATGGACATGTATCATTTACTAGGATGGGGAAATGGGGTATGGAGATTAGACTTGGGGGAAATTCAGAAGTTAAATTTGGGACTTAAGTTTGAGGTGCCGGAGAGACACTCGCAAGGCAGTGTCAAAGGTGCCAGTTGACTACGAGTCTAGAACTCCTATGGATAGGCTGAGAGGGAGATAGAAATTCTAGACTTACGATCATACAGATGGTATTTAGTGATTTGTGACTGGATGAATTAGAACAGGAAGCAGAAGGCCTAGGGCCAATCCCAGGGCATGTCTGCATGCTGATGGGAATGATCTAAAGGCAGAGGAGAGATGATCACAAGTAACTACATTCTATATGGCCCTAGTCTGTCTTTATTGGCTAATTTAGTAATTATTTCAATACGGACTATGAATATGGAATATGGTGATGCTGAGAATAGAATGTAGTTCTATCTTACAGCCATTGCTAGGATATATGTCTTCAATTAGATGTAGGCTCCTCGTAGGCAGCTGTTATACTTTCCTTTTACTCCACTGTGCCCAGCCCAGTGCAGGATATAAGATAAATGCTCAGTGTTTCTTATAAGGCCCTTGCTGAAACCATGGATTCTGTTATATAATGCTAAAGACCATTTCTTTCCTGGGCCAAGTGACGCCTAGTTCATACTTTGTATGGATGTGATCCTTGTATTTCCTTATTGGTATTATTACACTTTTAACTAATAATGATTATATTTTAAAGGCCTTGCAGACACTAAGTATAATAGGAATGAAGAGGATTGTAGGAATTCTCTAGCTTCATTGACAAGGAAAAGACAAACTAATCTTTACGACAGTGTACTGACATTTCAAAACTAGCATTTAATTATTTACATACTGTAGTATATTAAAAGTACATATACATTTGTATAAATAAATCTGTGTGTGTGTATAAAATTTTTTAATAGCTCAACTACTGACAGCTGTAACAGAGAACTTCACCAAAGCCTGGAAGAACTTTTGCAGTTTGGAGAACAAAATAAATCACAGTAATCCATGATTCCCTGTAACCAAATACACTTTGAGTGAAGGCAATGGTGATGACTCAGTGTCTAGCAAGGTGCTGGGCCCGGCTGGACTGTATTTGATGCTGGGAACTGAGCAGCCAGAGGCCAGCGCTCCAGAGATCTTAACGCCCAGCCGAAAGCACATGCTTAGATCAGATTGATTCATGGGGAAGTGAGAGAGTCTCCAGGAAAAGAAACTCTCGGCGGAGCTGTGGGGTTTCTATGTGGGGAAAATGAAAGCTCCTGAAAGCTTGGCAAAGGCTGAGAAATAAACACAGGCTCCCAGGAGTCTTCAACGGAAGAAACTTAGGCTCTGACAAAAAAAACAAAAAACAAAAAACTTGAAAAGTTAAATCCACCCTCAACACTAATTAGCTGGACAGTGAATACCACTGAGATTTCTAAGTCCGTTTTGCCTTTGACCCTAGCTCCAGCCACAGGAGAAAGAGAGAGGGAGTCTAGCACAGAGCTGTGGGCAGGTTGTACAGTATGAAGAACCAAACTTCCTGGAGTCACACATCAAACCAGTCCAGTCCTGTCCCCCTCTCCCCGCCATGGGGAAGACCTTCACTTTCCTAAGGCTGGGTTTTGTCATTTTTTTTTTAACCTGTTCTTTGGAACCCCGGGGTCCCTCATAATTGCTTCAGGCTCTGAGGGGGGATTTTGCAAGGGAAGCCTGAGTTCTTGTATGTTTGGTGAAATAACTGAATTTTTCCATGCTTTAAATACATGTGAGGAACTCATATCTGAAGCTTCTCTTTATCTTCTTTCTGTGATCATATACTCACCTTCTTCCTCTGGCAGTATTGGTTGCCAAGCACAACTAAGCACTGAGCCAGAAAGTTAACAGTTGAAGTGTGGTTACCTATAGTCAGAAAACAGATCGGGTCTGTTACAGTAACCCAGATAAGAAGCCGTGAGAGAGAGAGAGAGAGAGAGAGAGAGAGAGAGGCTTTTTTATTTACACAATCCTCATAGCATACCTTCTTTTTAATCTAGTTTATGATTTAACTCTCTCCAATATAAAATATTGGGCCACAAACTGGCTTCTGGGCTCTATAAACTGTTTGCTTTAAATGTGTCATTAAAATTTTACCACCAAATTAAGATTCCTTGACTTTTCTTAAACATAAGTGTTTGTGATTTTGAAAAACATGACTGGTCTGGGTTAGAGAAAAGAAAGTGACAGTAGGCTCAACTTACTTAAGCAGCAGAAGAAATATGATGCAATTTGATGTTTTTTAAAGCAAAAGAGATGAGTCTGTGAGTTTAAAGATTTCGTAGAATAAGCAAGTTTTTGCACATGATCTTCCTGTGGCTCTCTCACCCCTCCCCCAGCCTATCCTCCACACCCCAGGGCAGTAATCTTTCCGCAGAGCCAATCTCATCACCAGATTCCCGTGCTTAAACCTTGGAAGTTCAAACTCCTCAGTGGGCCACCCCAGGTTCTCCCGTGGCCTGTTCTCTTTCTGGGCTAATTTCTTCTCTCCACCCCCTTTGAAGAGCCCAGCAGGCTGCAACAAGCAGGCCTTTGCTGCCCCCACTTCCTGTTTAAAAGCCTACCACCACCCTCCACCAGGAAGTACTCCCTCCTTCAAGAGTAAACTCAAAACCACCTTTCGTGGAGTCTTCACCGTACCTTCTTCTCTGGCCCGTGGCACTCTGTCCGCACCTTCACTATGGCAACGATCATTAGTACACGGAATGGTCAATTCACACACGCATTTCCCGGTCCCAGCCTTAGCACAGTTCTTGACACACACTAGGCACTCTCTAAATGGTTGCTGGTTGCTGAATAAATGAGTCTTTGGGTGAAATACAGCTTTCCTCTCCTCTCAGCACTTTAAAAGTAGTCAGAAAAGGAAAAGGAAGTGGCTAAAGTGTAGACAGTTTATACAGAACACAGTACCCACCCTGTCTAGGGTACTCCTGGCCACTGGGAAGGAGAAAGCAAGAATAAAGACAGAGACCAGGATCCCAGCTCTGCTGTGGAGCTGCTGGAATTTTTCATAACAGCCAGGACTGGCTACTTCATCTGTGGGACCCAGTGCAAAACGGACATGTGGAGCCCCTGTTCAAAGATTATTAAGAATTTCCACATGTGACAGCAGAGCATTAAACCAAGCCGGGCCTTGTGCAGCTGCACAGGTCACATGGCCAGGAAGCTGCCCTGATGACAGAAGTTGCATCACGATCACAATATCAAGAAGTACAGGAGAGCAGGGAGGCTGGGAGAAATTTTGGATCAATTTTTTGGATCACAGCTTTAAAATATGTAAAATTGTTTTAAAACTTATTTTCTCTTGCCCCAACCCTTCATAAGGTCCCTCCAGTTATGTTTGCTTGTTTTCATTTATAAGTGCAGATCCTTTAAAAAAGTAAGTAATTTTATTTCACATTGTTTTAGGGAAAATACCACATAGGCTTCATTAGTCCTTAAGAAATAATGCTATGATCCACACCTCACCACTTGGCCCAGAAATGAAGTTACACATCATTATTGTATCTCCTTCATTTAATCCCAAAATTTTGGCAGGGGCAGGAGTGGGAGAGACTGCCTTGGCTTTCACGGGATTATGTTAACATGAAACATCTTTATCACCCCTTCGCTGATTTTTAAAAAAATCTTGCATCATTAGTTCTCCATGCAAAAGCATCCAATCTCTCAAATGTGATTTTATTTCATAGCAAGAGTGGCAAATTAGAAATTGTTACATTTAAACCCCAAATGAACTTAGTTTACCAGATGTCATCATGATGAAATGTATATGCTGAAAATGTAAATGAATGAAGATTTATGAAGGGGTCTTTTCAAAACCCAGCTTCTTTGAAACGGGTACGTTGGTCTGCACTGCTGCAAGTTCTCCAGCAGGGGGCAGCGCGCAGAGTGCCACATCCCCAGCCTCTCCCAGCAAGGGTCCACAAGACTCCTGCCTGCCTTTGGCTCCCTCCTTGGGACAGACGCAAAGGGACCACACAGCATTAGTGACCACAGCGCTATGAGATGCAGCAGGAAGTGGGGCTGCCCACGAAGCCAGACCAGTGGACAAACGCCAGGTCCCAGCCTTCCTTTCAGGGCTCTCATCTCACGCTCCCCATGCCTAGCTGTTTCCCTGTCCTCTTCTGTTACTTCAAAGCCAGAGAACCTAGGAACAGGGCTAAATTCATGAAACAAAATGCTCGTTGTACTCTCCTAATTTCTCCACAAGGTAAAATTTTCACCGCCCAGGACCCTCTGTAAAGATCTGATTGTGTCAGAATTCTTAAACCAGTGAGCCCAGATTTCTCAACTGCAAATGAGATGATTACAACCTACTTCCTAGGGCCCCTCAAGAATTTGCAAGGGAACGCAAGTAGAGTGGAGGTGACTGGTAGAGGAGGTGCTCAAATTAAATCTCACTTTTGTGGTCTGGGGCTCTTGTGTTACTGAGAAGATAGGGCTGCTGAAGGTGGAAGAGAAAGTGACTCTCAAAACACTCTCGGGGAGAGAGAGAAACATTCATAGGTAAAACTCAGACTGTGGAACACCGGCAGAGCCCAATCTGTACAAGCCTGTCTGCAGACGACGCTGCACCTGCTGCTCCTCGCTTAGATTCTCTCACCTGAGAACAGACACGCACACGGACGCCCACTTGCTTAGCTAAAGACGCCTACAACTCAAATACACACATCAGAACAAACCTAACTGCACAGAAACACAAACAGCTGGTCCCTTAGAGGCGTACCTTGCGGGACACATGCTGGCGTGCCGAAGGTGTGTGCGTGGAAGTGAGCTGTGTAGACTGAGCAGGGCCTGCAGGGGGGATGCGGGCAGGCAGCGAGGTGGGGAAGCAGAACGGACGACAGAGACCCACGATTGCGGGTGCAGTAAGAATACTTCACCTTGACAAGTTCCAGGGACATTTCATGGCTTTTCAAATGACTAAAAATATACCTTTGGTCTCTTAATTACCTCACACCATTACATTGGCTCTCACAAAAATTCCCAGTAAAGACCATGAATTTCCTCTAGAGGTGGGGCATGGGGACCAGGGCTGCTCCTCTGCCTGTAGCTAGGATTTCCTGATTGGGACAGAAGCAGCACAGGATCAGTCTACACGAGTAGTTACGCCTCAACAGCAAGCAATACGCTTCATCTGCAAAGGCGCTTTTATGTACTTCCCCTAACCTTCACCCAGATCAACTCCGATACAAAGCTACTATGCTTCTGGGTCACATGGCAACTAATATGCCCAATACCGAACAAACAGGAATCCAAATGGACAAAAAAGGCAATTCAATTTTGTAAGAAACAATATATTTTATTTTTCTGACACCACAGCTCTGGTGAGTGGTTTTGTACCAAATTTAATGGAGGTTACACAGAACGTTTGACGCATGGGACGGGGAGGAAAGGGAAGGAAACACAAAATTAAAAACAAAAACAAAATCTTGGATAGCTTTTAGCATCTGTTCCACTCCCACATTAATAAAATTCACTTGGGAATTCCTAGTAAAAAGAGAACAGAAAACAAGGCGGGCAGGGAAGGGTAGGCTGGGGAAGAAAAGACGAAGGGCAAAGAAGACCATCGAGCATCCCAAAGACAGACCTTTCCCTCCCAGAGCCGGGACAACGCTCGGCATGGAAGGCGAGGCTTCGTTAGATTTATTTCCCCCAAATAACACCGTGTATTGCAGCTGCCAAAGGGAAAAAGAGAGGAGGGAAGCAGGGGGTCACCAGTGGGGGACACAACAGGAGGAAACTCACTTAACCAAGAAGATAGGGAAGGAGAGAGGAGGGAAAACAAGAGAAAAATGTGAAGGTGGGTCTTCAGATTGGGAGAGACAGACAGTGCTGAAGAGCACTTGAACTGAAAAACAAATGTCCTAAGCATCATTATTTTTAAAAAGAAAAATCTCCCCCCTCCCCCCACCCCTCGCTGAACTTAGTTCCTCTTTTTGTGCTTTTCATTAATACTCTGCTCTGAGGTCGTAGTTTGGTTTTTCTATACACTGGAGTTGAAAGAAAATAGTCCAAAGGTCTGAAGATGGATTCTCCACCTAAAGTAAACAGCCCAGCATTCCTGTTCTCTTGTCCCAAAGACTAAAGTCTCTGCTAAAATCCCTTTTACAATATAGTACAGTACACACAAAAAAAATAAAGCCCAAAGCAAAAACAAAACCAGAAAAGAATCCTGGGAGAAGCCAGTCCAAAGGACGTAAACATACAGAGAATGGTGCAACACATGACCCATGGCAATTCTCAAAGCACGGCTACAGATTCCCAAAAGTAGGTGCCATCATGGGATACCCAAGTCCACAAAAATAATTTTTAAAAAATAAATCTTAAAAAAAACACACCTGTTGATTAAATGAATAATTTGTTTTCAGATAAATCCATACATTCTCGAGTTCCCCCCTCCCCCAAAGCAGCCCTTGGGTCTCTGTTCTCCTATTGCATGACCAACAGTACTCCTGGAACTCCCTCAAAGCAGCTCTCAGGACCTGGAATCTCATCTTGACAAGGATCGGCACATCCAATCTTAGCAGCTTAAAACATCATGTTTCCTGGGTTGCCAGGTCCTTGGCTAAATCCACCCATGCCCACGTCAGCGGCCATGCCCCGGGGCCTCATCTGTGGGGGGATCATGATGTTCTGTTGGGGTCCCATCATGCCCTGCATGGACATCATCATGCCTGGAGAGCCCACAGGCCCAGGGTGGGTGTAGAGCCCGGCAGGCCCTCGATCCTTGCCAGGAATCATGCCCACGGCAGCAGCTGGATTGCTCATCAGGGTGGGCTGGCCGGGCATTGTAGATTGTGCTGGTGACATCATCCGATGGTGAGGTCCCATCATGCCTTGCTGGAGAAAGGCTGGTGGTCTCATTGGGTTGTGGCCTGGCATGGATGGAGCTGTACCAAGAGGGATGTCCGGAGTTCCCACTGGCCCTGGACCTCCCATGCCAGGTAATGCTAGTCCCATTCTGGGGGCTTGTTCGCCCATCATCCCCTGCATGTGCGAAAACCCAGGTCCAGGACCCTGGGGCTGTTTACGGCCTGGGACTTCCCCTCGAGGGAAATATTGCAGTGTCTGGCTAGGCTTCTCAGATGGAATAATGCGAGACAGATCAAACTCAGGTATTCCGGTGGCTCCAGGTCGGATGACCTCCTGTAGATCTGGGTCTGTAAACACTGAAGGCATGCTGTTCCCCAGGACAGCGAAGGAGTCAGGACCCCCTGGGCCTCCAGGCTTGCAAAGTGCTGCATCTGCTGAACTTTGGGGCAGGTTGCTGGGGCGGCCAAGGGGCCCTTCTCCTGGGAAACCCATCCCTCCTGGGAAGTTGCCCTGCCCCCCACTGGGGCCATTGTGAGGAAATGGAACCTGCTGTGGAGGAGATTGAACTGGAGGGAAGCCCTGGGGGAAACCCATCCGTCCTTGAGGTACCATCGGAGGCTCCTGGGACCCATGCCCCATGATAGGATTGTGTGACATCAAGCCAGGCCCCATCGGGACCCCATGAGGAGGTATGGTGGGTCCCATGGCATTCGGAGAGGGCATCTGATTGGAGTGAGAAAGTGGCTGGGTCATTCCCATTGGGCTGAGGGTTGGCATTGGAACCACGGGGTTTGGACCTGAAATTCGAGGATTCTGTGTATTAATGCCCATTCCTAGAAAAATAAAGATATCAAAGGAATCAACTTAACCAAAAGCAACTCAGGAAAACTATCATAAATCAAATTAACAAAAAAACTATTGTGCATCAAGTGCGCACGGTACTGTGCTGGGGAAACATACAATGCACAATCTCTGCCCTCAGTAAGATTATAATACATTTTGGGGCACACAAACCAACAGCTCTACAAGACAATATATTATTGAGTCTTAAACTGTAGGACACAAAGGTATATAGAAGACAGCTAGGAAGAAGTCTCCTGTGTGAAAAGTTACAAGTGAATATGCAAATGAGTACAGTCTTCTTCATTGGAGACATTTAATATAGAAGAAAACAATTTGCCTGGATGACTCAGTATGGTCCTTTTTGGAGAAAGAGGACTAATTAGTCCTATGAGTCTAAGAATCAGCAGTAAGGACAAGGAAACCAAACAGGCCTTTTTCAATTGATACTTGGCATCACTATTTTATATTACCTTACAGAGAGAGCATTTTGAACTCTACGTTGTATGAAATGGTAAAGAAAAGCTAATTTTTAATGGAAAAGGAAAACGCACAGGTTCTGCTCTGGTCTCTGGGACATTTAAATATTTGGTCTCTCCATGGAGTTAACCACTGAGAATGGTAAGGATGGTGCTTGTGCCACCCACAGAGCATGCCCTCACCTGCCTGATGATAAAGAGCATCCCTAACAATCAGAACGAAACTGGAACCAGAAACCCATGGCTCAAAAGTCATGGTCTCTTTACTGACCACCTTCACCATACCAGATCATGTCCTACTAGTGAGATTTGGGGAGACGGGAGGTGTAGGAGTGAAGGAGAACAGAATGAGTAGGGAAGGGAGGAATTTTATTCTCTCTCTAGTCCTAAAGAAAGTGATTCTCTAGGAAATAGGGGCTTTCCATTGTCTGAAATCCTGTGGCTGCTTATGGTTTGAGGCTGCCCTTCCAGGAAAATATCTGAAGACTAAAGACATTCCGATCAGCATGTTAAAAAGATACCGCTCTCAGTTTTGTGCCAGGAGGACGTCCCCAACCTCCACCAAAAAAAAAAAAAAAAGCATCTAGGTACACAGAAGCATCAAAACTTCCATAAGAAAATGACAAGAACTACAAAGAAACCTGCTTTCTTATCAACAAATACTGAATTAAGCTAATAAAAAATATTGTGATCATTCTCTTCCTCTAGGCAAGACACTTTAGTTTTACTGAAACTAACTCAGATGGTATACTTTTTCAACTCGGTGAACGTCCAGCCATCAGGAAAAGACTTCAGGAAGTTTTTCTTTTGTCCAGAGCTAGCTCCATATCCTATCTTCCTGATTTCTTACCTGGCATATTATTCATTGATGGCAAGTTGGGAGAACGAGCTGGAGGGGAGTCGTCATCTGAGCTGGCCACGGTCTTGATGGCATCGTGGTATAACGGGGTAGAACTGGGCATTGCAAACTTGGACATTCGAGACATCATAATAGACAGTGGGTTCTGGGAAAGGGTCGGCTCTGGAGGCATGGTGTAAGGTGTACTAGAGGGAAGACTTCCCGGGATACTCACAGAGGCAGACTGGCTGGCTGTAGGAGGTGGGGGGCCACCTAGGAGAAGAAAGCAAGACAAAACAAAAAAGGGCAGGGAATTAGATTTCTCTTGAAAGCTACTGGGCATATCATTATGAACTAGCAGGGCCAGGAATGAGACAGATGAACAGGACAGTGTTATGAGACCCAGGACATGAATCATCGGTCTCTAGTCAAGCTCCGTGTGTGTGCAGAGGGAAACTGCAGTGTGAGATGGAGGTGACAGCTCAGCAGATGGGAAGACAAACACACCAAGAATGCGTAAGAAATATTAGTTCAAACTTGGGAAAACCATGGGTTACAGGCAACTCTTATGGATCTCTTTCCCTTGCCAATCACAATTTAGAATTCGACTCAGGCATTAGTATGCTAGGAAGCCAGATTAGCAATCCCACCCCAGGTACTAACAGAATCACCCTACACATGCTCTTGATTGATTTTCTGCCACCAAGATGTCTGAACTGAAAAGGTCTGAGGGGGCAACTCCACTGTACTGCTTTTGTGAACTGCTCCCCAACGGAGAGACACACTTTAGCTTGGTAGGATAAATCTCCTATCTTATTCTGATTCTTTCTCAAGTGGAGACAGCACAGACCTAGTATTTATACCTCAGTGCTCATCTTCCACTGACCACCTCTGGTCCCGTTCACAAAACCACCATCATCAGTGAGAGCTTCTCCTAGGAAGAAAATACTAATAAATTGTAGCTGATCTGTGAGAACAGCAGTTCACCAGGGAGAATGTTTCGGTAACAGTTTCTATGGTCAACACGTATTTACGAGAACCACTCAAGTCTCTCAGCAGCCTCCCCTCTTTGCTTGGGATGATACTCAGACTCTCTTGACATGATGACGGCAGCCCTCTGAAGTGGGTGGGTCTAGTATTTAAGGCCACATTTACCCACTGTTGAGACATTCTATTCCACCACCGTGAGTTCACTGTGCAAATGTAAATCATTCAGTGAAATGACGCACATTTCCCATCTTTCTCCCAGTCCTATCTGAGAAACATAGTCTGCACTAAGAGCAGAACCCCATGGAAGTCCCGATTATGCACTCTGCCACAAATACGTCCATCTTGGCAAAAGCCACCTCCTTTGGTTGCATAATCAGGTTAAGACACCAGTTTTCTTAAAGTACGTAAATCAGGCTTTCGCAATCTCTGGCTTTAAGATGCAACTGTGAGGATGAAAGCATACTGACCTGACTCTACACTTCCCAGCATGGCTGGGGAGGCCATGGTGAGGGGTGCTTTATGGTTTGGAGGGATCCCGGGACTCTGAAGGGGAGGTTTTGGAGAGGAGGTCCATCCAGGTGACGGGGCGGGAAGTGATGGAGACTTGAGGTGAACAGGCGAAGCAGCAGCAGACCCCAAGACAGGGGGGGACTTAATGGAAGCAGCAGCAGCTGGGCCCGCCAGCATGCCTGCCAGCTGCGATGGAGTCTGAGGGGACTTGAGGTTCCCCGAGGGCGAGCCCAGCATTGGCGACTGGACTTGGCGCATCGTGGGAGACTTCAGAGGGTTAATGCCTGGGGAATGCACCTGGCTGCCTGCCACAGAGAGATCCACGGGCTTCCGCCCCAGGCCGCGCTGAACGGGAGGAGCCGTGTTGAGGCTAGTGGGGTTACTAGAAGGGTTGAGAGGTAGTGGTGGCATATGACTGAGCCGGCTGTTAGTCCTTTGGTCGGGCCCAATTGGTTCTCTGAGATTCCGCAAGCCACTGTTGCCGCCTGGACCCTGAGACATGGGGAGGAACGGCCTGGGGCCCATGCCATACTCTTGCTGAGGGTGCTCGCCGAAGGGCAGGGGCACCATCTTCTGCTGAGCAGGCAGCATGTCTGCACCGCCGGCGCGGAGTTTCATCATCTCCTCGGGCCCCGCCCCAGCCTCTCTCATCTTCTGAGGTATCATCTGAGAGTTGGATCCCATGTTGACATTTAGACTGACATCTCCCTTCATCCCACTAGGAACCATCCCAAACTCGAGTTCCCGACCGGGGCCCATCTGTGGGGGCATTCCTTTTGGAAAGTCACCCCTAGAAGGGCTCAGCGGGCCCTCCACTGGTATTCGAGGGAAGATGGGATTACTCCCCGGCTCCATGTGTCGCTGGGAGCCAGGGATCATCCTGTTCATCTCCATGCCGGGCCTGATGCCTTCCATGCTCATCCCCGGGGGCAGACCCAGCTGTTTCTCTGCCAGCTGCTGTTGAAACATCTCTTCAGACAATCCTTGGGGGTTTGGGAAACGTTCCCCTCGGCCAGGACCACTGAAGACGCCCTGGCCAGGCGGGAAGTTTCGACCGTCTGGGATTTTTGGCACATCGTCTGGCCAGCTGACTCCAGAAAGACCTGGTCTAGATGCCGGGTTGGGGACATTAGGCCCCTCCATTTCAGAGTTCATCATTCCTGCAAATCCAGGGAGGCGCATCTGGCTCCCTGGCATGTTGGGGTGGGGAGCCATGGCCCTCGGGGGCAGAGAATGGGGCATGTTGATCCCGTCGGCAAAGGGCTCTGCACCCCCAGGCCCCCAGGCCTCGCTGGGGGTCATCTGGTACGGAGGGGGAGGCCCTCGGACCACGCCCCGCGGCCCGTGCTGATGGACCATCATGTCCTGGAGGGAGCACTGCTGCACGACCACTTGCTCCTGCTTTCTCCTCTTCTCCTCATAGAACTCTTGCTGCAGTTTCAGCCACGCTATCTGCTCAGGGGTCATGTGATCCAGGTGGTCGGGTCCAATGGGCCCAGACTGGGAGTTCATGGAAGGTGGAACCATTTCATCCGGAGAAAAGGGCACATCTCTGTGTCCCTGAGGGCCAAAGGGAGCCCCCACGTCTGTCCGGGGCCCAGGTCCCTTACCTAGGCTTTGGGATTGAGCCATCATGGCCTGTATTGGCCCTTCTGGTTTTTTCTGAGGTCCATCTAACACCCCAGTACTCTGCTGGGGTCCCCCACTCTGTCCTCCTGGGAATTCTTTCTCATCAGGGAAGAGCATACGCTGGATATCTCTGAGCGTTTGTAAGGAGCGCTCCCGGTGCTCCAGCTGCTCCTGAGACAGTCCGTCGGGGTTCTCTCCCAGTGCGGGGGGCTCTCCACTGGACACCGGTGGAGGCGGGGGGGCTTTGGGATCTGCTGAAGAGCTACTGCTCCCCTGGGAAACGGGAGTCACTGCTCGGTTGTTGGGCGTCGAGTTTGGCCCGGTACCGTCTGGCGGCAGTGGAGTGGAG
The DNA here is from genome assembly GCF_009873245.2 of Balaenoptera musculus. Lineage (NCBI taxonomy): Eukaryota > Metazoa > Chordata > Mammalia > Artiodactyla > Balaenopteridae > Balaenoptera > Balaenoptera musculus. The sequence continues at coordinate 107,101,820 of NC_045785.1, read as the reverse complement.
CTGGCAGGGCTGCCTACAGAAGGAATCAGTTTGTTTTCTACCCCAGGACTCTCCCGGTCCAGGGGACGCGGGGGGGCGGCAGGCTTGGGTGCTGGTGCCGGAATGGGTGGAGTTGGCTGCAGTCTGGTGTTCTGGGAAGAAGTCTGGTCCTGGGTGGCTGGAGCGGGGGGCTGTTGTGGGAGAGGTTTCGGATCATTCCGAAGGGCAGATATCTGTGTGTTCTGAAGATAAATGAGATTTTAAAAATCACTGGTGAACTGAACAGAAGGGCAATGAAAAGAGCAAGATATGTTATAAAGGACTTGTCCCAGCCACATAAATCTACACTGACACTTGCTGTAGAAACTGCTCATGTACAACCCCACTCTGGACATGCAGACATTTTGATTTCTTTCTCACACTTTGCTGTCAAACGGCATCCTCTTTCCCTTGCTGAAGATTAGGTTTCAATAACTTTAAAGCATGCCAAGGGAAAGCCACGCTGCCAAAGTGAATACATTTGAGTATCTATTTCGAGGAACAGGTTTGATATCACATGTCTACTATGTGTTTCTGATTCAGGGAGAGATTAGTTTCTTGGTATGTGGGAGGCTGTACCTAACACCTTTTTCTTTCCCCGAAAGTATAACTGGGTATGTAGACTTCTCATTGTCAATCAAAAAGTCTAATGTTTTCAACTGAAAGTCGTTGTCACTTCCAGCTCTGTACTCTGCCCATCAAAGGCGGGAGGTACGGCCGCTCCACTTCAGTGTTTCCCCTGGCACGGTGACTAGTGAAGTACTCCTCTCCTTGAGTTTCCAGGGGCCTGACATCTCCGATTTCTGTTTTCAGTTTGTGATCACTGATTCCATACGAGAATTTGTACATTAACTGTAGTAAGATCATCTGTAGGCAGGAAGGGTCGGCAGAGAAATCTGAGGCTATCTAGCTCGTGGTGTCTCTTGATCTGTTCTTTCCAACAGACAGCACACGGCCCTTTCTACAGGCTGGATGATCGCCTTATTATTATTTATTAAGTACCGATGCTAAGTCCTGGGTAAAGGCACGCTCACCTACAATAGGTGACACGGACGCTGTCAGTGTCTGGAAGAGGGACTCGTAATGTTCTGGGTCTACACCTTAGCACTGCTGGAGGTACTGGTACTAGAGAAGGGCAGTACTGAAGAACAGACGGGCCCAGTCTAGTGACTCCATCAAGGGATCTCTCACCAGCCTCCAGTGAGCCGCGTGATCCCTTTTTGATGTTCACTTGCTCCTACCTGTTCGCTTAATCAAGGCTGTATTTCCAAACCCTGAACGCTCTTACTTACATCCCCACCTACTCTCTGGAACGTTTATCAAGGCGCAGATTTGTACAGGAATCATCATGCATATCCCTGAACACGAACAGTTCACGTTCCGTGGGTATGTATGCAAGTGTTCCACTTGCTGGTACTCTCCATGCATCTGTGTCTGCAGACCGAGACTGGTGGGGGTAAGACTGGCTGAACTTGGATGACTCTGGATGTTGCAGCGTCCTCTGTCTCTCTGACTCCTTAACTGGGGTGTGGAGGTCACCTTAATTTTCTCTCCAGTGCCAGTTTAAGTTTGGTTTTGTTGTTAAGGGTGGTCACTGATTTCCTACAAGGTGACCGTGACAGAAGAAACAGTTTAGTACCACCCTTTTTATTTTAGATTTGGAGCAATGGTGATTGGACTATTCCCAATTCCCTCCTTATTAACTCCTTTTCTGATTTCATTTTAGTACCAGAGAATGTGGAGGTGAAAACTGTCTTAATGACTTAAGATCTGTCATTAAGTCAATAAAATGTCGGTTTGAGTTGCAAGGTACCCTGTGCATTCCAAAACAATATAAATTATAAATAAACAAATATTTTTAAAGTATAAATTTAAAAATATATACATTTAAAATATTATATATATCCATCGTCTACCCTTGAGTAGCAGAGATGCAGAGGGACATGAAATTTTTTTTCTAGGCCTAGGAAAGCCTAAGCCTGCTATGTCACAGGGGGGACTTCTATGTTCATATACAACAAGGATGAAATGTCATCCATTCTGTATTGAATTGTCACTTCAGTCGTTTATTGTCATTTAACTTTTCCCATGTTTAAGACTCATCCAAGTTTTAGATTTTATGCTTCCTGAACGCAGGGACTGTATCTTGAACCTCTAGTGTCCCCACAGCATTTGGTGCAATGCCTTGACAATGTGAGACACAAGAAATATCTTTTGGTTCAATTTGGAACACTACATGTATTAAAACAACCATTATGTGCATTTTCTAATGTAATTTATAGTAGGTGCTTAAGTTCCAGAGAGGAAACAGACTAACGTTTACTATAATTTTGGAAATATCAAGCAATTAAAAGCATTCAATGGTTCTCTCACTTTGAAATAAATAAGAATCATTTTGAAAGTCACTGAGACCTTAATTATGGTATCATCAGCATGTACTCCAGTACTGTAGTTTTTGTTGCTGCTCTTTTTCTGTTCTTCAAGTAACTCAAGAGTGTTTGCTATTTTTTAAAATCCTGCTCTGTACAGAGGGTCTGAATTCATAATTTCCCAGAGATGGCTACATGATGGAAATCCTAAGATATCTAAATATCTCCTTTTCTATTTTGTACCTCTTCTCTCCTAGTAATTCATCCGTGTATCAGCATGTTAGTAGAAAAGGCCAATGCAGTGTGATATGCCTAAAACCACACAATTAGGTTAAATGCTCAGAATGTAGTTTATACCATCAAGATTATCTCCCATTGAACCTTCATACACTGTTGGTGGGAATGTAAATTGGTGTAGCCACTATGGAAAACAGTGTGGAGATTCCACAAAAAATTAAAAATACAACTAACATACAATCCAGCAATTTCACTCCTGGGTATTTATCCAAAGAAAACAAAAACACCGATTAGAAAAGATACATGTACCCTTAAGTTCACTGCAGCATTATTTACAATAGCCAAGATATGGACACAACCTAAGTGCCCATCAATAAATGAATAGATAAAGAAGATGTGGTACCTATATACAATGGAATATTACTTAGCCACAAAAAAGAATGAAATCTTGCCATTTTCAAAAACATGGATGGACCTAGAAGGTTTAGGCTAAGGGAAATAAGTCAGACAGAGAAAGACAAATACTGTATGATTTCACCTACATGTGGAATCTAAAAAACAAAGCAAATGAACAAACATAACTAAACAGAAACAGAGTCATAGATACAGAGAACAAACAGGTAGCTGAAAGAGGAGAGGGGGTTGGGGAGAGGAGAGAAATAGGTGAGGAAAATTAAAAGGTACAATCTTTCAGTTACAAAATAAATAAGTCATGGGTATGAAATGCACAGTGTGGGGAATACAGTCAATGATTATGTAATATCTTTGTATGGTGATAGACAGTAACTAGACTTATCATGGTGATCATTTTGAAATGTATAGAAATATCGAATCACTATGTGTATACCACAGACTAACATAGTGTTGTAGGTCAATGACCACAAACAAACAAACAAACTCATAGAAAAAGAGATCAGATTTGTGGTTACCAAAAGTGGAAGGGCTGGGGGAGGGAGAATTGGAGGAGGGTAGTCAAAAGGCACAAACTTCCAGTTATAGAATAAATAAGTACTAAGAATGTAATGTACAACATGATAAATATAATGAATGCTGCCATATGTTCTATATAAAAATTGTTAAGAAAGTACATCCTAAGAGTTCTCACCACAAGGAAAAAATATATATTTTTTCTATGTCTTTAATTTTGTATCTATATGAGATGATGGTAATCATTTCGTCACGTATGTAAGTTAAAGTATACAGTATAAGCACAGTAGGCTGTACACTTTTAACTTATACGGTGCTGTCGGTCAATTGTATCTCAATAAAACTGGGAGAAGAAAAAAAAGACTATCTCCCTATCAGTGAAATTCACCATCTCCCACCTTTACGGTCACTGCAGAACCTTTAAACCATTATTCCATTTCCAAAATGACGTACCAGAGGGGCTGTGCTTCTCTCTGTCTTGCTGTTAGAGATGTTCTGGATGTGGAAAGAGACAATAGTTTCAACCTGGCCCTTCAATACAGCTTCTGCAGCTCTGCAAAGACAAAAGAGATGCACACACTAGGACTTGTTCCTATTTCACTAACTGTAAATCCAAAGCACTTTAACCCGATTAAACTGGTATAAGAGAGGAAGGAGAAGTATAAAGAACCACCAGCAATGTTGAATGAGAAGAAATCAAGAGAAAAAGGTTTTCATTATTTGTCTATCATTTACCATCAAACTTCTGAAATTAAAAGATAGCCATTAGCAAATCTCAAAAGAGGTATTAAAAACCCCCAGGATTTTCTCCTTCAAAGCCATCCACTCTAGTAGGTGTTTTATAGAGAATCGTAGTTCAAAATCCCAACCCAAGAAGGGTAAAATGAATTCTCACACCTAATAATAATTAAAGGCTGTCAAGATTCATTCTATATCTTAATTTTAAAAATCTTAAATGAAAAAAACTAGGGTAGGGCTTCCCTGGTGGCGCAGTGGTTGAGAATCTGCCTGTCAATGCAGGGGACACGGGTTCGAGCCCTGGTTTGGGAGGATCCCACATGCCGCGGAGCGGCTAGGCCCGTGAGCCACAATTGCTGAGCCTGCGCGTCTGGAGCCTGTGCTCCGCAACAGGAGAGGCCGCGATAGTGAGAGGCCCGCGCACCGCGATGAAGAGTGGCCCCCGCTTGCCGCAACTGGAGAAAGCCCTCGCACAGAAACGAAGACCCAACACAGCCATAAATAAATAAATAAATTAAAAAAAAAAAAATGAGAAGGAGAAAAGATTGTTTAAAAAAAAAAAAAAACTAGGGTATATTCACATTTTAAATAAATAAATAAATATCCATTGATCCATCCATCCACTAGAGACGTATGTACCAAAATGTTCACAGTAGTTATCTCTGTAAATTCCTGAGATTTTTTTTTAGTTATTTACATTTTCTAATTATTCCAAAATGGACATTACTTGTGTCATTTTAAAAAGAATACTAAGTTGCAGAAAAGTGTATATTGTGCAATCAATCCCTTTTGTGTTTAAAAAAGTATATATATGTATATTTGTACAAGCACAAAAAATTTCTGGAAGGAAAGCCAAGGAAGTATCATCAGTGGTTGCCTCTGGGGAGTAGGGGTGGGGAGGTTTTATATTTTCTTTTACCTCTTTCTGTAGGGTTAACTTTAAGTAATAATACAAGTGGGCCAAAAAAGGATCAATCTTCAAAGGGAATAAGAACTTAGACGCCCAAACACGCAAGCCACGCCAACAGCAAGACACAGCCAGCAACTTACTTATTGGCCATCTCAGTAGAAAACACATACACCACTTTGGCGGGAGTCTTCTGAGCAGGTGTGGGCTCTGGGGCAGTAGTCTGGCCATGGGAGGGGGTGGAAGACCTGGGGACTGTAGCATTTGACGGGGTCATGGAGTGTGGCGTGTGCTGGGAATCCTGGGACTTTATGTGGTCAGCAGAATTACATTCTAAAAGAATGAAAAGAGTCATGTCATAGAAAGAATAAAACTCTTTTTTCTGCCAGCATTTACAGCATCATAATGCAAACACCTTGAGAATTTCAAGGAGGAAGTACCTTGCTAAGAGAAAACCTCTTCTATTCATAAAAACACAAATACACTTCTCCCTAAATGACTAATTACAAAGCACTCTCCCCCCACCTCCTTACTTCTCTACTATGCATTCTTCAGATATTAGCATAAATGTCCCTCCTTCCTGGAAACCCCTTTTGGATCCTCCTGGACTGGCTGCCCCTGCTAGTTGAACCCACAGCCCCCTAACTCCCCTTATTTCAGCATTTATCAAATTTTACTGTAATTGTTTAATGATCTGCTGTCTAGGTGCATTCAAACCCTTGAGGATAGCAACTGTTTCTGTTTTGCTGACCATGGCACCCCCAGCCCCCAGCATAGTGCTGGCGCTCGTAACAGGCCTCCTACAAACACCTGAAGAAGAAAGGAAAGACAGGGGAACGATCACCCAGGTTCTCGTTTCAAATTTGGGTCGGGAAGTAACACTTCCACTGCTTGAATACTAGTTTCATGTTCTGGCCTATAGTTAAGATTTTTTATTTTATACTAGGAGGAAAAAAGCCTAAAACCACAGCCATTGGTCCCATACTCTTTCTGGCTCGCTCCATTTTGGTGCCTACTGTATCTACTACATGTAGCCACTCGTTCCTGCCACACTGAAATTGGCTGTGACAAACCTGGACTTGTGCCAGGGCTGCCTCTTGTGCCTACAACTCTGGCAGCCAGAGTGCACAAAACCCAAGTCTTGAAGGATGAATTTGATGGAGAAGAGGAGGAGTGTCAGAAAGACCGCTCCAGGGTGGACCCTGGCATAGACAAACTGGAGCTACCGGCTTGACACTTAAGTACAAAGAGCATGGAGGCCAGGAACATCCACAAGAACGTGGCTAGGGCCGTGGAACATCCTAAAACGCTTGCATCCTCAAGAGCAAGAAGTCAACAAGGTGGTTCCAAACTATTCTTCAGTCAGTAGGAAAACAACCAGAAAGAGTTCCATCTTAAACTGCGAGAACTCCTGAATCTGATGCGCCTACTCTCACCACGTGGCTGCTATTAGGCTCTCTGGCATCCACCAACGTCAGAGGCCTTTCCTCAGGAATACCTACTTCCCTCTGAGTCTCAAATATCTTATAGACATACCTTTCATGTCAGAGTCATCGTTTGGAGTCCCAGGATCTCTCTGATCAAAGGAGTCGGCGGAAATACTTCGCTCCCTTTTCCCCTTGCCCTTGGCACCATTTCCAGCCCCATTCTTCAGCCCCATGCTCCCACCTGGGCCAGGGAGTGCTTTAGGGGTATGGCCCCCACTCTTGGAGTCACAGGGGGATGGCTGGGATTGGCTGGCTGAGCCCCCCTGTTTACCCTGATTGGAGAATTTGGAATCCAGCTGGGGGTTTCCAGATGGGGACATCACTGTAGGGGGACGGACCATCACCTCCTGCTTTGACTTAGGGCTACTAAAAGAGACAAATAACAAAGGGAGATCAGACACTGGATACAACTGGGCAGCACAAATGAGGGAGGACTGATTTTTATCATAGGTCAAGGAGACCTGGACCACTAAGTAACCACCCCACCTTTCACCTCAGCCACTTGCTTGCTCCCTCCTCCCCTGCTCTCATTTCAGAGCTCTCAACAGAGAGGAGGATCAAGCAGAGTGGCCTGCCAGGTCTTGGGAACCCTAGAGTCACATGGGGACCCATCTCTAGGGCTTCTGTCAATAAAGGACAACGGTTTCTATGTACATAGAGAAATGACTCTCACACTAAGACTAGCTCAGAGTAAACAAACAGACATCGTTAAGATCAAAATACCACCCGCCCCTCGGCTGATGACAAGGAACAGCTGTAACAAGAGACTAGCCTCCCTGCTGGAAAATACGAGCAGGTCCAGGAGAGTGCGAGGAAACCTGCCCATGACTGGCAGGTTAGGGAAACCCTCCAGGACACTACTCCCTGAACAAGCAGTATCACACCAGCTCAGACACACTAACCACTGCCGCCAGGGGAGAAGGAAAAAACTCTTTTAGGGCATCAGCTTAACTTCCACGGAACAGAGGAAAAGGCCTCACGGTGGGAGTCCAGGGGCTGGTGTTTTAGTTCTAGGACCTTAGGCCTCCTCACCATTCCAGGTCTCGGTTTCCTCATGTGCCAAGTTTAGCTCACTGTACTGGCTGGTCTTTAAGGTCTTTTTCTTTATGTTTTGGTGAGGAGAGGGGTGGTAAATAGGAGCGGCCAGGTAATAATGGACAAATAATAACAGAGGAAAACTCTAACCTAAACTCTGATTCACTATTCTATCACTATTTACTTATCTTTTTTTCTTTCCCCCTTCGCTTCTAATTCAACATGTTGTTCCACCAATGAGCGTTCATGGTCCACTATGACATCCCCAAGGGGCAGCTGGGCCAGGCCCTAGCCCTCACCTCTGTGTGTTTCCTGACGGAGAGTTCCTCACTTTAGGGTTACTGGAATGCATTGATTGAAATCCTGAGCTTGCAGCCACCAACAGGGACGGGCTCACCGAGTTCCTCTCGGGCTGCAGCAGAAACAGCTGCTGAGGACAGCGGCAGTGGCCCACTGTTTGCTGGGCGAGTCCCTTAGCGCTGGCCACCTGCACGCCTTTTTCCTCTTTGTTTTTCTCCGCTGTGGAAGTGGGTCCTGTCCCCTTGCGGCTCCAGCATTCTCTGGGTGTGTGCCTCCTGCTGCCAAAGGAAAATCTCGCATCTCCAGGGCACACTGGGAGCAAAAAGAGCAAAAATGGAGACATCAAACACCTTTACAGCAGGACCGAGGCTAAAGCACCGCCAACTTGATGGTGCAGAGCTAGATGGTTCCTCAGCTTCCATCAGGGTTAAAGGAAAGGGAGATGTGCATATTCCGGCCAAAAGGCCCTGGTGCTAAAGCAGCTGAAGAGTGACTAAGACTTTCTGCCAAGCATACAAGCCTCCCACCCAATCTTCGTGTACCAGGCGTTTGTAAGCAGATGAGAAAGACATTTTTATCTTTAGCCATATATCCTCCCTTACATTGCTCTACGTCCAGATACAAAACCCTCAAAAACCTGGGTTTTTCTTTCTTCAAAACAATGCTTTGAAACCACTGAGTATTCCAAATCCATAGCAACTATCTGGTGTTTCACCTCTGATGGCTCTGAAATGTAACCAACCCATCCCAATTTCAAACCATGAAACAAATTACTCTCTCTTTATATTCTCAGGGCCTCAGGGTGGGGAGACATTAAAGGAGGTACTTCTGAAATCAACTATTGAGCCAATACCAAATACAATCAGTTCTGTCCCCTGATTTCTATGATCTTTCTACTAAATTATGCTGAGTATGTGTCCTGTGTTCTCACTGCTTAATGACAGGAGCTGTAGGCATGGGTAAGCATGGGAATGAGCCATAATGCGGAAGGTAAAAGAACATCTTTGAAGGCTAAGATATTTTTTGAGCCAATTTGCAAGGCTAATTTGAAGCATAAAAGGTCAAGAAAATATTCCCAAACCTAGCCAGAGAACAAATGAGAAAGCCCTTTATTTAGGGAAGCCTAAACTGGTTCAGGGAAAACCAAGATACACTTTCAGTCACTGCTCCTTCCAGGGCAGTTCCAATGTGGTTTTTTGGTAACCACTGTCCCCCTGCACCTCCCGCTCTACCTTCTGGTATTTTACCCATGGGGTATAGGACTGAATGAGGATATTAGATGCAGGATTAGTGGCTAAAGAATCAAAGGGAGTTAGAAGTAGCTTAGGTGTTACATACACTTTGAGAGGCTCAAGAACTGGACTAAAATTGGGAGGGTCCATTATATTCTGGGACTTGGCACTGAATATGATCATTGTCAAGTGTTAGACGTCTATTTCTTCATTTAGAAATTTGCAGCAGTCCCAGCGATTTTACCTGAGACCATGAAAGGAATTTATGGAAGTTCTGAGTGCGTACAATCACATTTTTTTCTTTTAAATGAAGAAGTCAGGAAAAAGAACTAGAATACAATGTTATGGAATGTTTCTGTGCTGATCTTGGGAGAAAGCATCCTGAAAACATTTTGGTCTTGATTATATTTAAGGTTGTACGTTTATCCCCCACCACCTTTAGCTTTTTTTTTTTTTTTCCAGTTTAGACTATAAACCTGATTGTGGTTGTCAAGTTCAACATAATATATGATCATAAACCATATTGTAACCTCCCACTAAACGTCGGGAATCACTGGTAAAACAGAAGTAGTAAATGAATCTTGCATGGACAAAGCCATAAGAAAACATTTACCTCAGGAAAAAAAAAGAAGTTATCACCTATATAGTCCCCTTCTGTAACTTCTTCTGGTACTTTCTGTCTGCATCACACATTCTAGCACTCAATCATATGTCGAATTGAATAGTCCCATGTGTATTTTTTATCTCCCTACGTAGACTATGCTCTTCGAAGACAAGAACCTTCTTTTCAAGTTCTTTGATTTTTCTGTAATACTCAGTATGATGTACTAAGAATGTGGTTGGACTCTTGGTGATGTACCCAGCTCCTCTCAGAGCAGAAACACCTGGCACTTGTGTTGCACTCTCCTTCCAAAGAAACTCTAAACATATTACAAATATCAAATCACCTCAATCTGCCAGGCATTTCTGATGAGCTGGTAGCAAAGATTATTTCTAATAATAATAATCAACGGCATTTTACAGATGAATGGACGGAGCACACAGGTGTGAACGGGCTTCTCCCAGGTTTCGCATCAGTGCTCTCTGACCTGCTCTTTCCTCTAAGCCATCTCCTTACCATTACTTTATGGGTGGAAAGACAGCACAGAAGGCTGAAACAAGCTTGTGGGCTCACCCAGTGATGGGAATAAAATCCAGGTGTTTTAACCCCTAATCCAAGGGAGTTGTTGAAATAAGTCACCCTAGCTTTAGCCTGACACCAAAAACAACCAAGCAAGAAATCTGCCAGGTATCTTATCATACAACCCCAAAGAATAAAATGAGACTCTTGCAGCTCCTACATTTTCAGGTTAGTGCTCAACTGTTTACCTTTAAGGACTAGAAAAGATCTTCCACAGAAAGGTTAATTGTATCCAGAGTGAGATATTTCCCCAGTATAACTAAATCTCCTAACTCTAAGATCTGCTTATATAATTTCTCTCTCTTTTCTTCTTAAATAATACTTAAAATTTTTACTATGTGTACATACTAACTCATTCACAACAACCACAGAAGGCAGGTCCTACTACTATCCCTATTTTAGAGATGAGGAAACTGAGGCTCTGAAACAGTAAGTAATTTGCCCAAGTATGTTGGGTCACACCCTAGTAAGTGGTGGAGCTGGCATTCAGCCAGACACGCTGGCCATGCTCTTCATCACTGCAGTGCCTGGCTAAGCACGGACTTGGTGGACAAGGTGAGCCAGTGCATAGAAAATGCTTAGCAGCACAACATAAACATTCAGGTTAACCATGACTACTGCCATCCTCTAGCAAGCTCACTCATCTATCCTGCCTAATGGCATTTCTTACCTTCGCCGTCTCCAACCATCATCCTCCTCTCCCAGTGCATGGCCTTGCCCAGGACTTAACAGGGATAAGAGAAGTCACCAGGCAGGATTCCTCACCACCAAATCTGCAAATCTCTTTTTATCAGTACCTATCCCATCTTTCTTCCCTATTAATGAAACCGAAAAAAATAGCCCACTTCTCCCCAAAGGTCAGTCCTACCACAGGTGGTCTAGGTCCCATCCCTTCCAGCTTACTGAGCACCCTCACTCTCGCCGGTGGCCACCTCTCTATGTCCTGCATCTCCTGGATATTTCCAATCAGCTTTCAGACATGTTGTAGTATCTTCCAGATTTAAAAAAAAAAAAAATTAAAGCAAAACAAAACCAGCTCTGGCATTCTATTCCCCTTTGGAGCCAAGATTCTCTACCAGAGTTGATAAGACACAGTCTTCAGTTCCTTACTTGCCATTCACCCTTTAACCATTTTAAACCAACTTCTACCCACAGATCACAAAAACCATGACTTTTGTTAAGGTCACCACTGACCGCTTTTCTAACCTCATCTTACTCCATCTCGTAGACTCTGCCAGTTGATCACTTCCTTCTTGAAGCTCCCCTCTCTTGGTTCCCATAATACCACACCTTCCCAGTCTTCCTCCTTCAAGTCACTCTTCATCTGCTTCCTTTGCTGGCCCCTTCTCTATCCAACCTCCACAATTTTGAGTTCCTCACGACTCTACCCTGGGGCTTCTTCTCTTCTTATTCTGTAAGTTCTTTACATGCCAACAACTCCCAAATTTCCATCTCCGGCTCAGCTTCTGCTCTGCTGACCTGTATACACAACTGCCAACTTGACATCTCCCTAGATGTCTGAAACCTAACAAAGACAAAGATGAATTCTTCATCTGTATATAGCCTCCCTCCCAAAAGTATTTTCCCTTCAGTTTTCTATGTTTTAGTAAATGGCACCTTCATCCACCCAGCTGCTCATGACAGAAATTTGGAGTCATTCTTGATATCTCTCTCCCTCACCCCTAACCTTCCATATCAAGTTGAATATTTTTGCTGAGTGAAGAAAAGCTCAGCTTCAGTGTTTCTTCTTCAGAGAGAAAGGATACTGTAAAGCCACTAATCTAGACAAAATTCTCCATTACACTCTTTTCATAGCATCCTGTGTTTTTCCTTCACAACATTTCCCATGTTGTATGATTATGTGATCATTTGCGTAACATTCATCTCTCATGTTAGGCTCCATGAAGGCAGGGATCAAGACTGATTTGTTCATCCCTGTATTCCTAGCACTTACTATAGTGTCTGACACATGCTATTTGCTCAAAAAATATCTGTTGAATAAAAGTTGAAGCTTTTCCCCAAGATCATCTTTCTAAGCCAGGCATGCTCTCTAGTGCTATCATCCATCAGGCTACTCACCAAAACCCCAAGGGTCACGATACGGCAGTGCTCATCCTGGAGGGGAGGAGCTTGCGGAGTCCAGGAACCCCTGTCTCAAAGGTGACCCTCACCTGGATGAAAATAAAGAAGAAGAGTTTCTAAGTGATTAAAAAAAAAATCAATAGTATCATTTTGTTACTATCTTAAGAGAAGAACAGGTTTCCTATTTATTCTAGAGTATTAGTTTAGGAGGAAGTTATCACCTCCCATGTAAACAGAATCACCTTCCAATTATTAAAGGGTATATTATCCAATCTGTAGATATCTCAAGGGCCTTGTGACTTTCCCTCCTTCCCAACTGCATAATTTCTTTTTAGAAACTGGAAAAATATTAATAGCAAATAAAATCAATTTTTCTACTTTTCTGAACATTTAGTAGGAAAAAAACCCTCACATTTTTGCTTCTTCCCATTCCTAATTAGTACAGAGAATTGAGAGCTGACTGTAAAGGTGAAAGATTCAAAATTCCAGATACACTTTTGAATTCACAAAGTGCATACCATTCACAGTTCCTCCCTACTCTCAACTGTAACTCTACAGGGCAAGCATGCAGCAAGAAAATTTATTTTCACATACTTTTGGGGGAACATATGACTGAACAACAGGACCATATGATTTCCTTTGCTTGAAAGCCTACTCTGTGTGAAATGCTATACTGACTTGAGCTAGATAATTCAATAAAACACTAAGTAACTCACCAGGCAGAACAATTTCCAACATTAGTCCTTGTAAACTAGAATTATAACACCAAGCCTCCCCCTTTGCCCAGAATTTATAGTTTTGAAATGGCAAGGAAGAACCAAGTTCCAGATTGTCCTAAGGCCAAATTATTCAGGAATCTTTAAAAGGAAACTCTATAAGGTTACCACAAAGTTGTAAATAAATTCACAAATTAGTCTAACTTAGGTCAGAATCACCTCTATAATTCCGATTTCAACTTTTCCAATGATCCTTTTCCACTCTCCTGCTCTAAGAAGTCAAGTTTATTACAACTATGTCATGTTTAACAAATTTCACTTCTATGCTATGACCACTACACCATAAAAGGCATAGTACCAAACTTAGAATGTGGAACTAAAAGGCCTCAGGATTCCATTCCTAGCTCATTCTTAACTTCTGGCATGCCAACTACTAAAAGGCTTCCTCTCAGAAAAAGCACACAATAGGAAGAACCAATCTTTCCAAAACATGTGGAGAAAAGAAAACTATACTATGGACTTATATAGAAAACTTTGGTCCAAACAAAATGCTAATATATGTTTTCGTACTCGAAGGGTAAAAACTCACCTACTGTCCTTCAAGCTAACAAACTTCAAGCAAGCAAATAAATTTATATCAAGCTCAAGAGTTTCGACAGAATTTAACCATTCAAAAATGAACGTCATCTATCATCATTTAGAGTAATGGCTACCCAAAGTAAAATGTCAGCACAAATATCCCTTCTTTGTGAAATTTTCCTTGATTCCAAACTATCCCCAGGAATGTCCTCCATGGCCCCACAGCATTACATTCATGACACTGTTAGAACACTTTAAAAATTGTATCCCTGTTATATATAGTCAGGGAACCCCCTGAGGAAAGGGTCATCATCTCAGGGCCCAAAAGAAACTCAATAAATGCTGGTTGATTCGTGTATTATCATGAGCTTGAGGCTTGTGTATTGCTACTCTTGCCTCACATTCATACAAATCAATGATGACACAATAAATACTTGTTTAACTTCTTACCATCTGCCTTTCCTAGGAAATAACTTATTGCAGAAGTCCCTGTTCATAGGAAAGTATAAGGTAATTGCACTTACATTTATGACTTGCATTTAACTTGATGACCTCTGCCTTGGGAACTGCTACAATAATGAACAAATATAGTTTTAACTTACAAGAGACCCTACAGAAGCAGAAACAAAATCCAAATGCACAGACTGAATCACAGAAGTTACGTGCTCATCATCGGGCTCTTTACCTTTCAAGATGTCCAATTTGCTCTCTCTTCTAACATTGGGACGCAGAGGAACTTTCCAAGAGTGATCTCTGCCTCCCAAACAGAAAGGAATTTTTAGGTCAAAGTGGAGTAACACCAGCTAGTCCCACATTCAGTCCTACAGGAATGAGAAGAATGGAAAAGTTCATACCCCATCACACCATCGGCAAAGAAAACCACCCATTCCCCAATGCTCTGTGACCAAAACAATATTTGGAAGAAGGAATAGTAAGAAAATAATTAGGTCAAAAATGGGGAAAGAAGGCAAAACCACTAAAACTCAAAATGCAAGAAGCTGGAGCACTATAGCCTACTTCTATCCTACTGAAGACTGGGAAGTTTAGAAAAGCAAAATCCATCAGGCACAAAAGCCTCATTCTAATCACTGTTTTTAACTTTCTCCCCAACCAAGAACAGTTATCACAGGTTGTAAAATAGACTTTTATTTCATATCTTCTCTATGCCCTTGTTCTTAGCATGGTGAAGATGCTGAAAAAAAATATTACAAAGCTTAAAAGCCAAGTGGCCATTAGATAATTCAACTTTCAAAAATCAGCTGGTCTAGAGCAGGACCTCTTTCTTAACCTGGGATCCACGACCTCTTAAGGGGTCTCTGGAGAGACTTAGGAGGGGTGGCACCTGTGGACTTGACTGGCGAAAATTTTGATCTTCATACTCACTAACCTCCAAGTAAAAGTTAGCACCACCTTTAACTGTGAATGTAGGTAACAACCCACAGCAGTATTAGCAATTCCGTGACTATGTCACCAAGAGGAACCATAAAACACTTCACATCACATTACAGTTATTGCAGATCTCTCAACATAATATTTACACTCATCACTACTTCAAAATTATAGTATCATTAGACCTTAAGCTACATTTTGTTATTTAATGTGTTATAAACATACAAACTACTGTATTACAATTGTCTAACAGTTTGATAACTGTTTCCGTGTCATTTGTAATTCTATATATTTTATGTTATACATTTAAAAAACATGATTCTCAGAAGGGGTCCTATGTTTTGTTAAACTGCCAAAGGAAAACATGGGACATAGAAGATTAAGAACTTCTGATCTAGAGCACATAAAGTTTCTATAGACCCTAACATAGTCACCAAGGCATACAGACAAGTAAGTCATTCCATTAGCAGTACTTCATAGTTGAAAAAAATTAAGCCACCAGGAAGCCAAGTAACATGTCCAAGGTCACACAAATTTAGAGTCGGCATCAGCCTAGGTTAACACTCACAGCATGTATAGTCCCACTCTCCCATGGGGACCTTTGCTTACATTTCTACAATTGTCATCACTATCCTGTTTTACCACTAAATGGGGAAGAGGTATCACCTTTCAAAACTAATATAAAACCAAAACCTGGACAATAGAACAAGGCAGATGTATAAGGTACTCCTTTTTGTTCCTTGATCAAGCATGCTGCTGTAATTGTTACAGAAGCTGAATTTGGTCTGTTCCAGAGATAGCAGTTTTTTACAAGTGAGAAAAAAGTTGGGCTACGTAAACTTTCATTCCCAGAAGTGTCCAAGGCACTGTGCAGATAAGCATTAACTTGTTAAGCGCTGCAATGCGTTGTGAGTGGTTAGAGCAGTGGTATCCCCACTTCATAAATAGCAAAACTGGAGAATAAATATGAGAGATTTGTTTAAAGTCACACATAAGTCAATGGTAAAACCAGCTTCCTGATTCCAAGTTCAAGGCTCTAACCACTATACCAAATCACCATGATCAAATATTTAGTTGATTATAATGCTTGTGAAACCTCTGTACTTTTTTCCCCTACAAACCAGAGAGCATTTTCTTTTGATCCACGGGAGCAGACACACTTCTGAAGGCTATGGGAAAAATATCCCATAGAATAAATTCCAAAGTACGTAAGTGCTTTTTCACTTACACTAGTCATCTAAGAATCCAGGTCAGGAATCCTTAGCTCAGGAGCCAAGTTACTACATAAAACCTGCCTTATAAGAAGAGAACAGTATGGAAATTGTTCCTTCATCTTTTAGTCAATGACCTTCTTATCGATCTACCGTTATGTTTAGGAACTATTATCATCTTACATTCAGCACTGTTATTACAAAATAATATTCTAATGGTTCAATACCATTAGATCCTAGATTCTAACACTATTAAAGGTCATCCCTATCTCAACTTTGCATTAAATTTTCTCTTCTTATCCAAACCACTAATTAATGGAATCCTCATTCCCCAAAGCATCCTTATGCCATCTAACTGCTTTTATTAACACATTTCTGTGTCTTACAGATTGGGTCTTTTTCAATAGTTAGTAAGGAGGTCCTTCTTAAATTTGTACTTGGGACCATAACATTGTTCACACTAACTCCTTGTTAAACCTTCCCATATCATTAGTATCCAGTCAAAAACCAAAGTCAACAGAACAACCATGTTGTACAATCTCCATGAAGAGTGAAAAGTTCTTGTCTACACAGGAGTCTTATCTATCAATATTCATTTGCACCCCCTACCCCTTACTCTCAACTACGTATCCTTCCTACTTGCTAATTCTGATTCATCACTTTGTGCTCAGTGTACAAGAGTCCAGATCTCTGACCTAAGAATAAACACTTAATTCTTGAATACATCAAATGCTAACAAATACTCCATCACACACCATTGATCAAAATGTAACTCTTTACACAGCCACTCAATCATTTTCCCACTAAAGTCATTGCCAGGGATCTGTCCATGTCTGCCCTAACCACAGTCTAACTCTGCACCAATTCTACCCCACCTTAGTCTCTCGCTACCAACACATAGTTATGTCCATTTCTCTACTTTGTCTAGTAACTTTAATAGTCCCCAACTGTCTGCAATCTAGGCTCTAAGTCACTCCTCTCTATCACAGGGCAGGGCTCTGGAGGACAGATTTCAGGCCTCCTCCTTCAGGCTTGGGAGCCTTCACATAAGGCCCCCAGCAACACTGTTACAGGCCTCTGGCCCTTCTCTCTGAACATAATAACCAACCCCACTGTTTTTTCCTTGGGATATCTCCATTTCACCAGGCTCGCCCAACACTAACCAGTGACATCTTAATAGTCTTTGCAACTTTCAAAGGTTAATGGCTACAGCTCCACTTTGGAAACCACTGGTGTGTCCACGACCCCCACAATGACTCAGTGACCTAGACACCCCCACCTCACCTGCTGGAGCCCTTTACTACAAGAACATTCTTCTTCACTTTCACTTCCCCCCAACCCTCCAACAAGTCACTGGCCTGCAAAGTCCCCTGTACCTCACTATCCATCTCCGGGGTCTAACAGACCCCACCAGGTTCAACTCGAATTCCCTCATTTAGCTCTCCATCTCGCCCCTCGAATGCCCCTTCATCCCAGGACCCTGGGACCGTCCCATCTCCTCGTTTAGTCTCTCCAAGCACCGCCTGGGACACAACCTCTAAAAAATAAACCGAGAGATGCCTCCGTCTCTCCCCACCGCTCAGTGAGCGGTGGGCAGAGGACGCCCCCCCATCTCCCCCCACAGGTTTCTCTAGACTCAACTCTAAATCTACAACCTCGACCCCCACCGCTTCTCTCCCCTCACCCCACCCCCCTAGCCCTTCGCGGCTTTCGCTACCCCTGCCCTCAAACCCGCTCAAAACACGCGGACGCGGACCCGGCCCCCCCACCCCGGCTTCGGTCCTTCCCCTCCCCCTCCCCCTGAGGTGCCACTTACCCCCGAGGCAGGAGTGGGGGAGGGGAGAGGAGGAGCAGAGTAGGGGAGGGGGCTTCGGTCCGGGGCGGCTCTCAGCCCCGGGGGGCCGGGGCCGGGGCCAGCGGCAGCGGCGGCGCAGCGTCTCCCCCCGGCGGCGGCAGCGGCGGCGGCGGCGCCGTCCCACTCCCGCAGGCACACATAGGCTCCATTGTCCGCCGGCGCCTCCCCCTTTCCGGCACCCCCCTCCTGGTACCGCCCCTTCCCCCTCCCCTCGGCCCTCCCCCAGCCGCACCGCGCCACGAAAGGTACCGCCGGCCCCGCCTCGGACGCGAGCGAAGAAGTGCCCCCTCCCCCCGGCCCCGACGTCCCGCCCGGCGGGGGAAGGGGGAACGCCCCTCCCCGCCTCAGCAAGGGCCCCGCCGCCGGGAAGGGCCCGCCCCCCTCCAAGGGAATGTCACTTGTCCCCCTTCCGGAACGCGCGTAATGGTACCAACCGGCCGCTTCCTCCTCCCCCTCCCCTGCCTTCCCGAAGAGGCACCGCCCCCTGAGCCCCGCCCACCAAGTAGCCTCGCCTCCTCGACCCCGCCCCTCCCTCCAATATTTTACTATGGGGCCGCCCACCGCCGGCACCACCTCCTGCTTTGCATGGACACGCCCACCAGGTCCCCGCCCCAGTTCGTCACCCGGCCAGAGGTGACGCCTATTCTCCACCTTAAAGCGGCAGAGCCCCCTTTCTCAACTAAAAGAACCTCCCGAAAGGCCGGTGGGGTGGGAGGGGCGGCCAGGGAGGGTCTCTTCTTTCCCGCACCTTCCTCCCCACGCGCACACTCACCCGGACCTCCCCACCGCCTCTCGCAGCATTGAGAAGCAGCCCAGTGGAAAAGGCGCGGAGGGGGGAAGGGCAGCGTGGAATTTGGCCATCTTTGACAGAAATACATTAGGAGCTGCCAAAGGAAGGGGTCTTTCCCTCACACTTCCCTGCTGTCCTGGTCCCGGCCTAGTCCTCAGTCTTCAAGGCGACCCCCGCACACCTCCAGGATGCGGTTCCACCCTGCCCCATCCCCTCTCCCGTCCCTTGTCTTCACCCCTCAATCTCTGCACTGCCTTTGCTGTTGCCGGCTTTCTCCCCTCCCAAGGGTGCAGGCCCCTCTTGGGGTTGAACTCTCCTCCACCTTCTCCAAAGCACATTCTCGCCAGGTCCTGCAGATGCGTTGGCTGGTGCAGGGTTTCCTCTTCCTTATGGGGCCTGGCCCAGCCCCGCTCACGCATCGCTACCTAGTGCCCATTGAGGACCTCTGCCTAGATCCTCGAATCGCTTCACAACCGCTTTTTTAATCGCAGCATCACTTCCCTGATTTTTAGAAGGCCTGTGCTTTGGAGAGCTCAAAGCCCGGGCATCCCGGCACTGTCCCCTGTGAAGTGGGAGGGTAACCCATTAGACTGCACTTTTTCTTAGAAGGAAAAATGATGGCATCATGGTGAGCGCATGTTGCTGAATAAAGCTCAGATTCCCACTACTCCTGTTTTATCTTTGTGGCCCTTGTTGCTGCCCTGCCCAACTGTTATTACAGACCTGTCTGCTCCACAGCCCTCCCCAGAACACAGTGTTACATCTCTGTGTTTGTAGAGTCTTGATCTAAGATGTTTCTGCAACTATATGCACTGGCCCGGCAGCTTTTCTGAATCAGTTAAGCGAAGACTGCTTATGTTATAATGTACTGCGTATTCTCCCCGAAGATAGATGGAGGCAACATGGCCAAGAGAAGTAGATAAATTTTTTTCTGCTTTTGCTTCTATCACCATGGTTTTAACCAGGTACTTATTTCTATGTCACTTTCCCTGTCTAGAAAATAGGAAACCTTCCTTAGGGCAATCTTTTAACGAATGATGCTGGTTGTAAAGGATGGTACAGGAGAGCCCAAAATGATAAAGCTTTCGAAACCATTTAAAACTGTAAGCTGGTCATGTAAGTTTCTATACCATGGCTCCGCAGCTTAGATTCTATGAAAAACTGTTTTTTCATAGCAAGATGTTTTCTCCTTGTCTTCTGTTATAACTGAGCATATAAATAAAGAAAAAAGACAAAAGCAGGTATAAACAATATAAATTTAGGATCAGTTGAAGGATTCCAAATGGGAAATAATTAAAATGCTTTCTTGTCAAGTTTTGGTGATAGAATATTTGATGAAACATAGTAGCGACCTCTGTAAAAAGAAGGCAGGAGGAAAAAGTCAGGTATGGACATATGAAAAGACAACTAAATCCAGAAATATGCAAGAAGCATTTGGGATTGCTAAGGTAGATGGAAAGAAGGGATTCACAGACTTATCTGTAAGAGAAAACCACTACTAACATAAATTCTGGGCTGGGTTGTTCCATACCAGATCACCTCTGCTCAGAGAGCTCAAAAAACAAGCTCATTATAATAATGACACACATGCAAAAAAGTCTTAACCATTTTACTAGGCCTTACACCCTCACTTAACTTTGACACTTTATATGTGTCAAAGTTCGGAATTATTTATTGAACCAGAAGAAAAAAGCAAATGAATATTAAATGTGCAACACTAGGCTAAAAGAGCAATAATACTGAGAATTTAAGCAAGCTGTAAGTCATGTTAATTTAGCTACCTTGCACATGGGATAGAAATGCACTTTAAAATATTATTTATTGTAATGAAATAGTTTATCTATTTTTACTAGAATTTTTTCCTCTGAATTTTCTAACTTCCATGCATTTCCATCTCACTTGGGAAAGAATTCTATTTTGCTGTACAGGGATCTAGTACACTGTATATACATAAATACTAATGGATAATGATGAAATCATTGTTAAAAGCATCCTATAAATAAAAGCTTCAAACTATTTCTGTCACTCTAGAAATTCTAAAATAAATCATTTTTTAAAATCTAAATGGTAATATTGTTAAAAATAAAAGCTTTCAACACTAAAGAGATCTGGGTTTGATTTTTTACTTTCTGAAATTTGCGTCTCATAATGATGACATGCACTCACTGTGATACAAACATTGATTGTATGTCTGGCTTCTTAGTTCTTCAAGTAATCACAGCATCTGTTATTTAAGTGTGCCGCCAGTCTTTTCTACCTGTGAACTCCACCTTCGAAACACTTTTGTTCTCTCAGCTCTTGATAAACGTATACTTAAATTTTAGGGTTGGAAAGAACCACCTCCTATTTTACAGATGAGAAATCTAAGACATAGAAGTTTAATGACTTGCCAAAATTATGCCCATTTTTAGGGACTAGAATTTAAGTCCAGCACTCTACAGCACTGTTCTAACCTCCAAGGATTATTCATTCCTAACAATATTTACTATTGTAGGAGAGAACATGAAATTCTACCTTAGGAATGATGAAATCAAGACTCAGAAGGGTTGAACCCACTCAGCCAGCTGGTGCTAGGTTTATAAGAGGCCCTAATAAATCCTTGCCTTGGTCAAAGCCCTTAGTTTGTCCACGATTTCCTGCTGCTTATACTGTTTCTTACCAATTCATCTACCTCATTGTCTAAAGCAAAACTGGCAAATTTCAACCCCAAAGGAATACTACCAAGATAATCATTTATGACTGAAAATGAGGGGTTAGAATGGAATGGCATCTTGACTTTCACAGTGCTGTAATAAAATAGTCAGGAAGGGATTTCTTCTTTAGGTTGCCCATGGAGGAGAAAAAAATCTCCCTATCCTAGCTTTCACCAGTCCATTTAAGCCAATGGGGAGTCCCAGAGCTTCATACCTGCCAGGAAAATTGAGGGCTAAGTGTCTCTTTTGGAAGGAAAAAATCAGAATTCCCACCTCCTGCCTTCCTGCAGCTCCACCTGGGGCCATTGGCACTCTGATGTGAGCTTGGGTCTTGTTCTGTGTCCCCACATATCTGCTTTCCACAACCCGGGAATTAGAGGCACCCTATCTGTAAAAGCTCTGACAGATCTGTGATGTGACACTCAGATCCCTTTAGACGGTACCACCAATGTTTCTCCTTCATTTTCACACTCAAACCTACATGGTTGTGCCTCCTACCCTCATTGCCTGCCTTCTAAGTCAAACTTTGTGACATTCAGCCCGCAAATTCCTGAGCCCTAATTGATTGATATATTAAATGCTGATCCCCTTCCCCAGCTTTCCAATTTAGCCATAGTCCATCATGGCTTAACAACCTATGTGTTCCACGTGCTCTAACCATTTCTCCCCAGATTTCTTGGTCTTCAGGCCAGTTCTTCACATCTGTCCTTACAGTCTCATGTCCCCTTTCCTCTTCAGTTTCCACTAATTTACTATTTCATTTCTTATTCTTAACCTCTTTCCCAAGAATAATTCTGGGAAAGTATTTCTACTACTTCATTTCATTTTATTCTACTAGACATTTCTCTAGGAATTTTGCCCTTCAGATACACCTATGTTATTTTTCCTGGGTTCTGCCTTCACTGCTGAACTCTTCCCACTTCCCACAATCTCTTCCCGGCCTCTCTGTGATTGGTACCCAACTACTGCAGCTTTGACCTCACCTCCATGGTTTGCATCCAGGTTGCTCCTATCAGCCATGTTGTCTTTTGGAATCCTTGACCACCCATCATCCCAGCAATGGAAATTCCTAAGGCTGAGATGTACCTACATTTGTTTCCACTCCTGGGCTGGCAGACATTACTAGAAAAAAACCATGAAACCAAGAAAATGGATCTCAATCAAATTTCAGGTGATGGAAACTTCAATTGAACTTTATTAGTTTTTACTTGGCAATCCTTTTATGCATCCTCATTGCCTCCTATATCATTTCCCACAGCAAATATTCCAAATTTTATCCACTACTCCTACATTGCAGGACCAACCTTGTCATCTCATCTCACCTCAGAAGGGTTTTGCTCAGTTCTCTCTCTTCCATTTACTTTCTCTTTACTTTAGTATCTTCAGTAAAACCTTTCTTACACAAATACTCTTTTTTTCCCCTTTCTTTTCATTCCCAACTTATCCAAAGGGTAACCTACATTCTCTGCTACCACAATTCCTTTTCTTCCTCTGTAATTAACCCAACCACTTACCAAAATTCTTTCTCCAGTATGGCCAAACCTAATCACCAAATCCATCCAATGAATATCCTTTCCTTACTCTCTTACAGTTTGAATTCCAAGATACGATGATATTCTGGTTTTGTCTCCCTCCCCACCCCCCAACTTTATTGAGATATAATTGACATATAACATTGTATAAGTTTAACATGTACATATGATGATTTGATATACGTATATGTCGTGAAATGATTACCACACTAAGTTTAGTTAACATCCATCATCTCACATAGTTACAATTTTTGTGTGTGTGATGAGCACTTTTAAGATCTACTCTCCTAGCAACTTTCAAATATGCAATACAGTATTGTTGGCTATAGTCACCATGCTGTACATTACATCCCCAGAACCTATTTATCTTATAACTGGAAGTTTCTACCTTTTGAATACCTTCACACATTTCCCCCAACCCTCTACCCTCTGCCTCTGGTAACCACCAATCTGTTCTCTGTTTCTGTGAGTCTGGGTTTTTTAGATTTCACATATAAGTGAGATCACACAGTATTTGCCTTTCTCTGACTTATTTCACTTAGGATAATGCCCTCAAGTTTCATCCAAGTTATGGCAAATGGCAAGATTTCCTTCTTTTCTATTGTTGAATAATATTTCATTGTGTGTAATATATATATATAGTGTATATATATAGTATATATATATATAGTATATATATATACTATATATATATATATATATATATGCGCCACATTTTCTTTATTCATTCATCTCTTGATGGGCACTTAGGTTGTTCCTATGTCTTGGCTGTTGTAAATAATGCTGCAGTGAACATGAGGGTGCAGATATCTCTTCAAGATCGTAATTTCATTTCCTTCGAACAGATAACTAGAGGTCTGTCTTCTTTTTTTAATTTTTAAACTTATTTATTTAATTTATCTTTGGCTGTGTTGGGTCTTCATTGCTGCACGCAGTCTTTCTCTAGTTGCGGCGAGTGGGGGTTACTGTTCGTTGCGGTGCAACGGGCTTCTCTAGTTGCAGAGCCTGGGCTCTAGGCACGTGGGCTTCAGTAGTTGTGGCATGTGGGCTCAGTAGTTGTGGCTCACGGGCTCTAGAGCACAGGCTCAATAGCTGCTCTGCGGCATGTGGGATCCTCCCGGACCAGGGCTCAAACCCATGTCCGCTGCATTGGCAGGCAGATTCTTAACCACTGCACCACCAGGGAAGCCAGAGGTCTGTCTTTATTGATTTTAATACTTCCTTGACCTGAACATTCCTTGAATGTTCCTTAAACTCCTTGGTTCTTTGATCTTTTCTTTCTCCACTTCTCCCTAGGATCTCTCTCTCTCTCACTCTCCTAACTTTAGCCATCACCTCTTTGCAGATGATCAACACATCTTCAGGTCTAGCTCAGGCCTCTCTTGAGCTTAAATCCTGCATTTCTATCCACTCAGCTTGCCCATCTAGAAGTCAGTTTAACACATCAAAAAACAAAACTCACCATCTTTCAAAATTGTCTCACTTCTGAATTCACTGTCTCTCACTTAGGCTCAGAACTTTGGAGTAATCCTGACTCAAAGTTTCCAGCTGTCTATGTATTTTTCTCAATCACCAATGTCCACAAATTCCCACTTAAATCAATTTCTTGTTTTCTGTTCCCAAGTTGAGACTTTTGTAATAATTTCCAAGTAGACATTCCTGCCTCCAGCTTTTCCCCTTATCAGTCAATTCTCCATGCTCTTTCCAGGTAGAGCTTCCTAAAAGACGTGTGTGTGTGTGTGTGTGTGTGTGTGTGTGTGTGTGTGTGTGTGTATATACACATATATGTATATAATCATCATATATAATGATATATGATATATCATATATGATATCATTATATATGTGATATAATTATCATAATATATATATAATATGTATATTATCATTTGTGCAGTACCTATTCGTCTCTAATTACCCTAGCCCTACTGGTTCTTCTGGGCCCAACTAGGGCCCCTCTACCCTAACATCTCAACAATGTCGTATTGCAGGAACAATATTGGTTTTAGAGTCACCTGGACCTGGGTTTGAATATTGGACTGTATTTTACTGGTCAAATAACCTCAAACTTCAATAGGAAAAAACGTTATTTTCTTTATCATTTATTTCAGTCGTAGATGTCTATATCACCAATTTCAGAACATAGCCTAGACACGCAAACTTTTAATGTCATCTACCTTTTATTGTAGTTGCCAGTCCTCCCCTATATCCTGAGAGCAGCATCTGACACCTCTTTGTGTTTTGCAGTCATTTAGTCATTGCTATATTTATTGAGCATCTACTCGGTGCAGGGCATCTTGAGGGGGACAAAAAAAATGAATGAGATATCCAATTTTGTCTTCAAAGTATAATTAGACTTATATGGAAGATTCATTCATTGGGAAAAAAAAAAAAAGTTTAGTAAATGCCTAATTTGTGCCAGGTATTGTGCAAAGTACTGAAGATTCAAATAAGAGGACATGTTCCCTGATGTTAGGATCTGGGATCTATCTAGTTAGGAATACTAACAAGTAAACATTTATAATCAAGTATAGTAAATGCTGTGATATGGATAAATACCAGGAGTTTGGGGCACACAGAGGAGGGGTATCTAATCCAGACAGGAGAGTCAGGAAATGCAATAAGACCTGAGTGGAATCTTAAAGAATGCGTAGGAGTCAGCCAGGCAAAGGACTCAGCAATGTGCAAAGGCTCAGCTGTGTGACAATGTATATAAATAACCACAATACAAGAGAGAAAGTAATAAATAAGTGGCAGAGCAGAGGCAAAAAGTGGCTGTCAGAGGAGATACATTATTGGGAGTTCTATGAGGTGAGCAGAAACTGCTTTGTGGAAGTGGAGGCATTTGAAGCAAACTGAAGGGTTCAGGGGTCAGATTCAGACATGCAGTGGGGCCAGAGGCCTCTTTGCCTTCTCAGCATTCTATGCAGTGCCCTGTACACAATGGCACAGTGCCTTGTTTGCTGTGATGATGGTGATGATTATGATGATGATGGTGATACCTAGGTTTTTCTCATGAAGTTGCCTCTTCCCTCTTCCTAGAATGTTTACAAGGGGAGACTCATGATACAAAAAAGCCATCTCTGGGTGGAGGGACTCTCAATCAGATTGCCTAGCTTTGAATCCCAGCTCTGCCATTAGAGGGCTGTGCGACTCTAGAAAAATTACTTAACTTCTCTAGGGTCGAATTTTTTCTTCCATAAAATGGAGTAATGATAGTATTTCCTCACAGGGTAGTACGAGGAACAAATGAATAACTAATGTAGATGTCTAGGAATAGTGCCTGGCACACAGTAAGTGCCCGATAAATGTTGGTTATTATTATTACATTTGTTCATCTCTGGATTATTCACAATGGGATTGGCCTTCAGAGAGATTTTAGGAGCACTGAAAAGGCCATCTCCTCAATACTTCGCTTATTCCCACATCAAATCTCACTCACTGGTATCTCTTCAACTCTCCTAATACACTCCTTTAAATTCTATCATTAGAAATTTATACCTTTGGGGGACTTCCCTGGTGGCGCAGTGGTTAAGAATCTGCCTGCCAATGCAGGGGACACGGGTTCGATCCCTAGTCCAGGAAGATCCCACATGCTGCGGAGCAACTAAGCCTGTGCACCACAGCTACTGAGCCCACGTGCCACAACTACTGAAGCTCACATGCCTAGAGCCCATGCTCTGCAAAGAAAGAAAGAAAGAAATTCATACCTTTGGATTTAAGATGTCACTTCCCCAATCCCTTGGGAAGGAATATAATAGGGCGTTCGCCCTGTTTTATTTTAATAATTTATCTGGCCAGACCTCTATCTTTCTTAACTGTCAACTGTACTGAGGAAATATTATGGAGAAAAAAGAAAAGGCTAATTCTGAAGCTTGGAGAACCTTCCCCAGAAACTTAAGCTAGAAGGAGATACTCAGAGGGCTTTCTGAGGGCAGTAGGTCCTCTGGGATTGGAGAAAGAGGTGAGGTAGGAGAGAGATGACAAGAAGTAATGAGGACAACAAAAACAAGGTAATTTGTGTCAGTAAAGACAGGCTTTACTAACTTAACAAACAGTGCTGACCTTGACTTTGGAACTCTTCATCCACCACTCCTTTCTCCACTCTGTGCTGTGTTTTGGAATAAATCATTCTTTTCAGGATACATCTTGATTCATATTAATGAAGGAGACTATACAGGGGACCAAGTACCCCTGGTTTTAAAATTTCATAATGATTTTACATGTTGGCTTTCTTCATGATCAAAAACTATATTGTACACCTGTAACTTATATAATATTATACAGTAACTAATAAATACCTACTATCTGTCTTAGTGCCAAATTAAGTAGAGTGAGAATTTCATTAGAGGCTGAAGAAATAATCCCTCTCAGGGACCTTACAGTCCAATTGAGGAAGCAAAAAGATTTCAATAACAATTAATTCCTAAATTGTATTACAGACATGACACAAACTCTAGACTTGCAGGAAAAAAAAAAAAAAAAAAAGCAGTGAGGAAAGTCTGGAGTAGCAAGCAATAATTTGAAGGGTCAGAAGTTGAACTGGGCCTTGAAGAACAGGATTTGGGCAGTTCCAGGAGGGGACAATGACCCCAGAGGAAGAGAGACAAGGAGCAAGCCAGGGACTGAAAAGAGAACAGCATATGTGTGGACCAAAAATTACAACAGTAAAGGTCATTTCCAACAACCATAATGACAGCTGTCCCTTATTGAGTATTTAGTATGTGCCTGTAACAAGCACTATTCTGAGCACTACATTTATATTGTCTCACTTAATACCCATAATAACGTCATGAGGTATGATCTGTTATTCTCATTTTACAGTTGAGGGCTCAGATGCTTCAAGGAGTATGTAACTGTCCTAAATCATGCAGCTAAGTGGGGGCTGAGATTATAACCCAAGTCAACCTGAGGTGAAAGCTCTTAACCACCCCACACTACAGCCTCTCTTCAGTGCGGGTATTAGGATGCAGTGGGAATACAATTGGTTAAATAAGTTGGGAATTCATGACACAAAATATAGTTTAGAGAAAGCATGCAAGAAGGGTACACTGTGAGTTTAAAAAAAAGCCACATAAAATAAGCTATAAGGATAGATTCTACAATATGCGGAATGTAGCCAATACTTTATAATAATTATAAATGGAGTATATATAACCTTTAATAATTGCATCACTATATTGTACACCTGTAACTTATATAATATTATACGGTAACTATACTTCAATAAAAAAAGAGTAACAAAAACCCTAGTATTATAAAAGTAACGTGCTTACTTTTTCTTCATGGTTTATTCTGTTAGTAACTTTCAACCAAAAGATTGTTCATTCTAAATAAAATAATATTGTAAAAAGAAAAGTACCGTGCTTAAAAATTTACAGCTTTTCTATGAATAATTTTTATAATGTCATTTACTGGTAGACATTTAACAAAGATATGTGTATTTGAAAATACTAGCAAATATTGCAATAGATGCCTATATTTATCAAAACAGAACCAAAACACGTGTATATATGCATTTATATAGCTAAAACAACATTCTAAGTCTTTACTAATAAGAAAAAGTCATAGTTTACTGAACACTGCTCGTGGAACAGGCACCTTCCTTTCAGTATCATCCTGAATGTGATTTATAATTACACCCATTTTACAGGTGAGAAAACCAAAATGAAGAGGTTAAATGGCTTGCCCAAGCCTCACAATAGTTAAACAGCTCAGTCCAGATTTGAATGCTAGGCTGGCGGCAACGCCTGTGCCCTTGCTGCTATCCTACACAGCCTCTCTCCTTGAGCAAGGGAAAAACTGTGTAAAAATAACACCACTGCAACATACATGGTATTTTTCAAAGCATTTTCACATTCATAGTAACAGCTGGTCCTTATGATGATCATGTGACAGGTTTGGAAGATACCTCCAGCATAGTGAATAATAATAATAGTCATAATAATCATTAGAATAATAATATTAGCCAGCACTGATTGAGTGTTCCCCATACACCTGGCACTATGCTAAGAACTTTACATGGATTGTACGGTTGGTTCATAACAACTCTATAAGATAGGCTCTATTATTATCCTTCCTTGCACATGAGGAAACTGGGGCTCTCCTAACTGGTGTTAAGAGAGGTTAAGTAACTTAATGAAGGAGGCTGGGCTCAGATAAGTTACAGAACTAATTCAAGGTCATGTGATAACGAGTGTGATTCCTGGACTAGAGCACAGATCCCCAGATTCCACATCCACACACACCCTTTTCATGTTACTATTCTAATAATGAATCTGCAGCTACAGGAAGGATAATTTGAAGAGAGAGCTACAACCAGCAAGAAGAGCAGCTGGAAGACTAGTGTGTAGAGATGATGCAGAGCCAGGTAGCATAGTGTGAGGGGGAATGAAGAGGTGGCAAAGCCAGGGGCTATCTGAGGAAGGTTATAGCAGCTCACTTCTGCAGCATGTAAATATAGAAGGAAAAATAGCTTAAGTTTGGCTTCTAGCCATAAAATTGGTGAAAAGAGGGGCATTGTGGCCAGAAATGAGAGTGGTTCAAAAATGGCACTGGTCCACAGTAAGATAACACTACACACCAACCTAGGATGGATTTTAAAAAAGACAGACAGGGTTTCCTGGTGGCGCAGTGGTTGAGAATCTGCCTGCCAATGCAGGGGACACGGGTTCGAGCCCTGGTCTGGGAAGATCCCACATGCCGCGGAGCAACTGGGCCCGTGAGCCATACTTACTGAGCCTGCGCGTCTGGAGCCTGTGCTCCGCAAAAAGAGAGGCCGCGATAGTGAGACCTGCGCACCGCGATGAAGAGCGGCCCCCGCTTGCCACAACTGGAGAAAGCCCTCGCACAGAAACGAAGACCCAACACAGCCAAAAATAAATAAATAAATAGAAATTAAAAAAAAAAAAAAAAGACAGACAATATCAAGTGTTGTGACCATGGAGAGATGCTGTCACTCTCATACATTGCTGTGGGAAGGGAAAATGGTGCAGCCGCCTTTGGAAACAGTTTAGTAGTTTCTTAAAAAGTTAAACATAATTTACCATATGACCCAGCAATTTCACTCCTATATGTCCACAAAGACTTGTATGTGAATGTTCTACAGCGGCATTATTCTCAATAGCCAAAATATGGAAACAATCCAAATATCCATCAACTGATGAATGGATAAATAAAAATGTGGTATATCCATACGATGGAATACATTCAACAATAAAAAATAATCAAGTACTGATACATACTATAACATGGGTGCACCTCAAAATCACTATGCTAAGTGAAAGAAGCCAGACACAAAAGACTATATATTGTATAAGTTTATTAACATGCAATGTCCAGAAAAAGCAAATCTATGAAGACAGAAAGCAGATTAGTGGGGCTGGGAGTAAGGATCAACTGCAAATGAGTATGAGGAATCTTTTTGGGGTGAAGCATATGTTATAAAACTGGATTTTGGTGATGGCTGCACAACACTGTAAATTTACCAAAAAATCATTGAGTCATACACTTAAAATGGGTGAAATTATGGTATGCAAATTATATCTCAATAAAGATGTTCTTTAGAAAGATGAAGCTGGTTTGTGAAGGAAGAAAGAGAGTTAAGTTTTAGAATCATAAGTGACCATTAAACACTAAAGTGGAGATGTCCCACCAGGTAAGAGGGTAGGCTAGAGGTGCAGAGGTGAGAGCCAAAGCAATAAAAATGGATAAGATCACGAAAGAAAAAAAAAAAAGCACACAAGACGAAAGGAAGAAAGGAAGATGCCAATGGCAAACGTTTGGTGTCACTACCATTTAGGGGCAAGGATGATGGTTTATCTGGGCTAATGTGGTATTTACCCTGGTAGCGATGCATCTAGCTAATATTCAGATTTACTTGTATTCTCTAAGCATACACCCACTGAGAGCAAAGGTACGTGTCCCATAGCATGGCAAACAGTAGGGTAAATCTACCTGGGGGAAAATTGCCTCTAAGTGACTAAAATACATAAGGATAACTGGGAATGGACTGAATATGTTCCCTGTATTTTGATGTTAAAAAGAGAACTGCACAAACACTTTTACCCAAATTAGAAGCAACATCAGCATTAGGGAGTGCAGTTTTCAAGAACAATGATATTTCACTTAGTCACTAACAACCAAGAAGGATGGATATTATGCTGGACCACCCCTGGAATTGGACTCTTTGGCCCCAAAATTGACTTCTGAACTTAGGAGCCAGCAGAGACTCAGGTAAACTCTACAACTGCTTTCTCACCTCAGAATTAGTGGACCCTTCCTCCTCCTGCCCCCACCCCATCCCTACCCAAAGCTTAGAACTTTGGGGAGGAGACCCTCCCAGGCTAGGGACCAAAGATGTCTTCCCTCCCCCAAGGCCTGACAATCCTTTTTGTTTCTCCTTCTGTCACATTTCTGGTGTAAATGAAGCAAACTTAGACGACAGACCTTGGCTGTGAAAATAAAGGATAAAAAAAAAAGATTCAAAAAATCAGGGAGCTCAAGATAGAAAAGGAAGCCCAAGGTTGGAAGAACACTGGCTTCAGGACCACCTACCACCCACATCATATGGGGGGGAGGGAGTCAGCTCAGCAGGGGTTCTCAGTCCTGGGTGCAAGGTGGACACCAAGGTAGAATTTAGATGGAGGGAAAATAAACCTTTATTTTCACTAGCTTCTAACTGAAATTTACTGCAGTTCTGAATGTAAGCAAGAGATCAAGGTAGAGCAATTCATGACTTTTTACCAATAGAATCACAGATATTTTCACATCATCTTACAGCTGTGGCAGATATCCTAAATATCGCTTACATGCATCACTACGACAAAATTACAGTAGTTATTAGATCTGCCAGTAGACCTTTTTTATTAATGCTCTAATAAAGAAACACATGTAATACTATATCACAAATTTGATGCCTTTAATATTTTGATATTTCATTATAACTATTTTTGTTCACAATGTCTTTTGTTTTATGTGTTTAAAATCATTATTCTGTCCATAGGCTTCACCAGACTGCCCAAGGGGGTCCATGTCACAAAAAAGGTGAAGGACTCCCTGGCTGGAAAAACTCCCCAGTCCTCATCCAGCACCACCAAAAATGAGCCTTCCTGCTGTGCCTGCGGTCCCACCATTAGTGAACATTTCCTTTGGGTTTTTAAGATTCCCATTAAATTGCAAATGCCCCCAAATGAGAAGAACTTCTCCAAGTGTTATTAGTTAACCCCTTAAATGGGGTTGTTTAGCAGCTAGCTGAGCACAACACCCTACAATTCAATTAAGCAAACATTTATTGAGCTCCTGCAACGGGTAAGGAACCAGGCTTGGGGATGGCAAGCGAAACTCTGCAAGGTTTCTCCCCTCAAGGGTGCCAGCAATCTAGTAGGAGGCATAAAACAAGTACAGAAAAGACAGGGGAAAGAGAAATGCTACGCGGAAAGTGCAAAGAGCAAAGATCGTCCTGGGGGAGGGATGGTTCGGGAGGAAAGAGACTCCCTCATGCTTGCATTCCAGAAAGAGTGACTGAGTATTCACTCGGTGCCAGGTCCACAGAATACAACCTTAGTCAAGGTCACTGCCTAGGGTTAAGTTAAACAGGTAAAACACGAAGTAAGCTACTGGCATTGAGTTCACTGTGGGGTATAAAAGACCGGGGAAGCACAGAGGAGGGAGTAACGCAGTGCCGGTGGGGGTGGGGAGAGCCTAGAAAGACTGTTGGTTGCGATGAATGTGGCACGGAGGAAGTGACATATGAGCTGAGTCTAGTAGGATAAGTTTTAAAAAAAAGGGAGAGAGAGAGAGAGAGAGAGAGAGAGAGATGGGGGAAGGGAGGAGGAGGGGGAGGGGCACCGCATTCCTGGCAGAGGTATGTGTAAAAGGGCCTGTTCTGAGAATGCATTTTCAGTAGGAGTTTAGGGATAGTGGAGGAACCAGGCAGCAGGGGGTGGGGGGAGGGGGGGGGGTGCTGGAATTGTATAGCCGGGCTGTACTGTGTGAACGGACCTTACATTTAATGCTGAGGAGTTTGCATCCTCTCCCTCTGGAACAATCAGAAAGGCTTCTTGAAGGAGGAGACATTTGAGCTGGGCCTGAAAGCCTGAGAAAAATTTCAACAGGTGGAGATGGGGCAGGGAGGGGAGTGTTTCAGGAGAAACGAACAGCACAGCCAGGCACAGGGCCGATAGCATATGGCTTGGTCAGAACGGTGCTGGAGCCGCGCGTGATCCAGAGTGCGCGGCACGCGGCGCACCTGACGGGGGTGGGGGGATGGGGGGATGGGGGGATGGGGGGATGAGTGTTAACAGCTCAGGTTCCCGGCCGCCACGCAGACCCGCCGAGTCGGGACCTCTGCCGGCAAGCGCCTGGTTACCCATATCTTGACGCGCAGTTGTTTAGTGACTTAATAGGAGAGAAGGCTAAAAGGATGGTAGGCTTTGAATGCACGGTAAGAATCTGCATTTAAATCGGAAGGCGGTGGGGAGCTCCGGAGAATGGACCCAGAGGGAGAGTGGTATTTATCAAAGCCGTGCTTACGAAGATTTAGAGACAGGAGAGATGAGGTTGGAAAGTGGTAAGGGCTGTTACAGACGTCCAGGTAGGGAGTATTACGAAGTATGGCAGTGGCAGGGGGAAGAGGAGGGAAGGGACAAACGGAAAGACGTCCAGATGACAGACTCTACATGGCTCACTGGGCAACTGAAGTGGGTGGAGGGGCTGAGTCACAGAGGACGCCAGGGATTTGAGTTGGGCAGTGAGGAAAACAGCAAGGCCTTTAAAAGCAAAGCAGGGGAGGAAGACGCCTTTACTATAAAGCAGGTGAGGAAGCAAGGTGTTGAGGTGTAAAGCGGCGGCACAGAGTCAGGGGCCAAGAATAGTGATGATATTTCTTTTAAGGGAGCAGCCACTGGTTAGTGGTGTACAAAATGAGGCGCAGGTCGCACACCAAGACTGGGATGGGGCAAAGGAAGGCTGCAAGGGCTGCCTTTATCACCATTTTGTTGAGGATCCCCTAACAAGGTGAAGGGCAATCTGAGCTGTAAACCCAGGCAAGCCCCTTCTCTTCTCAGGAGCTCCCGTTTCCTCCTCGTTGGAAAAGCAGATGATAATAAAACTTATCACCCACTCATCTCATGGGAGTGCTGTGGAGAGCAACCAATATACATACATAAATAAGTCCAAGGCACTCGGCAAGAACAAAGTGTGCTGGAAACGCTAAACAATAATAAATTCAGCCACTTCCTCGTCATGATAGTAAACAAGGTGTCTTTCTAAAAAGCAGATATGGTTAACCAGATACTAAATTTGAGGCTGTCTCTAACAACAGGTAATTAAATCTAAACTCTTGATTTTCAAGAATTCCTTCATCAGAGAGTCTCAGAGTGACCCTAATATCTCTATCAAACTGAGGCCTGGACCAGACAGCAATGAATAAACATGAAAATTACTTTATCATCCCCCCTCCCATTCTTAGTATCAATATGTGACTAATATCAGCATCCAAACTATAGGCAGTCCCCACCAGCCCCCTAAGCTGTACTCTTTGTCACACCCCTGAGGTCCCTCTCTTGGCAGAAGGGTGCCGTATAAAATATTCAGATCCTCGGTAGGATATGCGCAACCTACACGGGAAAGAAGGCTGTCAGACAGAAAAGAACAGCACTCCTAAAATGACAAAGATAGGAAATCCATTTTAAAGGAACACATCTCTAATTATATGTTCCATGCATAGCAAATCTCTTAATAAATCCCACCACAATCTCTGCTCCTCTAAAGAGCAGACCTGATAGGTAATAACTCCCCTCCTCTGTGATAAAATCCAATTTTCACACCTGGTAAATGAAATAACTCCATTGTGAACCAAGGTCGGGTTGGGGTGAGCCGTTAACGGAAGGTTAGGGGCTGTGCATCATGTAGCAGCTCTTCTGGGAACCCCTTCCAGAGATTTGCTCCTTTTATGCCAGTTGATACTACTCGGCCAGAAAACCTCCAACCTCCTAGGTTACAAATGCTATTTGTCACCTGGAGTGGTTATAAATGAGTACTATGGTTCTGGGGTCACATAGGTGCAAGGCCTGGCTTTGGCCTTTATCTCTTGTTTGGTAGGAAGGTTCCTTACCATTTGTGTACTTTTAGGAGATAAGCTTATACCACATTCCTGACAAATTGACCACAAGAAGGGGAGATGCTACTGAAATTTACAATGGTAAAGGAGTAAAACACTGGAGGAACAAAAAAATATAAAGCCAGAAATCCAGCCAGGATGTGTGTACTGTACAGACTTAATCAGGAACAACAAAGTGAACATCCACAAGGAATACACACACACACACACACACACACACTTAAAGATAACTAGAATGTGGGCCAGAAACACATCTCAGGATACATAAGAATTTAGTAAAGGGGACATCACAGATAAGTAGAAAAAGGAAGGCTTGCTCAAGAAATAATGTTGAAATAATTGTCCTACTGTTTGGGGAAAAAAATTCAGATCCTTATCTCACATCATATAATACAAAATTCCAGAGGGATTAAAGAGATAAATATAAAAATGAAATAGTTTTTTAAAAAAAACTAGAAGAAACATAGATGAATATTTATCTCACCTTGGGGACAGGGAAAGATATTCTTAGAATAAAATCAAGGGAAAAAAATAAATAATTCAGTAGATTTGACTACATAAAAATGTAAAATTCTGTATGTTAAAAAAAATCACAAAACTAAAAGTCAAACAACCTAATGAAAACAAAATATTTCCAACAAGTAAGATTTCAACAGATATGACTGAAAAGAAGTTAATATTCTTAGTATATAAAGAACTAACACAAAGCAATATGAAAAATGTAAATACCTGAGTTGAAATTTAACACTTCATATACACAGAAAATTAACAGAAAAAAAAATCACTTGAACTTACGAGAAAAAATTCATTCTAGCTAGTACTCAAAAAAGTAATATAATACATAAATCATATTTTCTATGCAGGCCTGGCACAGGATAAACACGTGGTAAATATTTGTTGACTTGTTCAAATTAACAAAAAATAAGAAAATCCCAATGTTCAGTGTTTGGTCAAAAGAGTGCTCTCACATGCAACCTGTAGGATTACATACGAAAGCAGGGGTCAGCAAACTGTTTCTGTAAAGAGCAGACAGTAAATATTCGGGGGTTTGCAAGCCGTACAATCTCTGTTGCAACTA
This sequence comes from Balaenoptera musculus, assembly GCF_009873245.2. NCBI lineage: Eukaryota > Metazoa > Chordata > Mammalia > Artiodactyla > Balaenopteridae > Balaenoptera > Balaenoptera musculus. The sequence continues at coordinate 107,065,344 of NC_045785.1, read as the reverse complement.
TTGGGCTCTGCCATCGTAGGATGAAAACAGCCAGAGACAATATGTAAATGAATGAACATGACTGTGTTCCAAAAATATGCTATTTATGGAAACTGAAATGAGAATTCCAAATAATTTTAATGTCATGAAATATTATTCTTCTTTGGATTTTTCCCCAGTCATTTAAACATGTAAAAACCATTCTTATCTCATGGACTGTACAAAAACAGACCATGGGCCCGATTTGGCTTATGTGTCATAGTTTACCCTGTCCTAGAGCAACACTTCTGGAAATCAGTTTGGCACTATATATCAAGAGCCTTTAAAAAGGCCATACCCAGGCTTGCCAGTATTAAAATAATCTGGTACAAATAATTTTTAAAACGAAGAGTGGAAAGTTTGTACTCTTTTCCCTAATTGCCCTGTAATTCCCTTTCTAGGAATTATTTATAAGGAAAAAGGAAATGAGGAAACTCAGACAGAAATTTATGCAAAGAAGTATCTAAACATCCAGCAGACTGGGAATGGTTAAATAAACCTTGGTACGTTCGTAATGAAATATGCAGCCATAAATCTTTTGCAAAAAGTATTTTATGACATTCGAAAAATGCTCGTGATAAAGTTATGTGAAAAAAGCTGGATATAAAATGTATACATTGTCCTATCCTAATTTCGCAAAACATATGTACATACAATTTATATAGATAGAAATATACATATATATGTACATAGAGAAAAGACTGAAGGAAATGCAATAAAATGTGAATAGTGCCCTGGATGCTGGGTTCATGAGTGATTAAATTTTTCTTTACTCTTTTGTTCTAGTAATTCTCTACAATAAATAGTTATTACCCTTGTACTTAGGAAGACACTAATATTATATTTAAAATAAAATAAACTGGGAAAAAAATCCAGAATCTGAAGTTTACACAGAATAGTCAGAGAAGAAAAAAAAGAGAAAAGCCTTTCCAATGCAACCTAGATGTAAAATCTTGACAAAATCTGCAATGAAAAACAGACCCAGGCAACTGCAATTCGCCTGGGTCTAAAACTCAAGCAAAATCACCACAGGAGGAAAAAAAAAAAGTTCTGATCGAAAGCAGCTGAGACCTGGAATCTATGACTGACCCTACACTGAACATATCCCCCAAAAGAAGCATAGATTAAAGGACCTGTCCTTGTGCACGGTGTGGATGGGGGCACTCAGATGCTTGTTTTTTCCTCCTCTTCCAACAACCGCCCCGCCCCCCGCCCCCCCCCCCCATTGCCAACAATAAACCAAAAAACGACCCCTGTCTCAAGCTTTAGAAAGAAAGAATTCTATAAGGAAAGCTTGCTTCTTTCGTTTTGTTTTTAAAGAGGTATGGCTTTTGCTCCTCCAAGTGTTAACTAGCCATTTACACTCGGATGCATCTTTTGCTGGAAAGTGAGAGTGGGGAGTTAGGGCAGGAAATGGAAGGTTCCCAGGCAAACTTCAGCTCTTTCAGTTTGGTCCAGAACCTGACCTACACACAATTAGTGTATGGCTATCTTTTGGCGAGGTTACTGTTTGCCACTTGATATTCTACCCCTTTATGTTGGTTGCTTCATTTAGTTCTAATAAGAAGCCAATAAGGAGGACTTTCCCCAACATTATCTAAGCAATTGTCATACCAGTCAAGACCTACCAGATAAGGCCTAGAGGAATCAAATAATTTGTCCAGGGTCATCTAGGCAATAAGGGGCAGAGCCTGGTTTCAAATCTTCTAAGTTTGTGGCATTGGTGGCTGAAATGTTTCTAAAGCCAGATTTTAAGGAAAGGCAGGGTAGAGTTCAAGTGTTACCATCAAACACACCTGAGTTCAAGGTTCAAGATCATAGTATGAGTTGATTTTTTCTTAGCCTCAGTTTTCTCACCTATAAAAATGGGGATAATAAAACCTATTTCTCAAAACTTTTGGAAGTTCAGAAACAATATAAGGAAAATACCCAGCACATTGTAAGTGCTCAATGAATGGTTGCTATTAGGAGAACACAACTACTACTAATTTCCTTTGCTAAGTCAAAGCTTAATCAGAAGGTTTCTTCTAGGAAAACAAAGGAGAGTTAAAGTAAAGTAGGGAAATTGCTAAGGTAACCTGGGAAAAGGCTTTTCCTTCCCCTCATTTCCCAGAGAGCTTTAATTCTTTTCTATTTAAGATAAGGGAAGCATGTTTGGGACAGCAAGTTTGGAAATGGCAGGTTCATGCTTTAAAAAGCAAGTCTAAACTCTTTAAGACCACAAACTACGGTGCATGGTGCTTTTCTAGAAGGGTAGGAGCAATAAACATATTCCTATAGGAAGACTCAGTCTCACAGAGCCCATGAGATGAGCCAAAGGAGAATCTTCTACCCACAAAGAGGAAGGTGGTAACGTCCTTCACTTCCTTTGTGGTTTTAACCTAAACCACAACTCCTCCCTGTTAGTTATGTCTTTTCTTTACATACATTCAGATGTGTGTTAGCTTTCTTCCACCTAATATGTCATTCCCTTCCCTGCCATATGGAAAAACAACATATGCTTCTCTCCCTCCAAAGAAAGCTTCTCCAGCACACAGGAATGGTTTTGAGCTGCTCTCACAACCCATCTATTCTATCCAGAGCCGGTCTGTTCCCAGAGACCTCTGGAAGACTCCAGAATTCTTCCAAAGCCCGGGCCTGTGGCTTGGAGGCAGGGAGGGTGAATACATGTACTGTACATCACTTAGGCAAAAGAGGAAAAGCCTTGCTCTGAAATGAATGAGGACATCAGGGCTTTCAGTTGGGGACAAATCGAGGAAATAGAATGTCTTGTTTTGTTTTTGCTTTTTTTTTTTTTAAGGAGGAAAGAAGAATGAATGAAAGGGGAAATAAGCACAATGTTCAAGCCAAGTAAAGGATAATCAAAAAATACCCCAAAAGTGGTAGGTTCAGGAAGGTGGGCAGACTGCTGTCTCCTAACTGCTGCTGTGGCTCCTGAGTTAATATTTGCCAGACTGAGCATTCCTGTGAGTGCCGGTGGGATAATGGGCCCCGCTCAGCATCACGTGAGTTCTCCATCTCAGCCGAGGGACGGGATTTCAACCATATCACACACAGCTCTCATTACTTGTAAGGAAATGATCTTACTGAGGAAAGCAGCACAAACCATAAACACATTTACTTAAAAAGGCAAAGCTGTTAGGTGTACCCCTTAACTTCATGACTAATACCGTGTGCTGGTCTTAGCTGCCGATGTCCTGAGTCCAGAATAGAAATTCCCAGAGCGGATCTGAGAGCCCTTTCAGGTCATGGGCTGTGATATGAGAGGGGCACACTCGGGTTTAACGTTCTTGCCAGAAGGCGTAGAATAACGGTCATTTTCTAAGGAAGAATTTATTAAGCACCATCAATGTCAGGCAGTATTATCTATTCCATATTGTAGAAAAAGGAAATCCTTTGCCTTTGAGAAGTCTATAATTTTGTTAGGGAACCAGTATGCCAAATATCAGAGTTCTAAGGCTGGAATCATTTGATTCATTCTCAACTTTTCCCTCCCTCCATCTTTTAGATTAAACAACAACAATAACATTGAAACCTAGGGAGGCTGATTGACTGTCCTTGGTCACTCAACCAGTAAATTAGCAGAGATAGAACCAACGTTTCCTAACTCCAAGTCTGGGTACCATTCCCTTATGGTTCATTTTTGATACTTCAAAAGGAACAGCTAGAACAAATAACTACACAAGTTAATATGATACAAACCATGTGTACAGAAGTACTGTGGAAGACAAATTAAAGGAATGCAAAGTCTGAATTGACTTAGTCCAGAAAGGTTTCTTTGGAGGAAGTTCTGAAGATGTGTTTGGTAGGAATTGTCAGAAATTCAGTTTAATTCAACAACAATTTTCTGAGTGCCTAATGTGTACCAAGCACTTGGCATATAGAGGAGGAAGCCCAAAAAATGAATATCACAGTGCGTGCCCTAAAAGACAGCAGTACTAACTAAACTTATTAATGGTAAAAGGGGAATGACTGAAGTAAGTTACACAGACAGTTATAAGACAGCAGGAGGAAAAAGCAGGTTCTTGGAAATATTGTGATGGCAAAGAAAAGCTGGCCAGGAACCATGAGGAAATATACAGTGAGAGGGAGAATTCAGATTGTATTAAGGTTTTACAGACAGGCAAGTTTTTCTAAATTTAAGCTGGGTAAAAGGGAAACAATCAATTAACTTAGATTTCAGAAATTTTGGAGTTTGTCCTTATAGACATAATGTCTTGATTCATCACATGATCGTAGCCAGATTCATTCAGAGATTGATTATCATGGAGACATTTTTTTTAAAACCCACAATGAGACAATAGGTAGAAAACTTTGGAAGCACTGCTCCAAAGCTCATACTAGTAAAATGCTAAAGACAAGAGGACTTAGAGATCACTTGGTCCAACGTCTCATTACAAATGGAAAGATTAAGGTCCAGAGAAACAAAGCAAAAACTTACCTTTTCACTAAGGAAAGCGAGAAAGGGTTGGGCCCAAAACTAGAGCCACTTTGTTCTAGCCCTAGTGCTAATATTTTCTAAGCCAAAAATTGGGACACAAAATACAAGAGCATTTATAGGCCTAATGGAACAGAATATTTAAGATAAAAACAAAAGGTTACGGTGGTCCTTGATGATGCTTCCAGAACATTCCACTGCGTTGGTCCTCTTGTTTGCCAAAGGCACGTTTCAGAAGGGAATCACACACTACTCAGAGTCATGAGAGACTTCCACAGTCATAAGAGAAGCGACAGAGTCTGTCTCCACCCAAGGTGAGCCCTTGATGAAAAGAAATGCTAGAGGGACTACAGGCAAGTCCTTCATAAACAAAATGAGATGATAAATAACATAAGAGTATCGGTTCCCAGGGCATCAGATTTTCTGCAAAGCCTAACATGCTCAGGGCTCAATAAATTCTAAATATAAACTAAAGTAAACTGATGATGACCTTGGCCAGGGCATTCCTTGGGCATCATAAGATACTCGTACAGCAGCAATTTTAACCCTGTTTATCTGTTACTTGTACAAATGCAAATCCAATTATTTTAATATCATGGTTAGATATTTCTCATTATTCAAAAGCCAAAACAAAAAAAATTCCCCAGTATTAGTGTAATAACTGCCAGGAGATTTGTGGATTATTCTTGCACTAAAATAAGTCATCCAAGATATGCATCAAGCCCTGTCCTTGCAAAATAATATATAATGATGATGTCCTTTATATAGACATTTCTCTTTCGATGATAATAGATTTGTATGAATTCATACTCATTTTCTCACCTAACTCCTCTAGAGACAGAGACCAGCAGTAAGTTAAGTTGCTAACGTTAAGTGACTGGAACCCATGGCATCTGCCTCATTATGCTGATATTGAATAAACAGCCATATAGAAACATCATCCTAAGAGTTAGAACAGAACACCCAGGCCGATGCAGGACTCACACTTGATGATGTCATTATTGTCCTAAGTCACGCAGCATTTCTCATTCATTAGGACCATATTTCAAATTTCAATAACCGTGATGTTTAGTAGTAGTTTCTAAGAAAATAGACTTACAGAGCTTTGTGCTTTTGGTTTCTATATATTGAATTCCTCCCTCTCACTTCCTGTTTTTGCCTTGACTAGGAAATGAGCTAATTCACTTTTATGATTCAGTGTGTACTATGCTGTTTTATCAAGAAATAATACCTTTTAAGGACTTCCCTGGTGGCGCAGTAGTTAAGAACCTGCCTGCCAATGCAGGGGACACAAGTTCAAGCCCTGGTCCGGGAAGATCCCACATGCTACGGAGCAGCTAAGCCCATGCGCTACAACTACTGAGCTGGCGCTCTACAGCCCGTGAGCCACAACTACTGAGCCCATGTGCCACAACTACTGAAGCCCGCGTGCCTAGAGCCCGTGCTCTGCAACAAGAGAAACCACCGCAATGAGAAGCCCACGCACCGCAACGAAGAGTAGCCCCCACTCGCCGCAACTAGAGAAAAGCCTGCGCTCAACAACAAAGACCCAACGCAGCCAAAAATAAATAAGTGAATAGATAAATTAAAAAAAAAAGAAATAATACCTTTTAAAATGTATATATTTGCATATTCATCGACTATCTCCAGAAAAACATGGAAAACTGGTTATCTCTGAAGTGGCTGGGGGATGGGACAAGGTGGAAGGGGGCCTTTTCATTTTTATCTCTTTGTGAATTTTATACTTTGGGTAAGTATCATCTATTCATTTGAAAAATACGTTTAAAATTTTTTAATGAATAAACAAATATTCTTGTCGAGCTTCTTAATCCCCAAATATGTTGCAGCTGTGACCAAGATTAAATAGCAGTTGATTTCCAAAGTTTTAAAGGCATTGGCTCCATTCTGATCTAGCTTGCCTCTTATTCCTCCACAATGTTTCTTGTGCCACATTTCCTTTTAAACATCCAGCAAAGTTAACTTGAAGAAAAAAATCCCAAGAATTGTGTGTCACTGTTCAAAATAACTGGACATTCTTGGAGTGTGCCAAAACTGTAGTCAGGAATCAATGAAATACAGATTCTGAAAGTGCTAGTTACATTTTAAAAAATTTGCAGAATCCAGTGGTATATAAATGCACATAAATTTTATCTGGTTTACTCCAATTCTCTTGGGCTTATTAGATTCAATTACCAATTATTTGACTATGGGCAAAAATCTCTAAATTGTAAGATAAGGTTGAAGCATTGAATAGATAAATATGGTGAATGGTTAAGGGACTTATTGCAAAATTGTAATACAGCATTTTAAAATGAGAGGAAAGAAAACCCCCTAACCCTCCCCTCCAATGTTGTACTTGTACCGCCTAGAGACTTAACCTTGGAATTTTAAAAACTAAAAAAAGGAAGCATGATGCAATGGAAAACACACAGACTACAGGACCACACAGAGCTAAGTCTAAATCACCCAACTTATTAGTTGGGTGTCTTTGACAATTCATTTAGCTCTTATTTGTTAAATGCCTGCTATACTGCAGGCACTTCGCTGGGTGCTGGGCACTGGGCATAGAGCAGAGAACAAAGGAGAAATGAGTTTATCATTTGGTGGGGAAGATGGACAATTAAATTACAGTAAAGTTTGTGAGGGAACGTGACAAGGAGCTAACCTAGTCTAGGGGTCAGAGTTGGCCTTTTGGAGGAGTGATGTTCAAGGTAAGACCTGAAGGATGACCTGGAGTTAGCAGGTGAAGCAACTCCCTTATCTTCAGGTCCTTGTCTGTAAAACAGGGATTATGACTGCTATCTCAGAGGTTTTCTCTGAAGATTTAATGCGTTTTGATATCTAAAGCATTTGGTGCAGCATCTGGCACATAGTAAATGCTCAATAAACGATAGCTATTATTATTTGTTCATTTTGTACAGCCTTCTCCAGTTTATATATGAGGCTGTGCTCAAAAGTGTAAAACTTACAAAATGAACCTTCAGCCAAATACTTATGTTCTCCTGCACGTGCTACACAGGAGGGGAAGGGATAAGCAGGCCAAGTACACATCCTCTCGGCAGGAATGCCCTCAGGCTCAGGGCAGCACGCTCGCCGTGACCGTGGAGGCAGGGGCCCAAATCTTCTTTGTCACAGGGTTAACATGTTATATGAGTCAGATCTGAAGTCCTGGCCCCCTAAAAGGCTGCTGGGTCTCCCTGTTTAATCAGACATGAAACAAATGGCGTGCTGCGGCAGAGGCGTACAAACACGCTTTAATTACAATATTGTAACACCAATTAGAGATCTATCTAATCGAGGACTCGGCACTTCCTGCTCAGATATTACTCCCATGTTGGGATAATTACTGCTAATTAAGCTTGGAACTAATTAGGCTAAATGATCTCATTTATACCAACAAAGATGACTTCTAGGAGTTCATAAGAAAAACTAGGGTGATTTTATCATTCCTGGACTATTTGGCATTTCACACTGGAAATGAAACACCATCCCCTGCCACCAAGGTGTGCAGATAGTTTACTCCTCTGGAATTCTGGTCCCAGATGGCAGCAGGTTCTTCATTTGTCTACGCGGATTCTCCTACACAGTGAAACAAATACTGTAAAAATGCTGTCCACTCAAATCATCATGCTGTGTCCTTCCATAGATGACAGTCATCTCCCCATGAAGGGGCAGCCACTGAGATCAGTGACAGTAGCAAAGGGTGACTACTCACAGCCTTGTTCAGAGTCCCTTTTTCTTTCCACGTACATTTCATGTACAATCAACAGTCTTACCACAGTCTTCAGAGCATACAGTATGACATGGGTTTGGGTAACTTATTTATTCTACCTAAGTCTCAGTTTGACAGCTCTAGTGTAGGGCTAATGATAATGCCATGCAGCATTTCTGTGAGGATTAATAAGGTAACACATACGGAATGTAGGATGGTACTTGGCACATGGTAGCCCTCAATAAGCAATAGGACTTTTTTTTTTCTTTAAGCCACCATAATACTCACTTCTGATCTAAGTCCTCATGTTACCTGTCTTGCTACTCTTTTCTGGCATGGTGCAGCGATGGTGGAAAAAGCACATGACAGGGAGTTAGGAAACCTAGTTATTTTCAGGTTTATCTCTAACTAGCTGTGTGACTTGAGCAAGTCACTTCTCCTTCCTGGAAAATAACGACATTTGCTGCATGTACTGAGCCAGGTCCAGTATTGACTGTTTCACATGAATTTTTTGACTTAACCTTTATAGCAATACTCCTCATTTTAGAGATGAGGAATCTGAGACCTAAATAAATAATTTTCAAAAACAAAAACAATCTGTCACTGTTGTTATATAACAAGGTCAGGAATTGAACCCATGTCTTACTCTAGAGCCTGCCCTCTTAATCACTGTTACACTGAATTGCCTTTTTTTTCCTTCCCATTTGTAACTGAAGCAACTAGAGAAGGCTTCTCTGAGAATCTGTGGTTCTGTCCAATGGGGTGAGCCTCTCCACCTTATTCTTAGACAGCAATACTAATCAATTATGAAGTCTTTATTGTGTGTCTAATATAGACGGCATTCTAGGGAAAATAAGATGCTCCCTCCCCAACACAAACACCTGACGAACTTCATTATTAGACTACCTGCCTTAGAGTTCCTGTGCTTTGACAAATGTTTGCTCCTATCAGAATTACATATCTTAACTCTTTTCACAACAATGAAACTAACTTCCATCTTGTGGAAAATCCTCACTTATGCTATCTTCTTTGGGCTCTGCCACTGGGGCTTTTGTTTTTTTCCCTCTGAGAAAAAAATTCATGTGAAACCAGGGACTCTGGTTCTCTTTTATCCTCAGAGTCTAATCAGAGACTCCATAAATATTGAGTACTTATACACAGACAGATCTTTGCTGGATCGTTCTATTGGGGGGAACAAAACCCATAAATAAAGCCCAAACCTCTGTTCTTAAATAATAGAGAGAATTGAAACCTTCAAACCAGGCACCTTTTCTTCTAGAGAAGTGTTAAGGTGATCAAAATGCAAAGGCTGGCTGGTCACCTATGGTCAGCTCAGATCAAGAATTTCCTGCAGCCTATCTCGGAAGTGATTTCTGTTGTTGCCAGAAGAGCCTGGAATGGAAACACATTGGCCACCTGACTCTTAGGGGCCTTTGCAGCAAAAGCCTGCTCTAAACCTGGCCTCCAGTCTTTACCCCACTAGAATGTAAACTCCAGGAGGACAGAATTTCATCTCCAGTACCCAGAACAGAGACTAGCATATAGTAGATGCTCATCTCCAGTACCCAGAACAGAGACTAGCATCTCCAGTACCCAGAACAGAGACTAGCATATAGTAGATGCTCAATAAATGTATGTGGAGCACTGGGTTCCAGTGCAGGAGTTTGGGGCAAAACCAAAGAAGCTTCTACACCTTTTCAGACATGTGGAGCTCTGGGAAGGTGCATCTTTCCTCCCCTTTAGTGCACGCTTCTGGCATCTCCTCAGGAGGTAACCTTAAATAGTCTGGGCTGTTCTTTGACTCCTATGTCTGCAGAGCTGCCCACGGCCACATCCTGTGGTGAAGGCAGTCCCTGGGTCTGATTCCCTCGCTCCAGGGTCTCTCAGTGGAGTAAAATGGCATGGGATGAGGGAAGAGGATGGTTTCTCACCTGCTGAGGAAGAATCCAAGGACCTCAACATCACCCTGCGGAGAGGCTGGTGGGTAGACCCTGCCTGAATGCCCAGAACACTGAGCATTTCGCAACCCAGGAGCTTGGCTTTGATGGAAAAGTGGGTCTCTGTCTGCAGCTAACTCTTTGGAGATTGAAAAACACTTAACTACCCTTGCCTCTGTCTGAAATAGACTGCCCAGGGGCAATGTCAAGTTGGTTCCTCACTTGCAAGGTGAGAGCCTTAGTTATGGTTGGTCAGAAAGCAAAAAGAGAAGGAAGAAACAATGGAGTTGGGAGCAGAAAACTCAAGTCTCAGACTGGGTAGCTTAACTTTCTTCCTGTGTAAAATGGGGATAATAAAAGCAATCCTCCCCACTTCAGTTATAAGGACCAAAAGGGGTAATGAATGCTACAACTGACCGCACACTGCAAATGTCACATAACAGTGAGTTATTACCTCTTGCCCACTAATTAATTGTCTCTAATTGTAATGGGACCTGCTTAGGAATGTCTGTGACCCACTGTGTCCTCAGGGACACCTGGGTGGGCCCCATGGTGTATAGCTGGTGGATGGGAGATGCGCAGGCAGGTTCCCTGAGACCAAGTGTGAGTCTGTCTTTGCCAGAGATTGGTTTGGCTGCTCATCTGGCAGGATGTTTCCAGAGATTTACACCTAAGCAGCCGATGGCACACACAAGGCCTTCCTGGCCTCCATCTCTTACTTTGCTGGAGATGGGTTTATATGGCTGAAGACCTATGGGAGCTAAGGAGTCCTTCCTTATTTTCTACCGGTCACAAGGATTGGTTCCTTACCATTCCTAAGAGCATGGGCAACCCTAGCAAGTGAAGGACTTAGAGAAAGGCCCTTGGTCACAGGGAACCCCAGTTTGACATATTAGAAGAGCACAATTTTAAGGAATCCTGAAAGGGAGCAAAAATTAGCACAGGCCTTAAGACATAATAGGTGATTAATTTGAGCATGAAAAATGAATATATTAATGAATAAGTAAATATTTGGGTAAAGTGAAGAAACCTTTTATAAGAGGAATCATCATGCCATTCTCCTGATTCTCATTTTGTCTTTTGTGTGAATACAGTTTCAATGTATCATTTTTGTTTTCTTAATACAGCTGAGATAACTCAGCTTCTGGTGCTATCTAGGGCATGCCAGACAGAGAGCCAGGGCCTCTGTGGCTAGGGTGGTGAGGGAAATATTCTGAATCCCCAAATCACAGCATAGCAGGTCTAAGAGAGAATTTGGGTAAGTCAGCCAACCCCTTCATGTGACAGATAAGAAAACTGTGGGGCTTCCCTGGTGGCACAGGGGTTAAGAATCCGCCTGCCAATGCAGGGAACATGGGTTCAAGCCCTGGTCCAGGAAGATCCCACATGCCGCGGAGCAACTAAGCCCGTGAGCCACAACTACTGAGCCCACATGCCACAACTACTGAAGCCCACGTGCCTGGAGCCCGTGCTTTGCAACAAGAGAAGCCACCACAATGAGAAGCCCGCGCACCGCAACGAAGAGTAGCCCCCACTCACCGCAACTAGAGATAGCCCGTGCACAGCAACAAAGACCCAATGCAGCCAAAAATAAATAAATAAAATAAATTTATAAAAAAAAAAAAGAAAGAAAACTGTGGATCAGAAAGTTTACATGATGTGCCCAGGTCCATAGAACTATGCCCCTCTGAAGACAGCATGTTGGGATATTTGCCTGAGAAAACATACCAGCTTTCCTCATCTGAGGCAAAAAAAAACAAAAGTGTTTCACATTTGTTGCTACAGAAGGGAAAACAAAAATCAACGAAGCTGCCAAAAAACAAGGCCTCCCATTTAAAGGCGTCAGAGAAATGGCCCAGTGAATATGGGCCTCCGAGCAACCCAAGACTGGTTCCTACAAACGACAGAGGTACCGGGAAGTCGCCTGAGGCAGAGGTGTCAGTGAGACCGTGTCTTGTCTATTCTTTCACCCCATTTAGCCAGGAAAAGCCCCAAATGGGGCTGGTATCTTTAGGACTACGTATGTCCATCCATTCCCCTTTAACGACTATGACTGTCCCTGAAAATATGGTCCACTCTTGCTTCAAGTATCTGTTAAAAGAATATGATCACACATCTGGAGGACTGAAGGGCTAGAATCTCCCTAGTAAGAACCACACCATGAGGCCTAACTTTAAAATGGGTCTTCCTTAAAAGTCCTTGAAGTTAGTCTTCCCTGGTAGAAAGAAAGTGGTCCTTCTTTGAGGTTGGGGGTCTGACTGACATTTCTCTGTATTCAAGCTTTTGCTCATTCATCCACCTGGCACTTACTGGGTTTCTATTCTGAGCCACAAAATAGGGTAACTTTGGGAAGACAGAATCCCTGAAATGAAGGGGTCATTACTCTCCAGTAATTACCCATACCTCTATACCCCTGAAGACTAGATTATCTATCCCTCTTCTTATCTGAGAAACGTTTTCCTCTGTTGGAGGGGTGAAGAGGGGCAAATTTTAACTGGTTGGTTTAATGCATCTGATCATCTTCAGGCAAAGGTCACATGTCATCCAATTGGAGCTAAAGTGAAGAGGGAGGTTGGCAGGCAGATCAGAGAGCAAAAAGGACAGACCACAGGCAGAGGATGGGTTCCATAAGCTTCTGGACAGTGAAGCAAATGTCAAATATGAAAAGGTCTTGCCATTCATTCATTCAACAAACACGTGTTGAGCATCTACCGGGTGCCTGATACTACACTAGGGGCAGAGTTATAAGATTAAATAAGTGGACAACCTTATTCTCAAGGATCCCAGGATTTAGAGAAAGAAACATGAACATATACAACATTATGATGAAATGAAATAAGTTCTAGAAGAAATATGTACATAGTGCTAGATAGAGAAAGAAAATGCTGAATTTGGATATATTTTTAAGGTAGAGTCAGTAGATTCTCATGACTGTTTGGAAGTAGAAGGTGAGGAAGAGAAAGAATTCAATGAGCCCAAGAGTTCTAGCTTAGGGGACCAGATGAAATGTGGGATTATTTAAGTAGGAAAGGGAATACAGGAAGAGATTCTGGCTTTTTAGATGAAAGTGCATGCATTTTGTTTTGCTCGTGGTGTCCATGGGTGGTTGTAAATGTGTCTGGAATTCAGGAGAGAAATCAGAAAATAATGTTGTATTTGGGGAGGGGGGTGCAAAGGGATAGGATGAGGAAGAGAGGCAAACATAGAGCATAAATATAGAAGAATTTGAAAACATGATCCCTGACCCTAAGAAGATAATGCAAAGTTCCCATCTACCCCATTGCTTTCATGTAGGTCACAAATGGCTTCAAACTGTCAACTGCAGAAGGCACTTTCCACCCTATCTCCTGCCTGATTCACACTATTGACTCCTCAAGGCCTCTTGCAGTTGTCTCCCTGTAGCTTCTGTGATGCCGCCTTTCTAATTCTCCTCTCACTTCCCATTTTTTCCCAGCTTTCTTCTACTTTTCATGAAGTATCAGGGATCCCCAGACTTCCATCTCAAGACTTCTCTTTTCAGTCAACATGCTCTTCCTGGGTGATATCCCATAGCTTCAATTGCCACTTACAAACAGATGGTTCTCAAACCAATATCTCTATCCCAGACATCCTCTGAACACAATAGGTGACATATAGAAAGTATATAATCAACATTTGTCTGTGGAAACTAACTGAGCTTTAGCTGGACTTTTCCCAACCACAGGCTGCATTAGGACATCAGGATGTCCCACAGTCTTCAGATTCAGCATAAACAGAAGTAATCTTCTCCTGCGGCTGATCTTCCTTTTTTAACCCCTATTCTTTTTTTTAAATTCAGAAGATGGTACCTTTAATACCCAGGTACCTAAACCAGCGTCCAGAGTCATCCCAGGATCTACTGTCTCACTACCACGTTGTCTTTCAGATTCTACCTCCAAAATGTTTTAAATACACCCCTTCCTCCTCATTCTCACTGCCAATGACCTTCACCCCTTCCCCCCCAGTTTCACTGTGAGAGTCGGCTATTTAATATCTCTGGCTGTAGTCTTGCCTTGGTCCAAAGTGCTGTCAGAATGATCTTACAGGATAAATTTCAAAGTCCTTGTTGTGGGACAGATCCTTTCTCTACTGGCCCCTTGCTCATTTCTGTCTACTCTCCCCAAAAAGAATCCTTTTTAAGAAAATAATTATTTACTAAGAAGGCTTGGTTCTCGAGTGGCTTTATGACCTCACACATTCTGTTCCCCCTTAGTGGGTGCCCTTCCTCCACTTGCCTCCCTTCCCCATTTGTTCACCCAGAAGGCTCCTCTAGACCTGTAAAGCTCACTGTAAGAGTTTTCTTCTTCCCCTGCTTCCCCCAGCTGCCTGGTGGTCACCTTCCCTCCTCCAGGATTCTGTTTATCATTTTTGCCACTTTATATTGGACTGTTTATTCATACACTACACAGTACTCTCCCTGAAGGGAAGACAATTTATCTATGATTCCTAGGGATCCCTAGCACCTGGAACAGTGGTAGGTACTCAGGGAATGACTGAATAAATGAATGAATGGACGAGAATGATGGGAAACGGGACACACGTATAAAAAAGCCGTGGGAGAAATGTAAGCATGTATACAACGATACACATAAAGAAATGCACCTTCTCTTGGAAAACCTCTGCTCTGGGCCTAGATAGAAGGTGGCCTTTCTTCAAAGATGTCCTCAAGTCTAATTATTTCACTTACTATGTCTTTTAGAAAGACTGTGGGAAAGAGGGAAGCTAAAGTAAAAGGGACTTCGAGTAAAAGAAGTCTGCTAAAAGTCCTCTTGAATTTGCCCTCCCATTTCATCTGATCCATTTCTATATTTGAAAAAAAGAAAAAAAAAAGTAAAAGGTTCCCACTCAGATAGGTGTATAGAAATCACAAACTATTAATTTTTGTTCTGTTTGGAACCAAGTAAAATGACAAAGAGACTGGCTTGTTTTTTTGCCTTTTTTCCCCAACAAGCTTTCTGGTTCAACATTGCCCAGGTATGAAATTTAATGAGAGAAGGGTTTTAAGCATTCAGTGAGATGTTGGACCAAATGTGATTCCTTGCAACTCTGAAATTTTGTGATTCCATGAAGTCCAGCATTCTAGGTTAAATGGTCAACAGGGTATTTGTTAGGAAGAATTTGTTCTGTTAGGTTATAAAGCCTCTAAAGGCTGTGGAACTCACCTTTTACGAGATAATTCGACCACATTTTTTCCCTAAAGCACTTAAAACAGAGCCCTATTGGGAGAAGTAACGTGACTAGAACTTTCTTGGGATGAGTGGGTCCCTTGGAAGTCTAAAAAGATAAGGCATTGGCTACAGAGGTCAGTGGGATCATTAGCATATCAAAAGCTTGATACGCAAGGCCTTCCAAAAGAAAGGAGACAGCAGGCTTTATCAAGGAGAGTGAATGGGGTTTACCAGTGTTCGTGTGCACAAGTGAGTTACAGAGCAGTATGCGTGCAATTTGAAAGTGCGAGATTATTAGAGCTGAAATGAAACATAAAATTTGAAATAGATAGCCAGCAGTTGAGCAGAAAGGCAGTCAGACCTGCTGGGTCACTAGCAATGCCACCCTCAAAGTAAATAAGGGTATCTCTGCATTAGGAGGAGGAAGAGATTGATTCTTGAGATTGGGGTGGGGGTGGAGGTCGTAGGACAAGAACGGATTTAGGTTTCATTATGCAGGAACACTACTTGCTTTCACTTCATTTTTTTTTAAATAAATTTATTTAATTTATTTATTTTTGGCTGCATTGCGTCTTCGTTGCTGCACGCGGGCTCTCTCTAGTTGCAACGAGTGGGGGCTACTCTTGTTGCAGAGCACGGGCTCTAGGCAAGTGGGCTTCAGTAGTTGCGGCACGTGGACTCAGCAGTTGTGGCTCACGGGCTCTAGAGCACAGGCACAGTAGTTGTGGTGCACAGGCTTAGTTGCTCCGCGGCATGTGGGATCTTCCTGGACCAGGGATCGAACCTGTGTCCCCTGCATTGGCAGGCGCATTCTTAACCACTGTGCTACCAAGGAAGCCCGCTTTCACTTCTTAGATTCTCATTATTTCCTCACATATTTTCTTTCAACAGAGTTAGGCATTATTCCCTACTGAGTGTCAGTTACAAGCCAAGTTTGATGCTTTAAAAAAATATTGATTTTTGTACCACTAATTGTTGAACATATCTGGTTTTTTAAAATAAAATATTTTCTCCTTGCTCTTACTGGACTCAAAAATAAATGAAAAAAAAATGAATGGGTTCCATTTTGGTCTTCCCTCCTAAATTTCCCTTAGACATACATCAAGTATGTGTGAAATGTCAACTCAATTAGAATATTTTGGAAATAAATTATCTATGATGGTGAAAAGCAGGCCAGAGTAGAATTGCTATTGTAATAGTAACATGTTAAGGAGATTTTAAAAATCTTACCCTGATTTCCTAGCTTCCGTACAGTCAATGAATTCACTTTTACAAGAATTCATTATCAAAGCCAATGGGTTTGTAAAATCCACTTGTTGGAGTTGTGTGTGTGTGTGTGTGTGTGTGTGTGTGTGTGTGTGTGTCTGTCAGGTGAGGGAGGGTTAGGAAGGGGTTGCTTTTTTTAGAAAACAAGAGAGGAAAAAAAGAATACAATATCACTTCATTGAGTCAAACACAACTGCAAACAGACAATGTTAGTATTTGCCCCTTTCCCACATTGAAAGATGTTCTTTTCACCCCTTCAGCTTCCTAACCACCCAGACTCTATTTCCCACAGGGTCCAATTCAGCCTTTTTTTCTAGCTTCCATACAAGATTAGTTAATAAAAGATGCCTGATGCAATAACCTCACATATCCAGAATCCTTCTCTGATTAGCTTTCTCCCAGCATCCCCACTACGCCTCCCCCTCCCCCATGGGATATCAGAAACATAAAGAAACCCTCATAGTTAGGTCTTAAACCTATAAACAAAAGACAAAAGACAATGAAGCTTTAGCCTCACTTTCACAGCTCCCCTCCAGGGTCCTGTGCCTAATTAATTTTGAATATTCTTTTCTTCAGGAGAGTCCCCCAAATTGAATAAACTTCAAGTTCCCCCAAACCTGGACCCACCTCTGCCTATACATATATTTGATTCTCAAGTACCCAGCTAACCCCTTTCCCAATAAGGCCCCAATGGCCATTTCACCTGAAGAATGGAACCCACAGTTGTTTAATCCACACAGATGTATGAAGGGGCAGGGCAACCACACAGCGCAGATTTTCTGGTATGCTTCCTACTTCAAATGTACCCTCTTGTTTCTAGACATGCTTTTATACCAACCACATCCTTTGCCTTGATAAATTCTTAAACTATCTCCCCCCTGCATACCTTTACAACTGTTCATATACAGGGCCCTTGATTGTAGGCTCTCAAAGAAGGTTGATCAAAGGGATAAGAATTTAAAAAACAAAACGAAACAGGAGTTTAGGGTTCTAGCAGCTTGGAAATTGCAAGTGTTATGTTGGTTATCTAGGAAAGGGCCAGCAGCTGGTAAGCGGATGGGGGTAGAAGTGGGTGGAGCTGGAGTGAAGGGAATTAAACGTCTACTGGGCACCTACCATATACCAAGAGCTGTTTACCATTTTACAACCATATTGCATATAACCCTGGGAACAACAATCCCCATTTTAAATTCCCTTGCACTTTGCTTAAAGATCCAATATTTTCATGATTTAAATGAGTGTAGAGGAAGTGAGGCCAGTCTCATGGAATTTGAGCTGATCTGGGGAATTTATTCAAATTCTCAATCACAGAATACTCTGGTTCTCAATCACAGAATACTCTGGTTCTCAAGGCAGCCAGCCTTCTAGGGCCCATGTAACTTAACAGAGGCAGTCATGGAAGGGTGTGCTCCCCAGCTTTCAGCATATCTTCACTGTGACATAGGAAGGGCTCACCAGCAGCATTTGGCCAGGCAGGAGAAGGATGCTGAATGACAATAGCAAGCAACTTGTAAATTTTGTCTCAGGCATATTTTCTTCTGAGATGGATGGTATTAGCATCCCTGCAAGAGGAAAAGAAGCCTACTCTACTACTTCTGTGTCCACAGTTAAACTGTGAAAAGAACAGTGGAAATCCACTGAAGAGTTGTATGAGCTCAAGCAAGTGATCTCACTTCCTTGGGCTTAAATTTTCTATTGTATAAAATTAGGAAGTTGGAATAGATGATGGCCAACATTCTTTCGATCCTTGATATTCTATCATATGGTTGTTTGCAATTACATTGGGTCTCAATTTCCTCATCTGAAGAACATCTAGCTTGGTTTTATCATGGCTATAGGGCTATGAGAAAGAATGGAAAAATGGAACTCAAGAAAATCAACAACAGTGCTACCCAATGGAACTTCCTGCAAAGATGGAAATGTTCTCTATCTGCACTGTCAAATTTGGTAGCCGTTAGCTACATGTTGGCTATTGAGTGCTTGAAATGAGGCTAGTGTGACTGAAGAACTGAATTTAATTTTATTAAATCAAATGTAGATGGCTACAGGTGAATATTGGCTACCATACTGGATAGGGGAGATGTAAACTTCATTTAAGCCAGAACTTTATAAAAACAAAAGAATAAGAGAGTGGTTTGAGAATTACTTCAATAGAAGAATAAAAGAAGGCATGAGTTTAATTCAGGCAGTTTACAATCAGAGCACTATTATTGTTTTAGACCTTCTAAAAAGAAGGATGGACTCTCATTTTGTAATGAAGGCAATAATAGTACCTTACACTTATATATGTCTTTATGCTCTCCAGAGTTCTTTCGTGACAATAATTTGGTCCTCACAACAACCCTGTGATGTAGAAGACAAATAATATGATCTCATTTTACAGAGGAGCAAATTGAGACCCGGATGCTTGTCTAAGGTCACAGATTTCAAACAGTAATGAAGCAATAATTTAAATCAATCAATACAGACTTCATTTCTCTGGTTCCTTTCACAGACAGTACAACCTCCAAACCTACCTCTTGCCTAACTTCATTGTGGAAGTGGTAACAAATTATACAATACTCTTAAATATGATAATAGGAAAGATGAGGAAAAGCAAGGGACTCAATAATCTACCAACTAGACCATCAAACCCTAAAAGAATCAAAAGTTAGTTGTGTCTCTTGTGAGAAAAAGGAAGGAGTGAAAAGTTAAGTCCCACTGTGTGCCAAGTGTTTTGCAGATTGTACGTGACAGAACAAATTCTATGAGATAGCATTCTCAGCAGCATTTTATCGTTGATAAAGTTATTAGTCTCAGATCACACGCCTATAGAGTGGTACAACCGGGATTCTGTTCTACAGCTCCTGGCTGTTTTCAGAAGTCACATTCACATTCAAAGGAAGAGAAAGATTCCCACCCCCTTCCCACCCTCCCACAAACTCTCCCCATACACACACCTCACCACAGAGCATCCTGCAAAGCGGGTAAGCATGCAGGCTTTGGAGTCACTGAGACTAAATTTAAACTTTAGTTTTGACATTTTTCAAGGATTTTAATGCTTCCAGTCTTGGTTTCCTCAATTGCAAAATTAGGGAGCCTTTTTACCTACTTTACAAGGTTTTAAGGTGGATTAAATGAGATAATATGTGAAAATACTTATTACAGTACCTGGCACAAGTGCTTAGTGAATGAAAGTTATTAATATTTTGCATTATTATTAAGGTGCTACAGACTCTGTGGTCAACTCTAAAAAGGTATTCCAAAACTATTTCAGACAAAGTAGCATTTTTGCTAAAGTCTACCAAGTAGACAATCTCTGGAGGACAGAATACACTCACCTGGACAATGTAGGCTGAGTCGGAGATTGTAGCTTTAGGATCAGCGATTGAGGCTGAAACATTAAAGTGATGCCTTTGCTCAAAAAGGCCCTGGAGCTGTAATATGTTTCCTGACTTTTCATCTCCTGGAAGACAGATGTCAAACCTGGGCCTGTCTTGAGCTCTAGTCCCACATATCCAAGTCTTTGTTGCCCATCTCTACCCGAATGTGACACCTGAATAAAAAGCCAACATTCTCCAAAGAGAATCCATTCATTCATTCATTCATTCATTTGGCAACTATTTATGAAGCACCTCATATATGCTAGGCTTGATTCTGATAATTGAGATATAGTGATGATATGGACACAGTCTTGGAGCTTACTTTTGTTAGAGGGGAACAGATACAATGTACACAAACAAGATCATTTCAGATTATGGATGGCAAGTGCTGTGAAGAATAAAAGCGGGATGACGTGATAAAGAGTGGCTGTGGGCAAAGGGTACAGTAATTGATTGGTTAGGAAAGGCCTCTCTGAGGAGATAACATCTAAGCTGAGACCTGACCGACAAGACGGGCCAGTTATGTGAGGGCAGAGTGTTCTGGGCATAGGGTACAGCAAATGCAAAGGCCCTGAGGCAGGAATAAAGTTGGTGCATTTCAGGGACTGAAAGAAGGCCAGTGTGGCTAAAGCTGAAGTACTGGAGAGGGTGCCAAGAGATGAGGTTAGAGTGAACCAGGGGCCAGATCATGTAGAGCTTACACTAGGCCATGGTAAGGAGTTAGCATTTCATGCTAAATGCAGTGGAAGGCCATTTGGATATTATTAAGCAGGGGAGCAATGGGATCTGATTTGCCTTTTAAAAAGATTATTCCTAATCCTGCCATCCCCTCGCCCAAACACATAAATGTAAGCACATAAGTGCATGCATCCAGTTTCTCTTAAAAGCATCATCATTTTGCCAGTTACCTGTCATGCATGAGTCTCTGCCCACCCCCATTTAATCTGTTGCCAAATTCTATCAAGTCAGCCTCTTGTGTTTCTGAAGTTCAATCCCACCGTCGCATTCCCAGTGCCGTCACCCTAATTCAAGTCCTCACCACTTCTCGCCATTACTCTAGTAGCTCTCTAACTGGTCTTCCAGACTCTGGACTGACCCTTCCACCCCACATACCACTGCCAGATAAATCTTCCAAAAGTAAAGGTCTGCTTATGTCACTTTTCTTGTTCAAGAACTTTCAATGGCTCTCCACTGCCCAAGAAACTCGATTATAATTCTCTAACTCAGTGTTTAAGATCCTTCACCATGTATCCTAAGCTACTGTTCTCTCCATACGTGCCTACATTCATCCTATGCTTTGGCTAAACTGGTCTATTTACTCTTCTTGGCACATGGCTTGCTTTTATTTATGCTGTTTCCTGGGTCTGAACGGATGCTTCCTCCAATTACATCTGTGAGATGCCTTATACTGTTCAATCCCTGGAGTCAAATGATACCATCTTCGTGATGCTTTCTCTGCTCTTTCTGACTAGATGTGAACCTCCCACAGGATTTTGCCTGACTCTTTTTAAAGCATTTATTAAATTGTTCTTTGTATTATAGTTATCTGTGTCCATGTCTTACTCTGTACGAAATTATTAGCTCCTGGAGGATGATGACTGAATCCTATTCATTTTTTATGCTTGTTAGTCCCTAGCAGAGAACATAGTGTACAGGAGGTACTTGATAAATATTTATTGAATGAATGAATGAACAAATAGACAATTAAACCTAAAATTCATCTTTAGGTGGCGTCGTTCAATAAGATGATTTTAGAAAATTATGAATAATCATTAGAGGGAATAAGAAGGGCCTAGCCCTCTAATCTTCACCATGGCATTTAAGGGCTCCCGGGAAACACAAATAAGCATGGAAATAGGTTTCCATTGTTTTACATGGAATGGATGTGAGAAAAAGTCACTTGGGAGTTGCCTGAAAATCCTGCGCTGTGTTAACAGTGCCCTAGGACACAGATTCTGTGTCTGTGGCTCCCACTACCCACAGTCCTTCAATCCCCAAGGTAGGTTTATGGGAAATAATGTAGAACCATTGCCCTTAGCAATTAATTTTGAGTTGAGTAGTTCCTTTTTAGAAAAAAAGATAAAAGTTTCAGCTAATTCCCTAATTCTTCACTGTACTATATTAGCATTCCAGAAAGACTGAATTAGTGTGTTGGGGTTTACCTCAATCAGCTGTGTCGGTGAGTTCATTTATCTTCAGCGACATTGCTTTGGAAGAAAAGTACTGAATGAACTTCCTCACCGAGCAAAGCCTTCTGTTTACGTAGAAAATGGGCACAACGCTTGCTTGGGAAGCAACAGGGCAACCTTTCCTCATTCACTATCTTTTGCTTCATGCACAGACCTTGACTCTCTTTATGAAGGAGGATAATCAGATGTCCCCATTATTTAAATTATACATATTGCTAGTGCATTGTTTAGTTGCAAACCATCGGTTATTAATTATGTCTGAGAATCATGACGCTCCCATGAACTAATGGTGCCTTGTTTTTATCACTATTTAATGGTTAAAAAGACTCCTTCTGGAAGGTTAAGGAATCCACCAAAGATCAGTCCCTCAGCGAGAGAGCAACGTGGAAGTCAACACTTCCTCAGTGTATGGCTCACCTCACGCTGGAGTGGCGCCCCCTTATGAATCCCATCCGTGCCCACACACCTTCTTCCCTACCAACAAGCTGGATACCAGTCATGATCTGAGCAGAATGGCTGGTTCCCTGGATCTTCTGTGCATCACTTCCGTTGTTTTCTTTTCCTTTCTTTTTTAACTTTACAACTGTAATTTATTTTGAAATATGAAGTCCTCATAGCATGTGCTGAGGAATGGAAATTGACTTTATTACAAAGAATTTAGGTAATTAGCTTTTACCAGCTTCTTAGAATCTCTGTTTTCTCTGGGCCTAGCTCCTGGCCTTCAGGACAAACTACTGTTCAATTGCCCAGAGGGTCCAGGAAAGAATCTTTTTTTTCAAATGCTGTTTTTGTGTCTAAGAGAGATCAACAGGAAGGAAAGCGTGTGAGTCCTACCTATGCTTAGAGGGGAATGAGGTATCCACTCTCTTAGCTGTGGTTCGTCGGGGGAAGGAGGAAGAGAGTGCATTTCTTTTATGACGTTTGGCTCCTTGAGGTCAAAAGTACTCTCCTGTAGTTCAGGAAAATGAGGTAAAAATGCCATTTCTGGATTTCAGCAAAGTAATTTGCAAGGGGTACATCCACAGGTAGAGGAGAAGTGATGTGAAAACATGGGTGCAAATCCTGGTTCTGCTTCTAACAAATGATCCTGGGCAAGCTCTTTCACCTGTCTCAGGCTCATTTTGCCTAACTGTAAAACAGGAACAGTAATATCTGGTTCATGGACGTTTTGCCCAGGTTAAATGGGATGGCATGTGTAAGGCCCCTGATATTCTTATAAACAAGATAGAGAAATACAGGCTATGACAGAAGAATTTGGTGGATTGGTACTGAACAACTAAAAGATTTCCTACGACCTCCCAACCAGCTCTGTCTTTGGCTCTGTCTGGCTCAATTTGTATAGCAATATTTTTGTTAATGCTCTATAAAACCTTTTTTAAAAATCTCATTTGTGGATGTTACAAAATTGGGAGAGATGAGTGTCAAATGCAAAAACAAAAAACAAAAAACAAACCCCAACAAAACAAAACAAAACAAAAGTCCAAAGTAAAAAATCCTTAGAAAGTCAACTCTAACAAAATAAATTTTAAATTTTTTTTTTTAATTTTATTTATTTATTTATTTATTTATTTATTTATGGCTGTGTTGGGTCTTCGTTTCTGTGCGAGGGCTTTCTCCAGTTGCGGCAAGTGGGGGCCACTCTTCATCGCGGTGCGCGGGCCTCTCACTATCGCGGCCTCTCTTGTTGCGGAGCACAGGCTCCAGACGCGCAGGCTCAGTAATTGTGGCTCACGGGCCTAGTTGCTCCGCGGCATGTGGGATCTTCCCAGACCAGGGCTCGAACCCGTGTCCCCTGCATTGGCAGGCAGATTCTCAACCACTGCGCCACCAGGGAAGCCCCTAACAAAATAAATTTTAAAGTCCAGGTTGCCTACATAGCAGTAGGTGTTTAAAAAAAAAAAAAAATAGAGAAGGAGAGTAAAGAAGAAGGGGCTGTGGAAGGAGGAGTTTATACTTCCCTGATGAGGTGCTGGAAACATCAAATGTACTCACAGGCTGTACCAAGAGAAATATTGTACCTAAAGTAAGGGAGGTGATAGTTCTCTATTCCATACGAAACAAAATGATCAATTCTGAATGCCTCTCTTTAAAAGGAATACAGACATCAGAATAGCGGCCAGAGAGATTTCTATACCATGTCCTATAAGGAACTCAGATTGTTCAACTTAGAGAAAAGAAGTCTTGGAGGGGCCCTCATACTTGTTTTCAAATACGGGAAGGGCCACGTGGTGCTAAGACAATGAGGCTAACTCTAGATGTCTCTACACATAGAACCAGGACCAGTGAGTAGATGAAAGCAAAGCTCACAAAAGGTGCACTGAGCTGCCCAAGTGGCCCTGCCCTGCTGGTGCTTCTCAGAGGTCACAGGGCTCCTTGGGGGAATGTCATGTTCGGGGTTCAAGCACCAGACAGAGACTGAACCAGAGGAACTCAGATTGTCCTTCTACTCTTAGAAATCCATGGCTCTCTTTGACTCCAGGGTCTCTCAGTGTTCCCCTGAGAAAAGGTTTTGGAGAGACAAGTCCAAAAGTAACTGCTTTTACTAGAATACATTGTTTTTATTATTTATTTTCTAAAATCTCTGAGTCCTGGGCAAGCACTGATTTCCATCAGCAGCATAGTACTATGGAAAGGGTACTGGATTTGGAGACAGACTAATTTGGGTTAAACTCCAGCTCTAACACTTATCTGCTACTTCACTTCAGGCAAATGACTTGACCTCTCTGAGCCTCACTTTCTTCATCCGGCAATATTAATACTTAATTTAAGGGTTGTTGGGAGGATTGAATGAGGTACCACATCTCACTGATTCTAAGATGCATATTTTTCACGTTCAATAGTTCTGAAATCAAGATGTATTTTAACATTGACGGTACACCATGGTTTAATTGGGAGAAGTTTTTTTTTCTTTCATAGTGGCACATAAAGTAATGTGGATCTTACAAAAATCAATTGCAACTTATATTCAAAGGCATATGCTCACATATATTAAACACTTAGCATAATAACTGGCATACAATGAGTGCTCAATACAGTGTTAATTCCATTCTTCCTTTTCTAGACAACTGCTTCAAAACCTCTTGAGGAGAAGGGAGGGCCTCAAGAATTAATTATTGGAATTGGCCTACAGATTCTCAATACAGAAAATTAATGAGAAGGTTCACACCAGATCCTATGGAGGGTTATTTCTACTCTACACACACACACATATAATATATACTGGGACTTCCCTGGTGGCGCAGTGGGGTTAAGAATCTGCCTGCCAATGCAGGGAACATGGGTTCAAGCCCTGGTCCGGGCAGATCCCACATGCTGCAGGGCAACTAAGCCTGTGCGCCACAACTACTGAGCCCGTGCTCTAGAGCCCGCGAGCCATGACTACTGAGCCCATGTGCCGCAGCTACTGAAGCCCGGGCACCTAGAGCCCGTGCTCTGCAACAAGAGAAGCCACTGAAATGAGAAGCCCACGCACCGAAATGAAGAGTAGCCCCTGCTCGCCTCAACTAAAGAAAGCCCGCATGCAGCAACGAAGACCCAACGCAGCCAAAAATAAATTAATTAATTAAAAATTAATTTAAAAGAATTAATGAGAAGGTTTACACCAGATCCTATGGAGGGTTATTTCTACTCTACACACATACACATATACTATATATGTATATATATACTCTTTCTCATCCCATTTCCTTGTCATATAAACTTTCTGTACTTTTCCAACTGTGCTTGTTCAGTTTATTTTGTTTCACACATTTTTTGAGCGTAAGGCTAAATGTTTTTGCCCACTTTATCTTAGGAAAGAGGATATCCCTGCCATCACCAACACTCTACCCGCTTCTCCAAAACCTACCATCAAGTTTAATATCCTTCAGCTCTGACTTCTTTCCTCTTCTGGTGCTCAATTCAAGATGCTTTACTTTGTCACAAGAAGCATATAATAAACTCAGTGCTGCAAGGATACATCAGTCAGGGAAATTTTTTCTTGACCCAGCTGGTCCAGAACATAATCATCAGAGAGGTTTTTATAGTCAAATACTGTGGTTGTAAATGTGGATTTTTCCTCATATAAGAATATTATCTAATCCTTTATAAGATGTTATCAAGTGTATTGTCTCACTATTATTTTGTGTTAGTGAGTTACCTGGGTTAATTACATATTACACAAAATTCACTTCTTTATAGCTGCCTTCCATTTTACTACTTAATGGTGATATATCATCTCATCTTACAGCAGTATTAGGAATTCATTTGCTAGCTCTTTCTCTCTAATCCAACTTCTGCCCAGTGGATTGGTGCTTAGGACCCTCACCAGAAGATGTGCAGCGGCAAAGCTGAGTTTTGTTTTTGATGGTATAGTCAGTTAGCTAGTTTATCAACATTTATTGAGGGCCCACTATACACCCACCACTGTGCTAGGTTCTGGAACTAACCAGAAAGATAAAAGCTAGACCTTCAAGGTATTCATCTTCTAGACCAGACATGGAACAGAAGACATACTGAGCCAGGGCTCTCTTAAGTGGCTGACACTTAACTGACTAATCTGTGGTCTCCATTCCCTCTGCAAATGTAAAGACAAGGCCCACGACATGCTGCGTGATCACAGCCAGTAGTGGCTACTCTAGCAGGCCTGCACCCTGCTACTCCCACCTGTGGAGTTGTCTGCTCACCAGAAGCCAATCTGTTTGTTCCCAAAGTTGTTTATGCTAGTTCTTCCTATTATCGTAATTAACACAATTTAATTAAAGTTACTTAAAGTAATGAAATATGAGTGCAAAAGAGATAAGTTGTTTCTATAAGATCCAAGTTGAATGTTTGGGAAAGGCACATAAAAGGTGAGTTACTGAAAATGTACTCTCAACTTAGGCGTGGGAGAGCCAACTGTAAAACATCATTAAATCTGGAAAAATCGGATTGCCTCACAAAATGTCTTTAAGATCTCGCTCCACTTTAAAGAAACTGAGACAAAATGATTGTGAAAGCCTCGGAGGTGTGGCTTATACGAGAAGTAGGATGCAAAGCACTAATGGGAGGCCCTAAACTCAAAAGACAGGCCTTGGCCCTACATCAAAAACTTGAGGGATGTTTTAAGTTGAAATAAAGGCTTAAGGAATGATTCCATCATTTTGTATGATTCTTGCTTTAACTAACTTGTTCAGCTAAGTCAGCAACTATTAACTGAATAGGGTATAAGGGTTTCTACTGTTGTTAACATAACAGCCTGTTAAGAGCTATAATACAGGGTGTGCAGGTAGACAAGATGACTTCTTCCAAGGGAGGAGAGGGCTTAGGATGGGCTCTATGACGGAGGTGAGTACTGAACTGTGTGCCCGAGGATAGAGTAGGAGTTCCTAGGGAAATAAGGAAAAGCCAGTCACTCTCCAGGGCAGATACTGTCACATGAGTCTATTTTTAGACTTTTAAAATCAACCCAGAGGCAAGTTAGCATAGGTTTGATTCTTTACTCTGTCATTATTATCTGTCTCTAAGCAAGCTGTCTGTGCCTCAGCGTCTGCATCTGGAAGGTGAGGATAATTGCAGTATGCACCTCAAAGGGCTATTGAGAAAATTACCGGAGATGACCTTTAAATAATCAGGCATTAATAAAAACAGATGCAAAATTATCTTAAGGTTTTCTGGGAGCAAGGGAATAGGCATGCTGCAGATGATTCTGGAGATGATGGAAATGTTGCATACCTCTTCTAAAATCTCCTGCCATGAGCACAAGCAGTAGAAGATTCAAGAGAAGGGAAGGTGTGGTGTAAGCCCCCAGGTGCTGGGAGCCATGTCTGCTCTTGAGATGGGCAAGACAAGTAGGAAAGCAGGAGCACTTGACAACCAGCTCTCAAATTCATACATTACCGCTCACCAACCACTTCCACTAGCTTGTTTAGTTCTCCCAGCAAACCCATAATTTTACAGATCCTTCATTTTACAGATGAGGGAACTAACTGGGTCTCATAGAAGTTAAGCATATCACTCAAGGTTGTACAGATGATAAACAGAAATGATAAAATAGAACCCTGCTCACCTTATTCCAAATTCTGTGTGCTTCCCAACACCCCAGACTGTCTTTCTCATGAGCCATTTAGTTGACAAACCATGGGCTGCTATGTCTTGTATTTATTCATCTGTTAAAACTTTTCATAGGACAGGATGCTGCAACTAATAGCTAAAATGAGGGTTGGAGATTATCAAGGATTTCAATTATCCTGCCTATCTCTGACCTCCATTACCAGGGATAATCAGAAGCTAGCTCTAGCAATTTTCTGAAACTTTCATTAATTTTAAATAAATTTATACAATGTCATTTTCCCCCCTTTATCCAAATTAAAATGTCCTTGTCTTTTCAGTTTCTCATTACAGGCAAATCCCTTGTATGTCTTGGAGACAGTCTGTTGTTTTTCTCTGGATCCTTTGTATTTCTGCTTTGTTTTCTTTGAAATGAAAGGACCCAATGCCGAATTCTGATTTTAAGGTGAAGTCATAACATCAATGTATATCATTAAAGTGTTTTATTGTAATTACAGAAATAGTCAATGCCAAATTATGTGCACTATATTATTTTCTGCATTATTCTTTATCCCATTCTCAAAGTTAATACAGCCTATTATATCTCATTCATTCTTCTGACTACGGCTGCACAGCAAGCAGATGTCTCCATTGAGCAATCCACAATGAATCCGAGATCTTTTTCCTGAGCACTTACAAGTAGAGTAATTCAGAGCCCATCAGTGAGTATGAGCTGTTTCAATTGTTCCTTCCAGTGTACATTAGCGTGTACTTGTCTACATAAAATTTCAAGGAATCACAGATACTGGAGATGGAAAAGACCAGTTTGTTTACCAAGCCTGAAGGAAGTAATCCTATCAGTTCATGCTATTTTAATAATGCTTATTAATAATAATTACAATAACTGTTTATATTACATGGTTTCTTTCATTCTAAAATCAGTAAGATGATACTTTTTTTTAAAGCAACATTTCTTTTCTAAAAGGGAAATGGGGCTCGGATATCAATGTTAACCATACCCAAAGCCAATCCAACGAAGCCAAGAATTCGACTCAGTTCAGTTCAATAAACACCTCTGAGCACCAACCACTTGTAAGGCTGGGACCCTGTTGGGTATTTTGAGGGACACATTGGTGAATAGAACCTAAGGCCCTGTCCTCTTGTTTATTACCTGTTAAGGGATTTGTGATAGTGAACACATATGTATAGCTATTATGATCATTCCAAGAAAAGTACAAGTAACATGGACACCATGGAGCTGAAGAGATTTCTCAGGCTCTAGGAATTGAGAAAGACCTTGTGAGGACTTTGTGACATTTGAGCCAGGCCTTGAAAAAAGGATGAGCATAAAGTCCATTGACAGAGCTTGGGAAAAGGGGACTTGAGCAAAGAACCAAAATAAATCAAAACAATAGATCTTAGCTGGGTTTCTACCTCACAGCGTAAAGACAAGTATGGACATTCTCACTGCAAGTGGATAAGGTACGTATGCAGAAGATGTCTACTTGGCCTCTATAAACAGGATTAACATGTGGAAACTCCATTTAATTAACAACCTGAAATAACAATCAGAACACATAGACTACCAATCATGAATATACTTATGGAGACAAGACAGAATGTTTTAAATTAGGATGTCTCAAAAAAATTCCAGAAATCCTGGTATTGTATGTAAGGAAAATTGGGAAGTCCCAATTACAGAGAAAAATCTCCAATCAAAGTGTAGATGGATAAATGACCTATCTGCCGGTACCTTAGTACTACTTAATACCACTCAGTACAGCTGAGAACTGATACTGGTGTACCATTTGGCCATTGGAGGGATTTGCAGGCCCTTGTTGGTTTGCTGGACAACTACAGATCCCCAACTGAGGATGCACAGAATAGAGGATTCCATTTTATGATTCCTTCAATAAAAATATAGGTAAGTATAGACCACAAAAATGCCAATATGCCTCTGATTTTTTCCTTTAATTTTTTAAAATTTTAAAACATTTTTTAATTGAAGTTTAGTTGATTTACAATGTTGTGTTAGTTTCTGCTGTACAGCAAAGTGATTCAGTTATACATATATATATTGATACATTCTTTTTCATATTCTTTTCCATTATGGTTTATCACAGAATACTGAATATAGTTCCCTGTGCTATACAGTAGGACCTTGTTGTTTATTCTCTATGATTAATCAGAGTAAATGTTTCTCCACTTTTAGTCAAAAAGCCTAATCTTTGAAAACTCTATTGTCTGACAATATATTACCACAGTAGTTAGCTACTTTATACCACCCTTTATAAAACCCTTGACGTGAAGAAAAAGGAAGCTATAGAAGCCTTCTAGTACTTTGATATTCGTCCCCTCACAGACCATTGCAAATGCCATCTCCATCATAAAGCCTTCCCAAGTTCCTTCTACCACCATTCCCTTCACCACCAAATTAATGTTCTCTCTCTTGATTCCACAGTCCTTCGATCCATTGCTATATGCTTTATCATTTGTTGCGTGAGCATCTATCTCCCTCCACCAGAATGAAAGCACCTTAAAGAGAGGGATTCAGCCTTATGCATTTTGCATTTCCACAGTGTCAAGACTATTTTTCACTGCCTGACCCACAATAGACATTCAACACATGTTTGTTAAATCATTTCCCCAGGTCTGAGAGACCTTATTTTGACATATTCTAATTATTAAAAAAATTCTCCCTTTGAACCCTTTCCAAAATTCGCCCTTGCTGTCTAATCACGGCACTCAGATTCAGATGCAGCATAAGTGTGTGTATGGCTACCACTATTCTTCATCAATCAGCATGTTTCTCTGGTAGTGAACTGCAGAATTATTGCCCTAAACCAGACCTGAATCTTGACTTAGTCACACTCACATTCATCAACTCTGTGATTTTGGAAAACTTTAGAGTCAGACTGACCTAAGTTCAGATAGACTTACACACAAGCTCTGATTTGTCACTTACTAGTTGTATGACTTTGGGCAAGTTAAACTCTCTAGACCTTAGTTTCCTCTACTATGAGATGAAGACATGAATAGCACCTATCTTGGTTTAAATATGACAACACATGGAAGGGTTTAGCTCAGTGCTTTACACATAGCAAATACTCCATTAAGTATTATTATTGTATCCTCATTCATAAAGTAGAAATAACACCTGAAACTTATATAATACTGTACCTGTACCTCAATAAAAAATAGAAATAATAATACAAGACCTGCAGGACTGCTATAAGGAATAAATGATATGACAAGCAAAATTTTGCCCAGCACATTGTTTAGTCAATGTTTCCTTCCTTCCTGTGTGCTAGAATAATTGCTACAATTGACTGAGCACCTATTACATTCTAGGTAATGGGTACCAGTCACTTTAAATATATTATGCCATCTAATTTAATTCATATAATAAGCTATTGAAATAATAATCATTAGCCCTATTTTACAGATGAGTAAATTGAGTTTCAGAGAGAATAAATAACCATCCCAAGGTCACATCACTAGTTGATGACAGATTATTCCAGAAGAAGCTAAAGATAAGAGGAATCAAGTACAGAACAGAGAAGCAGAGGAAGAAAATACAGGAAGAGAATATAGGCAGAAACTCCTTAACCTTAGTATTTCTATTTGTCGTCTAGCCCCCAATTCCAGGATGATGCTTGCTTTTTTTTTCCCATGCCTTGCAGCATGCAGGATGCGGGATCTTGGTTCCTGGACCAGGGATGGAAACTGTGCCTCCTGCAGTGGAAGCATGGAGCCCTAACCACTGGACTGCCAGGG
Organism: Balaenoptera musculus; assembly: GCF_009873245.2. Lineage (NCBI taxonomy): Eukaryota > Metazoa > Chordata > Mammalia > Artiodactyla > Balaenopteridae > Balaenoptera > Balaenoptera musculus. The sequence continues at coordinate 107,033,453 of NC_045785.1, read as the reverse complement.
AAGTCCTGATGCTTGCTTTTTAAACTAGCCTCTGGGATCCATACCAATATAGTCTCCCTTTCACTATTCACCTACTTTCGTTTTTAATAAATATATGAAATGATGTCACTCATTAAGAACTAACTCTAATACACTTCCCTCTCTCAATTTCTTTCCTGGTTATAAATTTGCTATTTGTTCCCACGGTCTTCTTATTTCAGTTATAATAATCATCATCCATGAAACATTTTAATTTTTAATAATCTGGTTATCCTTAATTTCTTAGACTTCCATAATGGACTCATAATAGACATGTCAAGTACATTTGTTGCCAGCTACATGGAAGGGAAGATGGCCCTTCCATAGTTCCTACTAAAAGGCAATCCAGTTTTGTACCGAACGACAATCCCCCGTTCCCACCCACCTCCTTTTGCTATAACACCCTGGACTAGAGATGTAGTTCTGACCCTTGGGCAACTCCAATCACAGGCTGGTTAAAGTCCTGTAAGGAAGGGCAATGGAAAGATGAGTTGGATTCTTTCTTGGGAATCTGAATTAGGGAATTCTGAGAGAATGAAGCAATTAACAGGGAATACTACAAATGAAAGAATATAAGGACAGAAGCTATGAGGAAGAAGCCAGGAAGGAAGTAAGGTAGAGATGGTAGGGTTTTGGACATGGGGGATCTTGGCAAGTCAAAGAAGCAACAATTCTGTGTAAGCAAAAGCTATGAGATTGAGAGCGGTTACTCAGAATAAAGCTAGAAGACCAAACCAGCAGGTAGCAAAAGGAGCCCAAGTAAAGCAGACACACAGTGAGAGGACGGGATGGATAGAAGACAGAAAGTTGTCCCTAGAGCTGCTTCAGTAGCTGAAAGATTTCTAATTCTGATTCCAGGTTCCATCTGTGAGCATCCTCACAATGAACGCCCCTTTTCTTGAGGAAATTTCAGTGAGTCAGTTCTTTGCAACCGGCATGCCTTTTCTAGAGGGTTCAGCACTTAAAACCTTTTTTAGAAGATGAAAGTTAAGTTGTACTGTTCCCCTTCTTTGTTTCAGATGGGTCACAGTTGCGGATTCATAGAAGTCAGTCACTCACCTTACTACCCTGATTTTCCCGACTTCCTCAAAATATTTCTATATTTTCCCTGTTCTGAGATAGAAGAAAGTTGTCTTCAGCTACTACCTAAATATCAAGACAAATTTCACCAACTCATTTATCACCTGATTCTTTGAAACAAAAAATAAACTCTTAGGTAAGGGAAGCACAAGATCCAAGAATGGGAAACATGACAAATAAGCTGTAGGGGAGAAAAACTGGACATCAGAAAAAGGAGGATTCAAGGGTATAAAAATACTTCGTTATGAATGTGTAACTTATTCTTTGCAAAGGGGGAGAAGAGTGAATACCCTAATATAAGAAGTTTCCATTTTTTAAAATGTGGGACATAAGATTGTATAATTTAAGATTTTTACCTGTCATTCTTTTTGTATTTAAATTTATTAAGAAGCTATATTTCAATATAAACTGTTTATTCATTCAACAACATTTATTGATCACCTGCTCTGTTTCACCCTATGCTAGGCATTAGGGGTACAAAAGCCAAAGACAGCCCCAATCCTTGATGGGGCCACGGACCAGAGTGGGAGCCAGATGATTCCAGTGCAGCGTGATAAGGGCCACATAAGTGAATGCTTAGCCCAGGAACAGTGGAGCAGAGGTAGGGTGGTTTGGGTCTAAGGAGCTTTCCAGAAGAAATGCCCAGGATCAGTTTTAAAGGAGTAGCGGGAGTTGGCTTGGAAAAGACAAGGCAGAAGAATGTTGCAGGCAGAGGTGCCTGGGCACCAGCACAAGAGCTAAAATCCTGCATTCTTTAGAGTATGGTTGCCTTAAACAGCCCAGTATGTCATGGATTTCTATACAATAAATCACCACTCCTCAGAGCAAGTGTGCCCTTGACCTGCATTCAAAAAGTCCCTTGTCCACAGACCCTCAGTGAAATTTTCCTCCTCAAACATATACTGACTACACAAGCCCCAAGGGTAATAATAGACAGTCCAATATATCTAGTATTAGGCAAGATAAAGCTACCTCAAGATTCACAAGTTTCTCTTCTGAGCAAATGATGGCTTGGCTTCTTTCAACCACCATTACTGTTAATTTTGAGTTTGTGAATTTATTTTTCAAGAAAAAGAGTGATTCTGGTTTTCATGGAAATCATTTCAGTTCTCCAGAGCTTTAGATTAGAGGCATGCTGAATCTTTAAGTGAATAGCATAAAAATGCTTTTGATAATTATTTATATCATTAAAAATTAGATTGACAGCAATAATACATAGAGTATTACTTTCCATCATAGTTTATCATTTATCAATAACCAAACACTACACATATTTCTAGAGAGTATATTCTTACATTCTAAAAAGCGTGCCGGTATACTATTTCACAAACCTATTCCTGTTTCCCATCTTTAAAGTCAATAATGTCTTTCTCTTATGTATCTCCTTCCAAGGATTGTTATATAAGGTTAAGTAAGATATCCAATGTCAGAAATTTTAAGCTATCAAGAATAAAAGAACAATATAAGTGAAAAAATTATTATATGTGGTTTTCAAAATTCTCTTCCCTAGTTAGAAAGTAATTATATATTATATACTATTTTTTTCCAGATAGAAATAAGACCAATTCAAAGAGAGTCAGTGATTTACTAATCATCAAAGCAGCCTTGAACTGGTCCCCCTTGCTACAAGGAAGATGATATTTCTAAAACATGGCAGAAGAATTTACTCTGGGGTTCTAAAAATTGCATTAAAAGCTACCATGTAAAATTTTTAAATTATATCTTTTCAAAGCTTTAGCCAATTTCAAATGAATAGTGCTTGGAATTACGCATAGAAAACATGCTTAATAAAAATGTCATTCACTCTGAATGCTCTTTGTCCCACTGTTGGCCACATTTCAGAAGCAATTTATTACTCACATCCTAAAGGCATCATATATATATATATATATATATATATATATATATATATATATATATATATATATATGTATATATATATATATGCACACATACATTTATTTATTTATTTATCATTCTATCAGCAAGTCTTCAGCAATATCCTTCAGGAGTTGCATATCATAAAGATCATCAACAGTCCTGTCATCCCCAAAAGCATAACATTAAACATACAGCATGTATCATAAACACTATAATTGCTTAAACTGGTCCCTTGCATCCTCAAAACAACATGTAAGCATAATGCAAAAAGGAACAGCACAATTTCTGTGAAAAAGCTGTGAGAATGGTGAAGCTAAGAGATGTACCCAGTGCCCGTCCATTTTAAATTCATACTTATTATACAGGAAGACATGCATTCAAAATAGTTGATTCTTTTGAAAATGGTTCTTAAGTCTCCTTGCACATGTGCCTGCATGCTGACTGGCAAATTCTCTTAAAATCCATAAGTTAAAATCCCACTTTTTCCTATTGTGCTTTTCACTTCAAAATGTCAACATAGTTTGGGTGTAGAGGAATTAATCCCATATATCCACAAAAGTCACATTTCCCCTGTGGTAACCATAGTTCTTGAACTGGGCCTTGTGTAAGGTGACCAAAAGACCGGATTCATGGAAGATCCTATTCATAGAATCAGAGAAATACTCAATAATGCAGCTGGAAGGAAACAGAGAGGATTTAGTCCAACCCGTTCATTCTAAAAGAGGTCCGGAGAAGAAGAATGGGGAGTCCTAGGTCATAGATTGGCAAAACCAAAACCAGAAACTGGTCCAATGTACTTTGTAAAAAAACATGTAATTATTAAATAAGAATTGGGGATCCCTCTCTTCTGATCAACATTCTAAATCTTAGTCTTTAAAAAGGGGGCCAAAACTAAAGCAATTATTTTAATGCCATGTCAACACAGTACTTTTGACCTGAATATCATGGTGATTTGGTGACTGCCTCACTCCTTTGCTTCTCAACTCTTGAAGAGATTTAACCTAATGGGGAGATTTAATCAGTTGGCCATCTTGCCCCTTATGTTCTTGTGAGTCCTTGGATGAGACACATAACCTTACTCAAATATAACAGAAGGATAACAATATACTTAACTAAACAATGTTATTTAATTACAAGAAAGGACTAAGCGATATCATTTTAAAGTGCATTAAAATGTCAAGACTTAAAGGAAATGTAGAAAATTTCCATTTTACATCTTATATGTATGTCTCTTTGGGAGTGGGCGGGGCCACAAAATTTCCTTCAGTAAAACTACATGCAAAAGCAGTGCTTGTAACCAAGGAGTTTTGGTACTGTCTTCCATGTTGTACTGGTCTTAACTTCAGTAGGACTAGAGGCTCTAGCACTTTTATTTATACAAGTATCCACACTCTGTACCTTTTACAATAGCATCACAGTCTTCATTCTTATTCCCCCCGAGTTAAGGATGACTGGGATCACTGCTGCCTGGCTCCCCAGTTCTGTTCAATCTTTTCCCCAACCAGATTCTTGTTTTCTTCACTTCTTAACTCCCCACCCAGATTACCCCTCTCTTTGGATTACTCTTCCAAGGCAACTCGGAGCGCCTCCCCCAAAGGCAGCTCCCCAGTGAGTAACAAGCGGGGTTGGGGGGAGTGTCTCGGAAGTGATCAAATACATGCAGATGAAGTCATACAGCTCACAGGAGAAGGCAGTGGCCACAGGTGCCAAATGCAGGCGACTACCCAAGCGCCGGACAGGGCAGTTGCGACAATGTGGGTCAGCAACCTCACTGCGTAACAATGTTGGGTGCGTAGAAATGACTCTTATTCACACGACTTGACCACACAACCTGTGTGTGGTCTCAAAGTATAGGCGCCAGACCTAATGATTTATGTGGGGGGGGGGGGGGGCATATCTGTCCTCCTTTTAAACTATGAAATTAATCTTAAAAAAATGGATTGACAACATTGAAGACAACACCTCTGAGTACTGAGAAAGACACGATGTAGAAAATAGTGATACAAGCGTTAACACAAATCTGCCTGCAAGGAAATAACTGGCATTTCAATCAAATATTCTCTCCAAACAAGACCGTAAGTGGGGTGTCGGGGTGCTCCTACCTTTGACCTCATAAAACGAGTAAGATTTTCATAACCCAACCGAAAGGCGACCCATGGAAGAGATTTTAAAAATGTTCTCCCTTTATAGATATGTGTCCTTGTTGGTAGGGATGGGCAAAGCCATTTCATTACACTACTATCTTTGCAATTCCAAGATGACAGTGATAACGGTGGAGTGGCCTGCAGCTAAGTGTTTCGTATCAACTGGAAGAACTATGGAACAAGTACAGTGAGACAAGAGCCTCACTAACCACATGTCCCCCGCCCATGCGCATCTGGTTTAACAGTGCACAGAGGCTATAGCTAACGTGAATCACCCAGATAATGACAGTTATATAGGCTGGCTCACAATGAGTGTGAACTTGTTTAATAGTACAAGTGTAAAAGGGTTAGCAGACGTTATTTGTGTCTCTGTTGTATTGTGCGGAGGAGGGTGGGGGGAAAGAGAGAGAGGGAATTTTCCGCTGTCTTTGGAAACACTGGACTCCATGTGAGTAGGAATGCTACCAGCGGAATGCAAGTTGGCCAGGGCAAGAAGAACTCAACCACAACGGCAAAAAGACAGTTAGCTTATGCCTAGTTACAAACTTCAGGTCAATGACTTATACAACTTTATGCCCTGCATTATCGTATCTGCATGCTGTTCAATGTATATTATCAATCTTCTAACTACTAATTTGTTTATGCAGTTAACGTTGATTCTACCACCAAGATTGCAAGCTCCCTGAGAGCAAGGGTGCATCTGCCTTGTTCTTTCCTACATCCTCAGTGCTCAGCAAGGTGCCTGATACATAGCAAGTGCTCCTAAAATACTAGTTGAATAAACAAATGAATACACGAATGAATTCATGCAAATTCATGTTGTGACACATGTTTGCCACGTTTGTGCCTTGAGCAGGGCTGAGTGTGCTGTTATAACAGAGCACAGCAAAAAGAACTCCAAAAGGTGCCTATCTTTGGCTGGCCCAATGCTGGGGTAGGCAAAGTCAAGTGTGGAGGCCAGGTAAGGGTGGCTGGCATAACGACTGACACGCAGGGCACTCTGAACCCCAGGGTGTGATCCAGATGCAACCACAGCTGCATTGAGCCCCCTCAGATCGGTGCTGATCTTTCCCGGGCTTTAGTGCCCTCATTTAAAACTTGAGGAATAACCTGTCTTTTCCCTTGCAGTTCTGAAATTCTAACCATTTAGGAAGATATCTGGACCCTGAAATCTTGCCAGAGACAAACCATGGTAAGACCTTCTGCTTACAAAGTAGAAAACAATTAATTTCTAAACTATGAAGTTCCGTTCTAGTTCAATGAAACATTTTTTGGGGGTAGGGGTGGCTTCTTGCCAGATCCAAGCCGGTTAATACCTTCCCTTCATCCTTTCCCACACCCAGAAGTCAGGTTCTCTAGGCCTCAATGGGAAGAACATAAATATTCTCAACCAGGGCTGGCGCTTTGCTTCAATCTCTAGCTATCACAGGGAGTCGGTCTGATAAACATTTGCAGTTAGAATGGAAGGAAGCACAGCCTCCCAGACTTTTACAGATTTTTTTTTTTTTTTTTTTTTTGGACAAGTAGCAGAGTCACAGAAAACCTAGAATTAGGTAAGAAAGCAAAATTCCTTCAGAGAATTCAAAGAGAGCTACAACTGAGAGCCTTGAAACAATCACTGTTATAAGAACTGAGGAAGGGAAACCCACAATTCAAGAAAATAAGCAGACATTTTTTTTTCTTAAAAAAATTTTTTATCTGACTATTAGGCACCGATTTTAGTCCTCTACTCCCATCTCTCAAGATGTCACTTTAAAAAGCACAGGTTTTATCCACAAAACCACCAGCGAGTAAACAGCCTTCACATTCTTACCCTCACGCACACAGTAAGATATTTACTCTCTGATAAACAGCAATTGTAAATAAATCTTGTTTAATCTCTAAAAGCCAAAATAAAAATCTTTAACCTCCAAGGTAGAGTTTATAGATGTGCCTAAATGCCCTGCCAGCGCCAGAAAACACAAGGTCTTGAATAAACTCCTATAACGGGAGGCATATTTTCTGTCTCAAGCATCTTACATTGACCTTCTTTTTAAAAAAAATATGTACCAAGGAGGAGGAAAGGGGAAAACCCAACCCCTCCCACCCCATTCTCTGTACAAATCGGCCGATAAATCTAACGAAAAGACACAAGAGAAAAGGACAGAAGCCAACAGGTGGAAAAAGGCTTTTTGTTTCCTTAGAAATGCTCAGACACTTGATCTGTGTTCCCCGGTCTATTTGTCTCAGGGTGTCTTAATGATGGTTTTATTATCGTGATGATGATGATCAAGAACAATGATAACACTTCTACTTTGTGATTCCACAGCATTTCTAGCTCGAAGCTTTCTCCACGCGTTTGAGACAGAATGGTTATGTGTTCCGTTTTACCAAATCCCAGGGAGGCATGCAGCATCCCCAGTCGGCTCTCTGGATTTTACAGCCGGGGAAACTGAGGCACGGGGCAGCCCACAGCTGCTTCACGGTCCCTACCACCAGAGAAATCCCTGAGACGGGAAAAGTTTCTGGATTGTCTGGTGGCAGAGTTCTCTTGCCCTCCCTCCTAGCCTGCCATGCCGCTCTTCCTCGGAGCGTCTGGGCTCGGGTGGTAAGGATTGGGGTACCTCCCCTTCACGACGAGCCACGCCAGGGCAGGGTGTGGGAAGTGCACACACGCACACGCACACAGGCACACTCGCACACACAAAGCTCCGTGCAATCTCTGCAGGCACTCGGCAGAGCCTCAGACGGCCCTTGCTCAGCCTGAGAAGGCACAGCTCAAGCTTGCAAGGAGGCCTCCTTGGGCTCCGGGCTGGGGCTGCTCTGAACGAGGGCTCTGCCCTTCTCTCGCTCTCTTTCAGGCTGCTCTCTCTCTCTTTTTTTCCCCCTCACACCCTCCACCCTCACACCCTCCTCCCATCCCTCTCCATCCACCCCTTCTCCCCCAACAACCCAGAGGCACAGATCGTGTTACTGGGGTTCCCTAGAAAGAGGGGCCATCCCCAGCCCTGAGCGCCTGCGAAGACTTCCAGGGGCAAGGCTAGAGCTCCAATTGCAGGACCCCAGCGCTCGTCCTGAGCAGCGCAGAAATGAGACCCCGACTTCCAGGCACGGGCGAACCAGCCTGCCACAGAAGAAGGAATTGTTAGGGCTCTTACCTTTTTTATGAGGAGAAATTCTGGAGAATCATTTCAGAAACTGAGGGGGGAAAGTGAATGAAGACAAAAAAGACCCTTTTCCTGCAATCCCTGGCCTCCTGGTATCAAGACACTAGGACAACATCAAAGCAACTTAGGGGGAACACTTTAGGGGCCTATTGTCTGCTCTGGTCTGATCTGTTTTTCTTCTGACTCCCCCTCTTGCTGCGGTGACACTTGGTACGGCCCAGGCATTCATGCCAAGTAGCTTTCACACATGGAAGCTTGTCTCAAGCAATTGCTGACAAGCCACAAACAAGACATTCTCCCTCCCTTCTCCGCGCCCCCCCTCCTCCCCCCTCCACCTTTTCCTCCCCCCCCCAACCCCCGTCTCCCCTCCTCCTTTCTTCTGAATGCAAACTAAAACTCTCCAGTGACAGGCAGGCTCGCAGGCTTGGCCTAGCTGCGCACGCAGACACACACACACACACACACACACACACACACACACTCTCTCTCTCTCTCTCTCTCTCTCTCTCTCTCTCTCTCTCTCTCTCTCACGCAAGCAGCTCAGCTAGTTGCTGCTGCACTGGTGGAGTTAAGAGACAGGAAAAAGCCTAGGCTGAGTTGGGGGCAGGGAGAGAAAGCGAGAGGGAGAGCGGGAGAGCAGCCTCCTGTGTCCTGGTAAAATGGCAGAAGAGAGGTGAGCCCTCTGCAAAAACAGCAGAGGCCACTCACGTGTGCACACAGACACACACTGGGAGGCAGTCTGAGCTCCAGGAAGAGTGAAATCAATGACTCCACAAAGGAAAAAGCCTTGTCCCGTCAGCTGCAGCTTGGGGGAGTGGGGAGATAAGAGAGTGGGTGGACCCAGGGCTGGGGTTTCTGTTGAATGTTTAGGTGGTTTTCTTCTTCACAGTAGAAAAAAAAATGTGTTCCCTAAGGATCTAGTCTTTCTTCACTGCATAATGGAGTCTAGAACCGAGCTACTAGTTAAAATAAAACCAGGAAATCCGGTAAATGTGTGAGTAAACTTAACTGTGGGTTCAACTTGTACCCAAGATATTTTTAAATGGAATTAAAAAAAAATTTTTTTTTTTAGCAGAAACCCTAGAGAGCAGTAGCAAGGAGAGTAGTAACAAGTAGTATAAACTCTGGGAGCTGTGAAGTGTGATGCTAAAGTTACTGATTGCCAGGCTGCTGGAATTTATGGAGGGTGGGCACTGAGAGTTGGAGGGGGGAAGGGTGAGTCTCTGTGAGCAGTTTTCGAGGAATGAGGGGGGAATGAGGTAGGATAATGAACATGGCAAGAAGCAAGCAGGAATTTGATTGGTGTGGAGGGAGGAGGAAGGTGGGGGTGTAAAGGAGGGAAGAGAAAGAGAGGAGGAGAAAAACCACCGCATTAAAAATGAAGAAGAAAAATGGCAGCCCAGAGATTGAAACATGCGGAGTAAATGAGATGGCAAAAGAAGGCATAAAACGTGAGCAAAAAGGAGCACAAAGGATGTGCAAATTTGCAGATGGCATGAAGTCAGGAGGGCCAATCGAGATCAAGAAGAAGGACGGGATGATTATGTGACATTCATATTTTTAGCCAGTTGTGGAGTTATAAATCTGACAAGGTCTTCTTCGCCTGGGCCGGGATGGTTACCCTTCTACAAGCAAGACCTGAATGGAAGCTCAGCTCCTAACTGGAGCTACCAGATCGGTGTTTTGCAGGAAGGTTATTTATATTCCAGTCCTCTGACGCTTCCTCTACAAAATGCAAATTATGTCAACACACAACACTCATTCCTTCGTTGGGGTACAATAAAGAATAAATTATGACTTTTTACATTTAATACTAGCTAAATGGCTCGTCACTACCTAAAACTCACCACATCAGACACATCCTTGTTCCTGCTACCTTTTCCCCTTAGTTTGCTTCTCCATTATGGCTGATGCCTAGAACTGTCTGTTCCGACCCATATTCACGATAATAATGGTGATGATAATGAAAATAATTCCTTTTGATTGAGTATTTACTTGATTCTCAGCATTTTTCAAGCATTTTTTACCATGAAGTCATTTCTATTAAGACCACGTCTATCTACAGATGATAAAAAATGAGGCACAGAGAGGTTAAATAACTTGCCTGAGGTCCCACAGCAAGGTAAAGATGGAGCTGAAATCAGACTCAGGTCTGTGTGATTCTAAAGCTCCAGCATTTACCCACCATTTTATGTCCTCTGACCTGAGTAGCACAGGTTCTCCATGGCACCCCAAGTCCACTCAGCCATATAAGTGCACGGTTTCTTTCTGCACCCCAGAGCTAGGTTTGGATCCTCTCACTTTGAGCCAGGGGACCTTCTGACCTCTCCTTAATGGGCTACTGAGTCACCGTCCACTTCCAAGTGGTGGTGACTCACTATATACAATGAGGCCTCCTAGTCAAGAATTGCATAAAGGGTCAACTTGACCTTTAATGACTGTATGATTTACAGATTGCCAGGCAATGGAGAAAGGCAGCTAAGACCAGAAAGGCTTCCCTTCCTTAAAAAAATTTACAAAGCAAACTAAGAGCACCCACAAGGTGTTGATGGTAATGACGATGATGACGAGAGCTAACATGTATTAAGCAGGTATCTATATTAAACAACCCCATAAAGTATAAACTATTATTGCTCCCATTTTCCAGAAGAAGAAGCTGAGGCACAGAGGTTCAGTAACATGCTACATTCGCTCAGTCAGGAAGTGCTAGCTGAGCTATGGTCCCAGGCAGCCTGCCTCCCCAGAGACCGTGCTCTCCCCCACTCTGCTGTACTGCTGAGGGAGTGAAAAGAGTAGTTCCAATTATTAGAGTGAAAATCTAAGCGCTCAGTGAGAGAAAGGGGAGAGAGGCAATAATAATCCTCATATTTTCACATGTTCTCCATGAGTAGCTAATGAAGAAGAAAGCATGTACCAGGGCCCCCAAACAGCCCCAGTTTTCTAATTCCTCCACAGTCCCACTTGGCAGAGGACAGAGAATCTCCAGCCTCTGGGTCAGAGCAGGTTGGTAGGAAGAGCAGGTCAGACTCTCTTGCCCCCAGCAGTGATGGCTTCTACGTGCCAACTCCAAAGAGAGAAAAGAGAATCCAAGTGGATAAGTGAACAAGGTCAATCATGAGTGTTTCTAAGTTTATTCTGCAAGACTTCTGAATGTTAAGCATGGAGTGTAGAAGAAATTACCCTAGATTCTTGGGCAGAAGACCTCGTGCCAATTCTACCACTCACCAAGCCCTTGTCCCTGAGCTTTGTTTCCTCAATTATAAAATGAGCTAATGACATTAGCTCTAGAACCCTCTCCAGCACTGAAATGCCATCATTCTAATAATTGTCCAGTTGATGAGGAAAAGATTAGCAGCCAAGGTAGCTGATGAGATGTGTGTTTGTGTGCATGTGTGCGTATGTGTACTGGAGAGGTTGGTGGCATAAAAGGATAGGGCAAGAAAGACCCTTGTTGGGCTGGTCTCCCCATATTATGGCACATCACTTCCAAAATACCTTCTACATAGTAGCTATTTTCACTTTGTTTGGTTCCATTGCTAGAATTTCCACCAATTACAAATGTACATGCAAAACTAATAACCTTTTTTTTAATTGAGGTATAATTGATTTACAGTGTTGTGCCGATCCCTGCTGTACAGCAGAGTGACTCGATTTTATACATATATACGTTCTTTTTTAAATATTCTTTTCCATTATGGTTTATCCCAGGAGATTGGATATAGTTCCCTGTGCTATACCATAAGACCTTGTTGTTTATCCATTCTAAATGTAATAGTTTGCATCTACCAACCCCAAATTCCCAGTCCATTCCTCTCCCTCCACCCTTCCCCCTTGGCAACCGCAAGTCTGATCTCTACGTCTGTGAGTCTAAAACTAATAATCTTTTTAAAAAGCAAAACTCTAGAGGGAATAAGGAAAATCAGTCTCTTATACTTCAGTGTGAATTATTTCATTAGGCTGCTTTCCTCCAAACACCTAGTTCATATCCAACAGCCATTTAGATTGGAAGGTGAAGTGGAAAGACCAGGGGAGGGGCAGGTAGCTAGTTTTAGAATTTAGAGGACTCCTTGGTGTAAGGAAGGCCTGATCTGGAGGTTGCTCAGAGCAAGAGAAGATAAAGGGGCATGAAGAGATGGCATAAACTATGAGAAAGAGAGGAAATACTAAAAGCAAATAGTCTGTTTCAAAATTACTTCTGGGGCAAGCCTGGAGTTAAAGGAGGGAGAAGGACTTTGCTTTATCTCCCTCTACACCCTTTACCCCCCTTTCCCTGCATCTGGCACATACTTATGATAGGTTCCTCTGGGGTCATTGTGGGGCTTAAGTTCCATCTAAAAGATGGTTTTTATGAAGGAAAAATGCTCAGCTTTCTAAACATCCAACTTACAAATTCACCCTAAAACACCCAGCCCATTCATAATTTGATATCTGTCTATATGTGTATGATTCATAATAGATATCTACATGATATCTATCAATACATTTAACTGTGGGGAAAAAAATGTGGGAGTCAGGAAAAAGAGGATTTTCTCTTCATATTTCTCAAAGGTGAATTGTCTGACGTAAAGGAGAGAATCAAGAAACAAGTTTCAAGATTTACTAAGATAAAGCAGCAATTTAGAGGCAGGAAAGTTTAGAACTCAATCTAGAAATAGCCACCTCTTCTAATAATAATTTAAATTAATTATATAAAAATATACCCCCCCCCCATGATTAGAAGGCAGTGAAGTTTCTGTGCTCTGGAATTAAAAGATCTGAGTTCCCATATCAGTGTGCTTATAAGCTAAATGACCTTGGCCAAGTCTTTTAACCTTTCTGAGCCACAGTTTTATGATACTTCACATGATATCATGAAGTAATGATCTACTATGTCAATGAGCTTTATAAAGAGTAAAGTGCTATACAACTTTTTGCTGGTAATATGTAATAACATGTAATAAGAATAAGAGAACTAACTATGTGCCAGGCATGCTCTTTTCCTGCATTATCGCATTTAATCCTCATAACTCACTTTATGAGTAGAGTTCTACGATAGGGACACAATATAGTGTGGTGTTTATATACTTGGTCTCTAGAGCCAGACATGGCATTGAGTTACAGACTCTGCTACTCTGTGATTTTGGACAAATTACTCAACCTTTTTGAGTTTCAATTTCTTCATTTGTAAATGAGGATATTAATAGTACCTTCCTCATAGGATTATTTTGAGGATGAAATGAGATAATGAATGCATGTGACATAATTAGCACAGTGCCCAGCCCATAACAAGTAATCAACAAATGTTAGATGTTATATTAGTTCTCATTTTACAGACTTGCTGAGATTAAGTGCTTTGCCCAAGGTCACACAGCTCATAAATATAAGGGGCCCAAAACGTGGTTCTGTTTGATCCAAAGCTCCTGTTCTTTTATATTGTCTATCTCACCATCGACTTTTTTGAACCACAGATAATTGAAAGGACATACTAATTGCATCATCATTTGTTTTACCTTTATTAGCTTCCCACTTGAACTATTAGTCTGCAAACATAAGCACTCAGGGAAAATATTTTCCAGACAGAACATCTTAGAGAAATAATGTTATCATTTAAAAATACTACTTGAAAAGATCCCTCAAAGTAATCCAGAGTAGAGTTCAAGCATCTCAGAAAAGTACTGTGACAAATCATGTTTTAGAAATTAAAAATTATTAGTTTAAAATTTTCTTTCTTTCTTTCTTTTTTTTTTTTCCTGCCGTGCCACGCAGCTTGCTGGATCTTAGTTCCCCGACCAGAGATTGAACCTGGGCCCTTGGCAGTGAATGTGCAGAGTCCTAACCACTGGACTGCCAGGGAATTCCCTCATCATCTTTTCTTAGCTAAGCTTCAGGTCAATAAAGAGCATTTAGTGGCCAAAAGCTACAGTATAGAAGAAAGAAAAATAAGGTATCCAGGTAATCCACAAACTATAATATGCCTCCCCCCAAACTTTAAGAGATGGGTAGAAAATTGAGAACTACAATTTTTACAGGCCAGAAAAAAAAAATAAATGTTTAAAGGAACACAAGTTGAAATACACGTATTAACAAGAGATACACATTATTGAACTCTGAAGAGAGATAGCAGGTAAAAATAGACCGTCATTGTAGTGGGAAATAGAAATTCCCCTCTCCTTCAGAATAAATGAATATAGCTTCTTCATTCTTTTTAAACAACAATAAATCAGAAGAATGGACCCACATGTGGGTACGCTGAGAGGATAACCATTCTGGAAGTGACCAACAGATTAAATGCCCCAAGGTCTTAACGGCATTTTTTTTTTTTGTCCTTCTAAATGAATTAGAAACTTTAATTGTCAGAATCAGGAGAGTAATACAACCAGATTTTATACTTGAGACTATAAAAAGGATGTTGCACACCAAAAAGTACAACATAATTTACATGCTATTTGCTATAGTTACCAAAGGTTGTATATAAACATTTGTGAAAACACTACCTTTCAGAATAACTATGAATCGCAGAAGAAATTATCTATACCATTCTCAGAGGACTCTGGCTGTGGTAGGGCAGACATGAGAACTGGCCTGTGAATCAGATCAGGATGTTAACACCATTTTTTTAAAGTACAGTTATTTTATTTTATTTTATTTTTCTCCAGGCAACTTTCTGAAAAAGCTTTAATTGTTGCCAAAGACCCATGGGTGCTTTTAAAGGAGTCTGATTAGGTGATCAAGGATAGTCAGAGATGTGCTTGAGTTCATATGTATTTGATTTTATTTATAATTGTTATTTAAGTGGGGTAACTAATGATAAACTGAGTTCTATGCAGTTCATGAGATGTGGCACATATGTATGTGCACACCCACACACAGTCCTCTTGGGAGAAAGATCAGCCTTGAACTACATTAAGTACCCCAACATTGAAAGTCTTAAATTGTCCGTTATGAACAAAGTATATATGTAATAATACAACTGGCATTTTAGTGGGACGTAAAATCCATTTTGTCTTGTCTCCTCTCCCTTCTAATCAGGACGTAGAAGGGAGCTTAGAAGAGCCTGAGAAAGGTCTCAAGAATCAATGTCAGCCAAGGCAAGGAAGGCACAAACTAGAACATGGTGCATTTGCCTTGGGCTGTGTCTGTAATGCCTCTTCCCTGAGATCAGCTTCTGCGTGAAGCTTGCAGCTCATCAGAGCAGAAAGAGGCAGCAGAGCTACGGGTGGGAGCAACTGGGTTTGGTAAACAATGAGCCAACTTCTCCCCCAAGGGAGCAGATCAGAGGAGAAATAATAAACGGTGGAGAGAAACTCTCCAGCAGTTACAAGTCAGCCAGGAAAGGGCCGCCTCTCCTGATTGACCTTGGCGGCTGCAGCGGCTGAGCTTCCCTGGCCTCGGTAAAAGGGCAGAGGGATTCAGGTATGATCTGGGGCACTCAGCTGCTCCCAGGCCTGCTTAGAAGCCAGCATAGGCAGCAGCTACCTAGGCCACTAGCCACAGCTAAGTAATTCTCTGCTCAAACTGGCCTTGAGTTCACTTTGGGCTGACTCTGAGAGGGGTACATATAACAGGATTTCTTACTAGCCTGGCTCCAGAGCTCAAGTTGTTCCGCCCTGCAGAGCTGGAAGGAGATAATTGCTCTGAAACTATTACAGTTGCATTCATAGTACATCTGGACCTGAGGTTGTTTGACCTCTGAAAACCTGGAATGGAAATAATGCAATTACCTGAGCTAAAGACAATTTAATTAAAAAAAAAACCAGAAGCCAGGAAAAGAAAACTTATCTTTTACGCCACAAGTCTTTTGCCTAGCAATGGAATGTGTACCTTTCATAAAGATGAAAGATGCTTAAAGACTGAATAGAAGGTGATGTTTTCAATTCAATTCAATAGCAGTTGCTATTACCTGTTGTGTGCAAAACACTGTACTGGAACTGGGGACCCCAAAATGAGTGAGGCTCTGCCCCTGTTCTAAAGGAGCACGCTGTCTAGACAATGGAAAAGAGAGACACACACACAAGTAACCACAAGCCATCATGTGATAAATGAAGTCAGCAAGCATCACAGGCCTTCTGAGGTGTCTGCCCAACACATTCCCTCCGTTCTTGGCGAGTAGCTCCTGGACTACCCACTCAGATAAGCTTCAGCACTTATGTTTATACCATGCAACCAGTGCCCCCAGCCAAAAGATCCTCTCTCCCAGAAATTTAAAATTAGGACTCTCAGAAGTGAGTTGATCTGTGAGCTCTTGAACTGAGAGGACTGCTGAGAAAAGAAAAGTAATGAAATCAGTCTAGTCAGAACGGTAGAGATGGGAGTCAATGTGGCCTGAGAAAGAAAGAAGATCCCTGGTTGTCAGCTTTGGAAACCATGATTTTAGCTCTGGTGGCGGCTTCCTGAATTTAGGTTCCTTAAGATGTTCCTGATTCTAAATCACCCCCCTCCCTCCCTCCTCCTAGACTAGAGCTAATGAGTTCCTTTTTCTTGCACCCAACAGAGTGAGAGTGAAGCTCAGTAATTCGGTTCAATCCTTCTCAGTTGGCAAGCACTGTATGAGTTCCAGATGCACACCAAATAAATTGAACTCACAAGACTTTGAGGCCTAGTAGGGATTCTGGTAGCGGGGAAAAGTACAGTATGTAGTGCTATAAAAGAAGTGTTAAAAGAATCTGAGAGGGGAACAGCATTCATTTCTTCAAGGGAATTTTGGGAAGCCTTCACAGAGGATGAGCACGTGATCTAAACCTTGAGTAGGATTTTAGTGGATTTGGTGGAATAATGCATTTCAAGCAGAGGAAAGGGTGCTTCCTTCTGAGAAGGCAGGAAGGTTGTATTAAGATATTACTTCTACGCTTCACTGCCTCTCTAATTTTCAACCAGGCTCCAGAATGGCAAGCTAGTTTGCTCCCTATGACCTGTGGACCAAATCCAGCCCGTTGCATTTTTGTACAGTACAGCCTGCAATCTAAGGATGATTTTTACATTTTTAAACTAATGGTTGGAAAAAATCAAATGAAGAATAATGGTCATGACATGTGAAAATCATATGAAATTCAAACTTTGTTCTCCGTTAATAAAGTTTTATTGGAACACAGCCACCCTTATTCCTCCACATGTTGTGTACAGTTGCTTTCACACTGCGATCACGGAGTTAAGTAGTTGCAAGAGAAACCATATGGTCTGCAAAGCCTAAACTATTTCTATCTGGCCGTTTGCAGAAAAAGGCTGTGGACCCATGTCCTATACCTCAGCCTCCAGAGGTTTCCTTTGAACATCTGGGATGTGAAGTTGTAGCCTTCAGAGAGGGTACATCAAATATCCATTTATAGACAAAATGGTGTATCAGTATGTACTTTGTAGGGTTGTTCTGAGAATCATCCATAATACCTGTCAAGTGAATAAAGAGATGTGAAATAGTTTACGTATTTTGGATCCCATATTATATACAGACATAGATATAGAGATATCGGTATAGATAGGAAAAAAACTGAAAAAAATATGCAAAGAGCTATTGATATTGATTACTTCTGAGATGTGAATTATGGAGAACTTTATTTATAAAAACAGCAACATTAATAATATCAATAATAATCACCTTTAGTGACTGCTTACTGTGTGCCAAGCAGCGTGCTCAGTGCTTTATGTATATAATATCTTATTTAAATTTCCCAGGAACCCTATGTTATGAGAAGTATTATTGCCCTCATTTAACAAATGAGGAAACTGAGGCACAGAAGAGTTAAGTAACATGTCCAAGATCACCCAGTTAGTATTGGTAGAGCCATAACATAAACACAGGTAGTCTGAATCCAGTGCTTTCTCTCTTTCCAGCACACCACACTCGCACTTCTTTTGCTATGTATTTCTTGTTAGATCTTTTTAACTCTGACCATCTATTACTTTTGTAATTAGGAAAAACACATACTTTATAAATAAATATGTAAATATATAGCATGGTGCCTAGGCACATAGTGATTGCTGACGACGACGATGATGATAAGGAGGGAGATGATGATGATAACTTACATTTATTGACCTCTTCCTATGATCCAGGTTCTGGTACAATGTACCAGGCACTTTGTATGCTAATTTAATTGAGGAGGTATTTGATAATTTGTTATTCCTATCACCATCAGGTGTTTCTCAGAGCCCCAGAGATGGGCTGGGGCTGTGTGGGTCTGGGATGGAGCGTGACATCACAAGTCTCCATTCCAAGGGCTAGGGAGAAGCTGTTCTTAATACCTCCCCCATTTCCTTGCCATTTTAAGTGGCCTGGGAATGAACAGGTATATACAGGTGAACCAAATGGCAGCTGGGGTCCAGTGAAGAAGGGTTCTAGTCTGATTCCAGCATCTACTTTTCAGCTCTGTGATCTTGTTCTAGACCTTACATTGTCACAGTTGGGCATATTTGTCCTGTTTTTCCAATTCCCCCTTGCGTAGCAGGATGGTAGGTGTTCGAGGCCCCTGGGGAAGGCCCTGCTGCCCTACTGGCAGGCCTCCCATAGCCTGAGAATCTCTCATGAAAGATTCATTCCTTTGGGTTAAAGCTTTGCCAAGGAGAGGTGACACATTAAGCCACTGACACCGTAGCGATTTAATTTCATGGAATCATAAGATGTTAGAGCTAGGAGCCTCGTAGAGTCTAAAGCCTCATTGTTCCTACCACTAAACCCATTCTTTTCTTTTTCCCTGTACAATGGGAGAGGTGTCCCTGCTCCTGTCTAAGCTAATCCTTCTCCCTGTACTCTGAATCCCACCCACCCTCCTTCTCAAACACCTCCCTTTATCCCTTACACCTTCCCTTTCCATACCGTCACCCCTCCCCCTCTGCTGGCTTCTTTCCATCAGTATTTAAATAAGCTCAGGTCTCCCTCATTTTAAAAAATAAAATGAAATAAAAAGCCTCCTGGGCCTCATACCCCTCTTAACTACTACTGCCTTACCTCGCTTCTTTCCTTCTCAGCCAAACTTCTTATGAGAATTGTCTATAAACACTAAGGGGCAGACCACAGAACTCCAGGTTTTTAGGGCAGGCATATGTTTTGGGGGACCTGGTTCATCCTGGAGCAGGAAGAGTAAGTGGCACAGAAATAGGCTGAGGAAAGGAGGAGAGGAAAGTGGGAGGTCCCTGTGGGCAAACTGCCTATTCCATACTTTTACCTAAAATCAATGCTAACCCTTCACACCAACAAACAAGTTATATTGGTCTGGGCACCTTTTCTGAGTATGCCACCTAGGTACAGGACGGGGATACCGTCTAGTAATACTTACCACATCACTGCCTTTGGATTGTTCACAGTTTCATCTGGGAGGCAGGATATACACACTCAATGAAGGTATCAATACCAGCAGTGCGTGATTAAGGCTGAACGAATGATATAAATGTGTGGTCCTCAGACCACAGCATCAGCATCACTTTGGAATTTGTTAGCAAGGTAAATTCTCAGGCTCCACTCCAGGCCTACTGAGCCAGAGACTGGGGATCCCAGCAATCTGTGTTTTAAAATGCTCTCCAGTAAACCAGTAGACAATTTCAGATCCTTTCCAAACTTAATCGTACTTCTCTGCTGGTTGAAGAGCAGGAAGGATCTGAATTGAATTGGGAACTTGATTGTTAACAATACTCATAAACTAGTGTGTGACACGGGTACACGATGACTGGTGTGGGAGCAGGAGCTGCCACTCTGCAATAGCTCGAATTTTGTCCAACAGTAAGTGGGACCTGAGTTTAAGCCAAATGGAACCAACAGGTTAGAGATTAATTAATTAATTAATTAATAATTAATAAAATGCCCTCCAGGAGATCCTGATGCAGAGTCTAGAGACCCAGTGGTGTAGGCAACAGGGACCCCTGGGTCTGGAGGATCAGGTCAGACTCATGGGGCATTGGGTACTTCAATCTGATTCAATGAGACAGAGCGAAGGGTAGAGGGTGATCCAGGAAGGATGAACCGGGTGAGTGAAAGTATAGGGGTTGGAATCCATAAACTACATAAAGGCTGGAGGGAGAGGGTATGGTGGATGAGGAAGGTGGGGAACCAGGAGCGGCAGCCGGGCCGCAGGGGAGGTCCCTGCAGAGGAGGAGGGCGGGGCCAGGGAGCCTTAAACACAGCTCTCCTGTGGGGAAATAGAAACCTCTTCTGGCTCTCTCTATAGACAGGGCTCCACCTCCCACATCCCATTTCTTTCTCCCCTTTACCTTCACAGGCATTCTCTCCCAGCCTCTCATCTCCAGAAGAGAGACTCGCCCCCCTCCTTTGATCTTCGCTGCTCTGATCCAGAATGGTCTCTTTCCCGGCCTCCCCATCAGTACTTCCTCTTTCCTCCTCCGAATCCGCCCCCTCACTCCTGCTACAGATGAGAAATTATAAACCACTCCTTTGAAAAAATGTTCCTAAAGAGGCTCCATGATTTGAACAAGTTCCTATTGAAAGCGTCAGGGGAGCTACACCTGCCTCTTAGATTCTGACAGTGCGAACCAGGGATTCATTCAGCATGAATCAGAGGACGGTCCTCGGAGCCGGCTTTTCACTGAGCCTCACGGTTAAGTTCTACAGGGCCCCGCGGAAGGCTGACGGTGTGGTTGGAAGCAGCTGTCTGTGGGAAGTCCCTCCCGAAGCCCAGATGAATGCTGTAAGGCCGTGTGTCCTTGTTTCCCAGCGGGACCTTCTCTCAAGACAGACCCTCCAAACGCACCTTTAGGCTCTGATGTTTAGAGCACCTTATTCCTGGAGAAGCAACTTGACGTTATGCAATGTGCAGTGGGTGATGAATGCGCAAGGGATTCCTTCTGTCTTAGAAGTTTTCATCAGAAGGCCAAGGTTTTGTTTGCTTGTTTGTTTTTGGCTGCGAGCCTTGTGGGATCTTAGTTCCCCCACCAGGGATTGAACCTGGGCCCTCGGCAGTGAAAGCGCCGAGTCCTAACCACTGGACCGCCAGGGAATTCCCAGAAGACTGAGGTTTTAAGTTTGAGCTCTTCTGTCTGCTAGCCAGGTGATTTGGTCTAATGCGATTATCTTCTCTTGGGTGCCTTATCTGTAAAATGGGGATAATGAATACCACCTGACAGAGTCACCATGCAGATCAAATGAGAGGTAAGAGTGCATTGTAAATGACACCAGACCGTATGACACCCGGTGTTGTGGTGGCCTCTGGATCGCTCCCCTGTTCTTCCATCCTCTCCACACTCCGTTAGATCTTGTCCACTGTTGTGAACTGGTTTTCCCAAAATGTGATTTTTATTACATGGCAGGATAATATTTCAAGATATTATCTCTCCTACTCCATTTCATCTCCCAATATTTCTTTTCATCCTTTACCTTTCAGTCACTAAGTGGTATGAGGAACAAGAAAAAACAGAGACAAGCTGGGACTCCTCCAGCCTTTCACCATCTCCAAACCCGGACACACATCACAGCCTTGACAAGGAGCATGTGGCCGGGCGCCTCGTGGAGCGGGCCTGCACACCTCAGGAATGGAGATGTGTCAGTGGCCCCAGCATGGAGAGTAACAACAGCCGAGGATCAGCTGCCATCCCCAGGGCTTGCTAAGCCTCACAGAACTTGGTCTCCACCCTGCGCATGGCCGTGCTGGCCCATCCTTGCTGAGGTGTTATTTTCACCACGGGGTGGAACGGGGGGCTGGAAATAAAAGTTCTGTTTTGGTTCTTGGATATTTTAGTTTGATGCTTGACATTTAAAAAGCTGTTGCTGGGCTTCCCTGGTGGCGCAGTGGTTGAGAATCTGCCTGCCAATGCAGGGGACATGGGTTCGAGCCCTGGTCTGGGAAGATCCCACATGCCGCAGAGCAACTAGGCCCGTGAGCCACAACTACTGAGGCTGCGTGTCTGGAGCCTGTGCCCCGCAACAAGAGAGGCCGCGATGGTGAGAGGCCCGCGCACCGCGATGAAGAGTGGCCCCCACTCGCCGCAACTAGAGAAAGCCCTCGCACAGAAATGAGGACCCAACACGGCCATAAATAAATAAATAAATAAATAAATATTAAAAAAAAAAAAAAAAAAAGCTGTTGCTGACCATGTTGTTTCCCTAATCAAAGGGCCTCAGTGACTTCTTACTGTCTTCACACTCAAGTCCATATGTCATCCTGTCATCTAGGCTCTCTACTGTCTAATCAGCCCTTTACGCATCCTAGCCAGTCCATAAGATTTCCTCCAGCCCAGACCTGGCTCCTGAGCTCCTGCTGAGGCTAGCCCACTACCCACTAGGGTCTCCACCCCGATGTCCTCAATGCATTATCTCATACACTCCTCCTTTCCTTCTTCTGGGTCCTGTCACTGCTGATGGCCCCACAAGAAATACAGCTATAGGAGCAGAGCTCTGGGAGTCATGCTAGTTCTCTCTCGTCTTTAATCTATCTACACATCAAATTAATCACAACACCCAGTAGGACCTATTTCCTCAATGGTTTTGGACTCTGTTTCTTTCTCTCCATTCCCACCCCCACCGCTTAAGCTCTGGCCGCATTATCTTTTATTCTGACTATGGCTCTGGCTCCTCCCCTCCTCCCCCCTCCCCTCCCCAGCCCTCCCACCCCGCAGACAGAGAGGTAGCAGAGCGTAGGGGTTAAGAGTTTGGTCTTGGAAACCAAAAATCGTCTTACTGCTCCTACTGCTTGAGTGACCTTGAGCAAGTTTGTACCCACCTCTGGAGGTGATAAAGGTCATCATGAGGTTGAGGTTTATAAACCGCAGTTGGCCCTAAATACTGTGAGACATTGTTCTCATTATCTTTCCAAAGTGCAAATGTGGTATGTCATCTCCTCTGAAATCTTTCACTGATTGCCTCACCCTCTGAATAAAGCCCCAATTCCATAGAATGTCCTCTAAATGCCTCAAGATCTGATCTCTACCCGTCTGACTACCTTGTTTGTCATCAGTCATTATCCGCCCTCCACCCTGGCCTCCAATGTCCTTCCTAAAGAGCCTTTACATGCTGTCCCTCGTGGATGCAGGGCCTTGGCTCCCCTGTGACCCACTGAGCCCCCACCTCATTCCCCAGGAGGATGACATCCTTCTGCACCTACTTTACATAGACCTCTATTGTTACACTCATCACACTCTAATATACTTTTGTTCTTCATGTGTGTGCCTCCCCCATTAGACCAGAAACTGCTTGAGGGAAGGAATAATGTCCTATTCATCTTTCAGACCCATAATGGATATTTCCAAAAAGTTTTGTTCAATGCATTGATGAATCAACAAAATAAAAGCCGTGTTCATCCCTGCTAACGTGAGTTTCCTCCTAGCGACTTCCTGCTTGGCACGCCACCCCGTACCCCCATCCGTTTAGATGATACCAAGCCTTCAAATCAAATCAAGTCTCACCATCCTCAGAAAGCCACATGAGACTATTCAACTAGACCCCTTGGTTAACACCAAGCAGGCCTCTTGGGCATGACCGTGTTCTGCCCTGTATTGGAGCCATTCTCATACAGATCACCACCAATTCTTTATTATAGTATCGGTTCTTTGAGGGCAGCATTTAGCTTCCTGAGCTCCTTATCCTTTATGGCCTTCAGCACAAGGGGTGTTCAGTGTCCATGAAATGATGAGTCAGTAAATGAATGTATGCAAGGAGGAACAAATGAATTAATGTCTCACCTGTCTTAACTTATTGTAGCAGTTACCTGTTTTGAAACATCTGGGGATATATTCATACATGATCTCATGTATTCTCTCTGCAAGAGATTGTAAGCCCAAGACTCACACTGCTTTACACTGCTTTTCTGTTTCCCGTAACCCTTATCACTGTGCTGAAAAAAAATGGTACAAATTTCGTAAATACTTCTTAGGGAATTGAGTCAGCCCCTTTGACTAGTAATGGAAGTAACAGACTGTATACAGAAGGAGAAATTGGTCTGGTGTATTACAACACGTTCTACCCAGTGTCGTGCTTCTTCACGTCACTGTTTCTCTCCTGTTCCACTCTTGTTCAAGTCTATTTCTCTAGCCTGTGGCTAAACATTACAACCAGCTTAGTTCCTACTACTCTCGCCCTATTCAATACCGGATAGCAGTTTTCCTGGGGATCCTTCCTCAGTTAATGCCTGCCATTGCCTGCTCCTATTCAAAGTCAACCCTGAAGATGAACCTGTGGCCTTATCATCAGCCTGCAGGCCTGGTGAGATCAGAATGATTTTCTTATAACAAAAACAGTAGCAACAACAATAATAATAGCTACCGTTTAGTGAGAGCTTGCAATATGACATGACAGGTGATGAGCTAACTGCTTAAAATATTTTTATATTTAAAAATATTTAATAATAATATCTGATTCTATTTCATCATAAGAGAGTTGTGTCGTTTAGGAGTATATAGAATAAAACACCAAATGCTAAACAACAAGGTCTTTCTGTATAGCACAGGGAACTATATTCAATATCTTGTAATAAACTATAATGGAAAAGAATCTAAAAAAGAATATATATATTTATATCTATAACTGAATCACTTTGCTGTACACCAGAAACTAATACAACATTGTAAATCAACTATACTTCAATTAAAAAAAATTTTTTTAATTAAAAAGAAGATCAAATGCTGAGCATTTTTTCTGGATTTTATCAAGTAATTCTCCTAACAATCATAATAGCTAACTAATAAATAGCCAGGCACTATTTTGTACATTTCACATATATTAACTTATTTTAAGCCACACCATAATCTGTTGAGGTAGATGTCCTATTATTATCCTCACTTTACAGATGAGGAAACTGGTACAGAGAGGCATAGAGAGATTTACTAGCCTGCTGAAGTTACAGTGGTGGAAGTGGCTGAGTTTGAATTCAGGTTAAGGGAGTCTGGCTCTACTGTCCATGTTCTTCATTACTATGTTTATTGCCTATGGAGTAGTGCTAATATTATTCTCATTTTATAGGTTTATTTATTCATTCAGCAAATAGGTATTCCCAGGTGTCCTAACAGGCTCTAGGGATATTACAGTGAATGAGGCCAAGTCCCTGTCTTCATGGGGCTTCCATTCTAGATGAGGAAACTGAGGCTGGGAAGTACTTGCTGGGCGAGTACTGCTGTTCAGGCTGAATACAACAGTGCTGGGACCCTCGGGTCTGACTCTAAGGCCAATGATCTTAACCTTAGACACCACTGCTTTTCTGAACAGAGTCCATATCAAAGGGCCTGGAGGACCTTGTAAGGATTACTGGAGGTGGCAATGGGTGGTGACACTGAGCTGTACCCACAGCGATCACTTTCACCTTTCCTTTCCCACTGTCCTCTCTCCTTCCTCCTTCTCCTTATCACTTTCCTGCACCTTCAAGTGCACAAAGGTAGAATTTACCTCTGATGGAGGCACTCAGGGCCAGAGAGATTGCTGAGGAGAAGAAGCCCAGCACCACTGCTGACTCTGGGTATTGCTTTTCTCACCTTTAAACTATCTTTTCTCTTTTTAATATGACCAGAAACACTATTTAGTAATCTTCCTCTCTTCAGTCTTCCTGACAATCTTCCCACCCCCACCTCCCCACCAAATTCAAGACCTTCATGGTCCTTACAAGGGAGAAGTTCCATCCGACCTCAATCTCTCATACGCTGTCCCATTCCACTGGTCTAAGTCAGTCTGCCTGAGTCACTGGGACAGCTGGTGTCCCTGCACATCTTTCCTTTTCACTAAGTTGAATCACTCCTGCTCCTCTAGGCATCCAGCCTAGATCTGTTTCTCAAACTCATATCCCTGTGACATCCGCTCCAAGTTCCTATTATCATGCTTCACTTGTGAGGCACAAAACCCAACATGGTCTGCATTCAGGAAGAATCAGGCCTATTGCCAAGAGCAGAGGAAGCCGGTCTGATGGCCCTTCTGAGCACACTTTCTGGTGAGGATGCTATAGGGCTCAGGGGTCTGGGGAGCCTGGCTGTCTGTAGCCCGAGCGAGTGCTGATCTAAGGATGGGCTGAGGGTCCTGGAGCGATCTCAGCCTTCCTTCCTGAGTGCTGAGATCTGGAGACTTGGAGAGGGAAGGAGGGATGTACAGGAGTCCCACAAAGGGTACTGCAGGCAGGCTGAGGTTCAGCTTTACTCCTCCCTGCAATCCTGGGCCTGGGAATACAAGAACCCCTTTCAGCTTTCACAGACATCTGGGGAGAGGGGAGGGAACAGGGCTTGGCTGCTTTGCCCTCAGTGAAGTGTCCTGTATGCCACAGATGTGGTATTCCCCATTACTCAGGTCTCAGGGAGCTCTCTGAAGATCCCTGGTGACTCTAAGTCAAGTCCCCGTAGGACTAACGCAAAAGAGGGAGCCGGTCAGAGGCCTGATAGGTGTGGTAGAGAGAATCCACGCCCCCTCCCTGTGTCATATTGTGTGACTTACTCCTGTCTCTGAAACAGCTACTTTGCAGGGATATACAGAAAATAGCACCGAGTTCACTCTTAGTCCAGATTCCCTCCAAGACCAGGGCTTGTGTACTGGTGGTTAATTAGGGGACGTGATGCTAAGGAATAGGATTGGGGGGTGGGGGTTAGGGAGGTCTGTGAAGATCGAAACAGGGAAGAAAGAGAAGCCAATCCATGGAGACTTTTGTTATCTGATCATCACTGTGGGCAACCAGAGCTCAGTCCTACATAGGACCCTCTGAAGAGCCCTTGCACAATGCCTCTCAGAGTTGGCAGCCTGCAGGGTGGAAGAAGGAAGTATTAGACCACAAGCTTCTGCTCCCTGTTGATCAAGTGTTGTTCTTTTGGTGTTAACATCCACACACTTCCAGGTTTGCCTGTGTGTCAGAATGGCTGAGCAGGTTCCTGCGGGCGGCTGGAGCAGAGAAGCCAGGAAGAGAAAGCCAGTGCTGCTCAGGGCACCCGAAGCTACAACGCTGCCAGATTGCTCTGGCTTGCAGCTGGTTGCTGCAGCGATGGCTGAAATAGTAAGGTGGGTCCAGAAATGGAGGTGGGGCACTGAATTCAGAGGAGGAATTCTCTTTCCACTCCCTCTGCCTTCAGATTCAGATCTCCCAAATCCTTCAAAGTTCGGCTCAGTCCTCTCCCATGAAGATTTTCCAAAGGAATCTCATCATAGCCAACTTTTCTCCTTAATCTCCCGGAGCACAGTCACTTAATTAGCTTTTTTTTTTTTTTTTGCTTGATTTATGTTATATACTATAAAGCTTTCACTCCTTGGATTATAACTTGAAGGCAGAGACTTAATTCACCCCACTCCTAGGGCCTTTAGAGTAGTAGATGTAAAACAGGCCTGTCAATCAGTGTCCGTTGAATTGAATGGTATAAACATTATTAGCAATAAGAGCTCTGCAGTTTTCAAGCATCTGTTTGAAAGCGTTTGCTTTTTGTTGGCATCATAGACTAAGCTGTAGGGATGGAGGAGGTGAATGTGGGTGAAGGTTTTGTTTAGGGCTCTAGATTATAAACTTAGCCACTGGAACCGTGACACTTTCCTACTCCTCAAATTCTTTATCTCTAGCAGAAAATGTACCCTGTGACCTCCTCTTTGAAGACATGACATGTGCTGGACTGAATGTCCCAGCTGGTCATTTCTTCCTGTGCCCTTGCTATCACTTCAGCATGGCTCCCTCCCTCCCTCCCTCCTTCGTAAAGCCTTTTTGGGGCTAGATCTACTCAAGTCACTGAATATTGACCCAGAGCCTTCTATAGGTAACTCCATGGATTCTCTGTCCCTTCTCCTGGGAAAAAAATAAAAATAACAAGAGTTTCTTCCCCATGCTTCCTAGAATTAGAATTAGTGAAGGATTTGCTCTGCTCTACTCAAATTCTTTTGCCCATTCCTTGCTGTTGACCAAGGCACTAGTGGGCAAAATAGCAGATTAGGGGAGTGGCCTGTATCACTGGAACTAAGATTGCTACTTCTTGAGACAAAGGTAACTGGTCTTTTGAGAATTGAACCAATGACCTTGACCTCATTGGCACAATGCCTTAGTTGACACAGGCTAGTCCATCATACACTCCTTGTTATCTATACTAAAGAAGGGGAGCCCTGGACATGAATAATAGAAGTCATAGGTAATTCAACTCAACAAACAGCTAATGAGACCGTATGGCGTGCCAGGCCTTGTGTTATACAGGAAGGTGCTCTGAAAAGACCATCATATTTGGTATCAGAATTCCTGGGTTTGAATGGTGGCTCTGCCACTTAATATCTACGTGCCCTTAGGTGAGTCATTTGACCTCCAAATGTCTTAGTTTTCTCGTGGGTAAAATGGGGACAATAATTTTTTGTTCACTAGGATTTTTGTGAGATATTATATATGAAAGTACTTTTAAACAGTTGAGTCTGAAGTATTATTAGTTTTTATGTAAAGATGAACAGGACCCAGTCTCTACCTTTAAGGCTCTTAAATTTTTGGCTGAGCCCGATGGGGCTAAATTTCTCCCAGAGAGAAAAATGTCCTTGAGGAACAAAGTCAGGGCCCCAGCCCACTTGAGCAGAAGCAAACCTTCTTGTGGAATAATTCTTCTTCCCTCCATGGGGGTCTCTCTAGCTTCCTAGCCAGGGAGGGGGCTGCCCATGTTAGGCCATCTGAATGGGCAGCAGCTAACCACTAGGTGAGGGACCCCAAACCTCGATAATGTGTATACAACTTATGCAGAATTGACAGATATATTTGGGTAGCCCCCAAATAGGATATATGTAGATATTTTGGAGCAAACTGTTCTAGACAAATGGTTTAAAAATCAAATTTGCTGGTATGACTGAAACCTTCTCCCCACAAATCCTACTTGATTTGAGAAGATATGTACATTCTGACTGGGGACCAGTCAGACCTTTTACAACTAATTAAGTTGTAGAAATATGCAGTCATGAACATGTTTGGCTAATATGTAACAAAACTCATTAAGTGAGAAACTAGAGTTATCCAAGTTTGGGAACCCTGTAAAGTAATTAGAGTTCAGAGAAGTTTGACAAAAAAGAAATGGAGACCTTTAAAAAAATCAAGACTGGGAAGATTAGGGGATTTAATTCATTAGAAAAATCATGAAGCCAGGAATAAATGAAAAAATTGAGAGATGAATGAGAAAGTCCCATCATTTACTCCTTTGACATTTACTGAGTGTGATGGGGCAGGATATGTTCTAGCTGCTGGGGTGGGTAGTAGATCCTCGTCACCTGGAAGGTGTACCCATCTGCCAGCCACTGAGGACCCACAGCTGCACCCTTTACTGGAGACCGTAGGTGGAAAGCACTGCCCGCAGTGATACCTGGGAGGTTATGCCCCCTCATTCCCACCCCCACCTACACATACTCAGCGGGCAGCCTGCAGATGATGAAATGACTGATGTTTGGGAGGGAGTAGTGAAAACTCACCCCCTTGCCTCAAGGTGGGACAACTCTGTGTTGTTATTCAAGACCCAGAACCCCCTCCCCCCTCCCCCCATCAGACTTAAGCTAGACTTCAGCTGAGCCCACAGCCAATCTCCCCTTGCCCTATTCTGTTTCCCTCATTCCACGGTCTCACCTGAAAGTACTCCCTCAATAAATCACTTGCATAAGAATCTTCGTCTCAGGCTGTGCTTCTAAGGAACCCGACCGAAGGCAAACAGCAACACTGAATAGATCGGCAGCAGTCTCCACACTCCGGGAGCTTGTTTCGCTAGAGGATACCGACAAAGGTACTACCAGTGTAGAGTAACGGTGATATCGTCAGAAAATACACAGTGTTCTGGGAATACAGGTGCTCACAGAGGGCTTCTGAGAGTTGAAAATTTCTAAGCTGAGAACTGGAGTGTGACTCCGAGCTGGCTGGGTAAAGAGGTGGGAAAAAGAATTTGCCAGGGAAAAGAAAAAGGAGGCATGGAGGTACAAATGGGAGACACTGCAAGGTTCAGCCTCACGATTGCAAAGGATTCAGCATGACTGAAGCCGAGGCAAGAAAAGAGACCCAAGAGGTTAAGGGGGTCCAGATTATGAAGGGCCTGGTGAGCTACTAACAAGTCTGTACTGTACCCAGGCAAAGGAAAAACAATGAGGTGTTTTAAGCAGAGGATACACCATGATAAGACTTCCATTTTTTTAAAAAAAATTCCTGGGCTGTAGAATGGAGAAAGAACTTAAAAGGGCCAGGCTAATGGTAGGGACGCAACACCAGTCAATATCACAGTTTTAACGTAATGGTTACGGGCTAGAGCATTCGCATTAGAGAGGTAGGGGTTTAAATTCCAGTGCCAAAACTTCCCAGCTTGGGCAAGTTATTTATTCTCCCTGAGCTTCAATCTCCTTAACTGTAAAATGGGACTATTAACAGTACTAAACTTTCAGAGTAGGCATGAACATTGAGGGATCTAATGTATGAAGAGGATTTTATTATTTTTTTTATAACGCTTGGCACCATGAAAACACCATCAAAACTATCTCTTATTATCCATGTGGTCTGACCTAGGGCAGAAGCAGTGGGAATAGAGAGAAGTAGATGGAGTTAAAAATTGTGGGAGGAGGAGGAATTGAAGGGACATGTGACTGTTTGGATGTGGAAATCAAGTAAAGAAAGGTGTTGAGGATTTCTGGTTTGGGCAGCAGACTGCAGCATCCTTCATAGAGATAAGACTTTTCAGGAGGAGGTAAGGATTCTGAATGGAAGCTAAGGCTAGTTCTGGGCATGTTGATTTTGAGGAGTCTGTGAGATACCCAAAGTGGAAATGTCTGGCAAGTAGTTGTCTAGTTCAGGAGAGAGCTCTGAACAGGAGATGCAGTGGTGGGTAGAGTGTGTACTGAGGACAGAAGAGAGGGTCAGGCACTGTGCTGGACCCAAGAGCAAAGGTGAGGACACATGACTTGCAGCTCAGGGAACTCACAGTCTGGTGGGGGAAGCAGATAATTAAACGTTATTACAATACAATGGATATATTTTTGAACTGAAGCTATGGGGTGGATCCCAGGGGATGAAGGAACTGAGGATGGGAGATGACTCCAAAGGTCAGAACTAAAACTGGAGACAGTCAAGGGGTTGGAGGTGGGGCAAGGAAGGAAAGGGTGGAACAGCTTGGAAGGTATTTTTTAATACACTTAACTCAGAGACGAAATAATTGACTGTAACATCGTCACAACATCAGAAAGAATTTTAGTGCTCTTGAGTTCCGTGCCTCTCAGAGTTCTGAGGGGCCCTCGTAAATAGAGGCCACCACAGTGTGGGGAACTGAAACCAAGCAGACACCCTCTATTGAACAGAGTGTCCATCATTGGTTTGGAAATTGGGACATTGTGTGCAAGCTTTCTTTGGAAAAAACTGTTGTATCAAACAAACAAACAAACAAACAAAGCAAAAAGCTGTTGACTTAGGTCAATATACAGATAAGGAATCCGAGGCCAGAGAGATGAATTTGCTTAAGATCATACAACTAATTAGGGGTCAAGCCGGGCTTAGAATCTGGATTCTTGATTCTCAAGCTAGTGTTCTTTCTTGCTGTATCTGAAACCTTGTACTTCTAATGTGCCCAGTCCGCATCAAACTGTACCTTCAGATTTTTCTGAACTGTAGTAAAAGAGGTGTGTACTTTAAAATATCACAGGAATAACGCATGGGAGGAATATTTTTGTCGTGTAGCAATCAAAATCATTGATGGCACGTGGTCGTTCACAGTGAAAGACATTTCACAGCTGAAACCCCTTTCGATTCCTATCAGGGCAGCAGCAGAAACTTAACCCAGGTGAAAGGCCCTCAGCCTTGCTTAGGACCCAGACATTCCTTCCTGTCAAGGGATCCCATTTCGTTAGAAATGACCTAAATTTGAACAAATACCACAGCCTGATGGTGGTATGAAAGGTCTACTATGTCCTCTGTTTAAAACATGATTCTCAAGGAAAGGTAGAATCATGACTCTTAACAGATTTAGAATGAACACTCATTAGAGATTTTATTTAATTCAGTCAGTGAGGGAACTAGGTAGATGTTACAACTGGTTCAAAAAAGAATCTGAAAGGGAACAGACCCATTTCTAGATCAGGCATATTGACATGAATGTGTAAAAAGAAACAAAACTAGCTTCTTCCTCAGGGGGCATGGGAGTCATTCGAACCTCTACCAGAAGTGATGGAAATTTGCATGTCTATAGACAAGAATTATATTTGCAATGCTATCAGTTATCTATAATGTACAGAGTTGTATAACATACAGCTCCCATTGAATCAAAATCAGATAACATAAAATGGTGTGCTGTAGACAACATACAGTTTTCCAGTGATGCGAAAAATTTTTCCTACACCTATGAGGAAAGCAGAGACACATTTCACAAACAAACATGGGGATCCCAGGATCCTTTCCCTGTTGCATATATATATGTATACATATATATATATATATATATATACACATACATATATATACACACACACACGTGCACGTGTGTTTACATATAAATAAAAGTTTAACAAAATGTTTAAGTACATACTTAGCCTTACTACGTGCAATGCATCCTGATATTTTCTATTCTCATGTTAATGCTGGTACCTACACAAGTTAATTTCATGACTCATCAATGGGTTGCTACCCACTCATGAATCAAAGATTCACAGTTTGAAAACAGGGGACCAGATCAGTGCTCCTCAAACTATCTGTTGTGAAGAACTCATTTTGAATTTTTTTTCTTTTTACAATTTCCAGTCCTTCATATACAGTTGACCCTTGAGCAATGTCCAGGTTAAAGTTGCCAACTCAACGCAGTTGAAATCCAGGTATAACTTTATAGCCAGCCCACCCTACCTGTGGTTCTGCATCTGAGGATTCAACCAACCAAATCGTGTAGTACTGTCGTCGTATTTACTGAAAAAAATCAGCATATAAGTGGATCCACGCAGTTCAAACTCCTGTTGCTCAAAGGTCAATTGTACTGATAATTTTGTAAAACACAAGAAAAGTAAATTACTAGAAAAATGAACTGGAAAAAATCCCCACAGATTTACAAAATGCAAGCTCAAATTTTTATTATTAGATTCAACAGACATAAAATTGGATGTTGGGGCAAGGTCAAATTGCTATTAAAGTTTTCAAATGCTTACTCAGTTTCTATTCCTAGTTCCCACACACTGGAATGGTGGTGGATTCCCCTGGTCCTTGGACCACACTTTGAGTAGCACTGACTAGGTGATTCCTAACCAGCTCTGACAGCCTTGGGATTTTTTGTTTTCCAGGAACCAGCACTCGCTTAGCATACCTCAGTCAGTGGGAGATTATTGAGGCATACCTGTGGCAATAAGAAGAGAGACACATCATAGGAGCATCTGGCAACAGTGAGTGAAATGCCATATGGGCAGTGGGAGGACTAACCCAAGAGGTGGTCCTTCATCTCTGTACTGTTCACCACAAGCATGACCAGGCTGTTCTCTCCAGCTGCTCTTCTGTGTTCATTCTGTGTTCATCTGATGCATCTCATGGTACTGATTGATTTGGGGGGGAGTTTCCCAGTTCAAATTCCTGAAAGAACTTTACTGCCCTATTTAATCATCACTCCTGTTGCTGCAGAACTTCGTGTACTACTGGGGTTACTTGACAAAATTCAGATTGCCTGACTTTATATCAGGAGTCAACTCTGCATTCGATCAGAGGGCAGAGAGAAGGCTCTCGTGGTAGAGAACACGGCCATCCTCATTCAAGGCACAGCCAGGGCCTTCTTCTTTCAGCACAGCCAGGAATGGAAGGATGAAGCCAGTTGTCCTTTGAAGAAAAAATTGACCCATCCAAAATATATTTTATAATTCTCCATTCCAAACTCTGAATAATACTGAGATGTTACTCCCCCCGGAGACTTAAGAAGGGCAAAGCTGTTGCAGCAGCTGCTCTAAAATAACTGCACATACAGGCCCTTCTGACTCCATCACCATCCTACCCTAGAACTAGATAATAAAAAGACTTTGGAGAACTTATCTATACTTGTGGGGTATTTCCACATCTCTTTAAAATCGGGAAACCCTTTGCCTTTGTGAACTATACTTCTTAAGATATTTGCAAGTCTTCAAGCTCTCAGTTAAAACAATAGTTTATACTATGCCCCCATAAAATGCAGTAAAGCATCATTTCAAAAGAATGATGACAAACTCAATGAAACATATAGAACAACCAAGTTGTACTGAGATGTAGACAGTGGGCAGTGAACAATTGTCTCTCAAAAGCTGAGAATCATTGCCCAGCATAAGTCATTCTGGTATCTGAGTAAATTACAAATTAATCCATGTCCTCCACTTCAAGGGCTGCTCATGAATAGTCACAACTGGTTATGTCAAATCCTTGAATGCTGAAGTTCTTATACCTCAAATCCATATCCTTGCATTTACTTCATTTCATACCAAATGAACAGGCATATTACTTGATGTTTAGATTTCTTTGGCTTGTCCGTATTTCTCATATATAAGATGTAACGTGTATAAAGTGCTTAATACTATATCTGCCACATAGCAAGCACTCAATATACGTTAACTCTGACATACATAGATATTAAACCTATACTATCTAGATTGCTTGAGTTATTTTTTGTGCATGTGGTTGTATTGCTGCCTGCTTAGGTTACAGCTATCTTCACTATTCAATATGATTCTGCTCTCACATTCACAGAGCTGTTGTTTTTCTGCGGTGGTCTCTTCCACCAGTATTCAAGCTCATCTTAGAAGGTCTTTTACAGTCTGGCTAACTCCCTGCACTTATTAGTACCAAGAATGCTCTGTGCACAGTGGGTACCCAGCAAAGGCTGCTGGCGGGCTGACTGAGTGATTTGCTGTCACCTCCCCTCCAGCCCATTATAAGCTTTCATCACTGCAAATATAAGAACCTCCTTATCTACATCTCCTGCCATCCAGAACAGTCTTCCTAGATCTCCCTGCCTCATTGACTCACCATCTCATTTCACCCTTTCTTCCTTTTCCTGGACCTTCTAACTTCGTTTTTCTCCCCAGACTATCATTTTAAGTCAATGAACACATTATTTAGTTGTGGAAAATGTTTCCCATTTGCTCCTGTGTCTTAATTTGGCTGTACCCATTTCTATGGAGCCTAACTGTATAAATGAGACAATGGCTCCAAGAGCCACTTGTAAAAAATGGAAAGCTCCATGCAGACTGTCAGGGAAATTAAACACATACTTTAGACCATAAGCTGAATCTATGAGAGGGAAAGCTTGCTTAGCTCTTCTGTAAAGCTGTATTTGGGTGAAAGTTTTCAAAGGAATGTTCTGAATATGGAGGGGGGGTGGGGTGGGATGAAGCCTTGGCCATCTGGATGAGAAAGATTCAGACGCTGAAACAGATCTCTGGAGTTAATGAATTTCACAGTCCTTTGCCCTCACTTTGCTTTCAGTCTCAGTCTAGGAACAGACACCTGGTTTGAGCTCGTTAAGTGGCAGGAGTAAGTAAGGAAGTGAAACAGAGGTGAAGCAAACTTCTCTGCAAACCACTCTCTTTCTGAAACTAAGCAGGGAGCTCTAGGAGGGAAGGTAACTCAGGCAGCCTCCTGGCTCTGTGCTGAGTGTGGCACCCAGGTTCACGCACATTTACGCACACCTGCAGCTTTTTTTTTTTTTTTTAATCAAGTCTGGGCTAATTACAGAATTTCATTGTATTTTCATACATATAATAATCTAGTTTACTCTGTAAATGATTCATTTGCAATTCAATTAAACAGCCAAGGAGAACAAAATGTTAAAATAAACATGTGTTTAAATAAAATACAATATGTATAATTAGAAGTAACACGTCCCCATATCTTAGTGTTTGATGTGCACAATAATACAAAACAGGTCATTTGAGGCTATGCCAAATATCAGGGATTAGATGACCTTTAAGTTCCTGCCAAGCTGGAGAGTCTATGATTTTGTGATCTGAATGAAAAATGAAAAATTCAGTGCGTCATCCAAATGTCTACAAGAATCCAGCTGTTTGACGTCAGGTAGACAAAACACCCAGACAACTGACAGAGGCATTTCATTTTCATCCAGATGTTTTTGCATTGTGTTGATTTAGCCTGACACATAGCAAAGTTAAGTGACTTTCTCAAGACCTGTGACAAAATCTTCTGAATATACTGGCAGTAAAATTGTTTAGAGGTTTGCCGTTTTAGTATCTGTAGCACCAATGTTTTGCTACTGCCCTACCGATAGCTTCTGCATCCGTGAGATGAAAACAGTCAATTCAGTTCTCTTCATTCTCCAGGTCTTTGCTCTCCTCATTCTGCCTACCCCTCCCCAACTAAGGTCTGTGTTAACCTGGTCTCTGACCCATGACAAAGTGGGCTCCTCCATCACAGGGCTGTGCATCGTGGCCTTTGTCTTTGAAGCTGCTTCCATTCTCGGTGATCATTGTGTCTCTGGGACATCATTATCTGGGCCAAGGGATGCCAGATCAAAATTTCTAGCCATCTTAAGGGTTGATTGCGGTACAGGCAATCACAGCCACCATTCATCCTCCCATTATCATGGTCAATTATACAACTCATCTAGATTTGGCTGTGATTCACAGGCCCGGCTGAGGTGACTGATGCTGACCAAAAGTCCTATCTACACTCCATAAATCTAAATGCTGTCCTTGAGTTGCAGCTGCAGCTTCTGTATGCAGAGCCCTATGCTGTTTGCAAATCAGCCTCTTTGACTCAGCTTCTTCCGGTTGCCTTGACTCCCAGTGAATTTCCCTGTGCCTGATTGCTGCCCATTCCAGGCCCATCTGGTACCTCTCATGCCCAGATGTCTCAAGCTTGACCATTCGGTTTGAAATTGTGCTGCTCTAGCATCTTCCCCTGCAACCTTTCCTGGCTTCTTTTCTTCCAGTACCCTGCACCCTCACTTCTTTTACCATTGCCTCCTTCCAGCCCTCTGCACAGACGCTGCTGTTGCTACTCAAGTCCCACCTGAGTGTGGATAGTGTGGCCTTGGCTGTCCAGAGGGCTGGTAATAGACCAAACTCCCTATGTGACCTTGAGCAAGTCACAACACCTCCCTGGGTCTCACTGTCCTTATCTTAACATGAGAGCATCGGACTAAATCAGGTCTGAGGCCCGCTTCAGTTCTAAAATTATATTATCTCTCTAATACTGTTAGACTGGCTGCCTTCCAAGTTGTCACTGCTTATCATTCTATCTAGTTGTTATGCAGGGATTTTGGGGGGCGGGGGTGAAAAAATGAGGCTCTGGGACGAATATCTTGAAAAATTGTAAAATGCACCTGCTCCCCTTCTCATCTTCACGAGCCCCCTCCTTTTCTTCTCTGTTGAATTTAAAACTCAGAGACTTAAACATACACATTATGACAGTTCTGTCACTTCCCCAAATTACAGGGTAAAAACAGAAAAAGGTGAAGGTAAGCTTAGCACTCTGAGTGTTATACAAGCAATGCTGCTTCTGGGCCCAGGATGGGGTTCAGGGGTGGACAGAGGTTCTGCACAGGGAAGCCAGAGGGGAGCGGGGGAAGAGAGACATAAAGGGACTGAGGGAAGGTGCCTGCATTCATGTGAATATAGGAGAGGAGTGTTCACCTGGAGCATCCAACTGGTACTGTGTGTGGAGTTTAGATATGTTAATTTCAAATGAATATAACCTTTAAAAAAAAAGACATTTAGCATATGTACAGTGTTTGGATGCTTCCAGTGTTTAGACTGCCAGATAAACAATCATCTGTGGTAGCAAAAGCTTGTCCATTCCTGATATGGATGGTGCAGGGAGATCATGTTAACTGCTTTCTCCTCACACATTTCTACAGGTAAAGTCAGGTTAATCAATATCCAGGGTAGTTTTCAAGAAGTCACAAAGGGTGTTAATCTAAGGAGGGGGTGTTGACGTGGAGAAGAAGGCACTTACTTCTATAACCTCTTCTTATGTGAATGAAGCAATAGGGTTTTGGCTATTGTAATTGTTTTTATAATTTGAAACTGCCAACTGATACAGTGATTGACTTTCCCACAACATACACCTGGTGGTGATTTAAAAAAAAAAAAATCACTTGACATTATCTCTGATTTTTGGCCTCTAAGCTCAGGAATGGTTCTGAATAAGCAACTCTGCTTCCAGATTAAATCATAAGAGATCAAATGTACGTCCTGTGTTGGGTAGCACTAGATGAGAATGGGACACCCACCTCTGTTTGGAGCTAGCCAGAGACATTATCCTGCTTTGGTGAGATGGACTGTTGTCAAGGGAACAGTGTATGACCAGGGAGGATGGATTTACTATGCTGTTCACCCAACAACTCTTCTACCCTCACATATACTCCTTGTTTCTCTTTCTCCCTTTTCTCATATCATTTCCAATCTCTCTCCCCTGTAATCCATGGATTGAGAGTTTGCTTTAAAACTCTTTCAGCATTCTATTCCTCTCCACATCAACTTCTCCAGTGGCCAGGATGACCTCGGGTTATAATATCCCCTTTCCAACGTTTCTGGAGTGAGTGAAAGCAAGAGGGATTGTTAGAGTGGTTAGGAACAGAGATACTTATCCTTAGTGCAAAGGCAATCACTAAGACTCCCAAGGGTGGGGAGAATCAGCCTAAAGAACTGAATTGGATTAGACCAGCATGGAGCTATAGGTTTGCAGGGGTGAGTGTAAGGCTTTGGCGCAGCTGCTGATTGAACCAAGCTGGAGATGGAACTGACAGAGATGATATGGAAGACAACCTGAGCAGCTCCTGGATCAGAAAGGAACCCCCAAGTGAGAAAGCGCAGGACAAGTCTCAGCTGATGGGACTCTGATACATCATGACCTCTCAACTGTTGAGGAGATGGTGGGTCCAGAAAGAGGTTGAGGAATCTGGAAAAGTAGGGGAGATCAACCATGCATAATTTTTTATTCTTGTGGGGGTTTGTTCTACAATTTCACAGCTTACAAAGTATAATCACAAATACTGTCTCATGCAATTTCCACAATTACCCAATATAACTGAGAAGTAGTTATAATTGACTCTATTTTGCGGTTCATTCATTCATTCAATATACTTGGAGAGTCTTTTATACACAAGGCGCTGTGCTAGATATTCAAGATACTACAACAGACAAGACTACATCTACAGTTGAAAAGTAATTGCAGTGAAGTGTGATAGATTATGTTTGGGGAAAATAAGAGTGCCAGCAGGAAGATTTAATCTGGTCTAGGGAAGTATTCTCAAAAGAAGTGACATTTAAGATGAGAACTGAATGGTAGGTAAGCAAGGTTGAGCTAGATGTGGGGCAAGGGATGGAAAATATTGCAGTTAGAAGTACGATTGAAAACAAACAAACTCAGAGACAGGAAAGACAGAGAAAGCAAATGAGCTGGTTCATTCTAGGAACTGCAAAGGTGTGATCACAGCAAGGTGAAGAATGTCAGGGGATGGAAGAAACAGAGCTGGAAAGAGAGGCAGGAACCAAGTCTTGAAGGGTCTTGGAAGCCGTGTTAAGGAGGATAAATTAGAAGTGAAAAAGATGACACTGAGTTTTCTGATTTGGACAATTGGTGGATAGTTGTGTGATTTTACTGAGATAGGAAGTCTGGGAGG
Source organism: Balaenoptera musculus (assembly GCF_009873245.2). Taxonomy (NCBI): domain Eukaryota; kingdom Metazoa; phylum Chordata; class Mammalia; order Artiodactyla; family Balaenopteridae; genus Balaenoptera; species Balaenoptera musculus. Next base: position 106,993,774 of record NC_045785.1, on the reverse strand, counting down.
AAGACCAAGTCTTGAGGGAAAGATGACACGTCATGTTTGAGACATCATATGTCACTGTGCCTTGGGCGGTTGGAGAAAAAGGTCTGGAGCTCAGGAGAGGACCATGGGCTGAAGATAGCAGTATAGTAGTATTTCTTCATAGATGGTTATTAAAGACAAAGAAGTGGGTGAGATTATCCAGGGAGAGTTGACAGAAAGAGGAGAAACAGGTCCAGCATAGAGCTCCTTGGAACTCTAAAAGTAAAGAGATGGGTAGAGGAAGAGAGCCTATAAAGGAGAGTGAGAAGCATATTGTTTTTGTTGAGAGAATATGATTTGGAATCAGACAACTCTGGCCATATGTCTCTGGGCAAGTTATGTTACCTCTCTGAGCCTTGATCTCTTCCTTTTTAACTGGGTAATAATAGTACCACCCTTATGGAACAGCATCTAGGAAGTTTAGCATAATCTTGGCACACAGTAAGCATCAATTAATGCTAGCAATTATTTTAACTATTTTAATAAGAAAAATAAGAAAGATAACAATGAGAAGAAGCAGCAGCTACAGAAGTCAGAAGAGTATCAGATGAAGGTGATATCATAAAAGCTGAGGGAAGAGTGTTTAGGAAAAACTGGTCAATAGGGACAAATATGACGAGAGGTCAAAACTAAAAGGCTGAAAAAGGTCTACTGTATTTAGCTGTAGGTAGGACATTGATGACCTTTGCAATATGTTTCAGTGGCATGGTATGAGAGGGGAAAGACCTGGAGACAATGACTGGGGGAAAAACGGATCCTCAGAAGGGTCTGGTGGCTTAGCTGAGATCATGCAGCCAGTAAACTCCATTGTCATATAGTGACCAAAGCTTAGATCATGAGACTCCAAATTTGGTTTGCTTTCCACCTGTATTACTCAAAGAAGGTGATTTAGTAAGTAAACATGACTCCATGACTTGTGCTGAGTTAACTGAGGAAGGGAAGGAATGAAAAAATAAGAAAAGATGGGAGAGGGGTTGATGGGAGTATCCATCAAGGGACAGAATGTGTCGAGGGGTAATTAGGCAGACCCATTCCCAGGAAGGGGTTATGAAATCAACAAATATTTATTGAATGCCTATCATGTGTTAAACATGTGAGGACTGTTGATGAAAAAAGACGTAAGACATGACTCCCGCTTCCAGGAACAAGACATAAACATGTGAAAGATGTAAGGGCTAAACCAGTTGTTAAAGGCAACAATAGAAGAACCGTCCCCAAGCAATATGTGATTTATTGTCAAATGAACTGTAGCATTCCATGAATGAACAAACTTCTTCAGACCTTTCCAAGGAAGGCTCACCCAGTGAAGGCAGAGTTCCAAATTGCCAGTTTCACCTAGATGAACTGGCCCCCTGTCAGCAGGGGACAGGTACTGAGGTTTCTGGGAATTATGTGGTAAGAATGGGGCTGCGGAGAGGAGTGCAGGGAAACAAGTCTTTGTGGGGTAAGGCCCAGAACTACTGGTCCATAATTAGGTTGTAGATGAGAGTGCTGTTCTCCACCTGGCTTGGGAGGTGGTGGGTGGAGGGATAGCAGAGGGAAACTAAGAGACAGAGAGACACAGAAAAACAGACACAGAGATATAGAGAAGAATATATCAAAAAAAAAAAAAAAAAAAGGAATGAAGAAGAATACCCAGCACATAGTCGGTACTCATTGGATAAATGAACAGAAAATCCAAGGAGACACAATCCACAGCATATGGGAAAGGCTGAGCCACATACTGGGAAAACTTCGAAGTCAGACTCAAACCTAACTCTTCATCTGTATACATTTAGACAAGTTTATTTAATTTTCTGGGCTTCCTTTTCTTTGCCAGAAAGCCAGGGCTAGCAATACCTTCTTGGCCAGCCTGTTGTGAGGCCTGAATGAGATAATACATACATAATATCCAACACGCAGTCTGATCCGAAGTCAATGCTCCATAAATATCAGTTGCCAATGACAGTTCAAGGTGATTACAGATGGTCACCTTTTGCTGAAGAAGTTCGAGATGCTTTATAAATATTAGAATAGGAAGCCTCCTAAGACCCTGGAAAAGTGGATAACAAAGGTTATCATCTCTCCTTTATGCATGGAGAACCTTGGCTGAGAATCAGAGTTTTGCCAGAGGAATAAGAAATTCTGTGGGAGGATGGGGAAAGGAGGAGGAGGAAGCAAAGCCCTCAACAAAGATTCCTGAAGCCCGCCTTCCTTCCCTACTCCCCTCCAGCCAGCCCTCCAGCCAGCCAGCAGGTGGTGGGGTCAGATTACACTCTCTAACCCGGCCCTACCACTAGCCGTGACTGGAGCTGGCTGGCTGGGGAGTTTGCAAGGATGCAGTGTAACCCTGGGCATTTATTTCTCAAAAAATCAGGCAGCATTAAGAGAATGAGCTCTGATCAGACCCAGCATCGGCTCCTTTGGAGAGCAGTCTGCGAATCGGTTTCTCTTTGGCAAGCTTTTCCCATCTCCTCCACGACAGCTTGATAATAGTCTGTCCTGGTGGAATTTTCTCCCCCAGGACATTCCTGCAACTGAGTTTCAAAACACAGGAGAGCAGAGCGCAGAAACTAAAACAGCCTTCCGTTCTCATTAGCGCGCTGTGTTTCCCTGTTGTTGCGATCTGCCACTGCGGTTCCTATGTGTGAATATGATCACTTGTTAAAGTGGTCTATTTATATGGTCCTTCTATTTAATTTACCCCCATTACTCAGCACCCTAGAAATCAAGAGAAGTCAGTGCATCGCGCTAATGATTTCTAAGGCCCTGGTTGCTAGGTGCGCTTGCGGAGAGCCGGAGCCCAGGAGGCTCTCGGCGTCTGAACCAGCGCCACGCCGCCTCCTCCAGCCCATCCTCAGACGCACGCTCCAGGGAGGCACATCGTCGTCATGGCTGACTTGAGCGTGTGTGTCAGAAATAGGCTCCTGGAGAATGCCCAAGAATTGAGGTTGAATGGGACCTGCACGCACACGTGCACAATTGTGGCGCTTTAGAAAAGCCTGGCAGGGAGGAGAGGCCTAGAACAGCAATGAAGTGTGGGACCTTCAGGGGGGGTTGGCAAACAGTAGGTGCTCAGCAAGTAGTGGTCAAATGTGAAAAAACAGAGCCAAAGTAACCAGGAGAATGGGTCAAATGCTAGATTCTTAGGCCTGAGACTTGGAATGAATCATCTTCTAGTCACCACTGGGCCTTGGTTAAGTCCCCACTTGAGCAGGGGACGTATCTCTCTACAATTTAAACCTCTAAAAAGTAGGAAACAGGAACCCCTCCTGCTCCCTTAGAACTCAATACCTCATCCCTTATCAGGAAATTCTTCCCTCCTATATGAAGCAAGCTCATTTTCTCTGAATCCATCCTCAGACGAGATGGAATGGTACATTTGTTGGCATGTTTTAAGGACCCTCCTTATGCACGTATATGTGTAATGACTCATGCTGTGACCTCGTCTTCTCCTTGACAGCTAGTCTCAGTTCCTTTTGGGTTTGCCAGGGATCGTACTAACTGGCTATTTACATCACAACTCAAGGAATAATCAGGCTGGATATGATGAAAAAACTGGAATGCTACTCGTCTGCCTTGTTCACACCAATTTAGGATTAATAACAATGGCTAAATTCATAGAGCACTTGACCATGTGCCAGGGCTACACATGTATTATCTCATTTTAACTTTTCAGCAACTCTGTGAGGAAGGTACCAATATTATCCCCAAATTATAGACAAGAAAAACCAGGCACAGAGAGGTTGGGGGAGCTGCCCAAAGTCACACTTTGGAGCGGCAGAGCTTGGATTTGAACTTGAAGTAGTCTAATGTCGGAACTGGTACTCCTGACAACCCTACCATGAAGCCTCGCTATCGATGTCTGTATATCACACTTCCTCCCCAGCACTGCCACTGGCCATTCGTGAACCTGCTTTTGTTCAATACTTTCTTTTCTGCTCAATCTTTTTCCATCTCTGAGTGAGCATTTTATCTTTCCTCTACAAATTATTTCTGTATACACTTATTCGTTCAACAAATATTTCTTGATTACATCCTGGGTGCAGGTTCTATGGTATTAACTGTTGGAGCTGCAGCGGCATCTTCCTGGTGGCCTTAGTCTACTTTCCTCCTTTTGGCATCTCTTGCCTTTCCTTACTTTACTCCATAGGAAACAAAGTTAAGAAGGATTTTCAGGGTGTGACTTTGAAAGGCTCTCAGAAATTATCTACCAACCCATTCACTTTACCCATGAAGACCCAAGTCTGCAGAGCTAGTATGTGGCTGAGTCTTGTTCTAATTAAAACTTATTCTTCTCCCTCTTCTCCTTGCTTTAACCTTAGTACCAGGTACATCATAGATAATAAGTATTACTTGGACATCTGTATTATTCTGTGACTCAGTTTTTTAGTCTGTAAAATGGGAATAGTATTGCTACTTACCTCTTACAGTTCTAGTGAGAACTAAATGAGTTAATACATGTAAAGAGCTTAGATTAGTACCCGAATTAATAAATGCTTGTTTATTATTATTATTTTTAATTCCACTTCAGCATATTTCATTATTTATTTATTAAGCCAGTATTTCTAGATATTTGTCATATTAGGATGTTTCTGTCCTGAACATGGACTTAAAAAAGGAACTTCAATTGATCTTATGATGCTATCAGTGAATTAATAGAAGATATTGTATATAATTTAAAAAGCACTATGAAGGCTTCTCAGCCCTCTTTTCCACCCAGAGACTTTGGCAAGGTCAGATCATGTATTTTCCTTGGCTTCCAGATACCCTGAACATTGGATCATTACCAGTTCCCACTCCCACTCCTACTACACTGTGGGAAGCTCAAGGACATAGCCTAGTCCTGTTCATCTTTTTATTGTCAGCTCTAAGCACTCAGTAGCTGGCACCCAGTAGGTATTCAGCACAGATTTGTTGTCAAATGAAAGAATGTAGTATCTGCATATTTGTATTCTTCCCTCCCCACCCTTCTACTAGCATTCCCCAACTTCTTTTTAATATATATGTATTTTTTCTGGCTTGACTTTTAATTCTTTTTCTAATTACCACAGAGTTTAAAACAAAAATATAAACGTCAAATGCAGCCAGATAGGTGGCTTACATAGAGACCACAAAAGGGAACATGTAAGCAAAAATCAATCAGAAGTCTCCAGTGCTATAGAGGGGAGAAGGTGGTCCAAGTCCAGATAATGCCAGCTTTTTAGATAGCCCTAAGCCTAGAGAGACGGGACAGAGCGGGTGGTTGAGAGCGGTCACCTTTGTAGTTGGACGCACCTGGCTTGAATGAGTGCACTGACCTAGATCTCTAAGCTTCTGCTTTACCACCAATAAAATGAGGTGATAACTGGTACCCTTCTCCTAGGGCTCTTGCAAAGACTGAGATCATTTCTGTCCAGTGCCTGGCACATTTAGAGGCCTTGATAAGTATTAGCTGTAGAGGGGAAGCTGGCCCTCCACAGTCCCCACCGCCATCCCAGGCAGGTAAAATGGTTCCTTGAGAACATCCCATGCCCTTTATTCTAAATCTGTGGTCACAAAGCGTTTGGTCTCTTGAGGGAAACTGACAACTAATTCTGGGGATTGGTGAGGGATCTCTCCTTTTCTATGTGAACGTGTTTGCATTCTGGTTTATCAATCATTTCTAAAAGGCATTTCTTACTTGAGGCTTGCAGATCTTGGACCTGTCGTGACTTTCCCTCTCCCCTCCCTCCAAACGCATACAAGATGCAGCCACATGGAGAGAACCTGTCAGAAAGAGCCAAGCATCTCTCACCGTGTAAAGAGGAACAGCAGTCATTTTCATCATGACCATCACCATCATAATAGGGTAATAGGGCACAAGTACCTAAGGACAAATGTGAGCCATACATATAAGACTAATAATTTAAAGAAAATAAGATCATTCATTTTAACTCTACTCTCCACTCTCCTGAGCTTTGCTGAAATTATACAACCAAACAAGCAGCAGGCAGACACCCGGTTGAATATGGTTACCAGAAAAAACTCCCTGCCTTTGCCTTGTGATTGGCTGAGCGTCTCCTGAGGGCCGAGAGCTTTTTAAGCAGCTGGTGCAAATGGATGCCTTTCTGAAATTAACCAGTTGATGAATGTCACAGGCATTAGGCTCCATTCCAGGGTTGGGCCAGGCTGTGCTCAAACTGCATGTTTTCCTCACAGCCTCCAGGGTCTGTGACTAACAAGGAGATGAATGGTCCAACGTGGGTGGAGTGGGATGAGGGTCGGGGGCAGTTAGAAGGGAACTGCAAGATGCTCAGCCCTTGGAGACAGGTGCTTCTCTCCCTTGTGCATCATTGGATCTGTGTGCAATCCCTGCCATGACCACGATTTCTGGATATTTCTTCATATAAAGTCTCAGTCCAGGAGGTTTATGTATGTGGTATGAAGGCCCCGTCTTTTGAGCAGACGGGTTAACCCCGGCTCAGGTACTTATTAACTGTGTGAACTTGTGCAGATATTACCCATTCTGAATTTGAGTTTCCTTACCTGTTTATGGAGGAAATAAGACCTGCTTCCCATGGGCATTAAATGATATATAAAAGCATGCTTCATAGCACCTGGAACATACTGGGTGCTCAGTAAATGGTAGGTTGATGATGATGATTATGACTGTTATTGAAGAAGCTGAGAAGGTCAGCTAAATCCAGATATCACAGACCAAAAGTGCTATTGCCAGAGACTTTCTTTTTTGGATTCTTCTCCTGGTGGGTCCTCTTTTAAAAAATGGATTCAAGTTTTGCATATACTGAGGTGTTAGTAATGCATCTTACTCACGTATCTCAGCATATCTAAGGTCTTTCTTCTTGACCTGAAAGAGGTGAGAGGTTATAAGACTAGCTTTGCTTACATCATGATTTTGCCAAAGGCTGGACCCATGCCCGAGGGCTACTAAAATGAGTCTGATAACCGTGAGTTCCTCTAATTAGCCTTTGGAATGGGATCTACACGTGCAAGTGCTTTATAGTCCTGGTGGTTTTGTCCTGACTGAGAACTGGGGTAGACCAGGAGGCTGGGCTGGTCCTAACTCTACCACCCTCTACTTGGCTTTGGCTAAGTCTCTCTTTGGACCTCAGTCTCCTCATTTGCAAAATGAGAGGGTTGCATTTTATTGGTGACTAGACACCAGGAGTGAGAAGGAAGAGTGGTTAAAAGAGTAGACAGAGTTGAGTCCAGGCCGAAGTTGCTGAAAGGAGAAGCACAGGGCTAGTAAACCTGGTTATGAAGAGTAATTCCTGCTTCCCAAAGGACCAGCACTTGGGAAACTAGACTCAATATCTCTGAGCCCACCTTGGGAATGTTATAGCCCACTGCCGGGTAGGCAAAACTATATGTGTATCCTAAAGAGGCAAAGGTTTTATGAGGCTAAACAGCCGCCCAGAGGGGGAGTTAGATTTCAAAGCCTCTGCCTTTGGCTCACTGTTTAGCCACATGCTGCACCTGTCTCCTGCTTTCTTTCTATTAACACAGGCTGCCCCTCAAACACCTATTGACCATTAATGAATGACCAGCAAATCAGCCAACCTGCTGGTACTGACTACTATTCACAGCCCAAGAATTTGTGCAATAAGTTGTATTCTTCTTAGGAGTTGTTAGCATACGTATCCCAAGGCCAGTTGTTGAGCCTGGCAAGGTGATCTTTTAAGTATCTACTTACTATTCTGACCACAAGGCTCTGTTGCCTAGAAAAGTCCTTAATGAAAACAGTTACATAAACAAACAGTTGATCAACATAGGCACAGTTTTAGGAACTGCTGGACATCAGCTGGTTGGTGGACATTCGTTATGACAAGCAGTTTCATCTAGGAGCCCCCCCCCGCCAACCCACGTTGGTTCTTTCACCTCTTGACCCCAGCCCTGGTGCAGTTAGGATGTGCCCGGAGCCTTTTCTCAAGTCCCAGTCCTCTGTGTATTGCTCAGTGATGTGGGAGCAGGAGACCTGGAATTAGAAAAGCCGGTTCCTATGCCTGCTCTGCTGCTTTCCTTCTGTGTGACAGTGGGCAGCCAGATACTCCCTCTGAGCCTCAGCTGTCTCATCTGTAAAATGGGCAAGAACAATACTCTCCTAAGCTGGTCGTGGAGGTCAGTCAGTGTTACCTGCTGGAGAAAACATTGCAAACTGTAGGGCTCCGTGAAACTGTGAGCTCTGTGAGGCCTGGTTGGTGATTCTGTTTTGTGTTGTGTATATAATATCTACTACAGTGGTTCTCAACCACGTAAGAATCATCCAGAGACCCTTTAAAGAATACCAAGGCCTGGGCTCCACTCCCAGATATTCTTATTTGATTGGTTTTGGGTGGAGCCCGGCATTGGTATTTTTAGAAGTTCCCAGGTGATTCTGATGGACAGCCAGGGTTGAGGACTGCATTTGGCTCATAGCTGGAGGCTCAGTTCTGTTGGATGAATGAATGATTCTAATTATGACTTCCTCTCCCTGCCCCTTTGCAGGAGTGTGCTTTGTACCGGATGGAAGTTTGCTTCCTGTGTCGGGTTACGCTCAGGTGCCTGGCTATTTCTAGAACTGCTTTGTGAGAGCATCTGGACGTTCATGTTCAGAAGATGCTCACAATGACTAACACGCTGGTGGGCTGCACCTCTGAAGGCTACGGTGGGGGCAGCCTTGCAGCTGCTGCACTTGGCCACTGGGCTAGCATCTCTGAGCGGCGGAGGTTGGCCAGGCTGGGGGTGGGTAGAAGGGGACTGGGATTCCCTGGCCTCTGATCGACTCCCGCCAATTAGGTCAGGCCAGCCTTTGGCTATTTTAAATGCTTTAGGAAGTTCCTAGAGTCTTTCCCATTGTTTACCTTGTGGAGACACTTCCTTCGGGGTTTTTTAATAGAACAACTCAACATGAAATTAATTTCCTGGGCGAGTTAGTAGTGAGGCACGCTGGTGTTACAACTTTAGAGTTTTCACTTCAGCTTTTGACCTTACTTCCTTCCAGGAAGTATTCTTTTATAGAATTCAGTTAGCCTAAGTGTGTGTGTGTGTGTGTGTGTGTGTGTGTGCCTTTGTCTTTATCTCTCTTTTATACACCAAATACACCATGATTTGGTACATCAGATTTACTACAGATAGATATGTCAGGAATTCCTTCTTTCTTTTCCCACCTCCCTGCCAGTCACTTTCTCCAGAATTCCTTTCTGATCCCCTCAGAAGCTTCCTCCTGGACTTCCAGTAGCCTTCTTTTTATGGCACTTCCCACATTCTCATGTTTTTACATTATAAGCACCTTAAAGAAAAGGGGGGCGTAGTGAAAGCACAGGCAGAGCTGAGCTTAAACTCCAGCATTGCTACTTGTTTGCTAGAACTTGGAGGAGTTACTTAACTTCTCTGAGCTTCAGTTTCTGAAATCAAGCCAATGACACCTTACTCTCAGGTCTCAGGACTACTGTGGGAATAAATGAGATAAGATAAATAACGTGACAAAGGCAAAGCCTGGAGCAGAATGGTGGTTATTGCTGAGGGCAGGATTAGTGTGTGTGTGTGTGTGTGTGTGTGTGTGTGTGTGTGTGTCCTCCCACAATGCTCAGCACACTGCTTCGCCCCTTAAATGTACTCAACAAACATCCACTGATTGGGGGTGGATGAAGAGACCTGGGGACCCAAATCTTAGGACAGTGGCAAGGAAGCCACTTTCTTTCCCCTGCCTCCTTGTTAAATCAAAGATATATACACCTCCTACAGTTTTGTTTGTTTGTTTTTACGTGATGTTCAGTGCCCTTTGTACACTTCAACATACAGCAGCGTATTGTAACCAGATGGGATCATTTGGGTTCATTACTGAAAGCTGCTTCATGAGGCTGAGCTAGTTCAGAGAGGAACCAGGGCCTCAGCAGAAAGGGGAAGGCCTGACCAGTGTTGACTAAATGCCAGGACTCTCAACTGTGCTGACTTACTGACATAGCATGATCCATGGCATGGCAGAAGCGCTATCACCCACAAAACAGACAAGGACGCTGAGGTTCAGACAAGTTAGGAAATTTGACCAACTACACAAAACAAGACACAGCAGAACAGGGGATTCTTGGCTCTAAAATCCATGTACTTGCCATTCTATCACACTGAATTTTGAATCAGAGGACCTGCGATGGAACTGTGATTCTGCCACTCACCAGCTGGGCGGCCTTGGGAGCGCCACTTAATCTTTCTGAGGCTCCAGTTTCCTCTGCCTAAAGGGAGGTTGGACCACTAGGTGTTGGCCGTCTGTGCCTGTCATTGTTAGTCTCTGCAGCCCTCTAGTGGTGCTTTGCAGGTCACGGAGTGGTGCCTTACCTTTCCAGTACCATAGTGACAAAGGGCAGATGCAGACTCCCAGGACTCCTGGGAGCCTGGCATGCTTTTGACCTTCACTGATGACCAAGATAAATGGGGCTCAGAGACGCCTTAGAGATAGAGATGAACAGACTTGGTTCCCAGAAGACATTATTATTTTTAAAACCTTTGGTCGTATTTGTTCTATGCTGTACCTAAAACTCTCACTCTTGAAGGATAAAGAGTGAAAACCTCAAATATGGATGGAAATGTTAATTTTAGAATTATTTGTGGAATATATACGCTCCTGACCTTGTTTGCATCCCACCAACTGTAGTATCATCAGCCCACCTTGGCTGCTGGAGGGATTGTTGAGGAGACACTGTGCTGGGGGCCAACACAGGTAGGTTCAAGCTCTGGCTCTGCTATGTATGTACCAGCTATGTGACATCACTGGTCCATTCACCTTTCTGCAGGCCAAACTCTTCATTGATAAAATGAGGGCAGAGCCCTTGCAAAGTCTGACATGTTATGCCTGTGCCTGGAGTTTCTTCTTTAGGATGGCAGATTTTTAACATTCCACCCGATCATTTACTTTGCTATTCTTGCTGATGGAAAAATGCTTTTCTGGGATAGAGGGTGTTAGGTAAAGATATTATCTGAAGCTATGAAGCTCAGTAAGGTGAACAAACATGGCCTTATGTAGTGTCTACATGTTGATGACTCATATCTCCAGCTGAGCTTCTTCTCCGAGATCCAGACTTAGAATCTAAATGTCTATTCCATTTGGAACTCTAACAGATATTTCAAGCCTATCATGGCCAGATAGAGCTATTGATTTCCCACTCCCAAATATATTCCCCCACCCCAGCCTTCCTCACCTCAGCAAATGGTATCACCATCTACCTAGTTGCTCTGGGAGCCCTATTTGATTCCTTTCTTTCACTCAAATTCCCACATCTAGTTCTTCAATGAACTCTTCATCTCTACCTACAAAATATATCTCAAAGCTGACACTTCTTCCATCGTCACTGTCTGCTACAACACATCACTCTCTCAACACCTAGATGACAGCAATGGCCTCTTAACTGGTCTTTGACTTCCACTCTTTCCCCTCTAATCCATCCTCAACAGTGAACATGCAGAATAGAAGAACAGATTGTGTCATCCCCTTGCTTAAATTCCTCCAGGGGTTTTGCCTTTGCATATACAATCGAATCCAAATGCCTTACCATGGTCTACCAGGCACTGGCCGGTCCAACCCTGCCACTCTTGCCAGCTTCCTTTTCCTCCAATTGCCCCTCACTCACTTCATGTCTCTCTGGCCACCCTGGCCTTCCCTCTTCCCTAAGATACCAAAGTCTTCCTCTTCTCAGGGCTTATTCTGTCCTTTCTGCCTCCAGTGCTCTTCCCCTAGATCTTGGCATGGCTGCCTCTTTCTCATTATCAATATCACCTCCTCTTGTAATTGTGACCTCCTCTGAGGGGCCATCCCTGGACACCCTAATGAAGTAGTGCCTTAGTCACATCCCCATATTTTGTGTACTTTCTAGCCCTTACTCATGCATGAAATTATTTATTTACTTAGGAGTTATCAGGACTCTCCACACTAGAATATAACCTCCTTTAGGGCAGAGAATGTATTTCTCTTGTTCACCAGTGATTCCCCAGAACCTTGAATTGAACCTGTCACGTGATTTTGTTATCCAGAAGCAAATGTTTTTTCGATCATGGCACCTTGGCTCCATTCTCTAGTCTTAGTTGAACACAGTGCTCAAGAAAACCTGTAGGTATGATTTATTTCTGGCTCTCATAGTAGCATTGGGTGGGGCATAAAGAAACAAAGCATGAATAAATGCTGCTTTGGGCTAGCAAAGGTGGAGGCAATGCAGGAGAGTATATATGTGCGTTTGGTGAGTGTGTATGTATGTGTGCCTGCATGTATGTTGGGGGACAGGATTTCATTTTATAGTTGAACCTAGTAGATGACTTTCAGTTGCATTATCTACTATTCTGAGCCTAACTTAGTGTAAATAAAGCACCAGGTGGCAGCAGGGGAGTATTACTACATTTTCTTAGCACTTAAGGCACTTTTCCAGAGGATGAGAGGCTGTACAAAATGGACAGTTAGACACAGTCCCTGCACAAAGAGCTTGCAATCTATAGATGGATCAGTTGTCATTATATAAAGGTCTGTATCTTCATTATCAAAAACATATATGCTGAACGTCCTTCTCTTCAAGACACTAGGCAAAGACTGCAGAGTCTTAGCAGACCAAGGGGGGCCTTGCATTATGGAGATTTTTATTAGAAAATAAAAAAGAAAGGAAATACAGATGGCTGCATGAGCCCTGAACAAGTTAAGGAGTGATCATGTATTGCAATTATTTGTCTACTTGTTTTATAGTTTATTGTTTGTTTCGTCCTCTAGACTGAAAGTCTCTTGAGTGCAGGGTCCAGTCTTTTTCATCTTTGAACCCTGAAACACTTAGCAGAGAACCTATCACATAAACGAGGCTTAATGAGTGTTTGTTGAAAGAATGAAAAAAAAGTTTTTAAAAAATGAGACAGGAAAACAATAGATGTTACTATGTAGGAAGAAATTAGCAGCATGCCTTGTATAAAATATTTGAGTTGCATGCTCTTAATCACAGTTTATGGTCATGTTCATCTTTCTTCCTTTTCTCCTCTTCAAGAAAAGTCAAGAATACTTCCATGCCTCACTTCAGTGGACTATTAGCCATTGGGAGCTCTTTAGATCAGGAAATCTAGTTGAATGAGTGAGCTTATTATTCAGAGAAAACCCTTAAGACATATTGCCATTTAGCTGATTAGCATTGCCCACCATTTTTACAGCTAGAGAGCATCACTGTGGACCTGGAGATCATGTTCTGCGTTTTATAATCTTCAGCATCTTAGTATCTATATTATCACCCAAGCAAAGAAAGGCAAAGGCCATGTCTTACAACTCAGTGCTTGAGCCTCTCTTGAGATGAGGTTCCCTTTTTGTCCATGCCAGCCCACCACCTCCCAGCCCCACAGCAGAGGGGGCCTAGAGCAGTTTCTCCTTCCCTGGATGGAGGGGTGGTGGGATGGGCAGGAGAGGACTGATAGGCCTCAGAAAGAGGAAGGGCAGAAAGGAAGAGCGCCCCAGGCCAGAACCAGCTATGGCACAGGGGAAGGGAGGAGGAGAGCTCTGTGGAGAAAGGACTTGGGGTGTCTTGAGGCAGGTTGATGCAGGGATGGTTTTCCCTAGGTTAGACTGCCTGAGCCTGCGAAGACAGGAGAGATTTCAGATTAGATTAGGGTTGTGCTGGAGTTCCTTCCTAAATATAGCTTACATTCTAAGGAGAAATCATTCTTACATATCTCCGCCATCCCCAGACCCAGTATCAGCCACCAGTTCCGGGGCTCTGAATGTAAATTTCCTTTAACAGAGGGAAAGTCTTTCCTTCCACAATGATAGGTTAAAAGGTTTAAACCTGCAAATGGAGGTAGCACATTGGTGTGAATGAATGTCAAAATACACCTGAGAGTCAGCTCCTCTCCCATTTTGTTTGAGGGGAGGGGAGAAAACCACAGAATAGTAGGGGCTGGAGACTTCAGCCAAGCTCTTTCTTTTTCATCCTTGTGCAGAGAAGGGAAACTGCTGGACCAGCTTTCTCTACAAAGATCAATATAGGCATTTTAGCAGCTTCTAATCTCTGTTTTCCCATGATCTGTTCCACGTTTATGATAACCTCTAAAAAATAATATAAACGTATTCTGAATTATAGAGGATTATCTTTTTTTTTTTAATTTATCTATTTATTTATTTTTGGCTGTGTTGGGTCTTCGTTTCTGTGCGAGGGCTTTCTCTAGTTGCGGCAAGCGGGGGCCACTCCTCACTGCGGTGCGCGGGCCTCTCACCATCGCGGCCTCTCCCGTTGCGGAGCACAGGCTCCAGACGCGCAGGCTCACTAGTTGTGGCTCATGGGCCTAGTTGCTCCGCGGCATGTGGGACCCTCCCAAACCAGGGCTCGAACCCGTGTCCCCTCATTGGCAGGCAGACTCCCAACCACTGCGCCACCAGGGAAGCCCCTAGAGGATTATCTTAAAAACTGAGTGTGGCCACCTAGTTTTGGTACCTGAGTTTGTGTCTGTTTCTGATCATATTCCTGCCAAGTGAAGGAAAAATAACATCCCCAACTCATCTGTAGATGAAAGTTTTGTACTAGTTCGAGAAAGTGAAAGTGCTGGGAGAATTTTCATCACTATTCTGTGACAGAGAATAGAAACGTCAAACTTGAAAGGATCTGTGCGTATCAGAGAGTACAGCATTTGTATGGTATTAATATTTTAAGTGTTTTACTTGTATTCTTTGTTCATACCAACTTGCTGCAGTTCAATGGCAAAAAATAAATCAATATGCAATAAGTAATTTTTTGCTTAAAAGAATTTTTTTAAATTATAGTATTTTATTTGGGAGGGGTACACCCTTAAATTGATTGACCCATACCAAAACAAATCTGTGGTTAAATGAACTCCTTTTTTGAATAGAAAATTATCAGCAGTGATATGACAGTGATTTGACAGTGATTTAAGTGCACATCCATTGTGCACAAAATCAAAAGAACCAAGTTAATAAGATGTAACATTTCTATCAATAAACTCTGCATTGGTGATTTTGCTTAAACAAAACAGTATTACATGTCACATTAACTTAATGAGGTCAATTTGAATTTTATTGGTTTTGCTTATATCTAATTTGTAAGTTGATTTGGTTTTATGGTTGCTTATATAAGAGCTATACGTATAAAGAGTGGAGTTTACATCTAGTTTTATGATTTTACGTATTTACAGTCGATCCCCTTTACCTGTTTCACTCCCTTCCCTGCCCCTTCCCTCTGGTAACCACTACTCTGTTCTCTGTATCTACATGTTTGCTTTTTGTTTGGTTTGGTTGTTTTGTTTATTTTTTTTTGTTTTTTATATTCCATATATGAGTGAAATCATATGGTATTTGTCTTTCTCCATCTCAATCAGCTGATTTTTTTTTTAAATTTAATTTTATTTATTTATTTATGGCTGTGCTGGGTCTTCATTTCTGTGCGAGGGTTTTCTCTAGTTGCGGCAAGTGGGGACCACTCTTCATCGCGGTGCGCAGGCCTCTCACTATCGCAGCCTCTCTTGTTGCGGAGCACAGGCTCCAGACGCGCAGGCTCAGTAATTGTGGCTCACGGGCCCAGTTGCTCTGCGGCATGTGGGATCTTCCCAGACCAGGGCTCGAACCCGTGTCCCCTGCATTGGCAGGCAGATTCTCAACCACTGCGCCACCAGGGAAGCCCCAGCTGATTTTTAATGCTTTCAGTTTCTCTCCTCCTATTCTCTCATAAGCTCACTCCAGTCATGCTTCCACCCCAACTATTCTACCAAACCTGCTCTTTTCAAGATCACCAGTGACTTTCACGTGGCTAGATTCAATGGGCACATCTCAGTCTTCATCTCCCTTGACCTATCTGCGGCATTTGACATTGTTGATCATTTCTTCCTTCTGGAAACACTTTCCGCACTTGACTTCATGGTCACCACACTTTTAGCTCTCTTCCTACCCCACTGGCTGCTCCTTCTCAATTACACTGGCTTGTTCCTCCTTTTCCTCCAGACCTCTTAATTTGACGTTCTCCAAGGTCCAGGTTTTGAACTACTTCTCTTCTAATTCCCCTGGCGATGTCACCTAGGCTTTTTTTTTTTAAATTGAGGTATAATTTACATAGAAGACTACCTAGTCTTACAGTTTTAAAATTTCACCTAAATGCTGTTGACTCCAAATTTGTCTATAGCCCAGACCTTTCTTTTGAGCTTCAAGCTTTTATACCCAAATGGCTACTTAACATCTCCACTTGTTTTCTAGTAGGCATCTCAAATGTAACAAAACTAAGCTTCAGATCTTATGTAGTAAATGCTATGCTACACTGCCCACATTCCTCTTCAGGAATGAGGCCTGCAGAAAGGTTCCTGTATAAGAATTGCTCTCCGCTGAAAGGAGCTGTCTTGCCTAAGGTAACATCCTCACTGGTAGCAGCTCTCATCCAGTGCCAGAGAGGGCTGGTCCCCTGGCCTCAACTTGAGACAATGCTAATGAGTCATCCCAGCTCCACATGGGATCAACTGCAGCCTCTGCCAACGCTGGATCACAGTTCAGCTTCTCTGTCTGCCCACTTCTACTTTTCTCACTCTCTTTACAGGGGGTGTTCCAGAGAACAGTCTCTGGGAACAATAATCTCTGTCTCAGATCTGTTTCCTGGGAGACATGCCTCAGATAGTAGATATTGAGAATGGTCCTAGGGAACAAACTCTCAAAAAAGGATTTTGGAACTGGATCACCAGCCTGTTGGCTGGGAATGAAAGCCTCATCACTGGCAGTGGGTGGGGTACTTATAGCCCTTGGTATTCTGTAGTGTTTTTAAAATGATGTAGTGGTTTATTATCATCAATTGTTCTATTAATGATTGAGAGGTGTGTTGATATATTTACTGTAATAGTGGATTTATCTGTTTATCCATTCAATTCTATCACTTTTTCATGTTCTGCTATTAAGTGCATATACATGTGGGCTTGGTATAGCTTCTTGAGAATTAACCCTTCTATCATTATAAATATCCCTCTTTAATCCCGGTTGTATATTTTATTCTGAATAAAAATTTTGTTTCTTTGTATACTTTGTTTCACTTCAGCTAGTTTAACAACGTGAGTCAGTAAACCTTATTTTTGGTCTCAGCCATATTTGCAATGTTTCTTTTCTCCTTCCTTATTCAGGACCCCATTTAGTTATACCTTCTCGGAGGCTTCTGAAGACAGGATTTGTTATTACCTCTGGCAAGCATACTGAGCATGGAATCCACTGAGCACAGATTGCATGTGTTCTAATTTTATTGAGCATGATTGCATGTATTTGTTTTAATTATGGATTGGCTGCTCTTTGGACATACATCAATTGTCCAAATGAGGTGGAAGGGGGTGGGATCATGTGATATAACATGACTGTCCAGGGATACTCCTTGATTAGGGCCTATGGAGTTACCACTCCCTTAATGAAAAGTAGAGAACTTATATACCACTGATGACCAAATATAAGGTAAGCCTAAAATATAAGATGATCTTCCTTATATTTATAAGATTTATCCTTGTTTTTGCATATATCTCTGGTTCATGTCTTGTTTAATGTTGTCTTGTATGACTATACCAAAATTTACCCATTTTCTGTAGATATCCATATGGAACCCTATTGCTTTTCAACCTGATATTTAAAATGCTTATTTATGCTGTCATAAAACAGATAAAATTGTGAGGTCATACTTCTAGGAAAATTACTAAATCCATAAATTTCTCCCTCTCTCTCTTCCCCTCCCTCCCTCCCTCCCTCTCACCATTTCAGTCAGGATACCTCTTGAATGTCCAGATATTTTTGTTTGATGTCATTTAAAGCTGATTAATCTTTCTCCACCAAAAGTACTTGGTAGTTCAAAATAAAATAATTTAGAGTATCCTGTAACATGAGACACTTTGCAAATATCCTTCTTTCCAGAGTGAGTGTTGCAAGCGAAATGAAAAATATGTCCACAAAATGCTTATACACAAATATTTATAGTAGTTTTATTCATAATAGACCCAACTGGAATTGACCCAAATTTCTATCAACAAAGTGAATAGATAAACATGTCATGGTATATTTCTAAAATGGAATACTAATTGTAATTTTAAAATAGCAAATTATTGATACACAGAATCTCAAAAACTTTGGTCACATTTGGAAGATCCATATTTACATGTCGACCTTCACTATGTTGTGAAGGTCAAGGAAGGCATAAAGGGGAGTGGGCTGGGGTAAGGTGTAAGTCCTGGCTATGTTAAAATGGAAAGGACAGTCTCTTTGAGGTGGGAACATCTGAGATAAGATCTTAAGAATGAGAATGAACCAGCCATAAGAAGAGTTAGAGGAAAGTACTCTAGGTTAAAGGAACAGCAAGTGCAAAGGCGTTGAGTCAGGAAAGGAAGAAGAGCCACCTCCTGTGGCCGAAGCAGAAGAACAGAAAGAAGCCTAATTATGAGCTAGATGGAGAGTAGTATGAGATAAGGCTGGAGACAGAGGCAGGAGCCAGATTATGTACAGTTCTACAACCTGTGGTAAAAAGCGTACATTTAAAATCAACTTTAGGGGCTTCCCTGGTGGTGCAGTGGTTGAGAATCTGCCTGCCAATGCAGGGGACACGGGTTCGAGCCCTGGTCTGGGAAGATCCCACACGCCGCGGAGCAATTAGGCCCGTGAGCCACAACTACTGAGCCTGCGCGTCTGGAGCCTGTGCTCCACAACAAGAGAGGCCGCGATAATGAGAGGCCCGTGCACCGCGATGAAGAGTGGCTCCCACTTGCCGCAACTGGAGAAAGCCCTCACGCAGAAACGAAGACCCAACACAGTCATAAACAAAAATAAAATAAATAAACCCAAAAAGTTAAAAATAAATAAATAAATAAAAATAAAATCAACTTTATTGGGGTATTATATATATTTATTGTATATAAATATATGTGAATTAATATTATATTTATAAATATTTATAACTTTATATCGATATATATATTTATAAATAAATATTGTATATAATAATTATATAAAATTATATATGTGTAATTTACTTATATATTATGTAATATATTATATTACATAATATATAATTATATTATGTAATATTATATATTAGGGTAAAATATACATTACATACAAGGATAAAATATTTACGCATTTATTATATAATTTATATACGTTATATATTGGGATTAACATTATATATTATATAAGGATATAATATATATTTATTATATGTAATAAAATGCACCCATTTTAAGCGTACAGTTTAATGAGTTTAGCAATGTCAAATATGGTTGGTTACCTTGAGTAACCACAAACAAGATCAAAATAAAGAACATTTCCATAACCAAAAATTTCCCTCCTTCCTCTTTCTAGTCAGTCTCCTCCATCCTCAGTCCCAGGTGACCACTTTCTTATTTCTATTACCATAGATTGGCTTTGCCTGTTCTAGAATTTCACGTAAATGAAATCATACAGAAGGTATTCTTTTGTGTTTGAGCTTACTTTGCTCAGCACAAAGATGCAAATACAGTTCAATTGGAAGGAGATAGTCTTTTCAACAAATAGTGCTGGAACAATTGTATATCCATATGGAGAAAAATAAACCTCAACTCTCACCTCACAGCATACTCAAGACAATTCAAATTTAATCGTAGAGCTAAGCATAGTAAAGCTGTAAAACTTCTAGAGGAAGACACAGATAATCTTTTCAACTCAGATGAAGGCAAAGTTTCCTAGTTAGGGCATTAAGAGGACAAATAAAATTAAAAATCATAAAATTGGACTTCATCAAAATTTAAAACCTCTAAAATGTCTGCTTTTCATAAGAAACTGTTATAAAATGAAAAGGCAAGCCACAGACTGGGGGAAAATATTCACAATATGTATATCTGACAAAGATTTGTATATAGAATACACAAAGAATTCTTTTAACTCAACAAGACAAAAATTTTAATAAAAATGGGTGAGAGACTTGAACAGACCCTTCACGAAAGAAGGTACATGATGGCCAGCAAAAACATGAAAATATGCTGTATATCTTGAGCTGCTAGAAAACCAAAAATTGAAACCGTAATGAGATATCAGTTTATAGCCAACTGAATGGATAAAATTTAAAAGACTGAAAAAAAAAAAGATTGACAATACATGTATGAACAAAAATGTGGAGCAATGTGAATGTTCCTATATCGCCGGTGGTGAGTGCAACGACTCTGGAAAACACTTTGGCAATTTCTTATAAAGATAAGCATATACTTAGCATCTACCCAGATATTTAATGCCATTTTATCTCTACTGTTTTCTTATTAGCTACGCTTTTTTTTAATTTTTGGTGGTTGCTCTAAGGTTTACAACACACATCCTTTATTTATCATAATCTACCTCAAGATACCACTTTACAATTAATGTCTGAATTTTACAATAGTTAGAATTGTAAGAGGAATTTCTATATTCCCCTCCCATCTTTTGTGCTATTGTCACCAAAGATTTTAATTCTATATGCTATAGACCCCACAATACATTGTTATTGGTTTTGTTTTAAATAGTCAATTATCTTTGGAAGAAATAAAAAGATGAGAAAAAATTTCTTGTATATTTATGCACATATATACCATTTTCAGTGTTTTCATTATATATGTAAATCCAAATTTTTATCTTGTGTCTTTTTTTTTTTTGATTCCATATATAAGTGAGATCACACAGTCTTTGTCTTTCTCTGTCTGACATATTTCACTTAACATAAATCCCTGAAAGCCCATCTATATTGTTGCAAATGGCAGGATTTTCTCATTTTTTATGGCTGAATAATATTCCATCGTATATACTATATACTACAAGTTTTTTACCCATTCATCTGTCAGTGGACACTTAGGTTTGTTTCTCTGTCTTGGCTATTGTAAATAATGCTTAACATGGGGGTGTACATGTTTTTCTAGTTAGTGTTTTGGTTTCCTTTGGATATATTCCCTAGAAGTGAAATTGCTAAATCTGTTTTTAATTTTTTGAGGGTCCTCCATACAGTTTTCCATAGTGGCTGTACCAGTTTACAATCTCACCAACAGTGCACAAGGGTTCCCTTTTCTCCACATCCTCACCAGCATTTGTTGTCTTGTCTTTTTGATGATGGCCATTCAAACAGGCAGGAGATGATATCTCATTGTGGTTTTGATTTGCATTTCCCTAATGACTAGTGAGGTTGGGCATATTTTCATGTACTCGTTGGCCATTCATATATCATCTTCGGAAAAATGTCTGTTTAGGTTGTTTGCCAGTTTTTAATTAGATTATTTGTGTGTGTGTGTGTGTGTGTGTGTGTGTGTGTGTGTGTTTTGCTACTGATTCGTTAAGTTCCTTATATATTTTGGATATTAACCATTTATCAGATATGGTTTGCAAATATTTTTTCCTATTCCATAGTCTTTTCACTTTGTTGATTATTTCTTTTATTGTATGTAGTCTCACTTGTTTATTTTTGATTTGGTTGCTTGTGTTTTAGGTGTCATAACCAAAAATTCATTGCGAAGACCTATGTCAAGGAGATTTTTTCCTATGTTTTCTTCTAGGAGTTTCATGGGTTCAGCTCTTACATTTAAGTCTTTAATCCATTTTGAGTTATTTTTTTGTGAATGATATAAAATAGGAGTCTAACTTCATTCTTTAATATGTGAATATCCAATTTCCCAGCACCATTTATTGAAGACACTGTCTTTTCTCTATTGAGTATTCTCAGCTCCTTGTCAAATATTAGTTGACCATATATGCTTGGGTTTATTTCTGTATGTGCTTGGGTTTATTTCTGGGCTCTTGATTCTCTTCCATTGATCTATTTGTTTTTATGTCAGTACCATACTCTTTTGATTACTATAGCTTCATAGTATAGCTTGAAATCAGGAAGTGTGATGCCTCCTGCTTTGTTCTTCTTTCTCAGGATTGCTTTGGGTATTCAGGGTCTTTTGTCATTCCATATAAATTTTAGGATTATTTTTTACTTCTCTAAAAAAATGCCATTGGAATCTCGATAGGGATGCATTGTATCTAAAAATGGGTTTTGGTAGTATTAACATTTTAACAATATTCCTCCAATTCATGAACAGGGGATAACTTTCCATTTATTCATGTCTCCAGTTTCTTTCATCAATGTCTTGTAGTTTTCAGAATAGAGATCTTTTACTTCCTTGGTTAAGTTTATTCCTAAGGATTTTGTGTTTTTATGCTGTTGTAAATGGGATTGTTTTTTAAATTTAGTTTTCAGATAATTTATTGTTACTGTATAAATTATAGAAATACCACTGATTTTTGTATGTTAATTTTGTATCCTGAAACTTTACTGAATTTGTTGATTAGATCTAGCGGGGTTTGTGTGTGTGTGTGTGTGTGTGTGTGTGGAGTCTTTAGGATTTTCTGTATATAAAATCACGTCAACTGCAAATAGAAACAATTTTACTTCTTCCTTTTCAATTCTGATACTTTTTTTTTTTTTTTTTTATGGCTGTGTTGGGTCTTCGTTTCTGTGCAAGGGCTTTCTCTAGTTGCGGCGAGCGGGGGCCGCCCCTCATCGCGGTGCGCGGGCCTCTCACTGTCGCGGCCTCTCTTGTTGCGGAGCACAGGCTCCAGACACGCAGACTCAGTAATTGTGGCTCACGGGCCCAGCCGCTCCGCGGCATGTGGGATCTTCCCAGGCCAGGGCTCGAACCCGTGTCCCCTGAATTGGCAGGCAGATTCTCAACCACTGCGCCACCAGGGAAGCCCTCTGATACATTTTATTTCTTTTTCTTGCCTAATTGCTCTAGCAAATATTTCCAGTATTATGTTGATTAGGAGCTGTGAGAGTGGGCCCTCTTGTTTTCTTCTTGATCTTAGAGAAAAAGCTTTCAAACTTTCACCACTGAGTATGATGTTACGTGTGGACTTATATGAACTTTATTTTGTTGAGATACATTCCATCTATACCTAATTTATTAAAAGTTTTTATCATGAACAAATGTTGAATTTTGTCAAATGCTTTTTCTACATCTATTGCGATGATAATATAATTTTTTCTTTAATTCTGTTAATGTGATATCTCACATTGATTGATTTGCATATGTTGAACCATGCTTGCATCCTAGGCGTGAATCCCATTTAATGTGCTTCTGAATTCAGTTTGTTAGTATTTTATTGAGAGTTTTTGCATTTGCATTTGTCAGGGATATTGATCTGTAGTCTTCTTTTCTGTGGGTGTCCTTTTCTGGCTTTGGTATCAAGGTAATGCTGACCTCGTAGAATGAGTTTAAGAGTATCCTCTCCTCTTCAATGTTTTGGAAGAGTTTGAGAAGAATTGGTGTTAATTCTTCTTTAAATGTTTGGTAAAATACACCAGTGAAGCAATCTGGTCCTGAGCTTTTCTTCATTGGGAGATTTGTTCATTACTGATTCAATATCATTATTAGTATTGATAGTTGGTCTATTCAGGCTTTCTAGTTCTTTCAGATTCAGTCTTGGTAGTTTGTACATTTCTAAGAACATTTCTTTTTTCTATGTTGTGCAGATGTCGGTGTATAGTTGTTCCTAGTAGCCTCTTATGATCCTTTGTATTTCTGTGATATCAGTTGTAATGTCTCCTTTTTCATTTATAATTGTGTTGATTTGGATCCTCTCTGGTTTTTTTCTTTTTTTGACTTGTCAGTTCATATAATTCAATGACGTTTTAACAATAAATACAAAAGCAGTTTTTTTCAAAAAGAAAAGAATTTTGAAAACAAATGTTTGGAAATAATCATTTAATTTTATTTTTGAAATAGATATAAATATATCTCCACACACTTAGAAAACTTGGAAATAGATTTTTCTAACTTCTTTTAAAGTTTTCCACTTTATTTATTTTTGTTGAGTTCTTGATTTCTTTTTTTTTAAATTCAAACAGAAAGTCACAAAAATTATAATCATCCTCGTCAGTTCACTCAGTCCCATGTAATTAATTTTTTTTATCTTGATCTTTTGTTAGCACTTTTTTTTTAAATGTCCATCCTTTCACATGAGGTTTTTTCTGTTTCTTTTAAGAATTTTTTTTTTAATTTTTATTTATTTATTTATTTATTTTTGGTTGTGTTGAGTCTTCGTTTCTGTGCGAGGGCTTTCTCTAGTTGTGGCAAGCGGGGGCCACTCTTCATCACGGTGCGTGGGCCTCTCACTATCGCGGCCTCTCTTGTTGCAGAGCACAGGCTCCAGACGCGCAGGCTCAGTAGTTGTGGCTCACGAGCCTAGTTGCTCCGTGGCATGTGGGATCTTCCCAGACCAGGGCTCGAACCCGTGTCCCCTGCATTAGCAGGCAGATTCTCAACCACTGCGCCACCAGGGAAGCCCCTTGTTGCACTTTTATGAATTCATCAGTTTTCCATTAGAGTTCTGCAAATGCTTATTCATTCAGTTCAGCAGTACAGTCAGTTACGAAAAACCTGTATTTGTCAGAGTCTTTTCCATGAATTCCTTGAAGATGAAATCCTTTTATAGGAACATTTTTGCAAAAGCATCAGAGTACACCCAGAACTGTCTGTAAATGACAAAAGACTTGAAAATGACCACGGTTAAAGATTTGATGAAAGTTTATAATAATGCAATTGACAAGGAAATTTAGTTATTTCTGAGATATACATTTTCAAGTAATAACTAGAATTATGACTTATAACATTCTACCAGAACATATAAGATTTTTATGAATTTCATGTAATGTCTGAAACATTTATATTAACATATTTCTATACAAATAACCCAAAGAAAGTTTAGGATTATTTTTTTTAATTTTTGAATTTTATTTTACTTTTTTATACAACAGGTTCTTATTAGTCATCAATTTTATACACATCAGTGTATACATGTCAATCCCAATCGCCCAATTCAGCACACCACCATCCCCACCCCCCCGCGGCTTTCCCCCCTTGGTGTCCATAAGTTTGTTCTCTACATCTGTGTCTCAATTTCTGCCCTGGAAACAGGTTCATCTGTACCATTTTTCTAGGTTCCACATACATGCGTTAATATACGATATTTGTTTTTCTCTTTCTGACTTACTTCACTCTGTATGACAGTCTCTAGATCCATCCACGTCTCAACAAATGACTCAATTTCGTTCCTTTTTATGGCTGAGTAATATTCCATTGTGTATATGTGCCACATCTTCTTTATCCATTCATCTTTCGATGGACACTTAGGTTGCTTCCATGTCCTGACTATTGTAAATAGAGCTGCAATGAACATTGTGGTACATGACTTTTTTTGAATTATGGTTTTCTCAGGGTATATGCCCAGTAGTGGGATTGCTGGATCATATGACAGTTCTATTTTTAGTTTTTTGAGGAACCTCCATACTGTTCTCCATAGTGAGTGTATCGATTTACATTCCCACCAACAGTGCAAGAGGGTTTCCTTTTCTCCACACCCTCTCCAGCATTTATTGTTTGTAGACTCTTTGATTATGGCCATTCTGACCGGTGTGAGGTGATACCTCACTGTAGTTTTGATTTACATTTCTCTAATAATTAGTGATGTTGAACATCCTTTCATCTGTTTGTTGGCAATCTGTATATCTTCTTTGGAGAAATGTCTATTTCGGTCTTCTGCCCATTTTTGGATTAGGTTGTTTGTTTTTTTGATATTGAGCTGCATGAGCTGCTTATAAATTTTGGAGATTAATCCTTTGTCAGTTGCTTCATTTGCAAATATTTTCTCCCATTCTGAGGGTTGTCTTTTCATCTTGTTTATGGTTTCCTTTGCTGTGCAAAAGCTTTTAAGTTTCATTAAGTCCCATTTGTTTATTTGTGTTTTTATTTCCCTTTCTCTAGGAGGTGTGTCGAAAAGGATCTTGCTGTGATTTATGTCATGGAGTGTTCTTCCTATGTTTTCCTCTAAGAGTTTTATAGTGTTTGGTCTTACATTTAGGTCTCGAATCTATTTTGAGTTTATTTTTGTGTATGGTGTTAGGGAGTGTTCTAATTTCATTCTTTTACATGTAGCTGTCCAGTTTTCTCAGCACCACTTATTGAAGAGACTTTCTTTTCTCCATTGTATATCCTTGCCTCTTTTGTCATAGATTAGTTGACCATAGGTGAGTCAGTTTATCTCTGGACTTTCTATCCTGTTCCATTGATCTATATTTCTGTTTTGTGCCAGCACCATACTGTCTTGATTACTGCAGCATTGTAGTATAGTCTGAGGTCTGGGAGCCTGATTCCTCCAGCTCCATTTTTCCCTCCGGACTGCTTTGGCTATTTGTGGTCTTTTGTGTCTCCATACAAATTGTAAGATGATTTGTTCTAATTCTGTACAAAATGCCATTGGTAATTTGATAGGGATTGCACTGTATCTGTATATTGCTTTGGGTAGTATAGTTATTTTCACAATATTGATTCTTCCAATCCAAGAACATGGTATATCTCTCCACCTGTTTGTGTAATCTTTGATTTCTTTCACCAATATCATATAGTTTTCTGAGTAGAGTTCTTTTGCCTCCTTAGGTAGGTTTATTCCTGAGTATTTTACTCTTTTTGATGCCATAAATGGTAAATGGTATTGTTTCCTTGATTTCTCTTTCTGATCTTTCATTGTTAGTGTATAAGAATGCAAGAGATTTCTGTGTATTAATTTTGTATCCTGCAACTTCACCAAATTCAGTGATTAGATCTAATAGTTTTCTGGTAGCATCTTTAGGGTTTTCTGTGCATAGTATCATGTCATCTGCAAACAGTGACAGTTTTACTTCTTCCTTTCCAATTTGGATTCCCTGTATCTTTTTGCTCTCTGATTGCCATGGATAGGACTTCCAAAACTATGTTGAATAGTAGTGGTGAGAGTAGACATCCTTGTCTTGTTCCTGATCTTAGAGGAAATGTTTTCAGTTTTTCACCATTGAGAATCATGTTTGCTATGGGTTTGTCATACATGGCCTTTATTATGTTGAGGTAGGTTCCCTCTACATCAGCACTTTCTGGAGGGTTTTTATCATAAATGAGTGTTGAATTTTGTCAAAAGCTTTTTCTGCCTCTATTGAGATGATTGTATGGTATTTATTCTTCAATTTATTGATGTGGTGTATCACATTGATTGATTTGCAGATACTGAAAAATCCTTGCATCCCTGGGATAAATCCCACTTGATCATGGTGTATGATCCTTTTAGTGTGTTGTTGGATTCTGTTTGTTATTATTTTGTTGAGGATTTTTGCGTCTATATTCATCAGTGATATTGGTCTGTAAAGTTTTTGTGTGTGATGTCTTTCTCTCGTTTTGGTATCTGGGTGATGGTGGCCTCATAGAATGAGCTTGGGAGTGTCCCTTCTTCTGCAGTTTTTTGGAAGAGTTTCCAAAGTGTAGGTGTTAGCTTTTTTCTAAATGTTTGATAGAATTTGCCTGTGAAGCCATCTGGTCCTGGAGTTTTGTTTGTTGGAAGATTTTTAATCACAGTTTCAATTTCAGTACTTGTGATTGGTCTGTTCATATTTTCTATTTCTTCCTGGTTCAGTCTTGGAAGGTTGCACCTTTCTAAGAGTTTGTCCATTTCTTCTTCATTGTCTCCTTTATTGGCATATTGTTACTTTTAGTAGTCTCTTATGATCTTTTGTATTTCTGTGGTGTCCATTGTAATGTTTCCTTTTCATTTTTAATTTTATTGATTTGAGCCCTTTCCCTCTTTTTCTTGATGAGTTTGGCTAAAGGGTTATCAATTTTATCTTCTCAAACAACCAACTTTTATTTTTATTGATCTTTGCTATTGTTTTCTTTGTTTCTATTTCATTTATTTCTGCTCTGATCTTTATGATCTCTTCCCTTCTACTAACTTTGGGTTTTGTTTGTTCTTCTTTCTCTAGTTGATTTAGGCATAAGGATATGTTGTTTGAGTTTTTCATATATATATGTAACTGAATAT
Organism: Balaenoptera musculus; assembly: GCF_009873245.2. NCBI lineage: Eukaryota > Metazoa > Chordata > Mammalia > Artiodactyla > Balaenopteridae > Balaenoptera > Balaenoptera musculus. The sequence goes on along the minus strand of NC_045785.1, from coordinate 106,965,981 downwards.
ATATATTTTCAGATATATATATATACATATACATATATATAACTGAATCACTTTGCTGTACACCAGAAACTAACACAACATTGTATATCAACTGTACTTGAATAAAAAATATAAAGTCTATTTTGTCTGGTATAAGTATTGCTACCCTGGCTTTCTTTTGATTTCCATTTGCATGGAATACCTTTTTCCTTCCCCTCACTTTCAGTCTGTTTGTGTCTTCAGATCTGAAGTGAGTCTCTTGTGGACAGTATATATATTACTCATTTTTTTATCCATTCAGCCACTCTTATGTCTTTTAATTGGAGTATTTAGTGCATTTAGATTTAATTATTGATAGATATACACATATTGCCTTTTTGTTAACTGTTTTGGGGTTGTTTTTGTTGGTTTCATGACTACTTTTAGTGTTATGTTTGGATTTCTTTCTCTTTTTTGAGAATGTATCTATTATAGATTTTTCGTTTGTGGTTACCGTGAGGTTTATATGTAGCAATCTCTATTCATACGTGATTATTTTAAGTTGGTAGTCTTTTTTTTTCTTAATAGTTCTCTATTGGAGTATAATTGCTTCACAATACTGTGTTAGTTTCTGTTGCACAGCAAAGTGAATCAGCCATATGCATACACATGTCCCCATATCCCCTCCCTTTTGAGCCTCCCTCCCATCCTCCCCATCCCACCCCTCTAGGTCATCAAAAGCACAGAGCTGATCTCCCAGTGCTATGCTGCTGCTTCCCACCAGCCAACTATTTTACATTCGGTAGTGTATATGTGTTGATGCTGCTCTCACTTCACCCCAGCTTTGCTCTCCCACCTCATTTCATCAAGTTCATTCTCTATGTCTACCTCTTTATTCCTGCCCTGTGACTGGGTTTATCAGTACCATCCTATTTTTTTTTAGATTCCATATATATGCATTAGCATGTGGTATTTGTTTTTCTCTTTCTGACTTGCTTCACTCTGTATGACAGACTCTAGGTCCATCCACCTCACTACAAATAACTCAATTTTGTTTCTTTTTATGGCTGAGTAATATTCCATTGTATATATGTGTCATATCTTCTTTATCCATTCATCTGTCGATGGACATTTAGGTTGGTTCCATGTCCTGGCTATTGTAAATATTGCTGCAATGAACATTGTGGTACATGTGTCTTTTTGTATTATGGTTTTCTCAGGGTATATGCCCAGTAGTGGGATTGCTGGGTCATATGGTAGTTCAATTTTTAGTTTTTTAAGGAACCTCTATACTGTTTTCCATAGTGGTTTATCAATTTACATTCCCATCAACAGTGTAGGAGGGTTTCCTTTTCATCACACCCTTTCCAGCATTTATTGTTTCTAGCTTTTTTGATAATGGCCATTCTGACCGGCATGAGGTGATATCTCATTGTACTTTTGATTTGCATTTCTCTAATAATTAGCGATGTTGAGCATCTTTTCATGTGTCTCTTGGCCATCTGTGTGTCTTCCTTGGTGAAATGTCTATTTAGGTCTTCTGCCCATTTTTTGACTGGATTGTTTGTTTTTTGATATTGAGCTCCATGAGCTGTTTGTGTATTTTAGAGATTAATCCTTTTTCTGTTGTTTCATTTACATATATATTCCCCCATTCTGAAGGTTGTCTTTTTGTCTTGTTCATGGTTTCCTTTGCTGTGTAAAAGCTTTTAAGTTAAATTAAGTTGCATTTGTTTATTTTTGTTTTTCTTTCTGTTACTCTAGGAGGTGGGTCAAAAAAGATCTTGCTGTGGTTTATGTCAAAGAACTCTTTTCCTAAGTTTTCCTCTAGACGTTTTATAGTGTCTGGTCTTACATTTAAGTCTTTAATCCATTTGGAGTTTATTTTTGTGTATGGTGTTAGGTAGTGTTCTAATTTCATTCTTCTACATGTTTTCAGTTTTCCCAGCTGTCCAGTTTTCCCAGCACCACTTATTGAAGAGGCTTTCTTTTCTCCATTGTATGTTCTTGCCTCCCTTGTCGTAAATTAGGTGCCCATATGTGCATGGGTTTATCTCTGGGCATTCTATCCTCTACCATTGATCTATATTTCTGTTTTTGTGCCAGTGCCATACTGTCTTGATTACTGTAGCTTTGTGGTATAGTTTGAAGTCAGGAGCCTGATTCCTCCAACTCCGTTTTTCTTTCTCATGATTGCTTTGGTTATTCGGGGTCTTTTGTGTTTCCATACGAATTATGAGATTTTTTGTCCTAATTCTGTGAAGAATGCCATTGATAGTTTGATAGGGATTACACTGAATCTGTAGATTGCTTTGAGTAGTATAGTCATTTTCACAATATTGATTCTTCCAATCCAAGACTATGCTATATTTCTCCGTCTGTTTATGTCATCTTTGATTTCTTTCATCAGTGCTTTATAGTTTTCTGTGTACAAGTCTTTTGCCTCCTTAGGCAGGTTTATTCCTGAGTATTTTATTCTGTTTGTTGCAATGGTAAATGGGAGTGTTTCCTTAATTTCACTTTCTGATTTTTCATTGTTGGTGTACAGGAATGCCAGTGATTTCTGTGCATTAATTTTGTATACTGCAACCTTACCAATTTCATTGATTAGTTCCAGTAGTTTTCTGGTGGCATCTTTAGGATTTTCTATGTATAGTATCATGTCATCTGCAAACAGTGACTGTTTTGCTTCTTCTTTTCCAATTTGTATTCCTTTTTTTCTTTTTCTTCTCTGATTGCCGTGGCTAGGACTTCCAAAACTATGTTGAATAACAGTGGCGAGGGTGGACATCCTTGTCTTGTTCCTGATCTTAGAGGAAATGCTTTCAGTTTTTCACCATTGAGAATGATGTTTGCTGTGGGTTTGTCATATATGGCCTTTATTATGTTGAGGTAGATTCCCTCTATGCCCACTTTCTGGAGAGTTTTTATCATAAATGGGTGTTGAATTTTGTCAAAAACTTTTTCTGCATCTATTGAGATGATCGTATGGTTTTTATTCCTTAATTTGTTAGTGTGGTGTATCACATTGATTGGTGTATATTGAAGACTCCTTGCATCCGTGGGATAAATCCCACTTGATCATGGTGTGTGATTCTTTTATTGCACTGTTGGATTCTGTTTGCTAGTATTTTGTTGAGGATTTTTGCGTCTATGTTCTTCAGTGATATTGGTCTATAATCTTCTTTTTCTGTGATGTCTTTTTCTGGTTCTGGTATCAGGGTGATAGTGGCTTTGTAGAATGAATTTGGGAGTGTTTATCTCTCTGCAATTTTTGAAAAAGTTTGAGAAGGATGGGTGTTAGCTCTTCTCTAAATGTTTGATAGAATTCACCTGTGAAGCCATCTGGTCCTGGACTTTTGTTTGTTGGAATATTTTAAATTACAGTTTCAATTTCATTAGTTGTGATAGGTCTGTTCATATTTTCTAATTCTTCCTGGTTCAGTCTTGGGAAATTGTACCTTTCCAAGAATTTGTCCATTTCTTCATGGTTGTCCTTTTTATTGGCATATAGTTGTTTGTAGTAGTCTGTTATAATCCTTTTTGTGATGTGTTGTGTGTGTTGTAATTCCTCCTTTTTCATTTCTAATTTTATTGATTTGAGTCCTCTCCCTTTTTTGCTTGATGAGTCTTGCTAAGTGTTTATCAATTTTATTTATCTTCTCAAAGAACCAGGTTTTAGCTTTATTGATCTTTGCTATTGTTTTCTTCATTTCTATTTCATTTATTTCTGCTCTGATCTTTATGATTTCTTCCCTTCCACTGACTTTGGGTTTTCTTTATTCTTCTCTCTCTAGTTGTCTTAAGAGTAGGGTTAGAGGGCTTCCCTGGTGGCGCAGTGGTTGAGAATCTGCCTGCCAATGCAGGGGACACAGCTTCGAGCCCTGGTCTGGGAAGATCCCACATTCCGTGGAGCAACTGGGCCCGTGAGCCACAACTACTGAGCCTGCGCATCTGGAGCCTGTGCTCTGCAACAAGAGAGGCCGCAATAGTGAGTGGCCCGCACACCGCGATGAAGAGTGGCCCCCGCTTGCTGCAACTAGAGAAAGCCCTCGCACAGAAACGAAGACCCAACACAGCCAAAAATAAATAAATAAATAAATAAATTATAAAAAAAAAAGAGTAGGGTTAGATTGCTTATTTGAGATTTTTCTTGTTTCTTGAGGTGAGATTGAATTGCTATAAACTTCCCTCTTAGAACTGCTCTTGCAGCGTCCCATAAGTTTTGGGTCATCGTGTTTTCGTTGTCATTTGTTTCTGTGTATTTTTAAATTTCTTCTTTGATTTCTTCAGTGATCTCTTGGTTATTTAGTAGCGCACTGTTTAGTCTCCATGTATTTGTGTTTTTTACATTTTTTTCCCCTGTAATTGATTTCCAGTCTCATAGCATTGTGGTCAGAAAAGAAGCGTTTTACGATTCAATTTTCTTAAATTTTCCAAGGCTTGATTTATGACCCAAGATGTGATTTATCCTGGAGAATGTTCCATGTGCACTTGAGAAGAAAGTATATTCTGCCACTTTTGGGTGGAATGTTCTATAAATATCAATTAGATCTATCTGATCTATTGTGCCATTTAAAGCTATGTTTCCTTATTTATTTTCTGTTTGGATGATCTGTCCATTGGTGTAAGTGGAGTGTTAAGGCCCCTACTATTATTGTTACTATCAATTTCTCCTTTCATGGTTGTTAGCATTTGCCTTATGTATTGAGGTGGTTGGGTGCATAAACATTTATAATTGTTATATCTGCTTCTTGAATTGATCTTTTGATCATTATGTAGTGTCCCTCATTATCTCTTGTAACAGTCTTTATTTTAAAGTCTATTTTATCTGATACGAGTATTGCTACTCCAGCTTTCTTTTGACTTGCATTTGCATGAAATATCTTTTTCCATCCCTTCACTTTCAGTCTGTATGTGTCCCTAGGTCTGAAGTGGGTCTCTTGTAGACAGCATATATATGATTCTTGTTTTTTTATCCATTCATCCAGTCTGTGTCTTTTGGTTGGGGCATTTAATCCATTTACATTAAGGTTATTATCAATATGTATATTCCTATTACTATTTTCTTAATTGTTTTGCATTTGTTTTTGTGGGTCTTTTTCTTCTCTTGTGGTTCCTGCCTAGAAAAGTTTCTTTAGCATTTGTTGTAAAGCTGGTTTGGTGGTGCTGAATTCTCTTAGATTTTGCTTGTCTGAAAAATTTTTCAGTTCTCCATCGAATCTGAATGAGATCCTTGCTGGGTAGAGCAATCTTGGTTTTAGTTTTTTCTCTTTCATCACTTTAAGTATATCCTACACTCCCTTCTGGCCTGCAGAATTTCCACTGAAAACTCAGCTGATAACCTTATGGGGATTCCCTTGTATGTTTTTTGTTGCTTTTCCCTTGCTGCTTTTAATATTTTTTCTTTGAATTTAATTTTTGTTAGTTCGAGTAATATGTCTTGGTGTGTTTTTCCTAGGGTTTAACCTGTATGGGACTCTCTGTGCTTCCTGGACTTGTGTGACTATTTCCTTTCCCATGTTTGGGAAGTTTTCCACTATAATCTCTTCAAATATTTTCTCAGACCATTTCTTTTTCTCTTCTTCTTCTGGGACCCCTATAATTCGAATGTAGGTGCATTTAGTGTTGTCCCAGAGGTCTCTGAAATTGTCTTCAATTCTTTTCATTCTTTTTTCTTTATTCTGCTCCTTGGCAGTTATTTCCATTTTGTCTTCCAGCTCACTTATTCGTTCTTCTGCCTCAGTTATTCTGTTATTGATTCCTCCTAGTGTTTTTTTTATTTTAGTTATTGTGTTGTTCATCTCTGTTTGTTTGTTCCTTAGTTCTTCTAAACCTTTGTTAAAATTTTCTTGTATTTTCTCAATCTGTGCTTCTATTCTATTTCCGAGATTCTGGATCATCTTTGCTATCATTACTCTGAAGTCTTTTTCAGGTAGACTGCCTATTTCCTCTTCAGTTATTTGGTCTTGTAGGTTTTTACCTTGCTCCTTTATCTGTGACATAATTTTTTCTCATCTCATTTTTTTTTTTTTATGAGTGAGATTGTATTCCTCTTTTGCTGGTTGTTTCGCCTGAGGCTTCCAACCTGGAGTTTGTAGGCTACTGGGCAGAGCTGGGTCTTGGTTCTGAGAAGAGGACCTCTGTGAGACCTCACTCTGATGAATATTCCCTGGGGTCTGAGGCTCTCTGTTACTCCAGTGGTTCAGACTCAGAGCTCCCACTGCAGGAGCTTCTGCCCAACCCTGGGCTCGGGAACCAAGATCCTGCAAGCCACATGGGGTGGCCAAAAAAAAAAAAAAGAGAACAATAACAAAGTGAAAAATAAAATTAGACTAGGAAAGTAACAGGTATGTTAGAAAGAATGTAAAAATAAAACTATAGATGAATCAACAACCAGAAGGTACATCAGTACCACAATAGTAAAAAAGAGGAGGAGGGACAAGAAATTTAAAAAAAGTGTGGGGGGAAGGCCTTGGCTATGGAGAGTGGGGCCTAAGCAAGGGCAAGGTTTAGGTGGTGGGTGGGGCCAATGCTCAGGACCCACAGGGCTGGAAAAGGCCCTGGGGGCTGTGGGGGGTGGGGCTTAGGCTCAAGAAACAGAAGGGTCCCTGGTGTACCCCTCCACCCCTCGTCTCAGAGGGCAGGGGACATCACCTGGGAGCCCAGCAGTCTTTCTGGGCTCAAGCGGGTGGGCCAAATGCCCTCCTATACTCTACTGCTCCTCCAGTATGGGGTCTGGTAGTGCCCCTCCCACCTGCCTCTCCTGATCTCCCTTGCCCCCCTCTTATGCCTCCAAGGACCCATGCAGCCTGGTGGGGGCTTTGGAAGATAGGGGATCAGCATGGGAGCTCAGCAGGCTACCCATGCCCAAGTGGGCATGGCAATCGCCCTCCACTCCTCACCCACTCCTCCTGGAGGGCCCCTCCCAACTGCCACTCCTGATCTCCCCGGCCTCCCTCCTATGATCCCAGGACCCACACTGCCTGGATGGGGCCCTTGGTGGGGGGGAACTGGGTTGGGAGCTCAGCAGGCTCCCTGGCCCCAGTAGGCCAGGCGATCGCCCTCTGCTCCTCTCCTGCTCTTTCTGGAGAGTCACTCCCACCTGTGTCTCCTGATCTCCCCAGCCTCAGGTGTGCGGATCTTGTCTGCCCTCCACTTCTCCTCCCCCGTCAGTCCCCCTACATCCTACCAGTTCACTCTGGGGTTCTTCCCGTCTCCTTGGGTGTCAGAGTCCCCCACCAGCAGCCAGCAGATGCCCTAGTTGTGGGGAGATGCTAACTCCGCGTCTTCCCACACTGTCATCTTGACTCACTCCACAAAGCCTTTTCTAAGTTGGTAGTCTGTTAAGTTCAAACACATTTTAACAACCCTGCATTTAACGCCCCTCCCCACACACACATTTACTGTTTTGGGCCTCTATTTTACATCCTTTTCTTTTGTGTATCCCTTAACTATTTATTGTAGTTATAGACAAGTTTACTCCTTTTGTCTTTTAACTTTCCTACTAGCTTTATATGTGGTTGATTTATTAGATTTCCTATATATTTTCCTTTACTATGGGGTTTTTCCTTTGATAATTTTCATATTTCTACTTGCATTCTTTTCTGCTTAGAGAAGTCTCTTTTAAAAAATCTTATTTCATGGTGCTGAACTCTTTTAGCTTTTGCTTGTGCATAAAACATTGGATCTCACTTTCAGTTCCGAATGCAACCTTGCCAGGTAAAGTATTTTTGGTTGTAGGTTTTTTTCCCTTTTATTACTTTAATTATTTCATGCCACTCCCTCTGGCCTGCAGTGTTTCCGCTGAAAAGCCAGTTGATAGTGTTATGGGAATTCCCTTGTGTGTAACTTGTTGCTTTTCCCTTGCTGCTTTTAATATTCTCTTTTTATCCTTAATTTTCACCATTTTAATTACAATGTGTCTTGGTGTGGTCCTCTTTGAGTTGATCCTGTTTGGGAGTCTTTGTGCTTCCTGGACCTAGATAATCTGTTTCCTTTCCCAGGTTAGGAAAGTTTTCAGCTGTTATGTCTTCAAATATTTTCTTTGCCCCTTTCTCTCTCTCTTCTCCTTCTGGGACTCCTGTAATGCTAATGTTTGTATACTTGGTGTCATCCTAGAGGTCTCTTAAGCTGTCCTTATTTTTGTCATTTTTCTGTTCAGTTTCAGTGATTTCCACTATTCTGTTCTAGTTCACTGATTTGTTCCTCTGTATCATCTAATCTACTATTGATTTCTTCTAGTGTATTTTAAAATTTCAGTTATTGTAGTCTTCATCTCTGTTTGGTTCTTCTTTATATTTTCTGACTCTTTGTTTAAAACATCTAACTTCTCACTCTGTTCATCCAATCTTCTCCTGAGGTCTTTGAGTATCTTTATGATTATTACCTAAACTCTTTACCTGGTAGATTGCTTATCTCCAATTTACTTAGTTCTTCTGGAGTTTTACCTTGTTTCTTTGTTTGGAACATAGTCCTCTGTTGCCTCCTTTTGTCTAATTTGCTGTTTTTACTTCTATGCACTTGTTAGGTTGGTTATGTTTCCCAGTCTTGGAGAAGCAACCTTATATAGGAAATGTCCCATGGGGCCCAGCAGTGCACACCCTTGTTCTCTAGAGCCTCATGCTAGGGGTGTCCTCTATGTGGGCTGCATGTTTCCTTCTGTTGTGGTGGACTGACTACTGTGGGCATGCTGGTAGATGTGGCTGACCCCTATTCCAGTTGGTGGCAAGGCCTTGCCTTGTTCAGAGCCTGCCAGCCACCTGTGTGTGGATCCATGTCCTAGCATGGCTGGTTGCATGTCTAGAGGAGGCCCAGTCCTGGTTTTGTCCCACTAGTGGGTCACGCTGGGTCATGAGGAAGCTGGCTATGGCACCCTGGAGGGTCCCAGGACTAGCGCTGGCCCATTGGTGTGCAGAGCAAGGTCCCAGGGCAGCTGGCTATGTGTTCAGGGATCTTGAGGTTAGTGTTGGCCGACTGTGGGTGGGGCTGTTTCCTAATATGACTGGCTCTGGGGTCCAGGGTGTCCTGAAGCCTGGTCATAGGCGGGGGTGGGTTCAGAGTCTCTGGCTACAGTGCCTTGGGGTCCTGGAGTTGGTATCAACCCACTGGTAGGCAGGCCCAGGGTGTCCCACTGCTGATGCCAACCCATTGGTGAGTGGACCAGCTCAGTGACACAGCTGGCTGCCTGCAGAATGGTCCTGAGGTTGGTGTCTGCACATGGGTGGATAAGGACAGGTCCCAGGGCCAGTGCTGACCCACTGGTGGATGGAGCTGGGTTCTTGGTTCTCTGGCTATAGAGCCCTAGGTGTCTCAGAGTTAGTGTTGGCCTATAGGTGGACAGAGCTGGGGCCCAGTAGGTCCCAGGGCTGGTGTTCACCCCCTGGTGGGTGAGGCTGGGTCTCAGGGCTAGTGCAAGTCCTCTGGTGGTTGGGTCTGAGTGCTAGATCCTCTGGTGGGTAGGACTGGGTCCCAGGGCAGCTGGCAGCTAGAGCATCCTATTGCAGCCAACTTAGTGATGGGTAGGCTCTGTCCCTGCCCAGTTAGCTGTTTGGCCTGGGGCATCCCAGAATTGGTACCAACCATGTTGGGGCCAGGGTCATGGTCTGGTACTAACTGGCTAGAAGGAAGATTCCAAAATGGTGCTTGCCAGCACCAGTGTCCTCATGGTGGGATAAGCACCCCAAAATAGCTGCTGCCAGTATCTATGTCCCCAAGGTGAGTCCCAATTGCCTCCTGCCTCTCCAGGAGGTTCTCAATATCAACAGGTGGGTCCAACCAAAGTTCCTTTCAGACTATGGCTTCTGCCCTGGGTCTCAGAGTGTGTGAGATTCTGTATGTGTCTTTTAAGAGTGAAATCTATTTCCCACAGCCTTCTGGCTCTCCCCAAAGTAAGCCCTGCTGGCCTTCAAAGCTAAATGTTCTGGGGGCTTGTCTTCCTGGTACAGGGCCTCCAGGCTGGGGAGCCTGGTGTGGAGCTCGGACCCCTAGCTCCTTGGGGAGAACGTCTACAGTTGGAATTATTCTCCCATTTATGGGTCACCCCCCTGGGGGTTTAGGTCTTGACTATACTGCATCTCCACCCCTCCTGCCTGTCTCATTGTGGTTCCTTCTTTATATCTTTGGTTGTAGAAGATCTTTTCTGCTAGTCTTTGGGTCTTTCTCATTGGTACTTGCTCTGTACATAGTTATAATTTGGTGTGCTGGTGGGAGGAGGTGAGATCAGTATTCACCATCTTCTTAAAATTTTAGCTGGATGCTGGAAATAATGAATTTTATATTCTTGAGTTCTATATTTTTTTTAAAAAACAGTTTTTGATTTTCTTCTGTCCATCAGTTTAGTTAGTTGCAGATCAATTGGATCCTTTCAAGGCCTGCTGTTAAGTTGTTTTAAGACAGATCTACAGGAGCCTTTGCTCTAGGACTAATTTAACGACACTCCTAAGGTGTGACTCTTCTGGTATCTTTACTGACTGCCCTACATGTTCACTGATGTTTCTATACTTCAGATGGTAAAAATTAGAATGACTTCTGGCACTGGGAATTATTTGGCTTACAATTCTTTACATCTCTCCGGTAACTGGTCTTCCCCCAAAGTTATTCTTGCCCAGCTTCATGGGGTTTTACCCTATGCATGCACAAACTGGTATTCAGTCAGACTCAAGGGGATGCTAATGTAAATTTCTGGATTTCTTTCTCTTTATAACTTCCTCCTCTTGAATATCATGCCCCACAAATTCCACCTTTCTTAATTTCCCTGTACTTCTATGTCTCCTCAAATGAGTAAGCTACCTGGGCTTTGTTTGGATTCTTTCTCCCTGCACTGCAGTCAGAAAATTGCCTCCTGGCAGGAAGCCTTGGAATGGCAGGGCCTATCTTGTTTGTGTTCCTTTTCTTAGGGATCCCAGTCCTGTACTGCCTCTTGTCCAGTGTCTGAAAATTGTTGTTTCCTGTATTTTTAGTTTTTATGGTGTTTATGATTGTATACACTCTTATTCATGTCTGGAAGAGGAATTCCAAGAGTATATATTTATTTTATTTTATTGTAAAAAAAAAATAGGACATTACAGAAAGTGTCTTTTTGGGGGGAGAGGGGAGAGGAGTATTGTGACTTCTGACCCGTATTTTCAAAATATCATTTTGGTTACCCTGTAGAAAATAAATTGGAGTGACATAAGAGTGAAATCAGAAAAACTAGTGAAAGAATATTGCAGAGATCTGAGTAAGGACTAATAGTGTGTAGGTCCAAGTTTGTGGTAAGGTAGATGAGATAGTCTTCAGAAATACAGAGTTTAGTCAAAGATTGAATTTTAAATATGGTTTGGGAATTGAGTGATTGGTGGAAGATGAATAGAGGATCAGATAAAGGGCAGGGGGAATCAAGAATTGTTTAAAATGTTATTTTGAACATAGTGAATTTGTGATGCTTGTTAGATATCTAAGGGAAGATGGCAAGTAGGCATTCCAATATGTAAGTGTCAAGCTCAAAAGAGATATATAGGCTGGAGATGTAAATTCTAGAGTTGTATACATATGGATTTTAAAGTTATGGGAATGGATAAAGCAATCCTAAGGGGGTGGGTGGTTAAAGTACTAAAACTTGACATTCCCTCAGGCAGGGTATGTGGTAGATTTCTTAGTTTTATTTATAAATATTTAACTCTGAAAAATGAGGGAAGGTCGAGCAGATATTGGCCTTATGCATGTGGAATGTTCAGTGCAGACTGAGTTGGTAGTGGACATGTAGTAGGTGTCCAATAAGCTCAGATTCCTGGGGAAATCATTCATTAGAGTGTGGAGGGTGGTTACTATGAGCTGGTGGCTGTTACTATGAGCATGTTCCCAGGAGAGTTGCCAGGTAAATGACTGAGAAGACCAGGAAGAACAATCCCTGTAGGTTGAATGGTTAGAAAATCCCAAGAAGATGAATTCAGTTAGAGCTGTGTGATTGTTCATTTCAAATGATGTCACAGCTACAAAACAATGAGAAAAGAGAAACCTAGTACAAGTGCAGAGAGCACCCCAAATGGGATTGTAAACTTGTGGGTTGTGTCAAATGATTTGCGTTCCAAAGTAGCCTGGACTGTGGAGGGAAGAGTGCAGGGCTCCCTTCAGGGAGAACATCACGACTCCTCACTAACTAGACCTTGCCAGCTCAAGCACAGCCACCTCCCGTCTGGACTTCTGTGGCTGCCAGAGAGTAAGAATGAATGCAGACTTGGTTCAAACCTTCATGACTCTGCATTAGAGTGAGCTCATTTCCCACTAGTTATGCAAAAACCTCCCTCCTAGCATTGCCTTCACTATATTATTTAAATGTATTTATGTAAATGTATTTTTATTATTATGCATATAATAGATGTTTATGGATAAAAAACAACACAAAAAGATGCTTCACACCCACAGAATCAATGTTTCATTTCAATGCATTTCTTTCTATTCTCATTCTCTTTTCTGCCTCCTCTCCCCTCACCATCCTCTCTCTGTGTCTCTCTTTATCTGTATATGTTATCTGTACCTTCACAAAATAGAGATCTTAGTTTATACTCAATTTTATACCTTTTTAAAACTAATATCATACCACAAACACTTCCCATAGCTTTCAATATATACATGAATATAAAATTTCCTATGGCTGCATAACATTCCACTATGTGTAAGTACACATAAAAATGTATTTAATTAATCTCATATTGTTGAACATTTAGGTTGCTTTCATGATTTTGCCATTATAGAAGTACTGTGATGAGCATCTTTTACATAATTATAAATGATCCTTTGCTAATTTCTTCAAGGTAAATATTTAGGTTCCATTTTTAAACAGTTTTCTTGAGAATTCTTTTTTGAGGGGAGTATTTTTTGGTTTGTATGGATTTTATTTTTCTTAATAAGATTACTTCTCTTTTCAGAGTTTGTAAGTATTTAGAAAATTTAATCAACCCATTAGTTTTAGGCCAATTTCTTTGATATGTTTCCTAATTGATAAAACTGTTACTAAACGAAGACTTACCTCTTTTTATATTTTATATTAATATATAATATAAATTAAAATTTATAATATTTTATATTTCCTGAAAGAGTAATCAAAATGAACACCAATTTTCCTTTTTTTAAAATAATTAATTAATTAATTTTTGGCCGCTCTGGGTCTTCATTGCACGCAGGCTTTCTCTAGTTGCGGTGAGCGGGGACTACTCTTCGTTGAGGTGTGCAGGCTTCTCATTGTGGTGGCTTCTCATTGCAGAGCATGGGCTCTAGGCATGCAGACTTCAGTAGTTATGGCATGTGGGCTCAGTAGTTGTGGCTCGTGGGCTCTAGAGTGCAGGCTCTAGAGTGCGGGCTCAGTAGTTGTGGCGCACAGGCTTAGTTATTCCGTGGCATGTGACATCTTTCTGGACCAGGGATCAAACCTGTGTCCCCTGCATTGGCAGGCGGATTCTTAACTACTGGACCACCAGGTAAGTTCAAACACCAATTTTCTATTAGTTTATTTATTTAAACTTTGAGCTAGTGCTGGGTTCTTTTCCAGTGTATCTGCTCTAGATTTGGAGTCAGTGAACTGTAGTGGAAAGAGTAGGTTTGGTGCCAGGTAGATTTGAATCCTGGCTTTGCCACTCTGGTCTGACAAGTACTCTGTCCTCTGTAAATCTCAGTTTACTTATCTAAATGATAAGTATTATAGTATCTACCCCATAAATTTGGGGAGAAGGATTAAATTTGATTATTAAGCCACATAAAAATCTCTTAAGATACAACGTTATCATCTGTCTTCCTAATGCATCCCACGTACCTTCTCACCAGCTCTACTGCTAACTCCTTGGTCCAGGGTACCATCATCTCTTCCATGGACTCTGCACCAGCCTCCCCACTGACATCCTGACTTCCACTTTTGGCTCTATTAGTCTCTTCTTTTCACAGCAGCCAGAGTGACTCTTTATAGATACAAATCCTGTCATCTCACTACTGTGCTCAGTCCTCCAATGCTTTCTCATCACATATAGGAAAAAAGCCCCCAAAGTCCTGACCTCTGAGGCCTGCATAATCTGGTCCCTGAGTACTTGGAGACTAATTCTTACCATTCTTCCTATTGTCACTTGGCTTCACTCACACTAGACTTCTTGCTGTTTTCAACTACACTAAGCACATCCCCACTTGCTGTTCATTCTGACTATAAATTTGCCCTCTAGATATTTGCATAGTTCTTTTCCTCTCTTCATTCAGGCCTCTCCCCATAAGTTACCTCCTTGAAGAGGGGTTCCCTGATCTCTCCAAGTACAATAGAACCCCTTGCTCTCCCCTTATTCTGCTTTATTTATTTTTATAACACTAAACATTATATGGCATTTAGTAAGACATAGATGTATCTTTAATTTCTATCTCCCCAACTAGAATGTAAGCTCTGTGAGGCCCAGGGACTCCCTCAGTTTTGTTCACCCCTCTAGCCTTAGTGCCTAGTATTACAATATCTGGCATACTGAAAGGTGCTCAACAATTTTTCTTGAATAAATGAATGAATGAACAAGTAAATCAGTATATATATTTTTTATAATGAATTTCTTAATTTTTTTTTTATGAGTGCACCATGAGGTTTTTCTTTTACTTTTTTTTTTAAATAATTCTTTATTTTATTTATTTATTTTTGGCTGTGTTGGGTCTTCATTTCTGTGTGAGGGCTTTCTCCAGTTGCGGCAAGCGGGGGCCACTCTTCATCGCGGTGCGCGGGCCTCTCACTATCGCGGCCTCTCTTGTTGCGGAGCACAGGCTCCAGACGCGCAGGCTCAGTAATTGTGGCTCACGGGCCTAGTTTCTCCGTGGCATGTGGGATCTTCCCAGACCAGGGCTCGAACCCGTGTCCCCTGCATTGGCAGGCAGATTCTCAACCACTGCGCCACCAGGGAAGCCCCCAGTATATGTTTAAACATGATTTTGGAATCCAGTATATCTTTCTGGGCAAAGTCTAGCTTAATTCCTTTCTATTTTACCTAACTCTGTTGAGTTAGTCTTCCTGGGTGTTCTTCCTTTACTTTAGGAAAGCAGTAATCATGTGTATTTTAATCTTTAAACTGTAAAGTATTATGAGTTTTAAGAGTTTAAGTATTACCTTCCATATCAGTTATTTTGTCATCATCATTCTAATTATTCTGCTTTGAACTGGACTTTTTCTTCTTCCTAATGAGTTGACCAGCATAGTTTGCTTTTTCAGTTTTGACCCTATGTGAATATTATGTATGGTCATTAAAAATACCTCAAACTCATTTCTCTGAATAACAGAAGAAACATTAAGTCTCTTAATGTAACCTTGCTTGGCAACTAAAGAGTACCACTTATAAACTGTCTGATCATCATAAAAATGGAAGGCCTCCTGATGATGCTATCATCCTGCTACCAAGAATACACTCTATGTATTCTCACCCATTCCCATGCCTTTACATTTATATACCGATGCATATATTATATCTCCAACCCTTTCCTCTCTTGCTGAACTCCATACTCATATATCCAAATGGTTTGAATTAGGGTGGTAGCAGTGGAGATGGTAAATGTAATCTGATACTCAATATATATTTACGTTAAATAAGGCAAGATTTGCTGGTGGATTTGCCATTGAGTGTGAGAGAAAGAGCAGAGTCAAGGATGGCTGTAAGATTTTTGACTGGTATCAGTTAAAATGGAGGTTCCAATATATATGTATCTGACAATAGAACCCCAATATACATGAAGCAAAACTTACAGAATGGAAAAGATAAATAGACAATTCAACAATAACCACTGAAAACTATAATACTCCACTTTCAATAATGTATAGAACAACTAGGCAGAATATCAACAAGGAAATAGAGGACTTGAACAACACTATAAACTAACAGGAACTAACAGACATCTATAGAACATTTCATCTGTATTAGTCCACTTGGGTTGCCATAATAAGATACCACAGATTGGGTGGATTAAATAACAAACATTAATTTTCTCACAGTTCTAGAGGCTAGAAGTGACAGAAAATTGAATTTCTGGTGAAACCTTTCTTCCTGGCTTGTATATGGCCACTTTCTCATTGTGTCCTCACATGCCCTTTCTTCTGTGCATTCATGGAGAGAAAGAGAGAATTCTGAAGTCTCTTCCTCTTTTTATGAGGCTACCAACCTATCAAATCAGGGCCCCATCCTTATGACCTTATTTAACATTAATTATTTCCTTAAAGGCCCTGTCACCAAACACTGACATATTGAGGGCATGGCTTCAACATATGAATTTTAGCAGAGCACAATTCAGTCCATAATATCACCCACCAACAGCAAAATACACATTCTCCTCATGTGCACGTGGAACAGTCTTCAGTATAGATCATATTCTAGGCCATAAAGCATGCCTTAATAATTTTTTTATTAAAGTATAGTTGATTTACAATGTTGTGTTAGTTTCAGGTGTACAGCAAAGTGATTCAGTTATACAAACATATATATATATATATTCAGATTCTTTTCCATTATAGGTTATTACAAGATATTGAATATTGTTCTCTGTGCTATACAGTAAATCCTTGTTGTTTATTTTATATATAGTGGTGTGTATCTGTTAATCCCATACTCCTAATTTGTCCCTTACCCCTCCCCTTTCCCCTTTGGTAACCATAAGTTTGTTTTCTATGTCCATGAATCTGTTTCTGTTTTGTCAATAAATTCATTTGTATTATTTTTTAGATTCCACATATAAGTGATATCATATAATATTTGTCTTTCTGTTCTGACTTACTTCACTCAGTATGATAATCTCTAGGTCCATCCATGTTACTGCAAATGGCAATATTCCATTCTTTTTAATGGTTGAGTAATATTCCATTGTAATGCATACCATGTCTTCTTTATCCATTCTTTTTTTTTTTTTTTTTAATTATTTATTTATTTATTTATTTAATTTATTTATGGCTGTGTTGGGTCTTCGTTTCTGCGCGAGGGCCTTCTCCAGTGGCGGCAAGTGGGGGCCACTCTTCATCACAGCGCGCGGGCCTCTCACTATGGCAGCCTCTCTTGTTGCGGAGCACAGGCTCCAGACGCGCAGGCTCAGTAGTTGTGGCTCACGGGCCTAGTTGCTCCGCGGCATGTGGGATCTTCCCGGACCGGGGCTCGAACCCGTGTGCCCTGCATTGGCAGGCAGACTCTCAACCACTGCGCCACCAGGGAAGCCCTATCCATTCATTTTTGATGATCACTTAGGTCACTTCCATGTCTTTGCTATTGTAAATTGTGCTGCTATGAACATTGGGGTGCATGTATCTTTTCATAAATTTAATAAATTTAAAAGGATTCAAATTATACAAAGTATATTCTCCAACTACAATGAAAAAAAAATTAGAAATCAATAACACTAAGACATTTGAGAAATTTACAAATGTATGGAAATTAAGCAACACACTCCTAAATAACAGATGAATCAAAGAAGAAGTCAGAAGGGCAATTGGAAAATACTTTGAAATGAATAAAAATGAAGACACAAAATATCAAAACATAGGATTCAGCAAAAGCAGTGATAGAGGGAAATTTATAGGTGTAAATTAAGAAAGAACAAAGATCTCAAATCAATAACCTGCTAAACACACTGGAAAAAGAAGAATAAAATAAACCTAAAGCAAGCAGAAGGAAGGAAGGATAAAGATTCAAGTGGAAATAAATAAAATGGGAATAAAAAAATAAAGAAAATCAAGACATCCAAAAGTTGGTTCTTTAAAAAAATCAATGAAATTGAAAAATCTTTACATAATTAACTAAGAAAAAAAAGAGAAGACTGTAAATACTAAAATTAGGAATGAAACAGGGAACATCACTAATTATCTTAAAGAGATAAAAAGAATTATAAGGGAATACTATGAACAAGTGCATGCCAACAAAATTGATAACTTAGATGAAATGGACGGATTTCTAGAAACACACAAAATACCAAAAATAAGTCAAGAAGAAATAGAAACCTGAATAGAACTATAGTAAGCAAAAAGATTAAATTAGTAATTTTAAAACTTCCTATGAAAAAGAGCCTAGGCCCAGATGACTTCACTGGTTGGATGCTGCCAAACTTTTAAAGAAAAATTAATATCACTTCTTCACATGCTCTTTCCAAAAACAGAAAACAAGGGAAAACTCCCCAGCTCGTTCTGTGAGGCCAATATTACCTGATGCCAAAACCAGACAAATATCACACAAAAATAAGAAAACTACAGACCAACACTTATGCATATATCTTATGAGGTTTCAAAACTCCTCAACAAAATACTAGCAAACCAAATCTAACATATGAAATGAATTATATGCAATGAAAGTTTATGCCAGGAATGCAAGGTTGGCCTAATATCCAAAAATCAATTAATGTAATACATCATATGAGCAAAATAAAGGACAAAAATCATCTCAGTAGATACAGAAAAGCCATTTGACAAAGTCTAATGCCCATTATTGATGACAGCATTCAGTGAACTGGGAGTAGAAGGAAATTTTCTCAACTTGATAATGAGCATCTATGAAAAACCCATAGTTAACATCATTCTTAATAATGGAGGACTCAATGTTTTCCACTTAAAATCAAGAACAAGACACGAATGTCTGCTCTTACCATTTCTTTTCAACATCATACTCAAGGCTCTAGCCAGGGTAATTAGAAAAAAAAGAAAAAAAGAAATACAAGCCATCCATATTGAAAAGGAAAAAGTAAAACTATCTCTATTTTCAGATGACATTATCTTGTATGTACAAAATCTAAGGAATCCCCTCAAAAACTATTAAAACTAATAAACACTTTAATCAAACTTGCAGAGTACAAGATCAATATACAAAAATTAATTGTATTTCTATACATCAACAGTAAATA
The DNA here is from genome assembly GCF_009873245.2 of Balaenoptera musculus. Taxonomy (NCBI): domain Eukaryota; kingdom Metazoa; phylum Chordata; class Mammalia; order Artiodactyla; family Balaenopteridae; genus Balaenoptera; species Balaenoptera musculus. The sequence goes on along the minus strand of NC_045785.1, from coordinate 106,947,168 downwards.
ATTCAAAAATGAAATTCAGAAAAACAATTTTATTTATAATAGCATTGAAAAAGAATAAAATGCTTGGGACTTCCCTGGTAGTCCAGTGGTTAAGAATCCACCTTCCAATGCAGGGGACACAGGTTCGATCCCTGGTCAGGGAACTAAGATCCCACATGCCATGGGGCAACTAAGCCTGCGCACAGCAACTACTGAGCCCACACGCCACAACTAGAGAGCTTGCATGCACTGCAACTACTGAGCCCAACCACTGTGGAGCCTGCACATCACAGTGAGAAGTGTGTGAAAGAAGCCCATGCACTGCAACTAGAGAAGCCTGCATGCTGCAACAAAGAACCCCTGAGCCGCAACTAAGAGCTGATGCAGCCAAATAAATAAATAAATATTTTAAAAAGAATAAAATACTTAGGCAGAAATTTAATTTAAAAAGAACAATATGTATACTTAGAAAACTACAAACATTGAGGTACATTAAAGAAGGACTAAGTAAATGGAAAGATATCCCATATTCATGGATCAGAAGATTTAAATTGTTAAGATGGCAGTACTCACCAAATTGATCTACAGGTTCAATGCAATTCCTATCAAAATCCCATCTGGATTTTTTTTGCAGAAATTGATAAACTAACCCTAAAACTAATATGGAAATGTAAGGAACTCAAAGCAGCTAACATAATCTTGAAAAATAAAAACAAAGTTGGAGCACACACACTTTCTGATTTCAAAACTTACTATAAAGCTATAATAATCAAGGCAGTGTAATACCGGCATAGGAGAGATATATAGATCAATGGAATAGAATTGAGAATCTGTAAACCCTTCTGTTTACAGTCAGTTGATTTTCAATAAGAGTAAAAGACAGTTTAATGGGGAATAAATAGTTTTTTCAACAAATGCTGCTGGGACAACTGAATATCCATATGCAAAAGAATGAATTTAAATTCTTATATATCATACAGAAACTCTAACTCAAAATGGACCATAGACCTAAATGTAAGAGCAAAAACTATAAAAGTCTTAGAAAAAATACAGAAATAATTCTTTGTGGTCTTGGGTAAGGCAAAACCTTCTTAGATATGACACCAAAAGCACATGATAGAAGAAAAAATTAGGTAAATTGGATTTCATAAAAATGAAAAATGTTTGTGTTTCAAAGGAAATCATCAAGAAAGTGAAAATGCAACCTATAGAATGTGAGAAAGTATTTGCAAATCATGTATCTAATGAGGGTCTTTTATTTGGAAACAAAGAATTCTAACAGCTCAACAATAAAAAGATAGCCCTATTTTAAAATGGGCAATGAATTTGAATTGATCCCTCACACCTGCTAGGATGGTTACAGTCAAAAAGACAGCAACAGGTGTTAATGAGAATGTGGAGAAATTGGAACACTTGTGCGTGGCTTGTGGGAATATAAAATGGTACATCTGCTTAGTAAAACAATCTGGCAATCTGCAAAAGACTTGAAAAAGTAGACATAGAGTTAGCACATGACCTAGCAATTCTATGCCAGGTATTGGTTTGGCCAAAAAGTTCGTTCAGGGTTTTCTGTAAAAAGCCGAATGAACTTTTTGGCCAACCCAATACATACCCAAGAGAAATGAAAATATATGTTCACACAAAAATGTCAACATGAATGTTCATAGCAGCATTATTCATAATACAAAAATAGTGGGCACATATGTCCAGCAACTGCTGAATAGATAAATAAAATGTGGTATATGTGTCTCTCTGGCTCACTCTGCTGCAGCCAGATCAATCTACTTATTTCTTTCAAACAATATGTCCAGCACACTGAACCCACTCACTTAAATCAGTTGATTAACTTTTATCTGGGTTAGTATTTGTAAGAAATAAACAGAGGGGAAACTAAGATTCACCTGTGGAAGATATATGGTCCTACCAATGAGGTCATGCATAAGCAGAGCAAGCTTTAATCAGGGCAGAGAGAAATATGTTGAAACGTTACATCATTCTCTACCCATAAGAAAACTCTCATTCCTTTCTGAAAGGGGTCAGTTTTAGTGATGTCAGGGTAGAAGAATAGGGAATGAGATGAGCTGCTGGTAGTAACTGGTAAACTCAGGAAATACTTCAACACTCTTGTTAACAGGAAGAAGGGAGACTTTTATCCTAAAAAGACTGTGGCCTTTTTCACTGTGGTAAGCAGAATGGTGGCCCCCAATTGTCCTAATCCCTCGAACCTGTGAATATTTTACCACATATGGCAAAAAGACTTTGCAGATCTAATTAAATTAAGGATTTTTAGATGGGGAGATTATCCTGGATTATCTGGATAGGCCCAGTGTAATCACAAGGGTCTTTATAAGAGGGAGACAGGTGGGTTTAAGTTAGAGAAAGGAGATGAAATGATAGAAGGAGAGGTTGGAATGATGCACTTTGAAAATGAAGGAAGTGGCCATGAGTCAAGGGATACAGGTGGCCTCTAGAAGGTAGAAAAGGCAAGGAAACAAATTCTCCCCTAAAGCACTGGGAAGAAATGTAGCCCTGTTGACATCTCGACTTTAGGAGGTATGACTTCCAGACCTGGAAGATAATAAATTTGTGGTTTTTAAAAAATTAATTTATTTATTATTTTTGGCTGAGTTGGGTCTTCATTGCTGCGCACGGGCTTTCTCTAATTGTGGTGCACGGGCTTCTCATTGCGGTGGCTTCTCTTGTTATGGAGCATGGGCTCTAGGCGTGTGGGCTTCAGTAGTTGTGGCATGTAGGCTCAGTAGTTGTGGCGCATGGGCTTAGTTGCTCTGTGGCATGTGGGATCTTCCTGGACCAGGGCTCGAACCCGTGTCCCCTGCATTGGCAGGCATATTCTAAACCACTGTGCCACCAGGGAAGTCCCAATTTGTGTTTTTTTAAACCACTAAATTTGTGGTAATTTGTTACAGCAACAACAGGAAATGTAGACTGCATGGGTAATTACAGTGTGTCCAGAGACTCTACCTTCAGTTTCTTAAATTCTCTTGCAACTGATTTGGAGGCAGATCCAAAATAGGTGATTAAGCACTGCCCAAGGGTTCAAGGGATATCAGCATAGATAAGTATATTAGAATGTTTTATGAGTAGATTCTACCAAAAAGTCACTCAAAATGCTGTTCCTCATGTAAGGACATTGGTTGGGATGTTGCATAACCCAGAGGACATCATGGTGAACTCACACCAATAGACATATCTGGAAGGCTGTCTTCCACTCTCTGAATGAAGATGAAGTTAAAGCTATCCCATACATCTAATTCAATGAAGAATGGTACTTCCTGTCCAAGAATCTTCATGGAAACCAGGCTTGGGTGGGGGAGTGGGGCATCTGCAAGGGGACAAAGGGAGACTGGGACATAGAGGACATCTGGAAGGACATATCCTGAGGTTGTCTACATTTACTGGATCATGATCTGCTCTGATGATGTGATGAAATCCAAGGACTAAGAAAAATTAACTTCTCTACACTCATGTAATTTTGCACATAAATTCAAGAGGAAATTTCAGAGTCTTGAAACCCGTCAATTTTTCATAGTGGTCAGTGGATCCTGAGGTTTAAAATTCCTCATTTAGACCTAGGAAGTAGGTAGATCTAGAACTATATTTGAGGGGAATGATCTGTAATGTGAAGACATAGGTTTTGGAGCTTGGAGAGAATCCCTGAAGCAGTAGCTTACGAGGGAGCAATTTTTAGAACATCCTGGAGCCCATGAGATTTGTTTGTTGAGTCAATTTGGACAGTCCAGGAATAAGGAGATGTCATTAGATGACATTATTATTAGAAAATAATTGAGAAGTTACAGGTTTCAGAATGAAGATAAATCATTTTGGAAATTTAAGGTGCTGTGGGACATCCATGAGTCTGCAACTGAAAATACAGGATTTACCAAGGCTTCAGGGGAAAGGCAGAAGTTAACAGTTTAAGAGTCATTGGCATGAAAGTAGAAGCTAAAGCCATGGCTGTGTGTGAAATGCACTAGGAAGGATAGTTAAAATGAGAAAAATGGAGTTGAGGATGGGATCCTCACACATTTAAAAGGGAGAAAAATTTGTCAAGGAAGGATCTGCAGTAGCCTCCCAGATGCTCACTTCAATCCCTAGAGTGGCTACAGGCACTGAAATCCCCAACTCTCAGGCATTGATTTTTTTCAGTAAATTCATATCTGAAATGGGTTAGGAATCTGTGTGTACTTGAAATAATTCCTTTGTAATGAGGGCACTGCTTTTGTGGTCTTTATAGTCTCTGCAGATGAACCTCAAATTCCTCCTATCTTGGTAGCTGGTATATTATTTTATCTCATGATATGGAAAAAACAACTCAGTATCCCAACTTAATCCAGGTATATTTATGGAAAGAAAAGAAGGTCTCTTATAGAAGGACACTCTTTACAGAGTTACTCTGAGACACTTGCCTAGTTCTTAAATAGCCAAACTAACAAAAAGGACACAAATTTTTGGGGGTCAAAGTTGGTTGTCTTTTGGGATTGGCCACACTGCTTATTTTATTTTATTTTTTATTTTGTAAAAATTTTTATTGGAGTATAGTTGATTTAGTTGTGTTAGTTTCAGGTGTACAGCAAAGTGAATCAGTTATCCACATATATCCACTCTCTTTTAGATTATTTTCCCATATAGCTTATTACAGAAAATTGAGTAGATTTCCCTGTGCTATACAGTAGATCCTTATTAGTTACCTATTTTATATATAGTAGTGTGTATATGTTAATCCCAATCTCCTAATTTATCCCTCCCCCCCTCCCCTTTGGTAACCATAAGTTTATTTTCTACAACTATGACTCTATTTCTGTTTTGTAAATAAGTTCATTTGTACAATATTTGGATTCCACATATAAACAATATTATATTTGTCTCTCTGTGTCTGACTTATTTCACTCAGTATGACAATCTCTAGCTCCATCCATGTTGCTGCAAATGGCATTATTTCGTTCTTTTTTATGGCCGAGTAATATTCCATTGTATATATGTATCACATCTTCTTTATCCACTCCTCTGTTGATGGACATTTAGGTTGTCTCCATGTCCTGGCTATTGTAAATAGTGCTACAATGAACATTGGGTTGCATGTATCTTTTTGAATTATGGTTTTCTCGGGGTATATGCCCAGTAGTGGGATTGCTGGGTCGTATGGTAGTTCTATTTTTAGTTTTTTAAGGAACCTTCATACTGTTCTCCATAGTGGCTGTATCAATTTACATTCCCACCAACAGTGCAAGAGAGTTCCCTTTTCTCCACCCCCTCTCCAGCATTTATTGTTTCTAGATTTTTTGATGATGGCCATTCTGACTGGTGTGAGATGATATCTCATTGTAGTTTTGATTTGCATTTATCTAATGATTAATGATGTTGAGCATCTTTTTATGTGCCTGTTAGTCATCTATATATGTCTTCTTTTATTAAAAAAAATGTTTATTCAGGTCTTATGCCCCTTTATGATTGGGTAGTTTGTTTTTCTGAATATTGAGTTGTATGAACTGTTTATATATTTTGGATATTAACACCTTGTCAGTCATATCATTTGTAAATATTTTTTCTCATTCCATAGGTTGTCTTTTCATTTTGTTGATGGATTCCTTTGTTATGCAAAAGATTTTAAGTTTAATTAGGTCCCATTTTTTTATTTTTGCTTATATTTCTTTTGCTTAGGAGACAGATCTAAAACAGTATTGCTCTGATTCATGTCAAAGAGTGTTCTGTCTATATTTTCTTCTAGAACTTTTATGGTTTCAGGTCTTATATTTAGATCTTTAATCCATTTTGAGTTTATTTTTGTATATGGTGTGAGGAAATCTTCTGATCTTATTACTTTACATGTAGCTGTCTAGTTTTCCCAGCACCACTTATTGAAGAGACTGTCTTTTCTTCATCATAGGTGTATAGATTTACGTTTGGGCTCTCTATCCTGTTCCATTGATCTATGGGTCTGTTTTTGTGCCAGTACAATGTTGTTTTGATTACTGTAGCTTTGCAATATTGTCTGAAGTCAGGGAGCATGATAAATCCAGCTTTGTTCTTTTTTCCCAAGACTGTTTTGGCAATTTGGGGTCTTCTGTGGTTCCATATGAATTTTAGGATTATTCTTTGAAAAATGTCATGGGCATTTTGATAGGGATCACATTAAATCTGTAGATTACTTTGGGTAGTATAGCCATTGTAACAATATTAATTCTACCAATCCAAGAGCATGGGATATCTTTCCATTTTGTATGTTTAATACTTTTCAGAGTATAGGTCTTTCAACTCCTTAGTTAAGTTTATTCCTAGGTATTTTATTCTTTAATTTAATTCTAAACAGGACATTTAAAATTTCTCTTTCTGATAGTTCGTTAATAAGTGTATAGAAAACCAACATATTTCTGTATATTAATCTTACATCCTACAACTTTACTGAATTTATTTATTCTAATAGTCTTTTGATGGAGACTTTAGAGTTTTCTATATAAAGTATCATGTCATCTGCAAATAGTGACCATTTTATAATACTTCTTCCCTTCCAATTTGGATGCCTTTTTCTTCTTCTTCTTGTTTAATTGCTATGGCTACAACTTCCAGTACTATGTTAAATAGAAGTCATGAGAGTGAGTATCCTTGTCTTTTTCCTGAATTTAGAGTCAAGGATTTCAGTTTTTCACTATTATGATGTTAGCTATGGGTTTGTCATAAATGGCCTTTATTATGTTGAGATATGTTTCCTCTATACCCACTTTGACGAGAGTTTTATCATGGATGGATGTTGAATTTTGTCAAATGCTTTTTTTGCATCTATTGAGATAATGTGATTTTTATACTTCCTTTTATAATGTGGTATATAATATTGATTCATTCGTGAATATTGAACTATCCTTATGTCCCTGGAATAAATCCAACTTGATCATGGTATATAATCCTTTTTATGTATTGGTGGATTCAATTTGCTAATATTTTGTTGAGGAATTTTTCATCTATATTCATCAAATATTGATGATATTGGCCTATAATTTTCTTTTTTGTAGTGTCTTTGTCTGGTTTGGTATCAGGGCAATGGTGGTCTCATGGAATAAATTTGGGAGTTTTCCATCCTTTTCAATTTTTTGGAATTTTTTGAGAAGGATAGGTATTACCTCTCGTTTATATTTGGTAGAATTCTCCTGTGAAGCCATCCAGTCCTGGACTTTTGTTGCTGGGAGTTTTTAAAATTATAAATTCAATTTAATTACTAGTAATTAGTCTGTTCAAATTGTCTGTTTCTTCTTGATTCAGTCTTGGCAAGTTGTATATTTCTAGAAATTTGTCCATTTCTTCTAGGTTGTCCAATTTGTTGGCACGTAACTCTTCATAGTATTCTCTTGTAATTTTTTTTACCTCTGTGGTATTGGTTGTTATTTCTCCTCTTTCATTTCTTATTTTGTTTATTTGGGTCTTCTATCTTTTCTTCTTGGTGACCCTGGTTAAAGGTTTATCAATTTTGTTATCTTTTCAAAACACCAGCTCTTGGTTTCATTGATCTTCCTTCCCTCCTTCCTCCCTTCCTTCCTTCCTTCCTTTCTTTTATTATAATTTCTGTTTTATTTTATTTTTTTTATACAGCAGGTTCTTATTAGTCATCAATTTTATACACATCAGTGTATACATGTCAATCCCAATCGCCCACTTCAGCACACCACCATCCCCACCCCCCTGCAGTTTTCCCCCCTTGGTGTCCATACATTTGTTTTCTACATCTGTGTGTCAACTTCTGCCCTGCAAACCGGTTCATCTGTACCATTTTTCTAGGTTCCACATACATGCATTAATATACGATATTTGTTTCTCTCTTTCTGACTTACTTCACTCTGTATGACAGTCTCTAGATCCATCCATGTCTCAACAAATGACTCAATTTCGTTCCTTTTTATGGCTGAGTAATATTCCATTGTATATATGCACCACAACTTCTTTATCCATTCGTCTGTCGATGGGCATTTAGTTTGCTTCCATGACCTGGCTATTGTAAATAATGCTGCAATGAACATTGGGGTACATGTGTCATTTTGAATTATGGTTTTCTCTGGGTATATGCCCTGTAGTGGGATTGCTGGATCATAAGGTAATTCTATTTTTAGTTTTTTAAGGAACCTCCATACTGTTCTCCATAGTGGTTGTATCAATTTACCTTCCCACCAACAGTGCAAGACGGTTCCCTTTTCTCCACAACCTCTCCAGCATTTGTTGTTTGTAGATTTTCTGATGATGCCCATTCTAACTGGTGTGAGGTGATACCTCATTGTAGTTTTGATTTTCATTTCTCTAATAATTAGTGATGTTGAGCAGCTTTTCATGTGCTTCTTGGCCATCTGTATGTCTTCTTTGGAGAAATGTCTATTTAGGTCTTCTTCCCATTTTTGGATTGGGTTGTTTCTTTCTTTAATATTGAGCTGCATGAGCTGCTTTTATATTTTGGAGATTAATCCTTTGTCCGTTGATTCATTTGTGAATATTTTCTCCCATTCTGAGGGTTGTCTTTTCGTCTTGCTTATGGTTTCCTATGCTGTACAAAAGCTTTGATGTTTCATTAGGTCCCATTTGTTTATTTTTGTTTTTATTTCCATTTGTCTAGGAGGTGGATCAAAAACGATCTTGCTGTGATTTATGTCAAGAGTGTTCTTCCCATGTTTTCCTCTAAGAGTTTTATAGTGTCTGGTCTTACATTTAGGTCTCGAATCCATTTTGAGTTTATTTTGGTGTATGGTGTTAGGGAGTGTTGTAATTTCATTCTTTTACATGTAGCTGTCCAGTTTTCCCAGCACCACTTATTGAAGAGACTGTCTTTTCTCCATTGTATATCTTTGCCTCCTTTGTCATAGATTAGTTGACCATAGGTGCGTGGGTTTATCTCTGGGCTTTCTATCTTGTTCCATTGATCTATGTTTCTGTTTTTGTGCCAGTACCATATTGTCTTGATTACTGTAGCTTTGTTGTATAGTCTGAAGTCAGGGAGACTGATTCCTCCAGCTCCGTTTTTTTCCCTCAAGGCTGCTTTGGCTATTCAGGGTCTTTTGTGTCTCCATACAAATTTTATGATTTGTTCTAGTTCCGTAAAAAATGACATTGGTAATTTGATAGGGATTGCATTGAATCTGTAGACTGCTTTGGGTAGGATACTCGTTTTCACAATATTGATTCTTCCAATCCAAGAACATGGTATATCTCTCCATCTGTTGGTATTATCTTTAATTTCTTTCATCAGTGCCTTATAGTTTTCAGCATACAGGTCTTTTGTCTCCCTAGGTAGGTTTATTCCTAGGTATTCTTTTTGTTGCAATGGTAAATGGCAGTGTTTCCTTAATTTCTCTTTCAGATTTTTCATCATTAGTGTATAGGAATGCAAGAGATTTCTGTGCATTAACTTTGTATCCTGCAACTTTACCAAATTCATTGATTAGCTCTAATAGTTTTCTAGTGGCATTTTTAGGATTCTCTATGTATAGTATCATGTCATCTGCAAACAAAGACAGTTTTACTTCTTCTTTTCCAATTTGTATTCCTTTTATTTCTTTTTCTTCTCTGATTGCCATGGCTAGGACTTCCAAAACTATTTTGAATAATAATGGTGAGAGTGGACAATCTTGTCTTGTTCCTGATCATAGAGAAAATGCTTTCAGTTTTTTACTATTGAGAATGATGTTTGCTGTGGGTTTGTCATATATGGCCTCTATTTTGTTGAGGTAGGTTCCCTCTATGTCCACTTTCTGGAGAGTTTTTATCATAAATGGGTGTTGAATTTTGTCAAAAGCTTTTTCTGCATCTATTGAGATGATCATATGGTTTTTATTCTTCAGTTTGTTAATGTGGTGTGTCACATTGATTGATTTGCATATATTGAAGAATCCTTGCATCCCTGGGATAAATCCCACTTGATCATGGTGTATGATCCTTTTAGTGTGTTGTTGGATTCTGTTTGCTAGTATTTTGTTGAGGATTCTTGCATCTATGTTCGTCAGTTGTATTGGTCTATAATTTTCTTTTTCTGTGATGTCTTTTTCTGGTTCTGGTATCAGGGTGACGGTGGCTTTGTAGAATGAATTTGGGAGTGTTTCTCTCTCTGCAATTTCTTGGAAGAGTTTGAGAAGGATGGGTGTTAGCAGTTCTCTAAATGTTTGATAGAATTCACCTGTGAAGCCATCTGGTCCTGGACTTTTGTTTGTTGGAAGATTTTTAATCACAGTTTCAATTTCATTACTTGTGATTGGTCTGTTCATATTTTCTGTTTCTTCCTGGTTCAGTCTTGGAAGGTTATACCTTTCTAAGAATTTGTCCATTTCTTCCAGGTTGTCCATTTTATTGGCATAGAGTTGCTTGTAGTAGTCTCTTAGGATGCTTTGTATTTCTGCAGTGTCCGTTGTAACTTCTCCTTTTTTATTTCTAATTTTATTGATTTGAGTCCTCTCCCTCTTTTTCTTGATGAGTCTGGGTAATGGTTTATCAATTTTGTTTATCTTCTCAAAGAACCAGCTTTTAGTTTTATTGATCTTTGCTATTGTTTTCTTTGTTTCTATTTCATTTATTTCTGCTCTGATCTTTATGATTTCTTTCCTTCTGCTAACTTTGGGTTTTGTTTGTTCTTCTTTCTCTAGTTCCTTTAAGTGTAAGGTTAGAATTTTTATTTGAGATTTTTCTTGTTTCTTGACGTAGGCTTGTATAACTATAAACTTCCCTCTTAGAACTGCTTTTGCTGCATCCCATAGGTTTTGGATCATCGTGTTTTCATTGTCATTTGTCTCTAGGTATTTTTTTATTTCCTCTTTGATTTCTTCAGTGGTCTCTTGGTTATTTAGTAATATATTGTTTAGCCTCCATGTGTTTGTGTTTTTTACGTTTTTTTCCTTGTAATTCATTTCTAATCTTATAGCATTGTGGTCAGAAAAGATGCTTGATATGATTTCAATTTTCTTAAATTTACTGAGGTTTGATTTGTGACCCAAGATGTGATCTATCCTGGAGAATGTTCCGTGTGCACTTGAGAAGTGTAATCTGCTGTTTTTGGATGGAATGTCATATAAATATCAATTATATCTATCTGGTCTATTGTGTCATTAAAGCTTCTGTTTCCTTATTTATTTTTACTTTGTATGATCTGTCCATTGGTGTAAGTGAGGTGTTAAGTCCCCCGCTATTATTGTGTTATGGTCAATTTCCTCTTTTATAGCTGTTAGCAGTTCCCTTATGTATTGAGGTGCTCCTATGTTGGGTGCATATATATTTATATTTGTTATATCTTCTTCTTGGATTGATCCCTTGATCATTATGTAGTGTCCTTCCTTGTCTCTTATAACATTCTTTATTTTAAAGTCTATTTTATCTGATATGAGTGTAGCTACTCCAGCTTTCTTTTGTTTTCCATTTGCATGGAATATCTTTTTCCATCCCTTCACTTTCAGTCTGTATGTGTCCCTAGGTCTGAAGTGGGTCTCTTGTAGACAGCATATATATGGGTCTTGTTTTTGTATCCATTCAGCAAGCCTGTGTCTTTTGGTTGGAGCATTTAACCCATTCACGTTAAGGTAATTATTGATATGTATGTTCCTATGACCATTTTCTTAATTGTTTTGGCTTTGTTTTTTTTTGAAACATCAGCTAATGTTTATTTTTATTTATTTATTTATTTAACATCTTTTTTGGAGTATAACTGCTTTACAATGGTGTGTTAGTTTCTACTTTATAACAAAGTGAATCAGCTATACATATACATATATCCCCATACCTCCTCCCTCTTGCATCTCCCTCCCTCCTACCCTCCCTATCCCACCCTTCTAGGTCATCACAAACCACCGAGCTGATCTCCCTGTGCTATGCGGCTGCTTCCCACTAGCTATCTATTTTACGTTTGGTAGTGTATATATGTCCATGCCACTCTCTCACTTTGTCACAGCTTACCTTTCCCCCTCCCCATATCCTCAAGTCCATTCTCTAGTAGGTCTGTGTCTTTATTCCTGTCTTACCCCTAGGTTCTTCATGACCTTTTTTTTTTTTTTTTTCTTAGATTCCATATATATGTGTTAGCATACGGTGTTTGTTTTTCTCTTTCTGACTTACTTCGCTCTGTATGACAGACTCTAGGTCCATCCACCTCACTACAATGGCTTTGTTTTTGTAGGTCCTTTTCTCCTCTTGTGTTTCCCACTTAGAGAAGTTCCTTTAGCATTTGTTGTAGAGCTGGTTTGGTGGTGCTGAATTCTCTTAACTTTTGCTTGTCTGTAAAGCTTTTGATTTCTCCTTCGAATCTGAATGAGATCCTTGCGGGGTAGAATAATCTTGGTTGTAGGTTCTTCCCTTTCATCACTTTAAGTATATCATGCCACTCCCTTCTGGCTTGTAGAGTTTCTGCTGAGAGATCAGCTGTTAACCTTATGGGAGTTCCCTTGTATGTTATTTGTCATTTTTCCCTTGCTGCTTTCAATAATTTTTCTTTGTCTTTAATTTTTGCCAATTTGATTACTATGTGTCTCGGCATGTTTCACCTTTGGTTTATCCTGTAGGGCACTCACTGTGCTTCCTGGACTTGGGTGGCTATTTCCTATACCATGTTAGGGAAGTTTTAGACTATAATTTCTTCAAATATTTTCTCCGGTCCTTTCTCACACTCTTCCCCTTCTGGGACCCCTATAATGTGAATGTTGTTGTGTTTAATGTTGTCCCAGAGGTCTCTTAGGCTGTCTTCATTTCTTTTCTTTCTTTTTTCTTTAGTCTGTTCCACAGCAGTGGATTCCACCATTCTGTCTTCCAGGTCACTTATCCGTTCTTCTGCCTCAGTTATTCTGCTGTTGATTCCTTCTAGTGTAGTTTTCATTTCAGTTATTGTATTCTTCATCTCTGTTTGTTTGTTCTTTAATTCTTCTAGGTCTTTGTTAAACATTTCTTGCATCTTCTCGATCTTTGCCTCCATTCTTTTTCCGAGGTCCTGGTTCATCTTTACTATCATTATTCTGAAGTCTTTTTCTGGAAGGTTGCCTATCTCCACTTCATTTAGTTGTTTTTCTGGGGTTTTATCTTGTTCCTTCATCTGGTACATAGCCCTCTGCCTTTTCATCTTGTCTATCTTTCTGTGAATGTGGTTTTTGTTCCACAGGCTGCAGGATTGTAGATCTTCTTGCTTCTGCTGTCTTCCCTCTGGTGGATGAGGCTATCTAAGAGGCTTGTGTAAGTTTCCTAATGGGAGGGACTGGTGGTGGGTAGAGTTGACTGTTGCTCTGGTGGGCAGAGCTCAGTAAAAGTTTAATCCACTTGACTGTTGATGGGTAGGGCTGGGTTCCCTCCCTGTTGGTTGTTGGGCCTGAGGCAACCCAACACTGGAGCCTACCTGGGCTCTTTCGTGGGGCTAATGACAGAGTCTGGGAGGGCTCACACCAAGGAGTACCTCCCTGAACTTCTGTTGCCAGTGTCCTTGTCCCCACAGTGAGCCACAGCCACCCCCCGCCTCTGCAGGGGACCCTCCAACACTAGCATGTAGGTCTGGTTCAGTCTTTCCTGGGGTCACTGCTCCTTCCTCTGGGTCCTGATGTGCACACTACTTTGTGTGTGCCCTCCAAGAGTGGAGTGTCTGTTTTCCCCATTCCTGTCAAAGTCCTGCAATCAAATCCCACTAGGCTTCAAAGTCTGATTCTCAAGGAATTCCTCCTCCCGTTGCCAGACCTGCAGGTTGGGAAGCCTGATGTGGGGCTCAGAACCTTCACTCTAGTGGGTGGATTTCTGTGGTCTAAGTGTTCTCCAGTCTGCGAGTCACCCACCCAGAAGTTATGGGGTCTGATTTTACTGTGATTGCGCCCCTCCTACTGTCTCACTGTGACTTCTCCTTTGTCTTTGGATTTGGGGTATGTTTTTTGGTGAGTTCCAGTGTCTTCCTGTTGATGATTGTCCAGCAGCTAGTTGTGATTCTGGTGTTCTCGCAAGAGGGAGTGAGAGCACGTCCTTCTACTCAGCCATCTTGGTTCCTCCCTCTTTCTTTCTTTCTTTCTTTCTTTCTTTCTTTCTTTCTTTCTTTCTTTCTTTCTTTCTTTCTTTCTTTCTTCCTTCCTTCCTTCCTTCCTTCCTTCCTTCCTTCTTCTCTTTCTTTCTTTCTTTCTTTCTTTCTTTCTTTCTTTCTTTCTTTCTTTCTTTCTCTCTCTCTCTCTCTCTTTCTTTCTCTCTTTCTTTCTCTCTCTTTCGTCTCTTTTATTTCCTCTCTGATCTTTATTTCCTTCCTTCTGCTATCTTTGTGCTTTGTTTCTTCTTCTTTTCTAATTCCTTTTAGGTGATTTCTAACATTCTTTAGATGCTAGGTTAGGTTGTTTATTTGAGATTTTTCTTGTTTCTTGAAGTAGGCCTGTACCACTATAAACTTCCCTCTTAAGACTGTTTTTGCTGCATTCTATAGATTTTGGAGTGTTGTGTTTCCACTCTCATTTCTCTCAAGTTTTTTTCTGGTTTTCTCTTTGATTTCTTCATTGACCCACTGGTTTTTTAGTATCATGTTGTTTAGTCTCCATATATTTGTGATTTTCCCATTTTTCTTCCTGTACTGATTTCCATTCTGGTTGGAAAAAGTGATTGATGTACTTTATATCCTCTTAAATTTTTGAGACTTGGAGAACATTCCATGAGCACTTGGAAAGAATGTTATTCTGCTATTTTTGGATAGAATGTCCTGTAGATATCTATTAAGTCTAACAGTCTACTGTGTCATTTAATAGATACTATGCCTTATTGATTTTCTGTCTGTATGATCTGTCCATTGATGTAAGTGGGGTGTTAAAATTACTTATTATTATTGTATTATTGTCAAATTCTCCCTTTAAGTTTGTTAATATTTGCCTTATATATTTAGTGCACCTATTTGGGATGCATATATGTTAATGAGTGTAATTTCCTCTTCTTATATTGATCCCTTTATCATTATATAATGCACTTCTTTGTCTTTTGTTGCTTTGGTTTTTTATTATTTATTTATTTCTATTTTTATTTCAGAAAATTTAATTTTTAGTGGTTTAGAAATTTAGAGTTTTTAAAATTGTTATTTTACATTGGAGTGTAGTTGATTAACAATGTTGTGTTACTTGAGACTTTATTTTAAAGTCTGCTTTGACTAATATGAATATTATTACTCCCACTTTCTCGTCATTTCCATTTGCATGAAATATCTTTTTCCATCCCTTCACCTTTGGTCTGTGTGTGTCTTTACGTCTGAAGTTAGTCTCCTGTAAGCAATATATAGATGGGTCTTATTTTGTTTTTTAATCCAATCAGCCACTCTGTGTCTTTTGATTGGAGCATTTAGTCCATTGACATTTAAAGTGTTATTGATAGGTATGTACTCATTGCCATTTTACTACTTGTTTTCCAATTCTTTTTATACTTTTCTCTGTTCTTTTTGTTTCTTTCCTTGTAGTTTGATGATTTTCTTTAGTAGTATGCTGTGTTCCTTTCTCTCTACTTTTTGTGTATCTATTGTAGGTTTTTGATTTTTGGTTATGATGGGGTTCATATATGTTGACCTATAACTATATCTAGTTGTTTTAAACAGGTAGTCCTTTAAGTTCAAATGCATTCTAGAAGATCTACGTTTTTTACTCCCCTTCCCACATTTGTTTTTCTTTCTTTTTTGGTTTCTTTTTCTGGCTGTGTCAGGTCTTAGTTGCAGCACATGGAATCTTCGTTGTTGCATGCAGGATCTTTTGTTGTGGCACACGGGCTTCTCTCTAGTTGTGGCGTGTGGGTTTTCTCTTTCTACTTGTGGTGCATGGGCTCCAGAGAGCATGGGCTCTGTAGTTTGTGGCATGGGGGCTCTCTAGTTGAGGCATGCATGCTCACTAGTTGTGGTGCATGGGCTCAGTAGTTGTGGCACGTGGGCTTAGTTGCCTTGCGGCATGTGGGATCTTAGTTCCCTGACCAGGGATCGAACCTGCATCCCCTGCATTGGAAGGTGGATTCTTTACCACTGGACCACCTGAGAAGTCCCCACATTTGTGTTTTTGATGTTATATTTTACACTTCATGTTTACCCCTTAACTGATTATTGTAGTAATAGTTGATTTTATGATTTTTTGCCTTTTAATCTTCATAGTAGCTTATTTAAGTGGTTGATCCTCAGCCTTTACTGTAACCTTAACTAGTGGGATTTTTCTTTCCTATAGATTCTTATTTCTTGTTATAACTTTTTTTCTCCTCTTAGATAAGACCTTAAAAATTTTCTTTTATGGTAGATTTAGTATTGATAATCTCTTTCAGTTTTTGCTTGTCTGAGAAGTTCTTTATCTCTCCTTCTATTCTAAATGATAATCTTTCTAGGTAGAGTGTCCTAGGTTACAGGGTTTTCCCTTTCAGCCCTTTGAATATATGATGTCACTACCTTCTGGCCTTCAAAGTTTTTGTCTAAAAATCAGCTGATAGCCTTATGGGTGTTTCCTTTTATATAACTCCTTGTTTTTCTCTTGCCACCTTTAGAATCCTTTCTTTAACTTCTGCCATTTTATTTAAGATGTCTTGGTGTGGATCTGTCTTGGTTCATCTTGTTCAGAACTCTCTGTGCTTCCTGTACCTGGATATTTTCCTCCTTCAGGTTTGTGAATTTTTCAGCCAAAATTTCATCAAATACATTTTCAACCCCTTTCTCTTTCTCTTCTCCTTCTGGGACATCTATAATGCTCACATTGGTTTGTTTCTTGTTGTTCCATAGATCCCTTAAGCTGTTTTCATTTTTTTAAATTTGTTTTTCTTTTTGCTATTCTGGTTGAACAATTTCCATTATTCTATCTTTCAGATCAGGTATGCATTCTTCTGTATCACGTAGTCTGCTATTAATTCCTTCTAGTGTGTTTTTCATTTCAATTATTATATTCTTTAGTTCTGACTGGTTCTTTTTTATATTTTCTAGTTCCTTAAAATTCTCACTGTGTTCATCTATTCTTTTCTGTAATTCAGTTAGCATTTTTATTACTAGTGTTTTGAATTCTTTATCTGGTCAATGATTTATTTCTGTTTCATTAGTTGCTTTTCAGGGGTTTTCTCTTGCTCTTTCAATTGAACCAAATTCCTCTGTTTTCTTATTTTATGTAACTTTCTCTTTCTCTATAAAATTAGTTGAAACAGTTACCTATTGTGGTCTTAAAAGAGTGTCTTTATGTGGGAGCATCCCTGCACAGTCTACATGTGCCCAGTGGCTTTGGTGGGAGAGCTGGATTTGATGTGAACAGGAGTCACGTCTTTCCTCAGGGTGTGCTGGCAGCTATCACCATGCTAGGAGGTGGGGCTGGAGATGGAGGGGCTAGGGATGGAGCCAGATGTGAGCCAGCACTTCCTCTCTGTTCAGTGGCCATAACCACCCTATTGCAGGTGGGGACAGGTTCCAAGATGCTGGAGCAGAAGCCCTGAGGATCGACTTGAAGCCACAGGGCAGGCAGGGCCCATGTGGGCTCCCAGCATGGGTTGCAGTGTGGGCTGTGGCAGTCTAGCTGAAGATAGAGATTGGAGCTGCTTCTGATGTGCTGCCTAAGTGCCAGTAATGGCTGCTGCTGCCCCGCTCAGAAGTGTGCAGAAGTGTCTTCAGAGAGACCAGAACTTCTCACTCACCAGATCTAACCAGCTCAGGCCCAGGGACCTCCCACAAATTTGCATGGCTATTGGTGTGTGAAACTAAATGCAGACTTGGTTAAAACCAGCAACAAGCCACTAACCTCTTCATTAGTATGAACTCATTTCTCACTACCTTGGTAGTATCTACCTCCTATCATTGCCCTTTTTGGTAAGCGTATTAATTTTTCTAAGAAATAAAATTTAATTGCAAAAAATCAGGAAAATTAGAAAAATATAAAGAATTTTATCACCTGCAGAATCAGAATCAGTGCTAGTTTTCAGTGTACTCCATTGTAGATTTTTTTCAGTTATGTAAATCTTGAGCTCTGCTTATAGTTTTAAAATGTTAGGAGTACAATTTCCCAAATTGGAAAGAAAGAGGTAATACCATCCATTCACAGAAGACATGATCTTATATAGAGAAAATAGCAAAGAATCCACAAGAAAGCTACTAGAGCTCATAAACAAATTCAGCAAAGTTAAACACGCAAAAATCATTTGCATTTCTGTACACTAACAATGAACAATCCAAAAAGGAAGTTAAAAAAATCAATTCCATTTACAATGACATCTAGAGGAATTAAGTATTTATAATGTCTTACTAAAGACGTGAAAGACTTTTTACACTGAAAACCACAAAGTGTTGCTGAAAGAAATTAAAGGAGACATAAATAAATGGCAAGACATCCCATGTTCATGGTTAAGAAGACTTAACATTGTTAAGATGTCAGTGTATCCAAAATGATCTACACATTTTGATCAATATCAAAATTCTAGTAGATCTTTCCCACAGAAATGGAAAAGCCAATCCTCAAATTCATATGAAATTGCAAAGGACCCTGAATAGTCAATACAATCTTGGCAAAGAACAATAAAGTTGGAGGACTCACACTTCCTGATGCTGAAACTTACTGCAAAGCAACAGTATTGTACTAGCATAAGACAGACATATAGACCAATGGAATAGAATAAAGAGCCCAGAAATAAATTCTCACATACATGTTGATTTTCAACAAGGGTACCAAGACTATTCAATGGGAAGAAAAAAAGTCTTTTCAACAAGTGGTTCTGGGAAAACTGGATATCCACATGCAAAAGAAAGAAGTGGTCCCTTAACTTATATAATACCCAAAATTAACTCAAAATGTATTAAAGACCAAAACTTAAGAGCTAAAACTATAATGCTTTTATAAGAAAACATTGAGGGGAAATCTTGATTTCATTATATTTGGCAACAATTTCATAGATATGACACCAAAATTACAGGAAAACAAAAGAAAAATAAATTTTACTTCATGAAAATTAAAGTATCATCAAAGGGCACTAACAAGAAGTAAAAGATAACCTATAGAATATGAGAAAATATTTGCAAGTCATATATCTGGTAAGGAATTAATATCCAGCATATATAAAGAACTCCTACAACTCAACAACAACAAAAAATAAATTCAGTAAAGTTGCAAAATACAAAATCAATATACAAAAATATGTTGCATTTCTATGCACTGAAAACAAACTCTCAGAAAGAGAAATAAAGAAAACAATTCTATTTACAATTGTACTAAAAAGAAATACCTAGAAATAAATTTAAAGAGGTGAAAGACAGGTACACTGAAAACTATAAGATATTGATGAAAGAAATTGAAAAAGACACAAAACAAATGAAAAGATATTCTGTATTCATGAACTGGAAGAATTAATATTGTTAAAATTTCATATTGCCCAAAGCAATCTATAGTTTCAGTGCAATCCCTATCAAAATTCCTATTGGCATTTTTCACAGAAATAGTACAAATAATTATAAAATTCGTATGAAACTACAAAAGACACCAAATAGCCAAAGAAATCTTGAGAAAGAAGAACAAAGCTGGAGGCATCATGCTCCCTGATTTTAAACCATATTACAAAGTTAATATAGTAATCAAAACAGTGTAGTATTGGCATTAAAAGAGACACATAGGGGACTTCCCTGGTGGTCCAGTGGTTAAGAATCTGCCTCCCAATGCAGGGGACATGGGTTTGATCCCTGGTTGGGGAAATAAGATCCCACATGCTGCGGGGCAACTAAGTCCGTGCGCCGCAACTACTGAGGCCGTGCACTCTGGAGCCCACGCGACACAACTAGAGAGAAGTCCACGCACTGCAATGAAGAGTCTGTGCACTGCAACAGAAGATTTTGCATGTCACAAAAAAGATCCTGCATGTTGCAAATAAGACCCAATGCAGCCAAATAAATAAATAAATAATAAATAAATATTTTTTAAAAAGAAAGAAACACGTAGATCAATGGAACAGAATAGAGAGCCCAGAAATAAACCCACACACATGTGGTCAATTAATTTATGAGAAAGGAGCCAAGCATATACACTGGGGAAAGCAAAATCTCTTCAATAAATGCTGTTGGGAAAATTGGACAGCCACAGGCAAAAGAATGAAACTGGACTACTGTCTTATACCATACACAAAAATTAACTCAAAATGGATTAAAGACTTGAATAGAAGACCTGAAACCATAAAACTCCTAGAAGAAACAGGCAGTAAGCTCCTTGACATCAGTCTTGGTGATACCTTTTACTATTATAAATACTGGAATGAACATTTTCATACATAAGTATATGTGAGCATTTCTGGTTACCTCTTCAGAATAAATTTGGTCTCCATGTTTTAAAATATACTGCAGATGGAAAAATTCTAAGTAATCAAACATACTTAAGTATGTTAACTTATTAAAGTAAACTTTATGACACCAAGATTTACTCTCAAACATTGCATGTTTTCTGAAAAAATAATTGATACAGTTATTAGCTTTCTTTTAAATTATCCATGCTGACAGGTTCACAATAACTGTGAATAGGGATTTCTGCACCTTTTTCAATCTTGGAGGTGAGATGATATAGTGGAAAGAGTGGGCTCTTGAATCAGATAGATGTAAAATCAAATCTTACTTCTACTGCTTGCTAGATGTGAATGGTGGATAAGTTAGCAGACTTCTCTGTTCCTCAGTTTGCTCATTGTATTCTGATATTAATACTGCCTATATCAGAGTTTTTGGGAGAAGTAACATGAGATAATATAAGTAATGTGCCTGCTATATAATAGGTGTTCAATCAACCGTGGCTATCAATGCTATTGTTTTAATCCATACAAAAAAATTTTAAGGTAAAATATTTTCTTCGGCTCTACCTTCCAAATTGAATAAATATTATTCTCACTACTGTCACCACAGAGACCCCGGTCCAAGCTATCATTTTCTCTTGCCTAGACTCCTACAACAGACTCCTATTTTCTTTCCACTCCCCTGTTCTCATTTAGTCAATCTCCGCACAGCAGCAACCAGTTTGAGTTTTTACAGCATAAACAAAATTACACCACTCTTAAACTCAAAACCTTCTGATAGTTTCCCATCTCACTTAGAATAAAATCTAAAGATCTCACCTTGGCATACAAAGCCCATGGGATCTGACCTCTGACTACATTTCTAATATTACTTCCCACCATTATTCCCCGTTGCTCACTCAGCTTGAGCTACACAGGGCTGCTTTCCATTTAAGTTCACCAAACACATGCCCATTGTAAGGACTTGTACTTGATATTTCTTCAGCTAGAAACTTTCCCCCAGATATTTGCATGGTCCGTTTCCTATTTTCATTGAAGTTTTTCCTGAACTGTTACTTCCTTAAGGATACTTCCTCTGAAAATTCTATCTAAAATAGCAGCTCCATCATTTTATCCTCTTCTCCTGCTTTACTTCTTTTGTAACATTATGCTACACCTGGCATGAAATTATTTATCTATTTGAATCTGTTTGTAGTATAAGTTCAGTGAGGCCAGGAGCTCAGTTTTGCTCCCTCTCTATCCCTCATACCTAAGACAGTGCCTGGCATACAGTATGTGCTCAGTAGTTATGTGTTGAATGAATAAATGAATCTATATTTTTAGATAATTCTGGATTTTAATATATTTCCTTTGAGAAAATCTAGTCTAGTTCTTTTTCATTTTGCCTAATTATGTTTAATTATTCTTCCTTATATCTTTCTCCTGATCTGTGGATATCAGCCCATCATGCTCATCAGCCCATTTTAATCTCTAGAGTAGAAAACTTTACACATTGGAAATTTTAACATCTTCTTCCATATCGACTTTTTATATAATAAATAATTCTCATTAAGAATAAAGATAAAACCTAGCTTATTTTTATTTCTCCCATATAAGTTATCAATTAAAGCAAAATATTATCCTGTTAGAGCCCCAACAGATAGATTATATATATGTATATATATATATATACACACACACACACACACATATATATATATAAAACTTGGTTGTAATATATATATTACTTGATTGGCTTTTATGTGTGCCCCTAAATTCATGATTCATGTTTCTAAACTACTAAAGGAACACAAGTATTTATTGAATTATTTAATCAGAAACTTTGCTCTGCAACCTGAAGGGCAGCCTTCATAAACTATCCAATCAATATTAAACTGGGAACCTTATCCTAGGATGCTATCCTATTGAAAGCAGTGATTTTTTAAACCCTAAAATATATCCAATCACTCCCTATCTTAAAAATCCTTCAGTGGCCTCCATTCTCTATCAAATGAAGTTCAGATTATTTCACATGGCTTCAGGAAGAAGATCCAGGTTTCTGAAGTCCTGAAACTTTTTTTTTTTTTTTTTGGTGTAGGGGAGCTTTTTAAAATTTTTGAAAATATCTTACTTTTCTAAATCTTCTAGTAGCACGATTATGTGAATAGCTTTCTAGGGCACCACCCAAGGTTTTAGAAAATGTATCTGCAAATTAGGGCCCTGAAGTTTAAGTTTCAGTTGCTTATGGTAAACTCTCCTTTCATGGCCAATATACTACATTGGTTAAGTTGTGAACTCTGGAGTTAGATTTCTTGGGATCAAAACTTATCATTGTAATTCTTTAGTTGTGAGAACCTGGGTAAGTTACTTCTTCTCTCTTTGCTTAATATTTCCATGTCTAAAATGAAAATTGAAAGAAAAGGGACCATATTTAAGATGCAATCATAAAAAATTTACTCAGTCCAAAAGGACAAATAAATGGGCAAATATATTTTTTAAAGAATTTAAAAAGACTACTAACTGTTCAAAAAAATAATAACGTGCATTGGAGAGCTTATAACATAGATAGAAATTAAATACATAACAATAACAACACAAAGGGTGGAAGGGTGAAAAAAATGGAAAAATGTTTTGTAGTATTCTTGCATTGTACCTGAAGTAGTAAAACATAAATTAAAGATAGATCATATTAAGTAAACAATGTATAGTACAATAGAGTGAGCACTAAAAAATAATACAAAGAAGTATATCCAAAAACCAATAGAAGAGATAAAATGGAATAGTAATAAAAATTAAAATTCAATCCAAAAGAAGGCACAAAAGATCAGATGGGACAAATGGAAAACAAATGATAAAATACTAGACTTAAGTCTATCACATCAGTAATACCAGAAAATGTAAGTAGAATAAACACTCCAATAAAAAGACAGAGCTTCAGACTGGATTTTAAAATGAACCAAGTATATCCCCTTTTTAAGAAACTCATTTTACATATTAGATTTTGAATATGTTCAAAATAAAAGGATAGGGACAAATATACTATGTAAAACCAAACATAAAAAAAGTTGATGTGGAAAAAAAAGTTGATGTGTAGACTTTAAGATAGAGAGATTACCAAAAGTAAAGAGGAATATTTTGTAATAATAAAAAGATCAGTTCATCAAAAAGACATAATCACAAATGTGTAAAAGCATCTATAAAAATAACTGAAAAATACATAAAGAAAATATTGACAAAAGAAGAGTTGGACAAGTTCACAATCATAGTTGGACACTTTAATACTCCTTTCTCATTGAAAATTATGAAATTAGTTAACAAAAAATTCAGTAAGGATATAGAATATTTAATTATTAAAATATATTTTGGATTTTTGTCACAAATATATTTTGTGACAACACAATTACCTTGACATAATTAACACTACATTATATCCAATAATTTCAGAATAAACATTCCAGTTGAATGCATACGGAATATTCACTAAAGTAGACCATACCCTGGGCTACAAAGCAAGTTTCATATGGAGTATGTTTCCTGACCATGATGGAATTAAATTATAAATTAATAACAAAAAGATATCTGAAAAATTCCCCAATATTTAGAAATTTAGCAAACATTTCTATGAAACTTATGGGTCAGAGGAGTCATAAGGAAAATAGAAAATATCTTAAATGTAATGATAATGAAAACACAGCTAATAAAAATTTGTGGGGTGGGGACCCTGGTGGCTCAGTGATTAAGAATCCACCTGCCAATGCAGGGGACATGGGTTCAATCCCTGGTCCGGGAAGATCCCACATGTCGTGGAGTAACTAAGCCCAAGTGCCACAACTTACTGAACCTGTGCTCTAGAGCCCGTGAGCCACAACTACTGAGCCCACGTGCTGCAACTACTGAAGCCTGTGTGCCTAGAGCCCATGCACCACAATGAAGAGTAGCCCCCGCTCACAGCAACCAGAAAATGCCCACAAGCAATGAAGACCCAACCCAGCCAAAAATTTAAATTAAAAAAAAAAAGTGGGGGGGGGGTGTAGCTAAAACAAGGTTTAGAGAGAAACTTATAGCTTTTAATGCCTATATAAGAAAATAAATGTTTAAAATAAATAATCTAGGCTTTTAACCCTATTGGGTAGAAGTATTTCTAACTTACTGGTTAGAAACAAGATAAAATTAAACCCAAATAAAAAAATTTTTAAATGATACAGACCTGAAATTAATAAAATAAGAAAACAGACAAACAGGAAACCAACAAAGGCAAAATTTTGTTCTTTGAAAAGTTTAATAAAACTGATATACCCTTAGCAAGACTGATCAAAGAAATAAAAGAGAAAACACAAATTACCAAAATCAGGAATGAAAAAGGTGGACACCACTACAGATCCTACAAACATTAAAAAGATAATAAAATACAAGGAACAACTTTATTCTGTTAAATTTGACAACTTAGATAAAATGGACAAATTCCTTCAAAAACACAACTTCTGAAAATATAAAAAGTAATTGACATAAGGAGAAACAGAATATATGAATGGTGTGAATCTATTAAAAGAAATTTAATCTGCAATTAAAAACCTTGCCAAAAAGAAACTCCAGGCCCAGATTGTTTCATGGTGAATTCTATCAAACATTTTAAGAAGAAATAATATAGTATTACAAAAACTCTTCATAGAATAAAAACAGAGGGAATACTTCCTAACTTGTTTTATGACAACAGCATAATCTTGACTCCAGAATGTGATAAGGTTTTTTATAAGAAAAGAAAATTACAACCTGATATGCCTCATGAACATAGACACAAAAATGCTGAAAAAAATACTATCAAATCCAATCCAATGATACTTGAAAGGGATAATACACCATAGTTTATTATGGTTTATTACAGGAATGTAAGGTTGTTTTACCATTTAAAAATTAATCATTGCCATCCTTATATTAATAGAATAAAGGAGAAAAACTGTGAACAACTCAATAAATGCAGAAAAAGCACTTGACAAAATTCAATACCCATTCGTAATAAAAAATAAACATCCAACAAACTGGGAATAAATGGGAACTTCCTCAATCTGGTAAAAATATATTTAGAAAAACCCTACAGTTTGTATTATACTTAATGGTGACACATTCTGTGTAACATATAAAAAAGACAGGGATGTCCACTCTCACAGTTTCTATTTAGAATTGTACTAGAAGTCCTAACTAATGCAACAAGAAAAATAAAAGGCATAAATGTTTGAAGGAAAGATGTCAACCTGCATTTATTCACAGATGTCATGATTGTGTATGTAGAAAATCAAGAGGAATTAATGAAGTAATATTTAAGAAAATCTCAGGAAGCAAAGTCAATATGCAAAGATTAATTGTATTTCTATAATCAACAAACACTGGAAATGTAATTTAAAACATTACTATTTGCAATAGCTTTATCAACAAGTGTGTAGAAATAAATTTAACAAACAATTTGCAAGTTCTCTCCATTGTAAAGCACAAAATATTGCTTAGAGAAATTAGAGACAAAAATCATCCTACAGATTCAACACAATCCGAATAAAAATTTCAGTAGTCCTTTTTGAGGAAATTACAAACTGATTCTAAAGTTTATATGGAAATTTAAAGGACCTAGAATAGCCAAGATAATCTTGAAGAATAAAAATAAAGTTGGAGAACTTATTTCATATTTCAAGAGTTAATATAGCTTTAAATAAGTAAGATAGTGTGGCACTATTGTAAGGAAAGACAGATCAGTGGGACAAAACAGAGCTCAGAGATGGACACATAACATATACTGGCAATTGATTTTCAATGAAGTTACCAATGCCATTCAATATGTTAAAGAAATACTTTTAAATAAAGGGAGCTGGAGCAACTGAATATATGTATGAAAAATAAAGAATCTTGACTCCCAACTTACCTAAAGAACAAAATTGATAATCCTACTTCATCAAAATTAAGAACTTTTGCTCTTCAAAAAACACTATTAAAGGATAAAGAGCAGTGTAGAGACTGTGAAAATATTTATATTTATCTCACAAAAGAGTCATATCCAAAATATATTTTAAATGCCTATAAATCAATAATAAAAACACAAAAGACAAATGAAAAACACAATTGAAAACTGGGAGACATGAACAGACACTTCACAAAAGACTATATCTAAATGGCCAATAACTTAAGAAAAGAGGGCTTCCCTGGTGGCACAGTGGTTAAGAATCCGCCTGCCAATGCAGGGGACACAGGTTCGAGCCCTGGTCCGGGAAGATCCCACATGCCATGGAGCAACTAAGCCCCTGCACCACAACTACTGAGCCTGCGCGTCTGGAGCCTGTGCTCTGCAACAAGAGAAGCCACCACAATGAGAAGCCTGCACCCTGCAACAAAGAGTAGCCCCAGCTCACCGCAACTAGAGAAAGCCCGCGTGCAGCAGCGAAGACCCAGTGCAGCCAAAAATTAAATAAATGAATAAATAAATAATTTTTTTTAAAAAAAAGAAAAGATACATCAACATGCAAATTAAAACAATGTGAAATAGGAGGGGTTAGGACATCCTTGCCTGTTCCTGACCTTGGGGGGAAAGCATGCAGCATTTTACCATTAAATATGATGTTAAGTATAGGGTTTTTTTTTTTTTTAAAGATTTATTTATTGATTGATTGATTGCTATGTTGGGTCTTCGTTTCTGTGCTAGGGCTTCCTGTAGTTGCAGCAAGCGGGGGCTACTCTTCATCGCGTTGCACGGGCCTCTCACTATTGTGGCCTCTCTTGTTGCGGAGCACAGGCTCCAGACGCGCAGGCTCAGTAGTTGTGGCTCACGGGCCTAGTTGCTCCGTGGCATGTGGGATCTTCCCAGACCAGGGCGCGAACCCATGTCCCCGGCATTAGCAGGCAGATTCTCAACCACTGCGCCACCAGGGAAGCCCAAGTATAGGGTTTTTAAAAATATGCCCTTACCAGTTAAGGAAGTTCCATCTATTCTTACCTTATTAAGACTCTTATTATGAATGGACATTATATTTTGTTGAATGTTTTTTCTAAATACATCTATTGAGATGTATTTTTTAATAATCCTACTTCTGGGATTCCAATTATGTTTATGTTTGGTGCTGTAAAATAGCTCTCAGATACTCTGGATTTTGGGGTGGGGGTGGTTTTTTACTTTTATTTCTCTTTGTGTTTTGGTTTGGGTAATTTCTTTAACATATTTTCAAGTTCATGGATTCTTTTCTTCAGCTGATGAGCCCATAAAGGTAATTCTTTATCTCTGTCACTATGTTTATTTCTAGCATTTCTACTTGATCTTTTCTTATTGTTTCCATCTCTCTTATGAAATTAGCTCTGATTTTGCATGTTGTTTACCTTTTTCATTGAATGCCTTAATCTATTAATCATTGTTATTTTAAATTCCTTGTCTGATAGTTTTACCATCTCTGTCATATCTGAGTCTGGTTCTGATGTTTGTTTTGTCTCTTCAGAATGTTGGGTTGTGTTTTTTTTACTTTTTTGTATACCTCATAACTTTTTATATTTATTTATTTATTTTTGGCTGTATTGGGTCTTCGTTTCTGTGCGAGGGCTTTCTCTAGTTGCGGCGAGTGGGGGCCACTCTGCATCGCGGTGCGTGGGCCTCTCACTGTCGTGGCCTCTCTTGTTGCGGAGGACAGGCTCCAGACGCGCAGGATCAGTAGGTGTGGCTCATGGGCCCAGTTGCTCCGCGGCATGTGGGATCTTCCCAGACCAGGGCTCAAACCCGTGTCCCCTGGATTGGCAGGCAGATTCTCAACCACTGCGCCACCAGGGAAGCCCCTCATAACTTTTTGTTGAAACTGAACAGTTAGGACAGTAGAGACTGAGGTAAATTTGGGGAGGATGAGGCTTGGAGATGAGCATGTCTTCCCTTCTGCTAGACCTCTAGTATGGGAGTTTGGGTTAATCTAGAGAGGAGTTGGCCTGAGTTTGGAGTTTGTTGTTGCTATGGTTACCTTCAGTGCACTACAGGCTTCAAATTTCTCTAGTGATTTCTTGTGCTTCAGGTTAGGCAAGTTTGCCAGAGTTTTATTTTTCTCAATTTTTACTCTCCCTGCCTGCTTTGTGTCTACCTTTCATACTACTACCCCCAGAGATAATCTGTTTCTTGATGCCACTGTAACAATTGTATTCCACTGTTAATTTTACTCATTGCTTGTTAGTGGGCTGGTGGGGAACTGGGGGGTGGGATGGGAGGTGGGGGAGTGGGTAGATATCCTCTGATGTTCTGGTAAGGCTTAGTCTTAGGTACTGCTAACCTGGGTCTTGGGAGTGTGGCCTTCACGAGTGATCCTGCCCCTCTGCCAGCTGTAGTGCTGGTCCTAGCACATAGCCTCTCCCTGAGCAGTAGAATTTTTGTCCCTGTCCCTTCCCAGCTGCAATGTTTTTCTACAGAGTCCTAAGATGATACTTTTTGTTGCTTTTGCCCTGCAGATTACTTTACTTCTGTAGGAAAAAATATGGTAAATGGGCCTGGAAGAAGTTTTTGCAGTCGTTGCTGTTCCCCCCGCCTTCCACCCCCAGACAGCCCCATATAGGGAAGCTTTCTCAATACTTGTTGGTCTTTGCTATGAGAATCTGATGGAGTTCATGGAGGAAAGCAAGAGGGTGAAAACCTTCTTGTCTATGGTACCCAAGGATTTCACACACTCATGCCGGCCCACACTTAGCGTTTAGTAATTCATTAAATTCACAGAGAAGTTGAGTCTTATCAGCTTACATGGCATCCGATGGCTTCTGTCCCAGGTAAAAAAAAAAAATGCTTGGTTCCTATTTCTCCCTGCAAGAGTCTATGCCTCCCCAATTCTCTGTTCAGTTGTTTGCCCTGCAACTTCAATTCTCTAATGGGTTCAAGAAAAGTCATTAATTTGCATTATGTCCAACTTTACTGTTGTTGTTGCAATGCTAGAAGCAACACTCTTTCCAGCCCTCTAAACCTCTGAGCTGAAGTTGGAAGTCTATACAACCACTTTTGAAAACTATTTGGAAAGTTTCTAATGAAGTCAAACATACAGTTACTCTGTGACCCAGAAACACCATTCCTAGGCACGTACCCGGGGAAAGTAGGTGCATATGTAAACAAAATGACTTGTATAATAACAATCAAAACCAATTTGTTCATAATAGTATAAACTAGGAATAAACACTATGACTATCAATAGGAGAATGGATACAAAAGTGTGGTATAGTCATATGATGGAATACTACACGGTTATTTAAAATACCAATATATGTATAAACACCGATGAATCTAAGACAAATTTTTTAACAAATAAAGGAAGAAAGACTTAAAATAATTTGTACTGTGGTAGCCATTTAAAATAAGTTCAAAGTTACCTCTGGATAACACTGATGGGAAAGGAGTATGAAGGAATTTTCTGAGGTGATGGAAATATTCTATATCTTAATTTGAGTAGTGGTTCATGGGTGCGTGTATCTGTAAAAATTCATCAACCTATAAACTTAAGTTTTGTGCATTTTACTGTATGTGAAATATAATTCACTTTTTAAAAATAAAGTAAGAAAAAGATAAAAACAGGAGATATTTTTCATGCAATTTTCATTTCACTATTGGTCAGAGCCAAGTGCAACCAATCACTAAGACCTCTTAGATATTTTCTCATCTTTCTACTTCCCCTCTACTACAGTTACACTTCAGAAACTTATCACCTCTTATCTGGACCATTGTAACTGCCTTTAGATTGTTTCCCCGCCTACAGTCTTGCCTCTTCAGACATATACAAGCATAATGATTAAGGATTCACAATGATTAATTCACTCTCCTCAGTGATTAATTTGGAGTGAACCTGGTTGTTAGTCCCATGGGTCTTGGACTACAGATGAAAAGTAATGTTCACAATGTGCGTGTGTGTGTGTGTGTGTGTATTTTACTGGGGGAGGTGCCATGTGTGAGAACACTGTCCCATAAGTAGGTTGGCAACCCAGGCAATATTGATGGCAGAAATCTCAAGTAAAACAGACAACATGGGTCTGTCCAGCCAAGGGCAAACAAGCTCATAGGACTTCTGTTGTCCTCATGTTTACAGGAGAAAGGATCCAGAGGTCTCTGGGACACTAGTGAACTTCCCTGAGAGCTGTGCTCCTGCCAGAGGAAGGAAGACTGCAGGATTCTGAGCTTTGCTGGCAGCCCCTTCACCTACAGCTGCATCCCCAATCCCTGGGGATTCCTGTTAGTTGCAGAGACCTGGTAAGTCAGCCCTGGCTGGTTGCTACCAAACTCCATCATTAATTCTAAGAAGCTGGTGCTTTTCAGTTATAGCACAACCTTATTAGCTACCCCAGAAGAGGTGTTAGGGAAGCAGCTGCTTTGGGGAATAGGACTGGCATGTGGAGGTCGTGTCAAACCTGCCCTCTGAGCAAGCTCGTTGGAAAAAAACAAAAACTGAATAGTTCTCCAACAGGGGTCTCAGAAAATATCCTCTCTTTCCTCATGGGCAGCAGGATGTCCAGGTGTCTAGGCTGCCTGGAAGCCAGACTTTGGTGTGAGAATGGGCAGGAATGTTGCGGGGTATCAACAATGGCCCAGAGACCACACACTAGGTGAGGGTAGACTGGAAGCAGGGGACATCTGGAAGGTAATAGTCTGTGTTTTAGAAAATTATCAGCTTTAAGAAACTGATAAAACTCTATAGATCCAGAAAATGCATGTGTACCCATGCACAGAATCTTCCATGTAATCCCAGTGGGGTCATATAATTGTGAAACCCATCCCCAGAGTCCTTCATAGTCCACATGCCTTCATGTAAAACACCTTTGGTTGTCCGAGAGAGTAGTCTGAAAACTAAAACCATATCAAAATGAAACTGTCTGTAACTGGAGATGTAGCGTTTTGGAGGTTGGAGAAAATCCATGAAGCAATCAATCACAGAGAAGGAGACATACTTGGAGCACTTTGAAGTTGATGGGTGGTGAGGATCTGAATCAGTTTGGGCAGGCTGGGGTCATTAATTAAAACAGGAAATAAATGAGGTGTAGTAGGTATGGGGAGATGAGACAGTGGATTAGATCTGAGTGATGTTGAGTGTTAGGTATCTGTGGGATATCCATGTGGAAATGCCCAATAGACAGTTGAAAATAAAGGATTTAACCTCAGGAGACAGGCTAAACCTGTTTGGAAATGGATTGGGAGTCATTGTCTTGAAGGTAGCTTTTGAATCCATAGCTGAACATGAAATCGACCAGAGAATAGATAAAGTAAGAAGAGAAGTAGGCTAAGGTGGGACTCTTGTGATCCCCAAAAGTTCACAGGGAGGTTGGTGGAAGATGTATCCAAGAAAGTTTACTGACACTCACCATTCTTTCCATGTTAGCTGTAGGCATCCCTTCACAGTAAAGTAATGTTAGAGTTGGGCTGACACTCTGCATGTTCTTTTAGAAAATCCTTATGTAATATGTGTGTACTATTATTTGTTTTCTCTATCAACTGCATAGATGGATTTCAGTTCATTAAAAATCAGTAACGTGCATTTTCTCTTAACTCATGATATTGAAAAGGTAAATAAACAACTTCTTTTGTAGGTAGATATTTAGGTTTATTCTTAGAAAGGAATGAAATCTTTCATGGAAGGTGGTCCCACAAAGAGAAAATGATGCATCATCTGTATATAGCTAAATTATAAAAGTTAATTTTAAAATGTTTAGTGATTTTTAAAAATATGGTTTCTGAAGTTGTACACCCTGCTTATTTTAAATGTTTTACAATATGATTTGAAGTCAATCCCCGAGGACAAAATGGGGCAAAATATATAAAGGCAGTAGAATCAGAACTGACTGGCTAGTCTAATTTTTTTGTAAGCTAGGACTATGGGGTGAAGAGTGATATTTATTTCATTTTCCATAATCCCAATGCTCACACTGTATAGGGTAACAATGGTGAATCATCATCATCAACATCAAAATCCATCATAAACAAGCCCCACTTACACACTAGAGTTCATGTGATACCCCGAACCCTTGCCTCTTGGAATATTCATGCTATTGCACACAAATAGACAATCTCAATCTCAAACCCTCTGCTTTATGGTAATGAACTTTCTCTCCATTATTTAGTGGGGATAGATTTTATAGTATAAATAAATTGAGCATGAGGGTTCTAATGCTGGTTCTGTATACAAAAATGTCTAGCTTGAAAGAAATTTTGTTGAATTTAGTGTAAAACAGTATGTTTTCTTTAAAGATTAATATAAGTTCAGAATAACTCATCCAATCAAAAAATAAAACAAAACTCAATGAAGTACTTTGAAAAGAAACAACACTTTTACATACCTGAATTTAACCAAGATTTTCCAAACAAAGAAATGAATAGAGACACCCATTAGATAATAATAGCTAACACTCATGAAGTGTTTTATTGACTAACCTTAGGGGTTTATTTTCTTCAAGGAAACAAAATGGACATAATATAAACCGGGGTAATTGCTGTGATTGTGAAAAGCTTTACAGCACACAAGGAAAACATCTATTCATATTTAATTCCAGTAATACAAAGCAATGATTTAAAATTTAAATATCATTTTCATGGCCTAGTAAATTGTCTGCCTACTTAAAACACACACACACACACACACACACACACACACACACAATGATTAGTAAGAGCACTCAGGATAATTTTTCTAAAAGAAAGTCCAGAAGATCTGAGGTGTCTGTATCAAAGTTAATTTATTGCTGCAGAATATAAGGTATTTTTGCTTTGCCCCAGATTTCTATTTGTACCCTTCCCTATCATATAGGCATGTAGGACCAGATGAAATATTCAGAAGTCATCAAATAGGCACGTGCTTCTCAAATTTTATGTGCATGTAAATCACGTGTATTTCCATCAGGTGAGGTGGATGAAGTTCCCTTTCATCTCAACCTATGGTAATGATGGAAACATGACCTTGTCCTTACCTGTTCAGCTTTGGAACCCTTCCTACCAAATTTGTGATTATCAGTCAAAGCCACCTCAAAGTGAACACAGTTTTCCTCTCCTTTTGTACATACTGTAAATACCATCACTATGCCTCCCATTTAATCTTTAAACATGTCTTATGTGCCAGGCGCTCTTCATGAACTACTCCATGAATTCTCAAAGCAATTTGAAATTATAAGTACTGTTATTAGCTCTGTTTGCAGTGAGAAAACAGAAGCTCAAACCTTTAAAATGGTATCCTGGTGATCTGAATTCAGAGCCTCAGTTTTGACCCCTGAGTAATACTCCTTCCCCTAATAATGGATCAATGATGTGGTCCTGGCTCACAACTCTATTTGCCTGCTTTATTTCAAGTATTTCTTGGTAGTCCACTTGGCCACATTGTCAAACACATGTTGAATTGAAATCTTCTTACCCTTGTGCTTAATTGGCCTGATATCTATTCTTTCTTTGTCTTTTTTAGCCTTGCAACTTCTTATTTCACTAACTTAATTTAGACTAGGTAAACAAGCATTTTATCATCTAGAGAGAGTAATGAGATCCCATCACGGGAGATGTTCAAGGAGAGGCTAGATTGCTACATCTCCTGCAAAGAAGATTGATTCAAGTCTTAAATGAAGATAATTCGAGTTACTTCCACAGTTCCTTTCAGCTCTCAGACTCCATTGTTCTACCAATGTCATTATACATCTGAAAACATGACATTACTAAGACCTTGAAAATTTCATATTCCTATGAGTGAGTCAGACTTAATATTTTAATATATTCTTTAGTTTTTGCCTACCTTTTACCTGGAAAATCCCTATTTAGCACTTATGAATGTCCTTTGGGATGGTAGCATTCCACATGACTGAAAACCTCCTTAGCCTAATGTTATGTCAGAGATAAATAGATCCCATATTTTACTTAATGTTTACCTTTTATATTTTAGAAAACTTTTTATTTTGAAATACTTATAGAATCACAGGAAGTTACAAAGACATGTACAGAGAGGGCTCCTCATTATATTTTTATTTTATTATTTTTTAAATATATTTATTTTTATTTATTTTATTATTATTATTTTTGGCTGCATTGGGTCTTCGTTTCTGTGCTGCCTGGGCTTTCTCTAGTTGCGGTGAGTGGGGGCTACCCTTCATTGCAGTGCTCGGGCTTCTCATTGTGGTGGCTTCTCTTGTTGTGGAACATGGGCTCTAGGCACGTGGGGTTCAGTAGTTGTGGCACGCAGGCTCAGTAGTTGTGGTGCACGGCCTTAGATGCTGTGTGGCATGTGGGATCTTCCCTGACCAGGGCTCGAAACTGTGTCCCCTGCATTGGCAGGTGGATTCCTAACCACTGCACCACCAGGGAAGCCCATCATTATATTTTTAAATTAAAAATTTTATTGGATTTTAAATTTCAAAAAAAGCACATGCTAAAAATTTCCCTGAGTCAAAGACATATTAAATGAAAATGGAATATCTTCACCTTTGCACCACCATTTGCCCAGCAACACTGTTAACAGTTTTGTGTGTGTCTTTCAAGTCCTTTGTTAATATGCATATATGATTGACCATGTAAAAGAAGCCAGAGTACAAATAATCCCAGCTTCCTTTCCATCCCTGCATAGTTTTGCCCAAAGTCCTATGATTGTCAAAAACAAGAGCCCCAAATATAATAGTGGCTACTACTTATGGAGTACTTTTGATGTACCAGGCACTGGGTAGGGTGCTTTATACACACAATCTCAAGTATTTATCACAAGTTTATGTATTTTATTGGGGTTTGCAAGGGAGGAACTGATGCTTAAGGTTGCACAGCCACTATTATCATAGCTTGGAATTTAATCCCATCTATCTGACTTTGAAGGCTATAATCAAAAGTTCATTGTACTGCTAGAACTTTCCATGTAATAAGAAATAAAAAAGAGAACCAAATAGGGAGAATATCTACACCTTTTAAATTTCCTGACAATTCAATAAAATCAGCATTAAAAAAACCCCATAAAAACAAAAAAAGTTACTGGTAATATCAGTCAAACCAATTTCTTGAATTTATACTATACTTACAGAAAGAGTTGAGTGATTGACTCTTGCTTTTCTACCATTATCCCTACCCCTAGGCAGCCCCAGCATGAGAGCAGGAAGTGTTTATCACACAAGGATTTCTCAACATACATCTCTGCCTCAGATGTGATATAGATGGTCATTTCCTAGCCAGTGTATTTAGTCTTAGGTTTGAGAAGAGGGTGGCTCTATAGGGATCCAACAGGAAACTGCACCTGTCCACCAGTCTATCCCATGGACAGCAGAGAGCCATTGTTAAAATTTGAGTTCCTTCTCATTAATGTGATTGTCAGAGTGGAGAAGGACTGGCCTCCACTGATGACCTCTCCAGGAGAGGGAATCTCAGGTCCTTGACCCCACCAACATGGAGGCTCATACTCTCAGTGGCATCTGATCCCGCTGCCTACTGAAGCTGAATGCGGAGCCAAGCCTTGGGGTGCAAAGACCACTTACAAAAAACCCAGGTTGAAGTCAGTGGAAAAGGGAAAATACAAAATCCAGCACTGTAGTCAGGCCCAGAGAGAAAGAAGAGATTGAGAAAAAACATCTCAGCTGAATCAGGAGGACGTTTCTGTCCAGGAGTTCTGGTGCAAACAGCTTTCTGACCAGAGAAAAATAACATTATATGGGGTTATAAATGTGGCACCATGGCCCCTTTGCCTGTGGTGGTCTTACTGTTCTCCTTTCCCATAAGAAGTGGTTCCAATGGAGACCACGTGGTGGCTATGGCTCAGTTCCCAACCAGAGAGCAGCAACTCTGCTTCATTCTTTCCCAATCAATAAATCATCTCAAAGGCAAATGAGTGAGAATGAAATTATATAGGAATAACCCTGAATCTATGAGATTTCTAAAAAGAAACTATAGGAGAAGAAAATGACTCACAAGCTGCAAGGCTTTATTACAGTTAATAAATTGCTTGCAACACATTTCCCAAACACCAGTGTGTTGCAACATAAAGATGAGAACCCCCTAGTTAGTGAACAAAGGGAGTTTCCAAATATGTTTTATGCAAATTTAATTACATTTTATTTAAACAAGTGTGCCCTTAATGTCACACTATAATGTAGCCTAAGAGATAATGCTTTCTTTCTGTCTTGCTTATCAAAATTAGAGTAAGAGTAATACTATGCATTATACATTATTTACCATGAAAAACTTTCTCCTCATATTATCTTACTTAAGGTATTCAGGCCTCCCTCAGGCTTTCAAATAGATAATCACTAAGGTCATTTTAACTCTGGTTTTATTATTACTATTATAGACATTGATACACACAAAAATGATATTAAACCTATGCATTACATAAATGCCATGAAAATATGTTTAATATTTTATAATATGCTCTTAAGAAGTAAATATATCCTGACACTTGGCAGTATTTTTCTCAACTGTGATGGTAACTAAACTACTTACCACTGACTCTTGCCAAAAGCCTTGGATTTCTGGCTTTGGTGGCAGGGCTTGGTGCTCTCACTCTAGTTCCTGGACTGGAAAGGTCACTCTTTGTAAAACAGGCTGTTGACTGCCATGCATCATGAGAGGGAACTTCCGTTCTAGGAGCTGCCTTGAGCATGTTCATTTCCTAATGCAAGAGTTGAAAATCCTTCTTTGATATCTCTAGGAACTCATTTTTCTAGAATGGACATTTATAAGTGCCTATGGACTGACCTTTTGGGAGTACCCATGTAATCTCTCTCTAAGCAGCTATTCTGGGACTCCTCAGAGTGCAAATACACCTCAAGGGCAAAAGCCTGAATAGAAACTGTAGAAATGAAGTGCAGTTGATTCTCTTGTGATTCATTAAAGTAGTGGCAATCATTTTCTCCCAGCATGCAATGAGGAGATCAGCTTCTCATCTCTTTTGGAACATTTGTGGGTGAATTTCAGTGCTAGATTTTTTGTTAGGATGTGGGTGGCTAAAGCCTGACAGACTGCCTTCTCCTCCTTCCCATTAGGAAAAGAAAGGAGATGCATGGATGTAGGTTCATTTAGTTGGGATTCTACAAAGCACCAGGGAATTTTCTCCACTTGTTCTGGTAGCCATGGCCTTGGATCTTGGAACTAGACTCCTCATGTTGCATGTTCAACTAGACATGTATCTGAAGCTACAGTACTAACAGCATATCTGCTCTCTTGGCACCAAGTCATTCCTAATTAGGTCTGCTCACCTAGACGTGGTGCTTCCTTTCTTCCCCACCAGCATCCTTATGCCTTCATGTCCCCTGATTTCTGGTTCTGCCATTTCTCATGACCTGGTGATGACACTGTTGATGTGGGTTCTAAAGGAAAAATTGCAGAGCCATCAAACAGCTCTGTAGGTCATAGAAGGGGAGAAGGCTATACGTTTGAAAATCTTGCAGTATTTTACCCCACCAAAATTAGAATATAAACATTAGGGTGAAGAGTTAAGTCTCTAAAGTTTAAAAAATCCCATTAGCAACATGGGTTTTTCCGTATGTTAAGGAGAAGTACAGAAATGGTGCTTATGAAAGACCTTAGAATCATTAGCCATTAGTGAAATACAAAAAAAAAAAAAATCAATGAGATACCACTCTACCCACTAGGATGGCTATCACCAAAAAAACTAATAACAATTGTTGGTGAGGGTGTGGAGAAATTGGAACCCTCAAACACTGTTAGTAGTAATGTAAAATTATGCAGCTGTTTTGGAAAACCGCCTGGCAGTTCTTCAAAGGTTTATGCATAGAGTTACTATATAACCCAGCAGTTCCACTCATAGATACATACTCAAGAGAAATAAAAATATAAATCTGCAAAAACTTGTACACAATGTTAATAGCAGCATTATTCATAATGGCCAAAAAGTGGATACAATCCAAATGTCTATCGACTGATAATTGGATAAATAAAATGTGATGTATCCACACAGTGGAATATTATTTGGCATAAAAAGGCATGAAGTACTGATACATACTACAACATGGATGAAGCTTGAAAACATGATGCTAAAGGAAAGAAACTAGACACAAAAGCCCACATATTGTATATTTCCATTTATGTTAAATCCCAGAATAGGCAAATCCATAGAGATAGAAAGTAGATTAATACTTGCCTAGGGTTGGAGGTTTTGGGGGGAAATTATGAGTGACTTCTTATGGATATGGTACTTGTTTTGGAGTTGTGAAAATCAGTTCACTGGAAAGAACACAATGAACATGAGATTACAATGTGTCGAATGCTCAGCACAGTTGTAATTGTTTGCCCTGGTAGAATGGAACACAACAGTTGTAAAGAGATGCGATATTGAGAGAGCAATGTCAGCCAGAACGTCCATTTTTTTCTACACACAAGAAATTATCCATAATTAAGTTCATCACTACTAGACCTGCCTTACAAGAAATGCTAAAGGGAGTTCTTTAAGTTGAAATGAGAGGATGCTAACTAACAACATGAAAACATATGAAAGTATAAAACTCAGTCAAATTCTAAATGCTCTCATACTGTAATAGTGGTATAAAAATTACTTTTAACTATCATAAAAGTAAAAAGACAAAGTATTCATTATAACTATAGCTACAAGGATTTGTTAATGGATATGTAATATATAAAATATTTGAATTGTGATGTCAATAACATAAAATGTGGAATTATGAGAAGTTAAAGTGTAAAGTTGTATGCGGTCAAAGTTAAGTGTTATCATTTAAAGTTAAGTTGTTATCAGCTTAAAATAGACTGTTATAACTATAAAATGTTTTATGTAATCCTCATGGTAACCACAAATAAAAAACTTGAAGTATACACATAAAAGATAAGGAGAAAGGAATCAAAGCATACCTCTACCCAAAAAAGCATCAAATCACAAAGAAAGACAATAAGAGAGAAAGAAAGAAACTACAAAACAGTAAAGAAAAATTTGCAAAATGGAAATAGCAAATCCTCACTTATCAATAATTTCTTTAAATATAAATGGATTAAAATTTCCAATCAAAAAACACAGAGTGGTTAAATGGATTATTTTTTTAAAAGCTAGAACAATATACTGTCTACAAGAGACTCACTTTAGTCTTCGGAACACACATAGGCTGAGTGTGAAGGGATGAGAAAAGATATTCCATGCAAGTGGCAATGAAAAGAGAGCAGGAATGGCTATACTTAGACAAAATAGACTTTACTTCAAAAACTGTCATGAAAGACAAAGAAGACAACTGTACAATGCTAAAGGGGTCAATTCATCAAAATGATATAACTGTTATAAATATATATATCCCCAACGTTAGAGCACTTAAATATATAAAGCAAATTTTAACAGAACTGAAAGGAGAATTAGTAATACAGTAATAGTAGGGAATTTCAATATGTCACTTTCAGCGATGGATAGATCATCCAAACAGAAAATCAATAAGAAAACGGCAAACTTGAACAACACTATAGACCAAATTGACCTAACAGACATATACATAATGTTCCATCCAACAGCAGTAGAATATACATTCTTCTTAAGTGCACACGGACCATTCTTCAGGATAGATCATAAAATAGGTCACAAACCAAATCTTAGCAAATTTAAGAAGATTGAAATCATATCAAATATCTTTTCCAACCATAATGTTTAGAAATCAGTAACAGGAGAAAATTTTGAAAATTCATAAATAGGTGGAAATTAACACACTCTCAAGTAAACAGTGGGTCAAAGAAGATAATCAAAAGATAAATAAAAATGTCTTGAGATCAAAAAAAGAAAATACAGCATACCAAAACTTATGGGATGCTGCAAAAGCAGTTCTAAGGGAAATTTATAGTGATAAATGCCTACATTAGGAAAAAAAAAAAGATCTCAAAAAATAATGTAACTTTGTACCAGAAGAAACTTGAAAAACAACAAACTAAACCTAATGTTAGCAGAAGGAAGAAAATAACAAAGATCAGAGCAGAAATAAATGAAATAAAGACTAGATAAAAATAGAAAAGATCAATGAAACTAGGAGTTGGGTTTTTGAAAGATAAACAAAATTGACAAACCTTTTGCTAGACTAACAAGAAAAAAAGGAGAGAAGACAAATAAAATTATAAATGAAAGAGGAAACATTGTAACAGTTACCATAGAAATACAAAGAATTGTAAGATACTATTATAGACATTTATACACCAACAAATTGGACAACCTAGAAAAAAATGGATAAATTCATAAAGCATACAATCTGTTAAGACCAAATCAGAAATAGAAAATCTGAGGAGACCAATAACAAGTAAGGAGATTGAACCAGTAATCAAAAATCTCCCAACAAGGAAAATGTCAGGATGGCTTCACTGGTGAATTCTGCCAAACAATTAAAGAAGAATTAATACCAATTCTTCTCAACTCTTCCAAAAAATTGAAGAGGAGGTAGTACTTCCAAATTCCCAGCGTTACACTGATACCAGAGCTAAACAAGTACACTACAAGAAAATTACAAGACAATATCCCTCTGAACATAGATACAAAATCCCTAAAAAAAAAAAAAAAACAACTAGCAAACTAACAGCACACTAAAAAGGATCATACACCATGAGCAAGTGGGATTCATCCCTGGGGTGCAATGCTGGTTCAATATATGCAAATCATTAAATGTGATATACCACATTATAGAATGAAGAATAAAAATTATATGTTCATCTCAATTGGTACAGGAAAAGCATTTAACAAAGTTCAGCACACTTTCATGATAAAAAGTCTTAACAAATTAGATATGGAAGGAATGTACCTCAACATAATAAAGGCCATATATTGACAAGCCCACAGCTAACATCATACTCAACAGTGAAAAGCTGAACCCTTTTCTTCTAAGATCAGTAACAAGGCAATGATGCCAACTCTCATCACTTCTATTCACTATAATACTGGAAGTCCTAGACAGATCAATTAGGCAAGAAAAAGGAATAAAAGACATCCAAATTGGAAAGGAGGAAGTAAAATTGTCTCTGTTTGCAGATGACATAATATTATATACACAAAACCCTAAAGACTCCACCAAAAAAACTGTTAGAACTAATAAACAATTTAATAAAGATGTAGTATACAAAATCAGCTTACAAAAATTAGTTTCATTTCTATGCGCTAATAGCAAACTATATGAAAAAAGAAATTAAGAAAACAATTCTGTTTACAATAGCATCAAAAAATACCTAGAATAAATTTTACCAAAGAGGTGAAAGATCTGTACACTAAAAACTATAAAACATTGATGAAAGAAATTGAAGACACAAATAAATAGAAAGATATTTATGTTCATGAATTAGGAAAACTAATATTGTAAGATGTCTATACTATGCAAAGTGATCTACAGATTCATTGCAATCCCTACCAAAATTCCATTGGCATTTTTCACAGAGATAGAACAAATAATCATAGAATTTGTATGTAATCACAAAAGGCACCAAATAGCCAAAGCAATCTTGAGCAAAAAGGACAAAGCTGGGGGCATCACACTACCAGATCTCAAAATAGACTACAAATTTATAGTAACCAAAATAGCATGATCATAAATGGAATAAAACAAATGGACCAATGGAACAGAATAGAGAGCCCAGAAATAAATCCATGCATTTATGGTCACTTGATCTTTGGCAAAGGTACCAAAACACAAAATGGGGAAAGGAAAGTATCTTCAATAAATGGTATTGGGAAAACATTATCCTCATGCAGAAGAATGAAACTGGACACTTATCTCACTTCGTATACAAAAATCAACTAAAAATGATTAAAAACTTAAATGTCAAATCTGAAACTAAAACTACTAGAGGAAAACATAGGGCAAAAGCTTCTTGACATTGGTCTGGGCAATGGTTTTTAGATACGACCCCAGAAGCACAAGCAACAAAAGCAAAATAGACAGATGGGATTGCATTAAGCTAAATACACTTCTGCACAGCAAAGGAAACAATCCGGAGAGTGGAGAGAAATTTATGGAATAAGAGAAAATATTTTGAAACCATACATATGATTAAGAAGCTCATATCCAAAATATATAAGGAACTCATAGAACACAATACTGAGAAGAAAAACCTGATTAAAAAATAGGCAAAGGACATGAATAGACACTTCTCAAAAGAAGACATACAAATGGCCAACAAGTATATGAAAAAATGTTAAACATTACTATTCATCAGAGAAATGCACATCAAAATAAAAGTGAGATACCATCTCATGTCTGTTAGAATGGCTATTATCAGGAAGACAAAAGATAACAAGTGTTGGCCAGAATGTGGAGAAAAGGGAACACTTGTGCACTGTTGGTAGAAATGTAAATTGATATAGCCATCATGGAAAACAGTATGGAGGTTCCTCAAAAAATTAAAAATAGAACTACTATATGGTCCAGTAATCCCACTGCTGGGTTTATATCCCAAGGAAATGAAAAGAGTCTAGAAGAGATATCCCATGTTCATTGAAACATTCACAATAACCAAATATGGAATCAACTTAAGTGTTCATGAGCAGATGAATAGATAAAGAAAATTTGATATATATGTACAATGGATATAGTCAGCCTTAAAAAAGGAAGAAAATTGTGTCATTTGTGACAACATAGATGAACCTGGAGGACATTATGCTATGAAATAAGCCAGGCACAGAAAGACAAATACTGCATCATCTCACTTATATGTGGAATCTAAAAAAGTTAAACTCATAGATGCAGAGAGTAGAATGATGGTTACCAGGAGCTGGGGAAAGTGTGGTGGGGAAAACAGGGAGATGTTTGTCAAAGAGTGCAAAGTTGTAGTTATATAGTTTGGATGAATAAGTTTGGAGATCTAATGTACTTCATCATGATTATAGATAATAATACTGTATTGAATACTGGAGGTATGCTAAGAGAGTAGATTTCAGGTGCTCTTATCACAAAAATTTGGTAACTGTGAGGAGATGATATGTTTTTTAAATTTATTTTATTGAAATATAGTTGATTTACAGTGAGGTGTTAATTTTTGCTGTACAGCAAAGTGGTTCAGTTATACATACGTGTACATTCTTTTTCATATTCTTTTCCATTATGGTTAATCACAGGATATTGAATATAGTTCCCTCTGCTATACAGTAAGACCTTGTTGTTTATCCAGTCTATATATAATTTGCATCTGCTAATCCCAGACTTCCAATCCATCCCTCCCCTCCCCCCTTCCTCTAGGCAACCACAAGTCTGTTCTGTATGTCTGTGAATCTGTTTGTTTCATAGATAAGTTCATTTGTGTCATATTTTAGATTCCACATATAAGTGATATCATATGGTATCCATCTTTGTCTTTCTGACTTACTTCACTTAGTATAATAATCTCTAGATTCATCCATGTTGCTGCAAATGGCATTATTTCATTCTTTTTTATGGCTGAGTAGTATTCCATTGTATATATGTACCACATCTGCTTTATTCATTCATCTGTTGATGGACATTTAGGTTGTTTTCATGTCTTGGCTATTGTGAATAGTGCTGCTGTGAACATAGGAGTGCATGTATCTTTTTTAAATGATAGTTTTGTCCGGATATATGCCCAGGAGTGGGATTGCTGGGATGGCAACTCTATTTTTAGTTTTTTTGAGGATGCTCCATACTGTTTTCCATAGTGGCTGCACCAATTTTCATTCCCAACAGTGTAGGGGGATTCCCTTTTCAAGGGGATGGTATGTTAATTTGCTTGACTGTAATAACCATTTCATATGGTATGATATGTATATGCATATCAAATCAACATGTTGTACACCTTAAATATACATAATTTAAAAATGGTTAAAAAGGATTATTTAAAATGATATTTTAATAAATTTATAAGTTGTCATACAAATAAATGTGATCAACTGGAAAAAGAGAAAAAGAAAAGACAAAAAGAAATTCTCCAGAATGAAAAATATTGATCTATTCACTGATATTACTAGAGAATTCACCTTTTCCATCCACTTCCTCAGGGTCCCCTTGATCTCCTTTTTTCTCAGGCTGTAGATGACAGGGTTAAACATAGGGGTCACAACACAGAATGGCACAGAGACTAGGATGTCCAGGATGTAGCTTATACTGGGTCTGTTATAGTTAAAGTTGGCTGTTCCAAAGAAGACCACCACCACAGGGAGGTGGGATGCACAGGTAGAGAAGGCCTTACTCCTGCCCTGGGCAGAGGGAATGCTAAGGATGTCAGAGATGATGAGCATGTAGGACACTGCAGTAAATAGGCAGGAGCTCAGGCCAGTGGTGGTGCTGGCCATATGGAACACAGACCCATTGAGAGAGGTGTCTGAGCAGGAGAGCTTCAGGAGCAATGGGATGTCACAGAGAAAGTGGCTGACCTGGTTGGGTCCACAGAGAGTGTCAGCACTGTGTGTTTCACAGAATTCTCTAGCCCATACAGTCAAGTTCCACTCAACAAATATACACAGACCTTCAGACTCATGAGGAGCAGATATTGAAGAAGGTGGCAAATGGTTACATATTGGTCATGTCACAGCAGCCAA
Organism: Balaenoptera musculus; assembly: GCF_009873245.2. Lineage (NCBI taxonomy): Eukaryota > Metazoa > Chordata > Mammalia > Artiodactyla > Balaenopteridae > Balaenoptera > Balaenoptera musculus. Next base: position 106,902,562 of record NC_045785.1, on the reverse strand, counting down.
CAAGACAGCGTCAGCACCAGCACCAGCACAGGTCACAAGGAATAAGATCTGGGAAAGACAGCGCTCATACAAATTGGTTTTCTTCTCCTAGAATAAGTTCACCAGCATGACCAAAATGGTGGTAGATGAGTAGCAGATGTCCAAGAAACTCAAAGTGCTGAGAAAATAATACATTGGCGTATGGAGGGCAGGATTGACTCTGACCATTGTTAATGTGAAAGTATTTCCCAGAAGAGTTATCAGATAAATGATCAAGAAGACCAGGAAGAATGATCCTTATAATTCAGGATGATTGGAATGTCCTAGGAAGATGAATACAGCCACCACACCTTGATTTTCCATTTCTTTGAGTTCTTTCTCAATTGAACTGAAAATTAGGAAATGAAAAGACAACAAGATACAGGGACAAACACAGGGAGAACTAACACTCATCTTTTATTTCATGGATTGAATTACATCTCTTCTAGATAGTGTAGTTTGACGCTTTGAGACTAGGATATATGCATTCCACCTCATTCCCATGCTCCTTTGCCCCTGTGATTACCTGTCATGCCTTCGCTATTACATATTAGTTCGTTTGACTCCCCTATCAGTCTATAATTTCTATTAGGTGAGGGATATATCTCTCTCATTAATCCATATGTACTCTATAAAACTTTTGTGAGAATTAAGGAAGGAAGGAAATTCAGTCTTAAGCACTGACATTGAAAAATAGCAGTTGATGAATTAAACTAGAACCAAAATATTTTTCTTCCCAACCTCCTTCTTCCCTGGGAAGAAGTCACAATATCAAATTCTAATTTACTGGGTATGAAATAGCCTCCATGACCTTTTCCCCCTGGTGTTATTCATGAGAATTTGTTACATTCTGTGGCAGAAGGGAATTTGCAGATGTAGTTAAGGTTATTAATCACCTGACTTTAAAATACAGAGATTATCCTGTATTATTCAAGTGTGCCTTATCTAACCACATGAGCCCTTAAAAGCAGAGTAGAAGATGAATTCAGAGATTCAAATCACAAGTAGAATTCTATGTGTCATTGTTGGCTTGAGGATGAAGGGGGCCATGTGTTAAGGTAACGGTTTAACAGTTGGTCCTAAAATCATAAGAAACTAAATTTTTCTAACAACTTGAATAAACGTGAAGGTGGAATCTTCCCCAGAGTCTCTAGATAAGAACCCAGTCCAGATGACACACTGTGATTTCAGTTTGAGCTAGGCTCATGCTGTGTACTTCAATGAGGCAGAGCACCCAGCTGAGCCATGCTGTGCCTGGCCTTCTGACCCACAAAACTGTGACATAATAAGTAAGTGATTTTAAAGGAAATGCTTTCAGCTTTTCACCATTGAGTATGATGTTAGCTATGGGCTTCTCATATAAGATCTTTATTATGTTGAGTTGTGTTCCCTCTATATACACTTTATTAAGAGTTTTTTAAAATTGTAAATGGATGTTGAATTTTATCAAACTTTTTTTCTGTATCGATTGAGATGATCAGGTGGTTTTTCTTCTTCAGTTTTTTAATGTGGTGTATCACATTGATTGATTTTCAGATATTGAACCATCTTTGCATCCCTGTGACAAATCCCATTTGATCCAGGTATATGATCCTTTTAATGTATTGTTGGATTTAGTTTGCTAATATTTTGTTAAGGATTTTTGCATCTATGTTCATCAGTAATATTGGCCTATAATTTTCTTTTTTTGTGTGATATCTTTGCCTGGTTTCAGTATCAGGGTGACATTGGCTGCATAGAATGAGTTCATTCCTTCCTCTGCCATTTTTTGGAATATTTTGGGAAGGATAGTCATTAACTTTTCTCTAAATGTTTGTTAGAATTCACCCGTGAAGCCATCTGGTCCTGGACTTTTGTTTGTTGGAAGTTTTTGTTTGTTTGTTTTTGTTTGTTATTACTGGTTCAATTTCATTACTGGTGATTGGTCTTTTCATATTTTCTGTCTCTTCCTGATTCAGTCTTAGGAGATTGTGTATTTCTAGGAATTTGTCCATTTCTCTAGGTTTTCTATTTTATTGGCATATGTCTTTGTAGTAATCTCTTATGATCCTTTGTATTTCTGTGTTATCAGTTGTAACTTCCCCTTTTGCATTTCCGATTTTATTGATTTGGGCCCTCTCTCTTATTTCTTGATGAGTCTGGCTCTAGGTTTATCAATTTTGTTTATCTTTTCAAAGAATCAGCTCTTAGTTGCATTGATCTTTTCTATTGTATTTTTAGTCTCTATTTTATTTATTTCTGCTCTGATCTTTATGATTTCTTCTATTAACTTTTGGGGTTTTTTCTTTCTTTTCTACTTCCTTTAGGTATAAGGTTAGGTTGTTTAATTGAGATTGCCTTGTTTCCTGAGGTAAGCTTGTATCATTATAATCTTGGTTATAGACTTGGATGTCTGATTAATTTCCCAGGTTAGGGACATTTTCAGCTATTATGTCTTCATATATGTTCCCTGTCCCTTTCTCTTTTTCTTCTCCTTCTGGGATTCCTATAATGCAAATGGCAGTATAATTGATGTTGTCCTAGAGGTCTCTTAAACTGCCCTCATTTATTTTTTTTCTTTTTTCTGTTCATCTTCAGTGCTTTCCACTTCTCTGTTTTCCAGCTCATTGATTCATTCCTCTGTATCATTTAGTCTCCTGTTTATTCCTTCTAGTGTATTTTTTATTTCAGTATTGTATTCTTCATCTCTCTTTGGTTGTTATTTATATTTTCTAATTTTTTGTTACAAAATTCTAACTTCTCACTGTGGGCATCCATTCTTCTCTGAAGTTCTTTGATCATCTTTATGATCAGTACCTTCAACTCTTTATCAGGTAGATTCCCTATCTCCACATCACTTAGTTATTCTTCTGGGGTTTTATCTAGTTCCTTCATTTGGAATATGTTCCTCTGTCATCTCATTTTGCCTAACTTGCTGTTGTTATTTCTATTTATCTGGTATGTTGGTTATATTTCCCGATTTTGGAGAAATGACCTTTTGTAAGAGACATTCTATGCACCCCAGCAGTGCACTCTCCTCTGGTCATTTGAGCTATATGCTCTAGGGATGTCCATTATGTGGGTTGTGTGGGTCCTTCTTTTGTGGCAGGCTGACTACTATGAGTGGTCTGGTAAGCATAGCTGGCCCTGGTCCAGTTGGTTTCCAGGTCCTGCCTGTGTGGGGCTGCCAGCCACTGGTTGGGGCTGGATCATGAGGCAGGTGTCTGTGGAACCCCAGGGGGCCCCCAGGCTAGTGCTGGCTCGCTGGTCAGTGGAGTCAGGTTCCAGGAGATCCCAGGGCTGGTGCCTGCTGACCAGTGTGTGAAGCCAGGTCCTGGGGCTAGTACTAGCCCACAGGTGGGCAGAGCTGGGTCCTGGGGTCTTGGTGCAGGGTCTAAAGTTCCCACAGGTCATGCAGACTGCTGTTAGGTTGGACCAGTGCCTGACACAGCTGGCTGTAGGGTTTGGGGTGTCCCAAAGCTTGTGTTGCCCCTTGGTGGATGGGGTCAGGGCCAGCCAATCCCAGGGCAGGTGCAAGCCTGCTGATTGGTATGTTGGTTCCTGCCATGGCAGGCTATATGGCTGCAGTTGTCCTGGGGTTTTGAGGTAGTTTTTAATGTATATAGAAGAAATATTTAAGATAATTATGTAATAAATAGGTAAGAGCAAAAGAATGTGAAGCATGGTAAGTTTTCTCTGTATCACTTGAATTGATAAAATGTTGATACATGTAGACTGTGATAAGTTATGCATATATAATGTTATACCTAGACAACCACTAAAAATATTATACAAAATGATACACTCAAAATACTATAGGTTAATCAAAATGGAATTTTTAAAAGTTCAAGGCACAGAAAAAACCTCTAGAGAAGTAAACATCAGAGAAAGCATTACAAAACAAAAAATACAGACTTAATCCCTAACATATCAATAAGTATATTAAATTTAAATTATATTGGTCTATATATACCAATTGAAGAGAGATATTGGTACAGTAGATTTAAAAATATAAGCTAACTGTATGTGTCTACAAGAACTTACATTAAATGTGGCAACAAAGATAAACTGAAAGTAAAAGAATGAAAATAAATATGCCATGCCAATACTAACCAAAAGGCAGCAGAAGTGGTTGCATTAATATTATATTTCAGAGAAAAGAAAATTACCAGAAGTTGAGAGGAATATTACATCATGATGAGTCAATCTATCAGGAAGACCACGTAATTCTAAATGTGCATGCACCAAAAAACCCCAGAGCTTTGAAATATATTAAACAAAACCTGTTATACTAAAAGGAGAAAGAGGCAAGTCCACAATTATAGTAGAAGACTTCAATAGTTATTCCTCAACAATTGATCGAACAACCAGACAAAAAGTCAGTAAGAATATAGAAGAACTCAACAACATAATCAACCAACAAGATCTAACATACATTTATAGAACAATCCATCCAATATCAGATAACACCTTCTTTTCAAGTGCCACAGAACATATACCAGGATAGACTATATTCTGCATATAAAACAAACTTCAATACGTTTATAAGAATTGAAATCATTCAGAGTATGTTCTCTGTCCACAAAAGGATCACACTAGAAACCAATAACAGAAGGATAACTGTAAAGTCTCCAAGCACTTGGAAAGCAAACAACACACTTCTAAATAGTCTGTGAGTAGATGTCTCAAGGGAAATTAATAAATATATTGAATGGAATGAAAATAAGAATACATATATCAAACTTTCTGGGATGTATCTAAAGCAGTGCTGAGTGGGAAATTTATACACTAAATACATTAGAGAAAAGGAAAAGTATAAAATTATTCATCTCAACTCTACACACACACAAACTAGAAAAAGAAGAGCAAAATAAACCCTAAGCAAGAAGAAGGAATGAAGTTACAAAATTAAGAGCAGAAATCAGTGAAATTGAAAACAAGAAATAATAGAGAAAGTCTATGAAAAACTGATTCTTTGAAAAGATTGATAAAATTGACAAACTTAGTAAGACTGACAAAGAAAGAAAGACAGATATTACCAATATCAGTGATGTAACAAGGGACATTATTACAGACCCTGCAGACATCAAATAGGTAATAAGGGAATACTACAAATAACTCTAAACATATAAATTTGACAACTTATATAAAATGGGTCAGTTCTTCAAAAAGCACAAACTACCACAGCTTACCTGATATCTTAAAAATAATTTAATTAGTCCCATCTATAACTATTAAGGGAATTAAATTCCTAACCCTAAAAATCCAAAATAGCAAAGCTCTATGCCCAGATGGGTCCACTGGAGGATTCCACCAAAATTTTAAAGAAGAATTAACATATAATTCTTCCAGGAAATAGAAGAGGAGGGAACACTTAGCAATTCATTTTATGAAGTATTACTCTGATACCAACACTAGACAAGACATCACAGCAAAAGAAAACTATAGATCAATATCCTTCATAAATATAGGTGTGAAAATCCTTAACAGTATGTTAGCATACAGAATTCAGAAATATATAAAAATGATTATACACTAATTCCAAGTGGGGTTTATTAGTGATGCAATATTAAAAATCAACCTGTGTGACTCACCATATTAACACCTAAGAAGAAAAATTACATGATTATATCGATCAATGCAGAAAAAGCATTTGACAAAATCCAAATCCCATGCATGATAAAAACTCTCAGGAAAAAAAAAAAAAAGAAATAAAGCGGAGCTTACTCAACTTCTTCTTTATCAAGTGATAATAAGAAGCTACAAAAAACCTACATCTAACATTATACTTAGTAGTAAAAGATTGAATGCTTTCCTCTTAAGATCAGGCACAAGGTAAGGATGTCTACTCTCTACTCTTATTCAACATATTGCTGGAAGTTCTAGTCAGTGCAGTAGGAAAGAGAAGGAAATAAAAATCAGATATATTGGGAAAGAAGAAATAAAATTGTTATTTTCTGATAATACAATGATCTATGTAAAAAGAAGTCGACAAAAACATCCTGCAATGAATAAGTGCGATTAGCAATGTCACAGATAAACAAACAGAAATAAACTGTTCATTTATGTACTATCAACGAGCATGTGGAAACCAAAATTAGAAATACAATACCATTTGCAATTTTTCAAAAAAAAAATGCTTAGATGTAAACCTAACCAAACATTTACAAGGAGTTGTATGCTGAAAACTATAAAATGTGTCTGAAAGAAATCAAAGAAATATCTAAATAAATGGAGGGACATATAGTGTTCATGGATTAGAAGACTCAATATAATAAAGATGTCAATTCTCCTGAAATTGATATACAGGTTTAATGCATTTCCAATCAAATTCCAGCAGAATTTTTTTGTAGATGTAGATAAGATTATTCCAAAATTTAAATGGAAAGGTAAATGAACTGGAATACCTAAAATATTTTGAAAAGAAGAATAAAGTGGGAAGAATTCTACCCTATAACTAAACTGTGTTGTATTGGTGTAGAGATAGATTAATGGAACATAATAGAGAACTCAGACAGACTCACACTACTAAACACAACTGATTTTTGACAAATGTACAAGGGAAATTTAATGGAGGAAGAGTAGTCTTTCAAATAAGTGGTGTTGGATGGCCCTGTCCACCAGAGGAAAAAGACCCAGCTCCACTCACCAGTGAGCAGAAACCAGTCCCTCCCACCAGGAACTCTGCACAAGCCTCTTAGACAGCCTCATCCACCAGAGGACAGACAGCAGAGGCAAGGAGAACTACAATTCTGCAGCCTACAGAACAGAAACCGCAATCACAAAAAGTTAAACAAAATGAGACAGCAGAGGAATATGTCCCAGAGGAAGGAACAAGATAAAACCCCAGAAGAAAAACTAAGAGGAGATAGGCAATCTACCAGAAAAGGAATTCAGAGTAATGATAGTGAAGATGATCCAAGATCTCAGAAAACAAATGTAGGCACAGATTAAGAAGGTACAAGGAATCTTTAACATAGAGCTAGAGGATCTAAAGAACAAAGAGAGATGAACAATACAATAACTGAAATGAAAAATACACTAGGAGTCAATAGCAGAATAAGTGAGGCAGAAGAACAGATAAGTGAACTGGAAGGCAGAATGGTGGAAATCACTGCCGCAGAACAGAATAAAGAAAAAAGAATGAAAAGAAATGAAGACAGTCTAAGAGACCTATGGGACAAAATTAAATACACCAACATTCACATTATAAAGGTCCCAGAAGGAGAAGAGAGAGAGAAAGGGCCTGAGAAAATACTTGAAGAGATAATAGCTGAAAAATTCCCTAACATGGGAAAGGAAACAGTCACCCAAGTCCAAAAAGCACAGAGGTCCCAGGCAGGATAGGCTCAAGGAGGAACACAATAAGACACATAGTAATCAAATTGACAAAAATTAAAGACAAAGCAAAAATATTAAAAGCAACAAGGGAAAAGCAACAAATAACATACAAGGGAACTCCCATAAGGCTAACAGCTGATTTCTCAGCAGAAACTCTGCAGGCCAGAAGGGAGTGGCATGATATATTTAAAGTGATGAAAGGAAAGAACCTACAACCAAGAATACTCTACCCAGGAAGATTCTCATTCAGATTCGACAGAGAAATCAAAAGCTTTACAGATATGCAAAAGCTAAGGGAATTTAGCAACATCAGACCAGCTTTGCAACATAAATGCTAAAGGAACTTCTCTAAGTAGAAAAGAAATGGCCACTTCTAGAAGCTAGAAATTATGAATGGAGAACCTCACTGGTAAAGGCAAACATACAGTAAGTGTAGGAAATCATCCAGACACAAATATGATATCAAAACCAGAAATTGTGAGAAGAGGAGAGCACAAATGCAGGATATTGGAAATGCACTTTAAATTAAAAGACCAGCAACTTAAAACAATCTTGTTTATACATAGACGGCTATGTCAAAATTTCATGATAGTCACAAACCAAAAATCTACAATAGATACACATGCAAAAAAGAAAAAGGAATCCAAACACAACACTAAATTTAATCATCAAATTACAAGAGAAGAGAACAAAAGAGGAAGGGAAGAAAAAAGACCTACAAAAACAAATCCAAAACAATTAAGAAAATATCAATAGGAACATACATAACGATACTTACCTTAAATGTAAATGGATCAAATGCTCCAACCAAAAGACTTTGACTGGCTGAATGGATACAAAAACAAGACCTGTATATATGCTGTCTACAAGAGATCCACTTCGGATCTAGTGACATATACACAATGAAAGTAAGGGGATGGAAAAATATATTCAATGCAAATAAAAATCAAAATAAAGCAGGAGTAGCAATACTTATATCAGACAAAATAGACTTTAAAATAAAGACTGTTACAAATGACGAGGAAGAACATTAAATAATGATCAAGAGATCAATCAAGGAAGAAGATATAACAATTATAAGTATATATGCACCCAACATAGGAGCACCCCAATATATAAGGTCAATGCTAATAGCCATAAAAGGAGAAATCAACAATAATGCAATAATAATGGGGAACTTTAACACCCCAGGTTCATCAATGGACAGATCATCCAGACAGAAGATCAACAAGGAAACACAGGCCTTAAATGACACATTAGACCAAATGGTCTTGATTGATATTGATAAAGCATTCCATCCAAAAGCAGCAGAATACACATTCTTCTCAAGTGCACATGGAACAGTCTCCAAGATTGATCACATGCTGGGCCAGAAAGCAAGCCTTGGTAAATTTAAGAAAATTGAAATCATATCAAGCATCTTTTCTGACCACAACGCTATGAAATTATAAATAAACTACAAGAAAAAAAAAGTGGAGGCTAAACAATATGCTACTAAACAACCAATGGATCACTGAAGAAATCGAAGAGGAATTTAAAAAAAATACCTAGAGGCAAATGAAAATGAAAGAATGATGATCCAAAACCTATGGGACACAGCAAAAAGAGTTGTAAGCGGGAAGTTTATAGCCATATAATCTTACCTCAGGAAACAAGAAAAATCACAAATAAACAGCCCAACCTTACACCTAAAGCAACTAGAGAAAGAAGAACAAAGAAAACCCAAAGTTAGTAGAAGGAAAGAAATCATAAAGATCAGAGCAGAAATAAATGAAATAGAGATGAAGAAAACAATAGACCAGATCAATGAAACTAAAAGCTGGTCCTTTGAAAAGATAAAGAAAATTGATAAACCTTTAGACAAACTCATCAAGAAAAAAAGGGAGAGGGCTCAAATCAATAAAATTAGAAATGAAAAAGAAGTTATAACAGATGCCACAGAAATACAAAGGACCATAAGAGACTACTACAAGCAATGATATGCCAATACTATGGGCAACCTGGAAGAAATGGACAAATTCTTAGAAAGGTACAATCTCCCAAGACTGAACCAGGAAGAAATAGAAAATATGAACAGACAAATCACAAGTACTAAAGTTGAAACTGTGATTAAAGAACTCCCAACAAACAAATGTCTGGGACAAGATGGCTTCACAGGCGAATTCTGTCAAACATTTAGAGAACAGTTAAAACCTATCCTTCTGAAACTACTCCAAAAAATTGCAGAGGAAAGAATAGTCCCAAACTCATTCTATGAGGCCACCATCACCCTGATACTAAAACCAGACAAAGATACCACAAAAAAAGAAAATTACAGGTCAATATCCCTGATGAACATAGATAGACGTGAAAATCCTCAAAAAAAAAAATACTAGCAAACCAAATCCAACAATACATTAAAAGGATCATACACCACGATCAAGTGGGATTTATCCCAGGGATACAAGGATTTTTCAATATCCACAAATCAATCAGTGTGATACACTACATTAACAAATCGAAGAATAAAACCATATGATCATCTCAATAGATGCAGAAATAGCTTTTAACAAAATTCAACACCCATTTATGAAAAAAACTCTCCATAAAGTGGGCATAGAGGTAACATACCTCAACATTATAAAGGCCATATATGACAAACCTACAGCTAACATCATACTCAATGGTGAAAAGCTGAAAGCATTTCCTCTAAGAACAGGAACAAGACAAGGATGTCCACTCTTACCACTTTTATTCAACATAGTTTTGGAAGTCCTAGCCATGGCAATCAGAGAAGAGAAAGAATTAAAAGGAATCCAAATTGGTAAAGAAGAAGTAAATCTGTCACTGTTTGCAGATGACATGATATTAGACATAGAAAATCCTAAAGATGCTACCAGAAAACTACTAGAGCTCATCAATGAATTCAGTAAAGTTGCAGCTACAAAATTAATGCACAGAAATCTGTTGCATTTCTATACACTAACAAGGATATATCAGAAAGAGAAATTAAGGAAACACTCCCATTTACCATCACATCAAAAAGAATAAATTACCTAGGAACAAACCTACTGAAGGAGGCAAAAGAGCTGTACTCCAAAAACTGTAAGATCCTGATGAAAGAAATCGAAGATGACACAAACAGATGGAGAGATATACCACGTTCTTGGATTGGAAGAATCAATATTGTGAAAATGACTCTACTACCCAAAGCAATCTACAGATTCAGTGCAATTCCTGTCAAACTACCAATGGTATTTTTCACAGAACTAGAACAAAAAATCTTAAAATTTGTGTGGAGACACAAAAGACTCCAAATAGCCAAATCAATCTTGAGAAAGAAAAATGAAGCTGGAGGAATCAGGCTCCCTGACTTCAGGCTATACTACAAAACTACAGTCATCAAAACAGTATGGTACTGACACAAAAACAGAAATATAAATCAATGGAACAGGATAGAAAGCCCAGAAATAAACCCACACACCTATGGTCAATTAATGTATGACAAAGGAGGCAAGACTATACAATGGAGAAAAGACAGTCTTTTTAATAAATGATGCTGGGAAAAGTGGACAGCTATTTACATGTAAAAAAATGAAATTAGAACATTCTTTAACACGATATACAAAAATTAAACTCAAAATGGATTAAAGACCTAAATGTAAGACCAGACACTATAAAGCTCTTAGAGGAAAACATAGGCAGAACACTCTTTGACATAAATCGCTGCAATATCTTTTTCAAACCATCCCTAGAGTAATGGAAATAAAAAACACAAATAAACAAATGGGACCTAATTAAACTCAAAAGCTTTTGCACGGCAAAGGAAACCATAAACAAAATAAAAAGACAACCCACAGAATGGGAGAAGATATTTGCCAATGATGCAACCGACAAGGGATTAGTCTCCAAAATTTACAAACAGCTCATGTGGCTTAATATCATCAAAACAAGCAACCCAGTCAAAAAATGAGCAGAAGACCTAAATAGACATTTCTCCAAAGAAGACATAGAGCTGGCCAAGAGACACATGAAAAGTTGTTCAACATCGCTAATTATTAGAGAAATGCAAATCAAAACTACAATGAGATATCACCTCACACCAGTCAAAATGGTTATCATCAAAAAATCCACAAACAATAAATGCTGGAGAGGGGGTGGAGAAAAGGGAACCCTCTTGCACTATTGGTGGGAATGTAAATTGATACAGCCACTATGGAGAACAGTATGGAGGTTCTTCTAAAAACTAAAAATGGAGCTACCATATGACCCAGCAATCCCACTCCTGGGCATATATCTGGAGAAAAACATGGTCCAGAAGGATAAATGCACACCAATGTTCATTGCAGCACAGTTTACAATAGCCAAGACATGGAAGCAACCTAAATGTCCATCAACAGAGATATGGATAAAGAAGATGTGGTACATATATACAATGGAATATTGCTCAGCCATTAAAAAGAATGAAATAATGTCATTTGCGGCAACATGGATGGACCTAGAGATTGTCATACTGAGTGAAGTAAATCAGACAGAGAGAAATATCAGATGATATCACTTATATGTGGAATCTAAAAAGAAATGATACAAATGAACTTATTTACAAAACGAACAGACTCACAGACTTAGAGAAGCAACTTATTGTTACTGGGGGTAAGGGTAGGGGGAGGGATAGATTGGGAGCTTGGGATTGACATGTACACACCACTATATTTTAAATAGATAATCAACAAGGACCTACTATATAGTACAGGGAACTCTGCTCAATATTCTGTAATAACCTAAATGGGAAAAGAATTTGAAAAAGAATATATACAGGTATATGTATAATTGAATCACTTTGCTGCACACCTGAAATGAACACAACTTTGTTAATCAACTATACTCCAATACAAAATAAAAAAAATTTTTAATTGTGTTGGAGCAATTAGATATCCACAAGCAAACAACAAAAAACAAACTCTAAACTGAACCTCAGCCTAAATCACACCTTATATAAAAAATTAACTCAAAATGGATCATTTAAATTTAAACCACCAAACTGAAGTTTTAGATTAAAAATAAGAGAAAATCTTTGGGACCTATGATTAGTGAAGATTCTTCAGACATGATATCAAAAGTCTGATCCATAAAAGGAAAAAAATGATAAATTTCCCATCAGAACTAAAAACTTTTGCTCTGAGAATGATTAAAGGTGAAAATACAAGTTATGGATTTGGAGAAAACATGTCCAAACCAGATATCTGACAAAGGACTCAGAATATATATATATATATTTTTTTTTAATAGAGATTTTTAAAATAAATTTATTAATTTTATTTATTTTTGGCTGCATTGGGTCTTTGTTGCTGCACATGGGCTTTCTCTAGTTGCGGTGAGTGGGCTTCTCATTGCAGTGGCTTCTCTTGTTGCGGAGCACAGGCTTTAGGCTTGGGCTTCAGTAGTTGTGGCATGCAGACTCAGTAGTTGTGGTGCACAGGCTCTAGAGCACAGGCTCAGTAGTTGTGGCACACGGGCTTAGTTGCTCCGTGACATGTGGGATCCTCCCAGACCAGGGATTGAACCCATGTCCCCGGCACTGTCAGGCAGATTCTTAACCACTGCACCACCAGGGAAGCCCAGAATATATTTTTAAGAGCCTCAAACTTAACAGTAAAAAAAAAAAAACCATTCTAATTAGAAAATGGCAAAATACATGAAGAGACATTTCACAAAAGAGGTTATACAGATAGAGATCATATCAATCTCAATATCACCAGCTACTAGGGAAGAACAAATAAAGACCATGATGAGATATCACAGCATACCTGTTAGAATAGCTCACATAAAAAATAGTGATAGTGCCAAAGACTAGCAAGAATGTGGAGAAAATAGATCTCTCTCACATTGCTGGTAGAAATATAAAATGACACAACCACTCTGAAAAATAGTTTAAAAGTTTCTTTAAAAACTAAACATGCATTTACTATACAAGCCAGAAATTGCTCTCCTGGGGCATTTAGCCTAGGGAAATGAATACTAATATCCACATTAAAGCCTGTATATGATTATTGAAGCCAGTTTTATTTGTAGTAGCCAAAAACTGGGAACAACTAAAATGTTCTGTAATTGATGAGTGGTTAAACAGGCTGTGGTATATACATATCATAGAATACTTCTCAGCAACAAAAGAAATGAATTATTGATATGTATAGCAACTTGGATTGATCTTAATGGCATTATTCTGAGTCAAAAAACCCAATCTCAAAAGGTTTATGTAACATTCTCAGAAGGACATTTATATAACATTCTGAGAAGGACAAAATTATACAGATGGAGAACAGATTAGTGGTTGCCAGGAGTTAGGAATGTTTGGGAAGAAGAGCAGGTCTATTAAAGAGTAGCATGAGAGAGAGATTTGTGGTGATGGAATAGTTCTGTATCTTAACTGTAGTGGTAGTTACACAAATCACATGTGATAACACAGAACTCTACACACACATATAATGTATAATGTCAGTTTCCTGGTTTTGATATTGTACTATAATTATGTAAAATGTAACCAATTAGGGAAACTTGTTGAAGGGTACATAGGACCTCTCTATACTATCATTATGACTTTTTAAAATATGTAATTATTTCAAATAAGAAGTTTAAAAAATTTTAATGAAGAAGAAATTAAGATATCCCCAGATAAACAAAGTAGAGATAATTAATCACAAGAAGTCCTATCCTACAAGATGTACTAAAGGGAATTCTTCAGGCTTAAAGGAAAGGACACTAGAGAGTAATTCAAATCCACATGAAGAAATAAAGAGCACCAGTAAAGATAATTAATAAGTAAATACAAAAGACATTATAAAAATATTTAAAAAATTTTTTTCTTCTCCTGATTTAAAAGACTTCTGTGTAAAATAATAATTACAAATCTGCACTAATGGGCTTACAATGGAAAGTAACAGAGTTTGGAGCACAGTTACTATATACCACTGGAATTAAGTTAGTATTAATCTGAGCTAGTTTGATTTAAATTAAGATGCATATTGCAATCGTCATAGTAAACACTGAGGAAATAACTTGAAAATATATAGTGAAGAGGCCAGGTATATGGAATTGTCTGTACCTTCCACTCAGTTTTGCTGTAAAACTAAAATGTCTCCAAAAATAAAGTCTAAGTTTTTAAAAAAGCAAATCACCAAAACAAAATAAAAGAAAAATAAAAGAATTTAAATAATACACTTGATAATATCTACTTAACACAAAAGGTGGCAGTAATTAAAGAACAACAAGTGCATATAACAAATTGCACGATGGCAGATGTAAATCCTACCATTTCAATTAGTACATTAAATGTAAGTGGATTAAACACTCCAAATATAAGGCAGGAGTTGTCAGATTGGATTAAAAACAGGATCCAATTTTATATACCCAATTATACATAAAGTGTGTTTCTACAAGAAACACAGTTTAGGTTCAAAAACACAAATAAATTAAAGTAAAAGAATGGAAAAATATGTCCAATCACTAACTAAAACACCATGCAAACCGTAACTGAAAGAACTGAAATGACTATATTATTATCAAGAAAAACAGACTTTAAGACCAAAAACAATCTTATTTAAGACAAAAAAGCTTACTGGAGACAAAGAAGGACATTTTATATGAAAAAAAATTCAATTCAGAGGGAAGCTATAATAATTATAAATATGTAAACATATATATGTATGTATATATATAAATGTACTTAACAACAGAGCCCAAAAATATATGAAACAAAAACTGACAGAATCAAGGGGACCTTCAAGATGGCGGAGGAGTAAGACGTGGAGATCACCTTCCTCCCCATAAATACATCAGAAATACGTCTACATGTAGAACAACTCCTACAGAACACCTACTGAACGCTGGCAGAAGACCTCAGACTTCCCAAAAGGCAAGAAAATCCCCACGTACCTGGGTAGGGCAAAAGAAAAAACAGAGACAAAAGAATAGGGATGGGACCTGCACCTCTGGGAGGGAGCTGTGAAGGAGGAAAAGTTTGCATACACTAGGAAGCCCCTCCACTGGCAGAGATGGGGTGTAGGCAGGGGGGAAAGCTTTGGAGCCATGGAGGAGAGTGCAGCAACAGGGCTGCAGAGGGCAAAGCAGAGAGATTCACGCACAGAGGATCAGTGCCAACCAGCACTCACTGGCCTGAGATGCTTGTCTGCTCACCTGCTGGGACAGGTGGGGGCTGGGAGCTGAGGCTCGGGCTTCAGAGGTCACACCCCAGGGAGAAGACTGGGGTTAGCCACATGAAGACAGCCTGAAGGGGGCTAGTGCAACACAACTAGCCGGGAGGGAGTCAGGGAAAAAGTCTGGACCTGACGAAGAGGCAAGAGACCTTTGTATTGGGGTGCGCGAGGAGAGGGGATTCCTTCCCCGTGTGCCCACAGAAGGCAGAGCACTGCCTAAGCAAGCTCCAGAGATGGGTATGAGCTGCGGCTATCAGCTTAAACCCCAGAGACGGGCATGAAACGTTAATGCTGCTACTGCTGCCACCAAGAATCCTGTGTGCAAACACAGATCACTATCCACAACTCCCCACAGAAACCTGTGCAGCACGCCACTGCCAAGGTGCTGACATCCAGGGACAACTTCCCCAGGAGAACTCACGGTGTGCCTCAGGCTGTTGCAACATCACTCTGGCCTCTGCCTCCACAGGCTCGCCCTGCATTCCAATTATGACTACCAAAACCCTTCCTCTCCCCAACCTGAGAGAGCAAGAGAGCCCTAATCAGCCGCTGCTTTAACTCCCTCCTGTCTAGGTGGGGAACAGACACCTGAAGGTGATCTACACACAGAGGCGGGGCCAAAACCAAAGCTGAACCCCAGGAGCTGTGCAAACAAAGAACAGAAAGGGAAATTTCCCTGTGAAGCCTCAGGAGATTAAATCCCCACAATCAACTTGATGAACCCTGCATCTGTGGAATACCTGAATAGATAATGAATGTTCCCAAAATTGAAGTGGTGGCCTTTGGGGGCAACAGTAGACTTGGGGTTTGCTGTCTGCAACTGATTTGTTTCTGATTTTTATTTTTATCTTAGTTTAGTTTTTAGTGTTTGTTATAACTGGTGGATTTCTTTATTGGTTTGGTTACCCTCTTCTTTTTTCTTAATTTATATTTTTAATTTTTAATTATTAAAAATTTTTATATTTTTTATTTGATTAATTTTTGATTTAATTTTTAAATTTTTCTAAATTAAAAAAATTTTTTAAATTTAAAAAATTGTTTTTCCTCCTTTTTCCCTTCCTTTTCTTCTGAGCCGTGTGGCTGACAGGGTCTTGGTGCTCCAGCCGGTGTCAGGCCTAAGCCTCTTGAGGTGGGAGAGCCGAGTCCAGGACACTGGACCACCAGAGAACTCCTGGGCCCATGTGATATCAGTCATCGAGAGCTCTCCCACAGATCTCTGTCTCAACACTAACACCCAGCTCCACCCAATGGCAAGCAAGCTCGAGCACTGGATGCCCCATGCCAAAAAACTTGCAAGACAGGAACGCAACCCCAGCCATTAGCAGAGAGTCTGCCTAAAATCATAGTAAGTTCACAGACACCCCAAAACACACCACCAGACGTGGCCCTGCCCACCAGAAAGACAAGATCCAATCCCATCCATCAGAACACAGGCACCAGTCACCTCCACCAGGAAGCCTACACAACCCACTGAACCAACCTCACCCACTGGGGGCAGACACCAAGAACAACAGGAACTATGAACCTTTCAGCCTGCAAGAAGGAGACCAAGTTAAACAAAATGAGAAGACAGAGAAATACACAGCAGATGAAGGAGCAAGGTAAATACCCACCAAACCAAACAAATGAAGAGGAAAGCGTCAGTCTACCTGAAAAAGAATTCAGAATAATGATGGTAAAGATGATCCAAAATCTTGGAGATAGAATGGAGAAAACACAAGAAACCTTTAGCAAGGACCTAGAAGAACTGAAGAGCAAACAAACAATGATGAACAACACAGTAAATGAAAATAAAAATTCTCTAGAAGGAATCAATAGCAGAATAACTGAGGCAGAAGAACGGATAAGTGACCTGGAAAATAAAATAGTGGAAATAACTGCTGTAGAGCAGAATAAAGAAAAAAGAATGAAAAGAATTGAGGACAGTCTCAGATACCTCTGGGACAACATTAAATGCACCAACATTCGAATTATAGGGGTCCCAAAAGAAGAAGAGAAAAGAAAGGGTCTGAGAAAATATTTGAAGAGATTATAGTTGAAAACTTCCTTAACATGGGAAAGGAAATACTCAATCAAGTCCAGGAAGTGCAGAGAATCCCATACAGGATAAATCCAAGGAGAAACACACCAAGACACATATTAATCCAACTATCAAAAATTAAACACAAAGAAAAAATATTAAAAGCAGCAAGGGAAAAGCAACAAATAACATACAAGGGAATCCCTGTAAGGTTAACAGCTGATCTTTCAGCAGAAACTCTGCAAGCCAGAAGGGAGTGGCAGGACATACTTAAAGTGATGAAAGGGGAAAACCTATAACCAAGATTACTCTAATAATCAAGGATGTTATTCAGATTCAGTGGAGAAATTAAAACCTTTACAGACAATCAACAGTTAACAGAACTCAGCAGCACCAAACGAGCTTTACAACAAATGTTTAAGGAACTTCTCTAGGCAGGAAACACAAGAGAAGGAAAAGACATACAAAAACAACCCCAAACAATTAAGAAAATGGTAATAGGAACATACATATCAATAATTACCTTAAATGTAAATGGATTAAATGCTCCAACCAAACGACATAGACTGGCTAAATGTATACAAAAACAAGACCCATATATATGCTGTCTGAAAGAGACCCACTTCAGACCTATGGACACATACAGACTGAAAGTGAGGGGATTGAAAAAGATATTCCATACAAATGGAAATCAAAAGAAAGCTAGAGTAACAATTCTCATATCAGAAAAAACAGACTTTAAAATAAAGACTATTACAAGAGACAAAGAAGGACACTACATGATGATCAAGGGATCAATCCAATAAGAAGATATAACAATTGTAAATATTTACGCACCCAACACAAGATCACCTCAACACATAAGGCAAATGCTAACAGCCATAAAAGGGGAAATTAAAAGTAACACAATAATAGTAGGGGACCTTAACAGCCCACTTTCACCAATGGACAGATCAACCAAAATGAAAATAAATGAGGAAACACAAGCTTTAAATGAAACATTAAACAAGATGGACTTAATTGATATTTATAGGACATTCCATCCAAAGAAAACAGAATACACATTCTTCTCAAGTGCTCATGGAACATTGTCCAGGATAGATCATATCTTGGGTCACAAATCAAGCCTTGGTAAATTTAAGAAAATTGAAATCTTATCAAATATCCTTTCCAACCACAATGCTATGAGACTAGATATCAATTACAGGAAAAAATCTGTAAAAAAAATACAAACACATGGAGGCTAAACAATATGCTACTAAATAACCAAGGGATCACTGAAGAAATCAAAGGGGAAATCAAAACATACCTAGAAACTAATGGCAATGGAAACACGACTACCCAAAACCAATGGGGTGCAACAAAAGCAGTTCTAAGAGGGAAGTTTATAGCAATACAATCCTACATCAAGAAAAAAGAAAAATCTCAAATAAACAACCTACCCTTACACATAAAGCAAATAGAGAAATAAGAACCAAAAAAACCCCCAAAGTTAGCAGAAGGAAAGAAATCATAAAGATAAGAACAGCAATAAATGACAAAGAAATGAAGGAAACAATAGCAAAGATAAATAAAACTAAAACTGGTTCTTTGAGGAGATAAACAAAATTGATAAACCATTAGTCAGACTCGTCAAGAAGAAAAGGGAGAAGACTCAAATCAACAGAATTAGAAATGAAAAAGGAGAAGTAACAACTGACACTGCAGGAATACAAAGGATCATGAGAGATTACTACAAGCAACTCTATGCCAATAAAATGGACAACCTGGAAGAAATGGACAAATTCTTAGAAAAGCACAACCTTCCAAGACTGAACCAGGAAGAAACAGAAAATAAGAGCAGACCAATCACAAGCACTGAAATGGAAACTCTAATTTAAAATCTTCCAACAAACAATAGCCCAAGACCAGAGGGCTTCACAGGTGAATTGTATCAAACATTTAGAGAAGAGCTAACACCTATCCTTCTCAAACTCTTCCAAAATAGAGCAGAGGGAGGAACACTCCCAAACTCATTCTACCATTCCACCAACGCCCTGATACCAAAACCAGATAAAGATGTCACAAACAAAGAAAACTACAGGCTAATATCACTGATGAACATCGACGCAAAAATCCTCAACAAAATACTAACAAACAGAATCCAACAGCACATTAAAAGAATCATACACCATGATCAAGTGGGGTTTATCCCAGGAATGCAAGGAATCTTCAATATACACAAATCAATCAATGTGATACACCATATTAACAAACTGAAGGATAAAAACCATATGATAATCTCAATAGATGCAGGGAAAGCTTTCAGTAAATTTCAACACCCATTTATGAAAAACACTGTCCAGAAAGTAGGCATAGAGGGAACCTACCTCAACATAATAAAGACCATATGTGACAAACCCACAACCAACATCGTTCTCAATGGTGAAAAACTGAAAGCATTTCCTCTACGATCAGGAACGAGACAAGGTTTCCCACTCTCACCACTGTTATTCAACATTGATTTGGAAGTTTTAGCCATGGCAATCAGAGAAGAATAAGAAATAAAGAGAATCCAAATTGGAAAAGAAGAAATAAAACTGTCATTGTTGCAGATGACATGATACTATACATAGAGAATCCTAAAGATGCTAGCAGAAAACTACTAGAGCTAATCAATGAATTTGGTAAAGTAGCAGGAGACAAAATTAATTCACAGAAATCTCTTGCACTCCTATACACTAACAATGAAAAATCTGAAAGGGAGATCAGCTTGGTGCTTTGTGACCACCTAGAGGGGTGGGATAGGGAGGGTGGGAGGGAGGGCGATGCAAGAGGGAAGAGATATGGGGACATATGTATATGTATAACTGATTCACTTTGTTATAGAGCAGAAACTAACACATAATTGTAAAGCAATTATACTCTAATAAAGATGTAAAAAAAAATCTGAAAGAGAAATGAAGGAAACACTCCCATTTACCATTGCAACAAACAGTATAAAATAACTGGTAATAAACCTACCTAAGGAGACAAAATACCTGTATGCAGAAAACTATATAAGACACTGATGAAAGAAATTAAAGATGATACAAACTGATGGAGAGATATACCATGTTCTTGGAATGGAAGAATCAATATTGTGAAAATGACTATACTACCCAAAGCAATCTACAGATTCAGTGCAATCCCTATCAAACTACCAATGGTATTTTTCACAGAAATAGAAGAAAAAATTTCACAATTTGCATGGAAACACAAAAGACTCCAAATAGAGAAACCAATCTTGAGAAAGAAAAATAGAGCTGGAGGAATCAGGCTCCCTGACTTCAGACTATACTACAAAGTGACAGTAATCAGGACAGTATGGTACTGACACAAAAAAGGAAATATAGATCAATGGAACAGGATAGAAAGCCCAGAGATAAACCCACACACATATGATCACCTTATCTTCGATAAAGGAGGCAAGAATATACAGTGGAGAAAAGACAGCCTCTTCAATAAGTGGTGCTGGGAAAACTGGACAGCTACATGTAAAAGAATGAAATTAGGATACTCCCTAACACCATACACAAAAATAAACTCAAAATGCATTAAAGACCTAAATGTAAGGCCAGACACTATAAAACTCTTAGAGGAAAACATAGGCAGAACACTCTATGACATACATCACAGCAAGATCCTTTTTGACCCACCTCCTAGAGAAAGGGAAATAAAAACAAAAATAAACAAATGGGACCTAATGAAACTTAAAAGCTTTTGCACAGCAAAGGAAACCAGAAACAGGATGAAAAGACAACCCTCAGAATGGGAGAAAATATTTGCAAATGAAGCAACTGACAAATAATTAATCTCCAAAATATAAAAGCAGCTCATGCAGCTCAATATTAAAAAAACAAACAACCCAATCCAAAAATGGGCAGAAGACCTAAATAGACATTTCTCCAAAGAAGATACACAGATTGCCAACAAACACATGAAAGGATGCTCAACATCACTAGTCATTAGAGAGATGCAAATCAAAACTACAATGAGGTATCACCTCACACCAGTCAGAATGGCCGTCATCAAAAAATCTACAAACAACAAATGCTGGAGAGGGTGTGGAGAAAAGGGAACCCTCTTGCACTATTGGTGTGAATGTAAATTGAATGGAGAACAGCCACAATGGAGAACAGTATGGAGGTTCCTTAAAAAACTAAAAATAGAACTATCATGCGACCCAGCAATCCCACTACTGGGCATACACCCTGAGAAAACCCTAATTCAAGAAGAGTCATGTACCACAATGTTCATTGCAGCTGTATTTACAATAGCCAGGACATGGAGGCAACCTAAGTGTCCATTGACAGATGAATGGATAAAGAAGATGTGGCACATATATACAATGGAATATTACTCAGCCATAAAAAGAAACGAAATTGAATTATTTGTAGTGAGGTGGATGGACCTAGAGTCTGTCATACAGAGTGAAGTAAGTCAGAAAGAGAAAAACAAATACCGTATACTAACACATATATATGGAATCTAAAAAAAAAAAAAAAAAGGTTCTGAAGAACCTAGTGGCAGGACAGGGATAAAGACGCAGACGTAGAGAATGGACTTGAGGACACGGGGAGGGGGAAGGGTAAGCTGGGATGAAGTGAGAGCGTGGCATGGACATACATACACTACCAAATATAAAACAGATCGCTAGTGGGAAGCAGCCGCATAGCACAGGGAGATCAGCTGGGTGCTTTGTGACCACCTAGAGGGGTGGGATAGGGAGGGTGGGAGGGAGACGCAAGAGGGAGGAGATATGGGGATATATGTATATGTATAGTTGATTCACTTTGTTATAAAGCAGAAACTAACACACCATTGTAAAGCAGTTATACTCCAATAAAGATGTAAAAAAAATAACAACAGAATAAAATATTTGAAAATCTTCCACTATTATTTGGAAATTAAGCAACACATTTCTAAATAATTCATGGATCAAAGAAGAAATTACAAAAGAAATTAGAAAGTATTTTAAACTAAGTAAGTATGAAAACACAACATATCAAAATTTGTGAGATGCAGCTAAAACAATACTTAGAGGAGACTTTATGGCTTTAAATGCCTATATTAGAAAAGAACAGTATGTCAAATTAAATCAAAAGCATGATAAGGGAATATTATAAAAACTTTATGCCAACAAATTAGACAAGTTAGATGAAGTAGCCCAGTTCTTAGAAAAACACCAACTATTTATTTCTATGTTTAGGAATAAATTTAATAGAAGTGCAAGTCTTGTACACTAAAAGTTACAAACATTGCAGAAAGATTTTTTCCAACATCTTAATAAATGGAGAAACATTCAATATTCTTGCACTGTAAGGCTCACTGTTGTTAAGATGGCTTTTCTTTCCAAATTGATCTATAGATTTAATGCAATTCCAGCAGGATTTTGCAGAAACTACAAGCACATACTAAAAGTTATATGAAAATGCAGAAGACTCAGAATAGCCAAAACTATTTTGAAAAGAACAAAGTTGAGGACTTGTTCATGTATAGGATGACTCAATATTGTTTAGATATTAATTATCCTCCCAAATTGCTCTATAGATTCTACACAATCTCAGTCAAAATATTAAAAGGTCAGAAAAAGACTTTGACAATTCTAAAATTTATATGGAAATTCAAAAAACCTAAAATAGTGAAAACAATTTATGTGTACTATGTAAAACATTATCTTGTAATGGATCATAGCTCTAATTATAAGATTGAAAATTATAAAGAAAGCACAGGAGAAATCTTAATGACATTGGTTAGGTGAAGATTTCATAGATATGACATAAAAAACATGAGCGATAAAAGAAAATATTCATATATTTGCCTTCATCAAAATTTAAAAAGTTTTGCTTTTCAAAAAGACACTGTAAAGGAAATGAAAAACAAAGCCACAGACTGGGAGAAAATATTTGCAAACATATATCCAAAAAAGGACTTGTATCTAGAATACAAAAGCCTTTATAATTCAACAATGAGAAGACAAACAACCCAATCAAAAAATGGGCAAGCATTTGAACATTTCATCAAAGAGGATGTATGATGGCAAACAAGCACATGAAATATACTCAACATCATTAGCAATTAGGGAAATGCAAATTAAAACCAAAATGAGACACTAATACACTTCCTCTAGAATGGCTAAAATTTAAAAGACTGAGCAAGCCAAGTCATACACTGCTAATAAGAATGTAAAATAACAGCCACTTTAGAAAACTGTTTGGCAGCTTCTTAAAAAGTTAAGCATACATCTGCCATAATACCCCATAAACCACTTGTAGATATTTACCCAAGAGAAAGAAAAGTATATGTCTCCTCAAAGACTAATACATGAATTATCTATAGCATCTTCATTTGTAAAAGCCCCAAACTGAAAACAACTTAAATACAACTTAAAGGTTTATCAACAGGTAAATGGTTAAATAAATTGTGGTATATCCCCACAATAGAATATTAATATGGAAAAGAAAAAATAAAGAGAAAGAAAAGAACAAAAATTACAAACTATTGATATATACAACAACATGGATGAATCTCAAAATAATTACACTGATTGTTAGAAGCCAGATTTTTTTAAAAAAAAGAGTACTGTATGATTCCATTTCTAAAAATTCTTTAAAAGATGAAAACTAAAGCATAATTTAAAAAATCAGATCAATGGTTGCCTAGGGATTTGGGGGAGTGATAGAGGCACAGGGAATCTTTTGGGCATGATGAAAATATTCATTCTCTTGGTGTAGTGATGGTTTCATTTGTTTATATGTGTATCAAACTTCATCAAATTGTACACTTTAAATGTGCACAGTTTATTGTACATCAATTTTACATCAGTAAAGCTATTAAGCAAATCAAGATCTTTCCTTGTATTTTAAAGTCATCTCAAAAATGCTGGTGTAGAGATAATGACTATAAGTGGTCATCCAGAAAATAACCAGTATCCTGAGCTCTGTGCCAGTTGCGGCTTATTATTCATAAGGTAAAACATATGAATTAGGAAAAAATCTTGCCATAAATGCCTTGGCGTCCATGGACAGGGAAAGACCTAACATAGAAGAACCACTAGAGGAAGTAAGCAATTTACTCAGACTAACACAAGCTTTCATGTAAATGTGGGGTCCAGGCACTGGATTCACAGCTTGGGCCAGACAGACAACACACAGGACTGGCTGAACAAGGAAGCAGAGAAGGTCCTTATCCACATTGTATGATTTGAAATGTGCCAGGTCCCCCAAATACCTCCCTCACCAAATGGCCCAAAAGGCCTAGATGTTCCTGATGGGTCAGAAACCCAAGTTTAAAGCTCCTCTATGGAAAACCACTGTTAAGATACACTTGTGTTGCCTGGGAACTTTAATCTCTTTAGCTTTTTCCTGTGATCTTTATTTCATCCAGGTGAGCCTGATGTTACCTTATGAGTTCAAAAAAGCAATCAGTAATTATAATAAGTATTCTATGGGAAATTGACAGAAAAACTAGCAACAAATTTCTAGCCTAGATGTTTTATAGAATGTTAAGAGTGAAAATCAGGGAATCTCTAGTCCACTTTTGTACTTTGTTGTATTAGTGTGTTAGGAGTCTAGAGAATTGCACCTATAGTGTTCATTCATGAAAACCCCCATGGGAACTCAAGGTATTGCAAATTGCCATATTTCCTTCCATTCTAAAGCAAGATGGTTAGTGTATTCAGTTGTCTAACACTTTAACAAAAGTAGCCTATTGGGGCAAGAGCAATGTGGTTTCTGCAAAAGAAAACCATGTCTTACTAATATATTATTTTCCAAGTAAGGAATGAGGCAAACAGATAAGAGAAACCCATGATTCAGCTAACAGAAATTTATTAATCATCCAGTATATCCCCGACAATTAGAAAAATGAAAACTATTCTGGTTCTAAAAATGTCTTTGAAAAGTTTAAATGTCAAAGATTATTAAAAATTGAACTGCCTTGGAGCTATTGTCACTTTGACATTGGCAAGGAATAAGTAAAGGAATGCTTCTCAGAGTGGAGACGTTTTGATTGAGGATTTGTTGAGGACCTGCGCTTGAGCTGATCTAATTTAACATCTTTAGATTTATTCTACAGCACAATAGATGGTGCACAACTTGGTCTCTAAGCACAAGAATGGTATGAAACTCTACTAGGAAGCTAAGAATCAGTCAAGGTATTGAGATAGACTCCAGAAACATTTCACATGTTCTTGCCAGTGTGTAGATGATTCAGTAGAATATTACTCTTACGAAGGGGTAACTAATATTTGGTATAGTACAAGAAAAGTTTCTAGAAGCAATTGGAGATTATTCTCTAAAGACTCATTCCATGTACTGCTTTGATATTTAAAAGAAATAAACAAAATATTGATCATCAACAAAAAGGGAACAAGAAATGAAATACTACAGTAGTCTCAGAGACAATAACCCCTGGAATAGTGTATGAAGTTCTGAGTGCTGACCCTCAATAATCAAAAAATGGAATAAGTGAAAGTAAAGAAAAATAAGCAGGGGGATGAATAGGCAAATTAAGAAGTTTGGAAAGATTAAGGAAGAAATGGGACATGACTAAAAGCTGTCAAATAATGAAGGGCATAGATAGGGTATACATAGACTCATTTAACATTTATGGCTTACAGAAATCCTGTAAGGAAGACAGACTAAGCATTAACTCCAGTTTACAAATAAGGAAACAAGGGTTTAGAAAAGTTAAATGAACAGGGTCATACAACAATCAAGTAACACAGCCATGTCTTCTATAGTGTGTTTTTTATTCTACTACTCAACCTCTGTGACTTAGTGCAACACATAATAAACTCATTACCCCAACAGAGTAATACTTAAAGGAAGTGTATGTAGACAAAATGAAAAAGGGTTAGAAAATCGATTTTAAAAATTGAGCCTTAAATCCTTCCTTATCATAACCAGGATATACTAACTGAATAAGGTAGAACAAAAGGGAAGTCTGAGGACCTGAGTTGAGTACCAAGAAATAAAGGTGATATAACATCAAGATAAAAAAGGGTCAAAGAAGGAAAATTTTACATAAAGCTGATTATCTGCATGCAAAAGGTGTAGCAGACCCTTTAGGAAACTACACACCGATTGTAACAGCACTTAAGATCACTCTGGATTTTCTCTTTTCAAAAATTTTCGGAGACTACAATCTTTTCTTTGAAATATGGGCAAATATGATTCTTTGTAAATGGATGATCTTTGGAAATATCTCAAAGTTATTCAAAACAAGTTGTTTTTAGAATAAATCCAGTGAATCATGTGAGCAATAAAGTGGGGTAATACCATCTGGGCCTATATGGTTCTGAGACTTGTGTTCTTACGTGGTTAGAAAATTGGCTTGAAAGGAAATAGGGCCAAAACCAGGCTTCTCTTTAAGACTTTCTGATTGGGATTGTGGTCCCACTCCTCCACATCATCTCCCTCCCACAGTGACCCAATTGCTGGGTGGATTTTCTGGGAGAAAGTGGGTGTTTCATGATTCCCTTCATTGGAGTGAATAATTGAAAGTGGAGAGTAATATGTTAGTGCTTCTTTGAAGGATGTAATTAGGTAATATCATGCAAGAAGGAAACTGTCATAAAGCTAATAAAATGCAAATGAGAAGGAACTGCAGCACTGCTCATCTGCATCATCTCATTTCCAGATTTTAAGATGAAACAATAGAGATGAACCAAGAAGTTACATATATTCATCAGAATTGCTAGAGAGTCCTGATCTCTGGCCATCAATCAAAGGGGAGCATTCACTGCTGAAAGTTTGTCTTCACTGTACTTGGATGTGAAATAGAGAGGAAGAGGGATAAAAAGCAGTATGCTGAATGAATTGCAGGTAATTCTGTTATTGCATTAATAGTTTTCAAACTTTTCTAAACTCATGAGATCTCTGGGAACATTTGACCCATCCATACATGAATTCTCTTGCTCACAAAGATGTCAAGAAAATACTTCTATTGCCCCTTCTGAAGTCATCTTAATTCTAGGAGCTGAATATATCTCAGTCATTAATAACTGTATTAGTCATAATTTATTCAAATGCTTTTGAAATGCATTTATATATCCTAGGGCTAATTAATTTATTTTTTGTGTTTCAAAAGTTGCCGTCTTCCTGTCCCAGGACATTGAGGTTAGTGAGTAAGCAAGTCTCTGCTCACCTATTCATATTACTTATGATCATGTAGATTTAATTACTTCTAAGTATTCAGATTTTTCATTTATAGACTGAAAGTCTAAATCTAACCTTGAACAAAAGATGCCCTTTTTACTTCCAGTATCTCCAGTTATTTTGGATTCTTCTTCTCTGGACCTTTTCAAGTTATGGCAAACTTGTTTTTTTGAAGCAGCGGGAACTACATAAATCCTTTCAAGCACAGATATACCAGGACAAAGCTTTGTTTCCAGTGTAATTTTTAATGGTTTTCTTCACTTTCTAGGGCTTTTTGACTGATGCAGAATATTGGGTCCATATTCTAGTGTCAATCTGTAGTGATTCTGAGTCTTTTTCTTGAGTAAAGTCTGATAAGGGAGAGTCTTTCATTTTGAGTATTTTAGATTAGCTATTCCCAAACTCATTACTTTTCCCTCATACTCATTATTCTAGCATCTCATAAGGATCTGCCCACTGACACAGACTCATAAGATTATTTTGTAGTCTCTCTCTCGCCTCTGGGGTGTCTCTCTACTGTCTGAAGAGATTTGTACACCATCATCATCATTTATAAATCTATTTAACAATCTCTGCCTTAGTATGGATTCTTGAACAATCTTACTCTTCTTCATCTAGTGATGTGCCTACTTTTACTCTTTATTTCCTAATGGTGAAAGACACCAGTTTCAGGAAAGCAAGGGTGGTGCATATGGGTAGTTACTAATAATCTCTAAAATCTAATATATCAAATCTATGGCTTGAGAAACTCTAAAAGGGTAACAGAAGAGCTCCAATGGAATGTGACAATTGCCTACACTGTTTCTAGGTGGAAAGCCCAAGTAGAAATAAAAATAAATCCATTGGATTTTATTTCATTTATTCATCTATCTGTTCACTTGAAGAATTCAGGAACTATGTTGCCATGGTTAAATAGGTTATTTTTATTTTAGTTTTGAATCATCTAATTTTGCCCAGCTTGCCCAGTGTGGAGGGGAGATTCACCAATTAGTTCACGTTGGAGTCCTTCTTATAAGTGAGAGTCACACCTATAATTCTCTGACCTCATGGTCCAGGAATAGGCCATTATCTTTCATTTTCATTCTTGGGAGTCCTGTGGAACTTTCAGATGCATGGTTGGATGTCATTCATTCCTAGAGAGCTATCTTCATCTGTTTTGCCAGTTTGTGGATAAGACTAAGTTGAATGTACTTAGAACATCTTGGATATGTATTTCTCCATATAGCTTAACCCACTCTTTTCAACATTACTTATCCTTTTACCCTCTAAAAAAGAGACCTTTTTAGATTTCTGTGGGCTTTAGAAGGCTAAAAGGAGTGGGTTTTGTTTGTCAACTTTCAGAACTTATTGATGTCATTTATTGACCACCTACTCTGCTGGGCACAGAAAAAATCACATTCCCTCCTGAAGAGGAAGTGTGATGATAGAATTAATATCAGTGGAAAAAGAGGCTCACACAGAACTGAGAAAAGTGGTCCACAGAGGTGACAGTGACCTGCGAGTGAGGCAATCTAGAGAAACATTGTAGGAAATTGCCACATTCCATTAGAGCCCTTCTGTTACTCTCTTAGAGCTTCTCAAGCCATAGGTTTTAATCATATCATATTTTAGAGATTATTAATAACTACTCATACCCAACAACCTTCTCTCCTGAAACCAGAAATGTCCTGTTTCCCACTTTATATTTTAGTCAACTTCTGTGATATTGAAGAAACTAGCAAATTCAATAGACTTTCTTGAACACCAAGCTTGTTTCAGTCCTTTAATTAGTGTACTATTTTCTGAAGCTGACGTTGGGAACAACTACATGTAAATTCGATGAATCAGGACACAGAAGTGCCCTTTTCAAGTGCTCATCACACTTATCTCAGCTTCTAGAATTCTGTAATTAATTTTTAAATTCTTTACATTGTTTTTATTTCCCATAAAAATATGTCTTCGAGTTTGTGTGTGTGCATATATATGCACAAAAGACCTTTATCATTAGAATTCTGTAATTAGTTTGAAAAAGTAATTGACATTGCACTTATAAGCACCATAGATTAATTGGAAAAGTTACTCCTATTTGTAAGTAATGAAAATAGTAATAGCTAATATTTATGGTGTCCCCACCATGTACCAGGCTTTGTTCTGAGTACCTTATATCATTATATCACTTAATCCTAACAACAATATGAGGAATATACTATTATTATCCCCTATATATAAATGAGGAAGCTGAGGATCAAAAAATTTTAAAAACTTCCTAAAATCACACAACTAGTGAGAGGTTGGAGCAGCTATTCAAACTCAGCTGTACCAGTCTTCTAGACAAAGGTCTTGGTTCAATTGTATCAAGCTGAAAAAAAACAAAAACTGGTTAGGTGCAGAAGAGAGTATGATTGGATGAGAAAATCTGAATCAAGTTATGAAAAATGTCAAAAGCTGGTGACTTTAGAAGAAAGCAATCATTTCTTGCCTGACTTTTCCTAGGATTTCCATAGGCATCAATAGATCTAGAGCTGTCTTGAGCTGCCTCTTCTAAGAAATGTTCTGTATTTAAGTTTCTGATCAAGATGGTATATTTACAACATTGTGTAATCAGCAAAGGTATTAAGTATGAGTTGTTCTAATCATACTATCATGTAATCAAACAGTGCTGGCTGTTTTGACCCAGAGTTACAGAAAATATTATCTTTTAGAGCCCTGGTAACATATATACAAATTACCTGAGTGATTTTCCTCAATGAAATACAGGCTATTATATGACACTTAATTATATATATTTCCTTTTATTTATTTCTCCATCCTGTGTTTTATGTGGGGCTTTCACCCCCATTATACTTCTTCCCTAGAGGAAATCTGGGCTGGCAGTAATATTCATTCTAAAGATTTTGGTCAAAGTAGTTAAACAGGAAGGAATTTTTTGATGAAAACAGACATGTGAAAAGAGTCATTAAAAGTAATTAATTTGACAGTAAATTATATGGAAGCAAGTCTCTCAAAATTCACTGGCTTTGAGTTTGTTACAATTTTGCTAACCCAACTTTTGGTGTAAACAATTTAATGAGGAAAAAATATATTATAGTCATACAAAACAACTAGTTGATGGAATTCTTGCTTTTAAGCTCATTATTGTAAGCCATAGAAACAGGGTTGTTTGTTTTGCTTTTTGGTCCAAACTATAAGCTTAGTTGCTCATTTTTGTCCCTGAGTGTAGGTTACCCAAACTGATTTTGCTCTATATCGATGCTTAACTGTAGAGTTACTGCAAAAGAGACTTGGCCATACCTCATAGAGAAAGTGTGTGTGTGTGTGTGTGTGTGTGTGTGTGTCTAGGAGCTCATCTCAAGAACTGGACCCAGGAAGCAAGTCATGACTCATAGAGGATGGGGATGCTGTCTGTGGAGATCATGTGTTTATGTAGAAAGTCCTCAAACTTAGGAGTCAAAGAGCACTGGGTTTGAATGTCAGCTTCTCTCTTATAACTGTATCATTCATACAAAAATCAAAAGGAGCATTGTCCCTAATCACCCCATGGCTGATGACTGAAAATTGCCCTTAAAAAGATATCTAGAGGCGTCAAGGAACCAGGAACCAATAGAAAAACCATTCCACTCTTAAAACATTGTTTTTCCTTAGCTTCTCTACAAAAGAGATACCTCAAGTTGTTTACCCCCCTCTTTTATATCGAGTCAGGATATAAAATATCATATATCCTACTGATGCCTTACAGCTAGGATACTTTCATCACTTTTCTTGGGATAAAAAAGAAATAGAAATAACATGGAATCTCAGTGTTATGGACTGAATATTCATATGTTAAAATTCATATGTTGAAGCCCTAACCCCCAGTTTTATGGTATTTGGAGGTGGGGCCTTTGAGAGATAATCAGGTTTCAATGAGGTCATGGGGATGGGATATGGGATTAGTATCCTTATAAGAAGAGGAGAAGAGACCAGAGCTCTCTTTCTCTCTTCCATGTGAGGATATGGAGAGAAGACAACAATCTGCAAGTCAGGAAGAGAGTTCTCACCAGGAACCAAATCTGCCAGTGCCTTGATCTTGGACTTCCCAGTTTCCAGAACTATGAGAAATAGCCATCTGTTGTTTAAGTCACCCAGTCTACAAAATTTTGTTACAGTAGTCCAAGCTGACTAAGACACTTAGTTACATATTATTTCTCCAGAGGTTAACTTCCCAACAATCTCATATATCCATAACACAATTGAGAAACAGAAAGTGTTTTTTATAAAAAGAAAAGACATGAAAATTCTATACTACTACAACCACTCCTCGCTGCCAAAAAAAACAAAAAAGATGCTAAAAGCTAAAAAGAAATGTAGAGCTCTGCTGGTTGCAAGTGTGTCAACAGACACAGGCAACAGCTGACAGCATGAGAACAAAGTAAGAGCCAAAAACACTTTTGAGACAAAGACAACTATTTTATGGTTTTTAAAAATTGAAATATAATTGACACATAACATTGTATAAGTTTAAGGTATACAGCATGTTGATTTGATACATTTATATATTTCAGTATGATTACTACCACTACTATCAAGAGATAAAGCTAATACCTCTATTAAGTTACATAATTATCATTTCTTTTTTGTGGTGGGAACAATTAAAATCTAGTCTCTTAGCAACTCTGAAGTTTATAAATACAGCATTGTTGACTATAATCACTGTGCTGTACATTAGCTCTCTATGACTTATTTATCTACCAATTCCCAGTTTATACACTTAAATAACATATACCCAATTCTTCCACCACCCTCCCCTGGTTTCTGGTAACCACCATTCTACTCTCTGTTTTTACTATTTCAGCTTTTTAAGATTCGACATATAAGTGATATCACACAGTATTTGTCTTACTCTGTCTGACTTATCTCACTTAGCATAATTCTCTCAAGGTCCATCCATGTTATTGAGAATGGCAGGATTTCCTTCTTTCTCACAGCTGAATAATATCCCATGTTATGTATATACTATATCTTCCTTATCCGTTTGTCTGTTGATGGACACTACTTAGGTTGTTTCTATATCTTGGCATTATGAATAATGCTACAATAAACATAGGAGTGCAGATATCTCTTTGAACTCCTGTTTTCATTTCCTTTGGCTATATACCCAGAAGTGGTATTGCTGGATCATATGGTAGTTCTATTTTTAATTTTTTGAGAAACCTCCATGCTGTTTTCCATAGTGGTTGAACCAAATTACATTCCCACCAACAGTTACAGGGTTCCCTTATCCCCACATCTTCACCAATACTTGTTATCTCTTATCTTCTTGATGACAGCCATTCTAACAGGTGTGAGGTAATATCTCATTGTGGTTTTGATTTGCATTTCCTTGATGACTTGTGTTGTTGCACATTTTTTCATGTGTCTGTTGGTCATTTGGATATCTTCTTTGGAAAAATGTCTACTTAGTTTCTCTGCCCATTTTTTTATGGAACTGTTTGCTTTTTTTGTTATTGAGGTATATGAGCTCTTTATATATCTTGTATATTAACCCTTTATTCAATATACGGTTTGCAAATATTTTCTCCTATTCCATAGGTCTCCTTTTCATTTTCTCATTGTTTCTTTGCTGTGCAGAGGCTTTTTAGTTTGATGTAGGCCAACTTGTGGATTTTGCTTTTGTTGCATGTGATTTTGGTGTCATGTCCAAAAAATTATTTCCCAGTCTAATGTCAAAAAGTTTTTTCCCTATATTTTCTTCTAGGAGTTTTATGGTGTTGGGTCTATGTTCAAGTCTTTAATCCATTTTGAGTAATTATTACGAGTTCTGTAAGACAGGGACCCAATTTCATTTTTCTGCATGTGGTTATCCAGTTATTACAGCACCATTTGTTGAAGGGATTGTCCTGTCCCCATTGAGTGTTCTTGACATCCTTGTCAAATATTAGTTAACCATATATGTGGGGGCTTATTTATGGCTTCTCTATACTGTTTAATTGGTCTACATGTATATCTTTATGCCACTACCATGCTGGGGTTTTTTTCAACATCTTTATTGAAGTATAATTGCTTTACAATGGTGTGTTAGTTTCTGCTTTATAACAAAGTGAATCAGTTATACATATACATATGTTCCCATATCTCTTCCCTCTTGCATCTCCCTCCCTCCCACCCTCCCTATCCCACCCCTCTAGGTAGTCACAAAGCACAGAGCTGATCTCCCTGTGTTATGCGGCTGCTTCCCACTAGCTACCTATTTTACGTTTGGTAGTGTATATATGTCCATGCCACTCTCTCACTTTGTCACATCTTACCCTTCCCCCTCCCCATATCCTCAAGTCCATTCTCTAGTAGGTCTGTGTCTTTATTCCCGTCTTGCCACTAGGTTCTTCATGACCTTTTTTTTTTTCCCCTTAGATTCCATATATATGTGTTAGCATACTGGATTTGTTTTTCTCTTTCTGACTTACTTCATTCTGTATGACAGACTCTAACTCCATCCACCTCACTACAAATACCTCCATTTCATTTCTTTTTATGGCTGAGTAATATTCCATTGTATATATTTGCCACATCTTCTTTATCCATTCATCCGATGATGGACAGTTAGGTTGCGTCCATGTCCTGGCTATTGTAAATAGAGCTGCAATGAACATTTTGGTACATGACTCTTTTTGAACTATGGTTTTCTCAGGGTATATGCCCAGTAGTGGGATTGCTGGGTCGTATGGTAGTTCTACTTTTAGTTTTTTAAGGAGCCTCCATACTGTTCTCCATTGTGGCTGTATCAATTTACATGCCCACCAACAGTGCAAGAGTGTTCCCTTTTGTCCACACCCTCTCCAGCATTTATTGTTTCTAGATTTTTTGATGATGGCCATTCTGACTGGTGTGAGATGATATCTCATTGTACTTTTGATTTGCATTTCTCTAATGATTAGTGATGTGGAGCATTCTTTCATGTGTCTGTTGGCAATCTGTATATCTTCTTTGGAGAAATGTCTATTTAGGTCTTCTGCCCATTTTTGGATTGGGTTTCTTGTTTTTTTATTATTGAGCTGCATGAGCTGCTTGTAAATTTTGGAGATTAATCCTCTGTCAGTTGCTTCATTTGCAAATATTTTCTGTCATTCTGAGGGTTGTCTTTTGGTCTTGTTTATGGTTTCCTTTGCTGTGCAAAAGCATTTAAGTTTCATTAGGTCCAATTTGTTTATTTTTGTTTTTATTTCCATTTCTCTAGGAGGTGGGTCAAAAAGGATCTTGCTGTGATTTATGTCATAGAGTGTTCTGCCTATGTTTTCCTCTAAGAGTTTGATAGTGTCTGGCCTTACATTTAGGTCTTTAATCCATTTTGAGTTTATTTTTGTGCATGGTGTCAGGGAGTGTTCTAATTTCATACTTTTACATGTACCTGTCCATTTTCCCCAGCACCACTTATTGAAGAAGCTGTCTTTTCTCCACTGTATATGCTTGCCTCCTTTATCACAGATAAGGTGACCATATGTGCGTGAGTTTATCTCTGGGCTTTCTATCCTGTTCCATGATCTATGTTTCTGGTATTTTTTTTTTTTACTTTTTTTTAAATTTATTTATTTTTAAAAATCTTTATTGAAGTATAATTGCCTTACAATGGTGTGTTAGCTTCTGCTTTATAACAAAGTGAATCAGTTATACATATACAATATGTTCCCATTTCTCTTCCCTCTTGCATCTCCCTCCCTCCCACCCTCCCCATCCCACCCCTCTAGGTGGTCACAAAGCACCGAGCTGATCTCCCTGTGCTATGCGGCTGCTTCCCACTAGCTATCTATTTTACATTTGGTAGTGTATATATGTCCATGACACTCTCTCACCCTCTCACATCTCACCCCACCCCCTCCTCATCTCCTCAAGTCCATTCTCTAGTAGGTCTGTGTCTTTATTCCCGTCTTGCCACTAGGTTCTTCATGGCCTTTTTTTTTTTTTTCCTTAGATTCCGTATATATAAGTTAGCATACTGTATTTGTTTTTCTCTTTCTGACTTACTTCACTCTGTATGACAGACTCTAACTCCATCCACCTCATTACTAATACCTCCATTTCATTTCTTTTTATGGCTGAGTAATATTCCATTGTATATATATGCCACATCTTCTTTATCCATTCATCTGTCAATGGACATTTAGGTTGCTTCCATGTCCTGGCTATTGTAAATAGAGCTGCAATGAACATTTTGGTTCATGACTCTTTTTGAACTATGGTTTTCTCAGGGTATATGCCCAGTAGTGGGATTGCTGGGTCGTATGGTAGTTCTATTTTTAGTTTTTTACGGAACCTCCATACTGTTCTCCATAGTGGCTCTATCAATTTACATTCCCACCAACAGTGCAAGAGTGTTCCCTTTCCTCCACACCCTCTCCAGCATTTATTGTTTCTAGATTTTTTGATGATGGCCATTCTGACCGGTGTGAGATGATATCTCATTGTAGTTTTGATTTGCATTTCTCTAATGATTAATGATGTTGAGCATTCTTTCATGTGTCTGTTGGCAATCTGTATATCTTCTTCGGAGAAATGTCTATTTAGGTCTTCTGCCTATTTTTGGATTGGGTTGTTCGTT
Organism: Balaenoptera musculus; assembly: GCF_009873245.2. NCBI lineage: Eukaryota > Metazoa > Chordata > Mammalia > Artiodactyla > Balaenopteridae > Balaenoptera > Balaenoptera musculus. The sequence continues at coordinate 106,866,283 of NC_045785.1, read as the reverse complement.
TTTTTGTTACTGAGCTGCATGAGCTGCTTGTAAATCTTGGAGATTAATCCTTTGTCAGTTGCTTCATTTGCAAATATTTTCTCCCATTCTGAGGGTTGTCTTTTGGTCTTGTTTATGGTTTCCTTTGCTGTGCAAAAGCTTTCAAGTTTCATTAGGTCCCATTTGTTTACTTGTGTTCTTATTTCCATTTCTCTGGGAGCTGGGTCAAAAAGAATCTTGCTGTGATGTATGTCATAGAGTGTTCTGCCTATGTTTTCCTCTAAGAGTTTGATAGTGTCTGGCCTTACACTTAGGTCTTTAATCCATTTTGAGTTTATTTTTGTGCATGGTGTCAGGGAGTGTTCTAATTTCATACTTTTACATGTATCTGTCCAATTTTCCCAGCACCACGTAGTGAAGAGGCTGTCTTTTCTCCACTGTATATGCTTGCCTCCTTTATCAAAGATAAGGTGACCATATGTGCGTGGGTTTATCTCTGGGCTTTCTATCCTGTTCCATTGATCTATATTTCTGTTTTTGTGCCAGTACCAAACTGTCTTGATTACTGTAGCTTTGTAATATAGTCTGAAGTCAGGGAGCCTGATTCCCCCAGCTCCATTTTTCGTTCTCAAGATTGCTTTGGCTATTCGGGGTCCTTTGTGTTTCCATACAAATTGTGAAATTTTTTGTTCTAGTTCTGTGAAAAATGCCAGTGATAGTTTGATAGGAATTGCATTGAATCTGTAGATTGCTTTGGGTAGTAGAGTCATTTTCACAATGTTGATTCTTCCAATCCAAGAACATGCTATATCTCTCCATCTATTTTTATCATCTTTAATTTCTTTCATCAGTGTCTTATAATTTTCTGCATACAGGTCGTTTGTCACCTTAGGTAGGTTTATTCCTAGATATTTTATTCTTTTTGTTGCAATGGTAAATGGGAGTGTTTTCTTAATTTCACTTTCAGTTTGTTCATCATTAGTGTATAGGAATGCAAGAGATTTCTGTGCATTAATTTTGTATCCTGCTACTTTACCAAATTCATTGATTAGCTCTAGTAGTTTTCTGCTAGCATCTTTAGGATTCTCTATGTATAGTATCATGTCATCTGCAAACAGTGACAGCTTTACTTCTTCTTTTCCAATTTGAATTCCTTTAATTTATTTTTCTCCTCTGACTGCTGTGGCTAAAACTTCCAAAACTATGTTGAATAATAGTGGTGAGAGTGGGCAACCTTGTCTTGTTCCTGATCTTAGTGGAAATGGTTTCAGTTTTTCACCATTGAGGACGATATTGGCTGTGGGTTTGTCATATATGGCCTTTATTATGTTGAGGAAAGTTCCCTCTATGCCTACTTTCTGCAGGGCTTTTATCATAAATGGTGTTGAATTTTGTCGAAAGCTTTCTCTGCATCTATTGAGATGATCATATGGTTTTTCTCCTTCAATTTGTTAATATGGTGTATCACATTGATTGATTTGCGTATATTGAAGAATCCTTGCATTCCTGGAATAAACCCCACTTGATCATGGTGTATGATCCTTTAATGTGCTGTTGGATTCTGTTTGCTAGTATTTTGTTGACGATTTTTGCATCTATGTTCATCAGTGATATTGGCCTTTAGTTTTCTTTCTTTGTGACATCTTTGGTTTTGGTATCAGGGTGATGGTGGCCTCGTAGAATGAGTTTGGGAGTGTTCCTCCCTCTGCAATATTTTGGAAGAGTTTGAGAAGGATAGGTGTTAGCTCTTCTCTAAATATTTGATAGAATTCACCTGTGAAGCCATCAGGTCCTGGGTTTTTGTTTGTTGGAAGATTTTTAATCACAGTTTCAATTTCAGTGCTTGTGATTGGTCTGTTCATATTTTCTATTTCTTCCTGGTTCAGTCTCAGCAGGTTGTGCATTTCTAAGAATTTGTCCATTTCTTCCAGGTCGTCCATTTTATTGGCATGGAGTTGCTTGTAGTAATCTCTCATGATCGTTTGTATTTCTGCAGTGTCAGTTGTTACTTCTTTTTCATTTCTAATTCTATTGGTTTGAGTCTTCTCCCTTTTTTTCTTGATGAGTCTCGCTAATGGTTTATCAATTTTGTTTATCTTCTCAAAGAACCAGCTTTTAGTTTTATTGATCTTTGCTATCGTTTCCTTCATTTCTTTTTCATTTATTTCTGATCTGATCTTTATGATTTCTTTCTTTCTGCTAACTTTGGGGTTTTTTTGTTCTTCTTTCTCTAATTGCTTTAGGTGCAAGCTTAGATTGTTTATTTGAGATATTTCCTGTTTCTTGAGGTAGGCTTGTATTGCTATAAACTTCCCTCTTAGAACTGCTTTTCCTGCATCCCATAGGTTTTGGGTCATCATGTCTCCATTGTCATTTGTTTCTAGGTATTTTTTGATTTCCCCTTTGATTTCTTCAGTGATCACTTCGTTATTAAGTAGTGTATTGTGTAGCCTCCATGTGTTTGTATTTTTTACAGATCTTTTTCTGTAACTGATATCTAGTCTGAGAGCGTTGTGGTCAGTAAACATACTTGATACGATTTCAATTTTCTTAAATTTACCAAGGCTTGATTTGTGACCCAAGATATGATCTATCCTGGAGAATGTTCCATGAGCACTTGAGAAAAATGTGTATTTTGTTGTTTTTGGGTGGAATGTCCTATAAATATCAATTAAGTCCATCTTGTTTAATGTATCATTTAAAGCTTGTGTTTCCTTATTTATTTTCATTTTGGATGATTTGTCCATTGGTGAAAGTGGGGTGTTAAAGTCCCCCACTATGATTGTGTTTCTGTCGATTTCCCCTTTTATGGCTGTTAGTATTTGCCTTATGTATTGAGGTGCTCCTATGTTGGGTGCATAAATATTTACAATTGTTATATCTTCTTCTTGGACCGATCCCTTGATCATTATATAGTGTCCTTCTTTGTCTCTTGTAATAGTCTTTATTTTAAAGTCTATTTTGTCTGATATGAGAATTGCTACTCCAGCTTTCTTTTGATTTCCATTTGCATGGAATATCTTTTCCCATCCCCTCACTTTCAGTCTGTATGTGTCCCTAGGTCTGAAGTGGGTCTCTTGTAGATAGCATATATATGGATCTTGTTTCTGTATCCCTTCAACCAGTCTGTGTCTTTTGGTGGGAGCATTTAATCCATTTACAGTTAAGGTAATTATCGATATGTATGTTCCCATTACCATTTCCTTAATTGTTTTGGGTTTGTTATTGTAGGTCTTTTCCTTCTCTTGTGTTTCTTGCTTCGAGAAGTTCCTTTAGCATTTGTTGTAAAGCTGGTTTGGTGGTGCTGAACTCTCTCAGCTTTTGCTTGTCTGTAAAGGTTTTAATTTCTCCATCAAATCTGAATGAGATCCTTGCTGGGTAGAGTAATCTTGGTTGTAGGTTTTTCTCCTTCATCACTTTAAATATGTCCTGCCACTCCCTTCTGGCTTGCAGAGTTTCTGCTGAAAGATCAGCTGTTAACCGTATGGGGATTCCTTTGTGTGTTATTTGTTTTTTTTCCCTTGCTGCTTTTAATATGTTTTCTTTATATTTAATTTTTGATAGTTTGATTAATATGTGTCTTGGCATGTTTCTCCTTGGATTTATCCTGTATGGGACTCTCTGTGCTTCTAGGACTTGATTAACTATTTCCTTTCCCATATTAGGGAAGTTTTCAACTATAATCTCCTCAAATATTTTCTCAGTCCCTTTCTTTTTCTCTTCTTCTTCTGGGACCCCTATAATTCGAATGTTGGTGTGTTTAATGTTGTCACACAGGTCCCTGAGACTGTCCTCAATTCTTTTCATTCTTTTTTCTTTATTCTGCTCTGCAGTAGTTATTTCCACTATTTTATCTTCCAGGTCACTTATCCGTTCTTCTGCCTCAGTTATTCTGGTATTGATCCCTTCTAGAGTATTTTTAATTTCATTTATTGTGTTGTTCATCATTGCTTGTTTCCTCTTTAGTTCTTCTAAGTCCTTATTAAATGTTTCTTGCATATTGTCTACTCTATTTCCAAGATTTTGGATCATCTTTACTATCATTATTCTGAATTCTTTTTCAGGTAGACTGCCTATTTCCTCTTCATTTTTTAGGTCTGGTGTGTTTTTACCTTGCTCCTTCATCTGCTGTGTGTTTTCTGTCTTCTCATTTTGCTTATCTTACTGTGTTTGGGGTCTCCTTTTTGCAGGCTGTAGGTTCGTAGTTCCTGTTGTTTTTGGTATCTGTCCCCAGTGGCTAAGGTTGGTTCAGTGGGTTGTGTAGGCTTCCTGGTGGAGGGGACTAGTGCCTGTGTTCTGGTGGATGAGGCTGGATCTTGTCTTTCTGGTGGGCAGGTCCACATCTGGTGCTGTGTTTTGGGGTGTCTATGTCCTTATTAGGATTTTAGGCAGCCTCTCTGCTAATGGATGGGTCTGTGTTCCTCTCTTGCTAGTTGTTTTGCATAGGGTGTCTAGCACTATAGCTTGCTGGTGGTTGAGTGAAGCTGGGTCTTGGTGTTGAGATGGAGATCTCTGGGAGATTTTCGTCATTTGGTGTTATGTGGAGCTGGGAGGTCTCTTGTGGACCAGTGTCCTGAAGTTGGCTCTCCCACCTCAGAGGCACAGCCCTGACACCTGGCTGGAGCACCAAGAGCCTTTCATCCACACGGCTCAGAATAAAAGGGAGAAAAAATAGAAAGAAAAAAAAGAAAGAGGATAAAATAAAATAAAGTAAGATAAAATAAAATAAAGTTATTAAAATAAAAAAATAAAAAATAATTATTAAGAAAAAAAGAAAAAAAATTTTTTTAATTAAAAAAAAAGAAAAAAAACGGATGGTCAGAACCCTAGGACAAACGGTGAAAGCAAAGCTATATAGACAAAATCTCACACTGAAGCATACACATACACACTCACAAAAAGAGGAAAAGGGGAAAAAATAATATATCTTGCTCCCTAAGTCCACCTCCTCAATTTGGGATGATTCGTTGTCTATTCAGGTATTCCACAGATGCCGGGTACATCAAGTTGTTTGTGGAGCTTTAATCCGCTGCTTCTGAGGCTGCTGGGAGAAATTTCCCTTTCCCTTCTTTGTTAGCACAGCTCCCGGGCTTCAGCTTTGGATTTGGACCCGCCTCTGTGTGTAGGTCGCCTGAGGGCGTCTGTTCTTTGCTCAGACAGGACGGGGTTAAAGGAGCAGCTGCTTCGGGGGCTCTGGCTCACTCAGGCCGGGGGGAGGGAGCGGTACGGAGGAGGCGGGGCGAGCCTGCGGCGGCAGAGGCCGGCGTGACGTTGCACCAGCCTGAGGCGCACCGTGCGTTTTCCCAGGGAAGTTGTCCCTGGATCACGAGACCCTGACAGTGGCGGGCTGCACAGGCTCCCGGGAGGGTCTGTGTGGATAGTGACCTGTGCTCGCACAGAGGCTTCTTGGTAGCGGCAGCAGCAGCCTTAGCATCTCATGCCCGTCTCTGGGGTCCGCACTGATAGCCGCGGCTCGCGCCCGTCTCTGGAGCTCCTTTAAGCAGCGCTCTGAATCCCCTCTCCTCGCGCACCAGGAAACAAAGGGGCAAGAAAAAGTCTCTTGCCTCTTTGGCAGCTCCAGACTTTTTCCCAGACTCCGTCCTGGCTAGCTGTGGCGCACTAGCCCCTTCAGGCTGTGTTCACGCTGCCAACCCCAGTCCTCTCCCGGCGATCCGACCGAAGCCCGAGCCTCAGCTCCCAGCCCCACCCGCCCCGGCGGGGGAGCAGACAAGCCTCTTGGGCTGGTGAGAGCTGGTCAGCACTGATCCTCTGTGCAGGAATCTCTCCGCTTTGCCCTCTGCACCCCTGTAGCTGCGCTCTCCTCCGTGGCTCTGAAGCTTCCCCCCTCTGCCACCCGCAGTCTCCACCAGCGAAGGGGCTTCCTAGTGTGTGGAAACCTTTCTTCCTTCACAGCTCCCTCCCACTGGTGCAGGTCCCGTCCCTATTTTGTCTCTGTTTTTTCTTTTTTCTTTTGTCCTACCCAGGTACGTGGGGAGTTTCTTGCCTTTTGGGAGGTCTGAGGTCTTCTGCCAGCGTTCAGTGGGTATTCTATAGGAGCAGTTCCACGTGTAGATGTATTTCTGATATATCTGTGGGGAGAAAGGTGATCTCCGCATCTTACTCTTCCACCATCTTCTCCCAGCTCCTATGGATCTATTTTATCGGCTCTCTATTCTGTTCCATTGATCTATTTGTCTACTCATTCACCAATACCACATTGTCTTAATTACTGTAGCTTAATAGTGAGTCATGAAGTCAGGTAATGTAAGTCTTCCAACTTTATTTTTCTCGTTCAATATTGTGTTGGCTATTCTGGGTCTTTTGCCTCTCCATATAATCTTCGAATTAGTTTGTCACTATCCACAAAATAACATGAGTTGGGATTGGATTGAATTTATAGATCAAGTTGGGAAGAGCTAACCTATTGACAATACTGAGTCTTCCTCTTAGTGAACATGGAATATCTCTCCATTTATTTAGAACTTTGATTTTGTTTATCAGAGTTTTGTAGTTTTCCTATACAGATCTTGTATGTATTCTGTTAGATTTATACCTAAATATTTCATTTTGGGGGTTGCTAATGTAAATGATATTGTGTTTTAAATTTCAAATTGCACTTGTTAATTGCTGGTATATAGGAAAGCAGTTGACTTTTGGATCCTGCAACCTTGCTATAATCATTTATTAGTTCCAGGAGTTTTTTTGTCAATTCTTTTGAATTCTCAATACAGGCATACCTCAGACATATTGCAGGTTCAGTTCCAGACCACCCCAATAAAGAGAATATCTCAATAAAGTGACGTACACAAATTTTTTGGTTTCCTAGTGCATATAAATTATGTTTATACTATAAGGTACTCTATTAAGTGTGCAAGAGCATTATGTCTAAAAAACCCAATGTACATACCTTAATTTTTAAATTTTTATTGCTAAAAAACACTAAACGTCATCTGAGCTTTCAGAAATACATATTAATAACGTCAAAGATCACCAATCACAGATCACCATAGCAAGTATAATAATAATAAAAATATTTGAAATAATGCAAGAATTATCAAAATGTTACAGACACACAAAGTGAGCAAGTGCTGTTGGAAAAATGGCACCTACAGGCTTGCTCAGTGCAGGGTTGCCACAAACCTTCCATTTGTAAAAAACACAATATCTGTGAAGTACAATAAAATGAGGTATGCCTGTATGGATGATCATGTCATCTGCAAAGACCATTTTAGTTCTTTCTTCCCATCTGTGTATATTTTATTTCTTTTTCTTGTCTTATTGCATTAGCTAGTACTTCCAGTATGATGATGAAAAGGTGTGATGAGAAAGGACATACTTGCCTTGTTCTTGATCTTAGTGGAAAAGCTTCAAGTTTCTCACCATTAAGCATGATGTTTGCTATAGTTTTTCTGTTTTTTGTTTTGTTTTGTTGTTGTTGTTTGTATATGTTCTCTATCAAGTGAGGGAAGTTCTCCTCTGTTTCTAGTTTACTGAGAGTTTTTTGTTAAATCATGAATGGGTGTTGAATTTTGTCAAATGCTTCTTCTGCATCCGTTGATATGATCATGTAATTTTTCTTTTTTAGTCTGTTGATGTGATAGATTAAGTAAATTGATTTTCAAATGTTGATTCAGTCTTGCATACCTTGGACAAATCCCATTTGGTCATGCTATGCAATTCTTTTTATACATTGTTGGATTTGATTTGCTAATATTTTATTGAGGATTCTTGCATCTATGTTCACTATGTTCATGAGAGATATTGGTCTGAGGTTTTCCTTTCTTATAATGTCTTTGGTTTTGGTATTAGGGTAATGTTGGACTCATAGAATCTAGGAAGAAACCCCTTTGCTTCTATCCTCTGAAAGAGGTTGTTAAGAATTTGTATAATTTTTTCATTAAATGTTTGGTAGAAACCACCAGTGAACCCATCTGGGCCTGTTGCTTTCTGTTTTGGAAAATTATTAATTATTGATTAAATTTTTTAATCAATATAGATCTATTCAGATTGTTTATTCCTTCTTGTATGAGTTTTGACAGCTTCTGTCTTTCAAGGAATTGGTCTGTTTCATCAAGGTTATCAAATATGTGGGCAAAGAATTGCTCAGAGTATTCCTCTATTGTCCTTATTATGTCCATAAAATCTGTAGTGATCTGCCCTCTTTCACTTCTGATATTAGTAATTTATGTCCCCCCTTTCTTTTTCTTAGTTAGCTTGGCTAGAGGCTTATTTATTTTACTGATCTTTTCAAAGAACCAGCTTTTGGTTTTGTTGAGTTTGTTTATTGATTTCCTGCTTTCAATTTCATTGATTTCTGCTCTAATTCATATTACTTCTTTTCTTCTGCCCACTTTGGATTTAATTTCCTCTTCTTTTTCAAGTTTCCTAAGGTATAAGCTTGGATTATTGATTTTAGATTTTTATTCTTTTCTAATATATGCACTCAATTCTGTAAATTTCCCTCAAAGCACTATTTTCACTGCATTCCACAAATTTTAATAAGTTGGTTTTCATTTTCATATAATTCAAAGTATTTAAAATTTCTCTTGAGATTTTTTCTTGGACCCATGTGTTATTTAAAGGTGTTTTGTTTAATCTCCACATATTTTCTGATTTTCCAGTTATAGATTTCTAGTTAGTTCCATTGTGGTCTTAAAGCAGACATTGTATGATTTCTATTTTTAAAATTTTAAGGTGTTTTATGGCCCAGAATGTGGTCTATCTTGGTGAATGTTTTCACCAAGAATGTGTATCTGCTGTTGTTAGATGATATACTCTCTCTCTCCTGGACCCCAGTCACCTTTCCCAGACAACTTTAACAACTTCTATAGTCTTCCGGAAACATTTAAAGCACTTATAAGTACCTTTCTCTCTATATCTTGCATTATCAATGTTGAAGAACTTGCTTTATCTTCACTATCAATGCTCTTGAAGTCAAGATTTGCAAGTGATTCAACACTGTATCCCCTCAGTAATTATCCCAAAGCTTTATGCCTGGTAGAATATTTGTAAAAGGAATGAGTCATCTCTTTCTGCTTCTAACTCAAACTGAAACTCTTATCAAGTTTGTAAGGAACTTAGCATCTGTATCAGAGGCTCATCCCAGCAGAGATGACACCTTGGTACAAGAGACCATCACCAGTGACTGAGTGGACATATTACTTCCCATTAAAAATTGGCTAAAAGATGACATATTTTCCTAATTCCTTCTTCACCCCTTCTTTGCAAACCAGCCTCCAAATAAATTTAGGCATAATTTCTTTGAAAAAATCTATCCAATGCAAGCTGTGTAGATCTCTGCCCACCTGATATTTTTTGTATGAGGCTCATCTTAACCTTAATGTGTTTAATGTCACTGACAATCCCCAGATAAGGACTAAAGAGTAGTAAGTCTCATTATGTTGGTTTTACCATAAAACTGTTATTGAGGAGGAGATGGAAATAACAGGATACTTTATGTGAGCTCTGGGCTTCTTGAGCGCTCTCTTGGCTCCTAATGAGAGCATAATCACAAAATTATTATAGAGAATTTTTTTCTTCAACCAATAAAACTGACACATTTTTCTGAGTCTGAACTAGAAAACAACTTTTGCACGTCCCTGCTGTCATTTACCTGCACATGGTGCAAGCACTTATTTTTGGTTCTTAATGAAGGCATGGAGCTTCTAATTATTTAGGGATGTGATTAAATGAGTTTCCCAGTGACTTGGTGTCACAGGAGAAATCTTTTAATTTGCACACTCCTACCACTGATGTATCTTGCAAACAGTGACTATTTAACAATCCCCATTGCCACTCATTTGCCACTGCTCCTCCAATTCATTGACTTTGAAAGTTTTAATAGTGCCCAATGAAACTTTTAATTGCCACTGATTAGCGTTTAGGCTTCCTGAGGCAGGGTGTTAGGGGATATAGCCAGGCTATGCAAAGATTTGACTGCACAGGTCTTAGATGAAGATCATATGAAGAACAAATAGTTGCCTCATCTCTGTTTCCCCCCTACCTTATTTGTCATGAAGGGCTCAATAACTATTTTTGAAGATCTGCCTTATTTATTTTTGGTTTTTATTTATTCTCATCTCAGAGGCCTGTTAAAATCCATAAACTAGAGCAGAAAAGCACAGAATATAATAATTTCAACCTAAATTATGACACTATCTTTATAGTTCAAAAACATTAACTTCTACTTCTTTGTGCCCCAGTCTCATTTTTCCTGACTTACCTCTCATCTATTTCAGAACCAGACCTTCAATGGGTTCAGCAGTTTATATCAGAATGGGAAAGTCAATGCATCCCCCTTATCAAAATCTTATGTAATCTATATTTGATTTGGAATAACTGTGGGTAAGAGACTAATAATTAGAATGGATTTTAGGAAAATCATAGGCACTGTAAATAGAGCAGGAAATAAATGGGGGAAAGGGTGGTGTTTTCCTTACACTGATGAAGCTCCAGATTCAGCAAATTTCTTAGCATCAAGGAAAGAAGACTGAAGAAACTAGAAAGATGAACATGTCAAAAATAAGTTTAAGCAGGATCTGTGGATACAGGGAAGTGGTAAAAAGAGTTAAGTTCTTACTCGTTTATAGAGAGCTTGACTGAGTATAGGTTTGACCACCGCACTGATCATTTTGGGGATTCTTTCAACTTTTTATGGTGATATAGTTTTTATCATGGTTTTCTGAATAATTAATTAGTTTTGCTCTGCATTCATTCTCCTTTGTCCTTTAAAAGAGCTGGAAGTGATTTTTTCTTTTTTTAATTAATTAATTAATTAATTAATTAATTAATTTTTTGGCTGTGTGGGGTCTTCGTTTCTGTGCCAGGGCTTTCTCCAGTTGCGGCGAGCGGGGGCCACTCTTCATCGCGGTGCGCGGGCCTCTCACTGTCGCGGCCTCTCCTGTTGCGGAGCACAGACTCCAGACGCGCAGGCTCAGTAGTTGTGGCTCACGGGCTTAGTCGCTCCGTGGCAGGTGGGATCTTCCCAGACCAGGGCTCGAACCCGTGTCCCCTGCATTGGCAGGCAGATTCTTAACCACTGCGCCACCAGGGAAGCCCTGCAAGTGATTTAATTAAAACATTCTGGGGAAGTCCAGCATGTTCATCTGAAACTATGAATCAAAAAATTCATCTACAATTTTTTCATTTGTCTTTTAGTTGCTTCATTAGTTAATTTTGATGAACATTTAGGGAATCACTGGTTGTGCATTTGCTGAACATGGAAACCATCTGCTTAATGGTAGCACTTAAGGGTACTATTTAGAACAAATCTTTTTCAGTATTTCAGACCTTGGCCTATCAATTTTTTGCAATTAATAGTAGTGTCCTTTACAAATCAGTTTGCCTCTAGCCTGTCATATACCATATGTACTTTTTTCTTTTAAGGCCAAAACCCATCTAGTTCATGAAATGATTTTCTCCGTGGTAGGTCAATTTTTCTGGGCTGGAGGGCCCCTGTTGTTTCTCCTTTCTCATCTCCACTTTTCCATTTGCCTTTCTTCTACTTTACAAGAATGGACATACTTCTCACCCATCCCAAATCCATAATGAACTCATTGTGTCAGGGTACCAAACAAAGGGACAATTTACAATATTGACTTAGGCAAACCCTCCTAATTCAAGGCACCTTAGCGTGACTATCTGTCTTTCACAGATTCTGTTAAGGGAGAAGTTTCACATTAGAAATGATCTCGGAGGAACAGCAGTAAGCAGTCCTGAAGAGAGATCTTAGTTCCCTGCCCAGAAATTGAACCTGGGTAGCCTGGATGAAAACCAGGGATCTTAGCCACCAGACCCCCAAGGGTTAGAGGCTAGAAGCTATTTTTCCCTGGCTCTTGCCCCCAGTGAAAAATGCATTTCTCACGGAGGCAAAAACTGTAAAAACAGGTACAAAGTTTATTACTAGAGACACAGCATAACATGTGGGACAGCACACAGAGAAACAGTTTGTTTATTTAAGACAGAAGCAAGGCAGAGATACACAGCCAGAGAGAAAGGGTGTGGGTGTCCTCTCTAATGAGGAGGAGTGCAGTAAGTCAGAAACTAGACAGAGATGCGCACCAGGAGAGGAGTGCAGGCGTCCTGAATGAGGAGCGTAGTAAAGAGGTGATTTAAATCACTTATATAGGACAGTCCTTCCGGGTCTTTGTTTACACTTGGCCAATTATCTTGTTTCTTTTTTCACACCTGACTGGTCCTAGAACCCTCCCCAAGATGCGTGCGCAACTTTTTGCTAAGATGGATCTCACCATAGAGGCCTGTGCGTACGTGTCCACACACGTTATGGGGTGGTGCCCTCTTCCTTTTTGACCCCCAAGGAGCCTTCCTGCGCATGTGCAGAAAGGGAAGTTTTCCTTGACTTCAGGAGTGGGTACCTTATCTCTTTACTTTAGCAGAGCTCATCTTCTGCCACTAGCTTTGTCCTTGGAGTGTCTGGGTGAGAACAAAGCTTCAATTTTACCCCACTTGACAAACACCAGCTGTCTGGCCCAGGGGTCCATCTATCTCCGACCTCAGAAACAGTGTCATTTTGACCCATGTTAGGTGTTACAAATTCAGATCTGTACCTGTCATGATCATCTCTAGCTGAAACAAAATTATTTTAACTAAAATTTTAAGTAATTCTAATGAGAATGCTCTAGTGTATCACTGAGTCAGGAGAGGGGATTTCATTTTGTTTGTTTGTTTGTTTTGTTTTCTTATACCCCTTTATTTCTTACATGAAGGATATCATACCAAAAACATTCTTTTGTACATTTTTCCCCCTCTTATATATATCTTGGAAGTTATTCATGTCAGTTTATAGAGCTTGTCCTCATTCTTTTTTTTTTTTCCCCAGAATGAAGCCTTTATTTTTTTTCTTTTTAATTTTTTATACATCTTTACTGGAGTATAATTGCTTTACAATGTTGTGTTAGTTTCTGCTGTACAACAAAGTGAATCAGCTATATGTGTACATATATCCCCATATCCCCTCCCTCTTGAGCCTCCCTCCCACCCTCCCTATCCCACCCCTCTAGGTGGTCACAAAGCACAGAGCTGGTCTCCCTGTGCTATGCAGCTGCTTCCCACTAGCTATCCATTTTACATGTGGTAGTGTATATATGTCAGTGCTACTCACTTCCTCCCAGCTTACCCTTCCCCACCTCCCCCCCCCCAACCCCGTGTCCTCAAGTCCATTATCAATGGGAGAGGTGATTTTAAATCTTGGCTTGATCCTTCATTAGCAACATGATTAAGGGGTAATATAACATCCATATTATAGATTGCAGCCAAAGTGATGACAGTTTTTCTTCGATATGATCTCACCTCTTCCATTCCCTGACCAAGAATACATCTTTCCTGAGGGCTGGTCCTGTGAGCATAAAACAAGGAGAGCATCATGAGGAATAGTGAAGGCAGCAAAGCCTTGTTTCAATCTTGGGAAGTCTGTATATTTTGTATTTATATATTAACTATCTTATAAAAAGGCAGCAGGTGGACGGCTCTGATAGGAATGCATAATAATATGTTTATTTGAATAAAAAAATGAATACACAGTTTTTTTTCTGATTGGCAGATTGATTTGATGAGAACTGGTTTTGTCACTTAGATTATGTAGTGGATATTTACCATATATTGAATGAGGTGGGTATCAAATAGCAACTCCAAGGCTTTGACAAAAACACATGATAGAATAAAAACATTTTATTTAAAAATTTGCAAAGATGTATTAAGATGAACAGTAATTTGATTTCTGAATTCTTTCCGAGTTTATGGAGTAAAACATATCTCCAAGTGGGAGAGGAAAAGGCATAATTAATAGTAATTTGACACGTCTTCGTAAAGCCTTTTTGGGATCCTTCCCAGAATATGAGAAAGTGAATTACTATAATGAATGGGTAGTTAATCATTTTGTAAGTTAAGTGATTTCCAATTCTTTGCTTTCAACTAAAGTTAGGTATTAGCTAATATACTTTGATATAATTGATTAAACAATGCTCTGAGATTTTGGCCTATAGCTCAGAAGATATTAAAAGAATTGAGTGACAGCGGTACAGCAAAACTCTTTCCATATCCAGCCACTTACTTACTTGGGCTTAATTGCTTAGCACTAAGTTATTTTAAAAAAGTAGAAGTAGAATTGACAGTAAATCCTATTTTATTCTACCAATAAATAATGTTGGACATATGAATTAACTGTTTTAAAAAGTACCATTTCCAATGAAATTTTACTCCTTTATGTTTAATAACATATTTCAATTTGAAGTGATGTCGTGTTATTTTGACCAAGTGTGTACTACTATTATTTACAATAATAATTCAATCCAGAAATATGTTTTTAATACTTAGAGCTTTATGGTCATAAGAAATTTTAAAATTTAATTTCAATTTATATACTTAAGAGCATAAACTATAATACATTTAGATAAAATTCTTGTAAAATGCAAGTTCAATAAGAAAATTAAATAATGTAAATTTCCAACTCTTAAAGAAGAACATGTTTATGCATTTTCAAAAATGGGTGATGGTCAAAAACAGAAATATAGATCAATGGAACAGGATAGAGAGCCCAGAGATAAACCCATGCACATATGATCACCTTATCTTTGATAAAGGAGGCAAGAATATACAATGGAAAAAAGACAGCCTCTTCAGTAGTGGTGCTGGGAAAACTGGACAGCTACATGTAAAAGAATGAAATTAGAACACTCCCTAACACCATACACAAAAATAAATTCAAAATGGATTAAAGACCTAAATGTAAGGCCAGACACTATAAAACTCTTAGAGGAAAACATAGAAAACTCTGTCACATAAATCACAGCAAGATCCTTTTTGACCCACCTCCTAGAGAAAGGGAAATAGAAACAAAAATAAACAAATGGGGCCTAATGAAACTTAAAAGCTTTTGCACAGCAAAGGAAACCATAAACAAGACCAAAAGACAACCCTCAGAATGGGAGAAAATATTTACAAATGAAGCAACGGACAAAAGATTAATCTCCAAAATATAAAAGCAGCTCATGCAGCTCAATAATAAAAAAACAAACAACCCAATCCAAAAATGGGCAGAAGACCTAAATAGACATTTCTCCAAAGAAGATATACAGATTGCCAACAAACACATGAAAGGATGCTCAACATCACTAATCATTAGAGAAATGCAAATCAAAACTACAATGAGGTATCACCTCACACCAGTCAGAATGGCCATCATCAAAAAATCTACAAACAACAAATGCTGGAGAGGGTGTGGAGAAAAGGGAACCCTCTTGCACTGTTGGTGGGAATGTAAATTGATACAGCCACCATGGAGAACAGTATGGAGGTTCTTTAAAAAACTAAAAATAGAATTACCATATGACCCAATCCCACTACTGGGCATATACCCTGAGAAAACTGTAATTCAAGAAGAGTCATGTACCACAATGTTCACTGCAGCTCTATTTACAATAGCCAGGACATGGAAGCAACCTAAGCGTCCATCAACAGATGAATGGATAAAGGAGATGTGGCACATATATACAATGGAATATTACTCAGCCATAAAAAGAAGCAAAATTGAGTTATTTGTAGTGAGGTGGATGGACCTAAAGTCTGTCATACAGAGTGCAGTAAGTCAGAAAGAGAAAAACAAATACTGTATGCTATCACATATATATGGAATCTAAAAAAAAGGGTTCTGAAGAACTTAGGAACAGCACAGGAATAAAGATGCAGATGTAGAGAATGGACTTGAGGACATGGGGAAGGGGAAGGGTGGGCTGGGATGAAGTGAGAGAGTAGCATGGACATATATACACTACCAAATGTAAAATAGATAGCTAGTGGGAAGCAGCCACATAGCACAGGGAGATCAGCTCAGTGCTTTGTGACCACCTAGTGAGGTGGGATAGGGAAGGTGGGAGGGAGACGCAAGAAGGAGGAGATATGGGGTTATATGTATATGTATAGCTGATTCACTTTGTTATACAGCAGAAACTAACACACCATTGTAAAGCAATTATACTCTAATAAAGATGTTTAAACAAAAATGGGTGATGGTAGCAATCAAATTGTTATTTATATTCCACAGGAGTGATGTACCCATTTTAATTAAACATGCTAATATGTATGATACACTGAAAATTGTATCCTTTGCATCTTTTAAAAGTTATGATGAAAACCTTTTGATATTACTTAATAATGTGGATGATAAGATATCGTTTTTCAAAATTAATCAAGGGGTTATATGAGAAAAAATATTTCTTGCCCCTTTCCTGAATGCATGTGCATCTGCTATGATCATCTTTTTTTTTTTTTTCTTTGGCAAGACTGTAGGGAAATGTTGAAGGGAAAGGTTAAGAATGTGAGGTTTGTTCAACTAGTGGAATACTAGAGTGTAGCAGAAGGGCAACGGAGGGGAAGGCAGGTATGGCATGGGGGCTGGGGCTGAAATCTAGATCATCTTTTTTTTTTAAGGAATATTCTATTTTATTTTATTTTATTTTATTTTTGGCTGAATAGTCAGCTTTATTTCATTTTGTCAGCTTTATTGAGATATAATTGACATATAACATTGTATAAGTTTAAAGTGTACAATGTGATTTGATACACTATATATTGCAATATGATTATCACTGTAGCATTTGCTGTAACTTCCATCACATCACATAATTACCATTTCTTTTTGTGGTGCAAACATTTAAGATCTAGTTTCTTGGCAATTTTCAAGTATACAATATAGTTCTGTTAACTGTAGTCACAATTCTTTGCACTAGATCCCCACAACTTATTCATCTGCTAATGGAAAGTTTATAACTTTGACCAGTATCTCCAAGTTCCCCCACTCCCCAGATCCTGATAATCACCATTCTACTCTCTGTTTTTACCAGTTTGGCTTTTTTAGATTCCATATATGTAAGATCATATGGTATTTGTCTTTCTTTGTCTGACTTATTTCACTTAGTATAATGTCCTCAAGGTCTATCCATGTTGTCATAAATGGGAAGATTTCCTTCTCTTTCATGGCCAAATAATATTATATGTATATTGCACATTTTCTTTATCCATTCATCTGTCAATGGACACTTAGGTTGCTTCTATGTCTTGGCTATTATAAATAATGCTGCAATAAATATGAGGCTGCATATATCTTTTTGAGTTACTATTTTTATTTCCTTTGAATAATTACCAAGAAGTGGATTGCTGAACTATATGGTAGTTCTATTTTTTTTTAAACATTTAACATGTTTTTTTTTAAAGTATTTGTTTATTTATTTATTTATGGCTGTGTTGGATCTTCATGTCTGTGCGAGGGCTTTCTCTAGTTGTGGCAAGCGGGGACCACTCTTCATCGTGGTGCGCGGGCCTCTCACTATCGCGGCCTCTCTTGTTGCGGAGCACAGGCTCCAGATGCGCAGGCTCAGTAATTGTGGCTCACGGGTCCAGTTGCTCCGCGGCATGTGGGATCCTCCCAGACCAGGGCTCGAACCCGTGTGCCCTGCTTTGGCAGGCAGATTCTCAACCACTGTGCCACCAGGGAAGCCCCGGTAGTTCTATTTTTAATTTTTTGAGGAAACTTCATACTATTTTACATAGTAGCTGCCCTAATTTACATTCCCACCAGCAGTGCCTAAATGCTCCCCTTTCTCCACATCCTCTCCAGCACTTATTATCTCTAATTTTTTTGTCTCATCTTCTGTCCTGTTTGCTATTCTAACAGGTGTGAGGTAATATCTCATTGTGGTTTTGGTTTGCATTTCCCCGATGATTAATGATGTTGAGCACTGTTTTGTGTACCTGTTGGTCATTTATTTGTCTTCTTTGCAAAAAATATCTATTCAGATCCTCTGCTCATTTTTTAATTGGAATGTTTGTTATTTTTCTACTGAGTTCTATGAGTTCTTTCTATATTTTGCATATTAACCCCTTATCAGATATATGGTCTGCAAATATTTTCTCCCATTCCATACATTTTCTTTTCATTTTGTTGATTATTTCTTTTGCTGCACAGAAACTTTTTAGTTCAGTGTAGTCCCACTTATTTATTTTTACTTTGTTGCTTGTCCTTAAGGTGTCATTACCAAAAAATCATTGCCAAGACCAGTGTCAAGGAGATTTTCCCCCTATGTTTTCTTCTATGAGTTTTACAGTTTCAGGTCTTGTGTTCAACTCTTTAATCCATTTTGAGTTCATCATTGTCAGTGTTGTAAGCTAGGTGTCCAATTTTATTTTCTGCATGTGGTTATCCAGTTATCCCAGCACCATTTATTGAAGAGACTGTCCTTTCCCCATTGAGTATTCTTGGCTCCCTTGTCAAATATTAGTTGACCATATATGTATGGGTTTATTTCTGGGCTCTCTATTCTGTTCCATTGATCTATGTATCTGTTATTATGCCAATATCATACTGTTTCAATTACTGTACTTTGCAGTATATTTTGAAATCAGCAAGTGTGATGCCTCCAGTTTTGTTCTTCTTTCTCAGGATTATTTTGACTACTCAGGGTCTTTTATGATTTCATGTGAATTTTAAGATCATTTGCTATATTTCTGTGAAAAAATATCATTGAAATTTTGATAAAGATTGCATTGAATTTATAAATGGCTTTGGGTAGTATGACTATTTTAGCAATAGTAATTCTTCCAATCCATGAACACAGGATATCTTTCCATTTGTTTGTCTCTTCTTTAATTTCTTTCATCAAAGCCATTTAATTTTCAGTATACATATCTTTCACCGCCTTGGTTAAATTTATTCTGGATTACTTCATTGTTTTGATGCTGTTGTGAATGAGATATTTTCCCCCAACTAAGAACTTTCTGTTCTTAATGTACAGAAATGCAATTAATTCCTCTATGTTGATTTTATATCCTGCAACTTTACTAAATTTGTTGATTAGTTCTAACAGTTTTTTGGTTGAGTCTTTAGGATTTTCCATATATTAGATATCATTTGCCAATAAAGGCAATGGAATCTAAAAAATAATACAAACAAATGTATAGGCAAAACAAAAACTCACAGGTATAGAAAACAAACTAGCGGTTACCACAGGGAATAGGGAAGGGAAAGGGGCAAATTAGGGGTATGAGATTAACAGATACAAACTACCATGTATAAAATAGATAAGCAACAGGAATATATTGCACAGCACATGGAATTATAGCCATTATCTTGTTATAACTTTCAATAGAGTATGAGCTATAAAAATACTGAATCATTATGCTATACACCTGAAACTAATATAATATTGTAAATCAACTATACTTCTATTAAAAATAAATAAATAAACAAATGGTGCTGAACAACTGGACATCAAAATGTAAAGAAATTAATCTAGATACAAACCTATACACCCTTCACAAAAATTAACTGAAAATGGATCAAAGATCTAAATTAAAAATGTAAAACTATAGGGACTTCTCCATGGTCCAGTGGTAAAGAATTCACCTTTCAATGCAGGGGACGTGGGTTCGATCCCTGGTCGGGAAACTAAGATCCCACATGCTGCGGGGCAACTAAGCCCGTGCACCATAACTACAGTGCCCACACACCCTGGAGCCCATGCGCCACAACTAGAGAGAGAAAACCCATGTGCCACAACTAGAGAGAAGCCCGCATGCCGCAACGAAGACCTGACGGGAACTATAAAGGAGCTGAGCAGGAATAGAGTAAGGGTCTTATCCCAGGTATATATCCCAGTTCTAATAACTTTGGGCAGGTTACTCACTTTTTAAGCCTCAGGTTCCTCATCTGTGTAATAGAGATAATAATAGTATTTAATCCACAGGTTTACTAGGGGATTAAATGAGGTAATGCATGGAAATTTGGACATAGAGTACTCAGTAAACATTAGCTATTGTTGTTAATATTACTATTTCTCCTTACCTAAGTATCCCTCCTACATAAATGTAAGGTGAAAGAGACGGAGTTACTAGTTTAGAATATCAAGGGATAAATATAAATCACTAGAAAAAGAATGAATCTCTACCAGTAACTTTTAACTGTTTTCTGATGATGAAAAGAAAAGGTTTTCTTTCTGGAATTCACCTCCTCTGGCATCATTTGGCTCAGTTTAGTAACCCACAAGGCAGGTACAGGTGACTGTGGGGCATGTCCTCCACTAACTCATCCTGTGATACACATAGGAGGTAAGGACTCCAAGGGATATGACCAGAGGTAGAGGGGGGGCTCTGGTTCTGATCCACAATATTCAGGCTCTGCTGACAGGGGAGGAGCCTTCTTTGCCCACTAGGTGAAGCTGAGAGCTTTGTCCTTTTATCTAAGGGTCAGTAAGGTGAATGAAAGAAACCTGGAAGATAGAAAGGGCTTCTTACCTACTTACCAGTTTCAGCATACCTCTCCACTTCACTCACTCCTTGGCGGGGAGTGGATGTTTAAAGGTTATTGTTAATTTTGTGGTTTTTGTGGGGTGGGTTTTCTCTTGATTTTCTGCAGAGATCTTATGCCTGACCTGCTCTTGAATCCCCCTTTTCAATTGAGAGTTGCAAAGGAGTATGATGGGGACTTCCCTGTTGGCACAGTGGTTAAGACTCCACACTCCCAGTGCAGGGGACCTGGGTTCAATCCTTGGTCAGGGAACTAGAGCCCACATGCATGCCGCAACTAAGAGTTCACATGCCACAACTAAGGAGCTGGCGAGCCACAACTAAGACCTGGCGCAACCAAAAAAAATTAAAAAAAGGAGTATGATGATTTTTTTCACATTTAAGTGACGGGAGCAATATGAAAATGACCCAATCCTAAATCCTTATGGTAACAGTCTTTTCTCTCACTTTGTAGGCTTGGGTTAGCTAGTATAACATGGAGGATAAGAGAGAAAAGTGTGTTTCAACTACACACTGCTACAGAAAAGCAAATGTCCTGCCAGTGATGCTGATTCATTGCCAAGTTGCACAATTCTGAAAGAATCAATTGAGTTATCCTGAGTGCAATCTTTAACCAGCCCCCCTTCCTGTTCATACATACATATTCATCACTTTTATCAGAAGATAATCCATTCTGGAAAGGCAGCTGCTTTCTAAATAAATTGCTGTTCCTTAGCAGCTGAATCCAACAGGCTGTTTTTCTCACTTCAGTGAATTTGTTCTGACAACAGTGCATGCCAGTCATTTGCTCTTTTCTTTTCATAATTTGGTTTTATTATTAATCTATTCATTATGTTTATTGGCTCTGTCCATTATTTGAGAACCTTAGTGCATATTTACAAGTGCAATAAAAAGAGACAGCCTCAGCCATTATAGCTTAGAGTTTAATAGGCAAAGACATAAAGTGATCCCTCTCTCTTCTACCTCTGACTGAAACTATGTGGGGCTATTGGGTTGACTGACCAAACTGACTAGCTAAAGCAGTATGATCCAGATAATGCAACCAAGTAAGTGGTTTCCTTGATTTTTCCCCCAACCAATTCAAATTCAAGAGTTGTTAATTGTTCTTTTTAAAAATTATTGACATAAAATTCACATACCATAAAATTCACCCCTTTACAGTGTACAATTCAGTGGTTTTTACTATATTCACAAAGTTGTGTAGCCATAACCACCGTCTAATTCCAGAACATTTTCATCCCCCCCCAGAAGAATCCCTTACCCAACAGCAGTCACTATCCTCCCCAACCAGCTCCTGGCAACTATAAATTTACTTTCTATGTCTATGGATTTGCTTATTCTGGACATTTTATATAATGGAATAATATGTGGACTTTTGTGTCTGTCTTCTTGCAATAGGCATACTGTTTTCAAAGTTCACCCATGTTGTAGCATATATTAATATTTCAATCCTTTTTTATTGTTATTACTTTATTTTTTAGAGCCGTTTTAGGTTCACAGCGAAATTGAGAGGAAGGATATAGATTTCCCATATACCCCCTGCCCCGACACATTCGTAGCCTCCTCCATTATCAACATCCCCCATCAGAAAGGTACATCTGTTAAAATGGAAGAACCTACGATGACACATCATAATCACCCAAAGTCCATAGTTTACATTAGAATTCATTCTTGGTGTTGTACATTCTATGGGTTTGGACAAATGTATAGTGACATGTATGCATCATTATAGTATCATATAGAATATATTCACTGACCCTCAGCTCCTGGCAACCATAGATCTTTTTACCATTTCCGTAGTTTTGCCTTTTCCAGAATGTCATATAGTTGGAATCATACAGTATGTAGCCTTTTCAGATTGGCTTCTTTCACTTAGTAATATGCATTTAAGTTCCTCCATGTCTTTTCATGGCTTGATAGCTCATTTATTTTTAGCACTAAATAATATTTCATTGTCTAGATGTACCACTGCTTATCCATTCACCTACTGAAGGACATCTTGGTTGCTTCTAACTTTTGTCAATTATGAATAAAGCTGCTATAAATATCCATATGCGGGTTTTTGTGTGGACATAAGTTTTCAGCTCCTTTGGGTAAATACCCAGAAGCATGAATGCTGGATAACATGGTAAGAGTATGTTTCGCTTTGTAAGAAATTGCCAAACTGTCTTCCAAAGTGGTTATACAATTTTACATTCCCACCAGCAATGTATGAGTTTCCATTGCTCCACAATCCTCACCAGCATTTGGTGTTGTCAGTGTTTGGGATTTTGGCCATTCTATTAGGTGTGTAGTGTATCTCACTGTTGTTTTTATTCACATTTTCCTGGTGACATATGATGTGGAGCATCTTTTCATATTTACCATCGGTATCTGTTCTTTGGTGAAGTGTCTGTTAAAGCCTTTGGCCCACTTTTAAATTGGGTTGTTTGTCTTCTTATTGTTGAGTTTTGAGAGTTATTTGTATATTTTGGATAAGTCTTTATCAGCTGTGTCTTTTGCAAATATTTTCTCCCAGTTTGTGGTTATCTCCTCATTCTCTTGACATTGTCTTTCACAGAGTAGAAGCTATTAATTTTAATGAAGTCCAACATCAATTAATTCTTTCAAGAATTGTGCCTTTGATGTTGTATTTAAACTCATTGCCATATCCAAGGTAATCTAGTTTTTCTCCTATGTTATCTTCAAGGAGTTTTATAGTTTTACATTTTTATTTATTTATTTATTGGCTGCGTCAGGTCTTCTCCAAGGGAAGAACATTGAATGTAGGAAAGCGGGAAGAAGGAGGCTCCTCACATGGCCACTCTACTCCCATTAGTGATCCTGGTTGCAGAGGAGGATAAAGCACAGCTTCCCAAGGGTAAAGCCAGGATTCATTGACTCAGTGGCTCAACTAGACATTTTGCTGGCAGCCTTTGGTATTTCTGCATTTTTAGAGTTGGGAAAAAAATGACCTTAGAAACCAAAAGAAATGCCACAGTATGACCATAGCACATGTTCGTCTGAACTTCTTCATGGAGGATTGTGGTAAGATAGAATTACTGAGGCTATTTGTTGTAAAGTATTGCTAAATGTTCAATTTGTGTGTGTGTTTTCTTAAAACTTGTCTTATATGAAAAGGCACCTGGTTCCTTTAACTGGAAGCACTTTGTTTCTGCAACAACTTTGTAGAGCAACTGCTGTGAGAAGTCATTTTATGCAAACTTAAGGGCTTCCTAGTGAGGAAAAACTGTTTCAAAGAGGAATATCTCCTATTATTGTTCTGAGGAGAATAAAATATTATTCCTTTATCATGAAAAAGATAGTCACAGAGGTTCATGCTACAGATACAACCAACATGACTAATTGTTCTCTTTCCACTTATGCTGCTTATAAGAGAAGAAATAAAAGAAGCAGGATAAGATGAGCCAGAGGGGAAGGCAGCGGAGTTCTATATTCAGTCCTAATAGTCAAGCAGGGTAAAGAAATCACTCATGGCTATGACTGAGGGAAGTTGTGGTAAATTTTTGATACAAAGATCACATGAAATCCCTGCTTTATCCTAATAAGATATTCCAGGAATGAAAGCAATATAAGAACTCAGATGAGTTAGAAGGAAACCTTTACCAAAGCCTGAGAATATGAATCAGGATTAGATTGAGCAGTGATATACAATGTGAGAAAGATATCTGATTTTTACCTAAGTGTTTATTCAATTTTTTAAATTTTATTTTTATTTTTTATTGAAGTATAGTTGATTTACAATGTGGTGCCAATTTCTGCTGTACAGCAAAGTGACTCAGTTATCCACATATAGACATTCTTTTCTAAGTGTTTATTTGAATCTTGTACTTTTCATATACTTATAATATTTTAAATGGTTGTGTTTAATGTTGGCTATTTAAATAATAAACTTTGCTTTCTAAAAAACTGAATAATATAACAGAAATCTTAACCAAGCATTCTCTTTCTGTTACCTGTACTCAGGGTTACCTGGCTATCTGGACCATGAGACAGATAATTATGAAGTCATTCGGAAAGCAATGGGCTATATTGCCTTCTCTCTGAAAAGGACCAATCTTGATTAATAACACTCTCTATATAATATTAGATGTTTGTCCCTTATTATCATCTTACTTATCCCTTTTTTGCCCCTTATTATCTTATTCCATATCTCACAGCAGTCCCAGGTAGAAATCTAGTCTAAAGCTTCCTGCCTTGACTAAATTCAATTTCTTATCTAATGTACACAGAAGAAAAGCCACCAGTATTTGTCCTGGGGTAAGTAGTGAGAAATGAGGAGAGAAGGAAAAAGGATTTTCAAGGCTAGGAGACAAATTTAAAAGACCAGAGCCATGCTTTCTGTATTCCCTTGTACCAGATATGAAGATCCACACAGGAGGAAGAGAAGGGGAGGCAAAGAGGGGGCTCATCCATCAGGATGGCACAGAGAAGCACAACTATGTTAGTTCCTGTCATACTGCCTGTTTGTTTGCTGGGTCTGTCCCATACATTCAGGTCAGGAAGAAGATTCTCACCCAGGGAATGTCCCAAGTACTACAATCAACTCATTGCAAAATGTCTTGTTCTTTTGTAGTTGCAAAACTCCCTCATATATTTTTTGGCAGCTATCTAAGGCCTCTTTATCTCTCAGGATCCCAAATGTGTCATCATATTATGGAAATCTGCAGGTCAATATTCTTAGCTCAGAGGAAGACTGTTCATTTATTCAACAAATGTATATGGAATTCCTGCCATGAGAGATCTAGCAACTGGGAGTACAAATAAGGCAAAATCCCCTCTCTCAATTGTGTGTCCTGGGAAAGAGTAAACAAGAACTACAAAGCCCCTGGTTTTGTGGGGCTTAAAGTCTGTAGGAAAGACTGATGATTAACCCAATAGAATTGGAAGGTGGATAAACATGAAGATAGGGGAAGCACACTATAATGGGAGAACAGAGCAAGGGGGATTGACCCTCAGGAAAGGGTATCAGGGAAAACTTCCAAAGCTAGGTACATTTTAGTAAGACCTAAAGTGTGAGTAGAAGTTAGTCTGGTGAAGAAGAAGGTAAAAAGATTATCAGACAGTGGGAACAGCACACGGAAAAGCCCAAAGATGAAAGAACCCCAGTATGGCTAGAGAATGGAGTGTCTGAGTGTGTGTGTGCGTGTGTGTGTGTGTGTGTACACATGAGGTGGAGAGAGGTAAGGTAACGGGAGGCATCTCAGACATAAGATGCCTACCCAGTAGCCAATCTGCCACTTCTTTCTAGATAAACCCCAGTGGACATTCCTTAATCATAGGGAAGAAGACCTCTACCTCAGCATGCAGAATAAATCATGATTCACCTAGTTTCATTTCTCTCTTGACCAGTGATTGGTCTACTAGCAGGCACATATGAAAAGAGGAGCCTCTCCTTGAGAGGGCCACAGGGAATGGTTAGCCTCTGGGAAGAACTGGACTTCAATTAAAGCCTGAAGAAGTAAGAATAAACAGTTAAAGATGGAGGAGAGTTTATCAATCATAGGAAAGATTTCATGGAAACTGTGTGGCAGAGCAACAGTGGGAAATTGAATCAAAAGCACAGAACACAAAGATGTGAGTGGAGGGGTAGATAACAGGAAGAGATTGCATACTAGGTGGTGAGAAAAGATAAATGGTTACATGGCAAAATGGGCTTAGCTAATTAGGATCCTTTTAGTTGAAAGCAATAGAAAGTCCCTTGAATTGGTATGTTTTATTTTTTAAAATTTATTTATTTTATTTATTTTTGGCTGCATTGGGTCTTTGTTGCTGCATGCGGGCTTTCTCTAGTTGTGGCGAGCGGGGGCTACTCTTTGTTGCAGTGCGCGGGCTTCTCATTGTGGTGGCTTCTCTTGTTGCAGAGCACGGGCTCTAGGCATGTGGGCTTCAGTAGTTGTGGCATGCAGGCTCAGTAGTTGTGGCGCATGGGCTCTAGAGTGCAGGCTCAGTAGTTGTGGGATACAGGCTTAGTTGCTCCGCGGCATGTGGGATCTTCCCAGACCAGGGCTCGAACCCGTGTCACCTGCATTGGCAGGCAGATTCTTAATCACTGCACCACTAGGGAAGCCTGAATTGGTTTTTTTTTTTAAAAAGAAGTGCAGGGGAATTTGGCATAAGGATACAGAAGTCTTTCATGGAACCAACGGTAAGAATGCAGCTGGACCTGAGGAAGAAGCTGGAAGCAAGAACTATTATGTCTTTGCTTCTCTTTGCCCATTTTCTTTCTTCTTATCTCTATATACAACTAATTAATTTTCTCTGCTTCTTTGTCCAAAGAGTGGATGCAGATCTCAAATTTACACATTCTGTTTCCAACTAAATGAGCTAGCAAATTGTAACCAACTTCAGACCCAGTTCCAAAATCCCAGGAGGGAAGATCTGATTGTCACAGCCTGGGTAGGTGTCCATCTCTATTCCTATTGGCCAGGAGAGCAGAGTCACATGCGATAAACATGACAGTTAGCCCTGAACTCCAGTGGGTCAGGAGCGCTGCCCCAAACTGTGATTCAGGAAGTTGACTCTAATGCACTCAAGACAATTTATCCTTACAAGTTTTTTTCTGGCTATATGGGATTGGCAATAGTAGGGGGCTCTCTGGCCTCTCAGGGATTAGCTAACTCCGGGGTAAGTTACCTCTCTGAGGCATATCGAGGTCTGAGGGCTGTGAAGACCCCAGTTTCTCTGTATGGTGTCACCTGTGGTCCAAAATAAAGGAGACTTCCAAACTACATGGCTTCCAAGGAAGGGGGTGACTTGAGGCCTACAGATGTGTGTGAAGGTACATGTGATGACATTCCCTCTCTTTCCTCCATGCAGCGGCTGCTCTTTTCCCTCCAGGTACCCACTACACTGCAGGGGTTCTCAGTTTTTTGTGGACACCAGAATTAACTGGATAGCTTGTTAAAATTCAGATTCCCAGGTCCAATCCTAGCAATTCCAATTCAGTGATTCGGGGCAATATCTAGGAATCCTCTTTTTTTTTTAAGTTTTAATTTTTTATTGGAGGATAGTTGATTTACAATGTTGTGTTAGTTTCAGGTGTACAGCAAAGTGATTTAGTTATTCATATATCTATTCTTTTTCAGATTCTTTTCCCATATAGGTATTCACAAAGTATTGAGTGTAGTTCCCTGTGCTATACAGTAGGTCCTTGTTGATTATCTATTTTATATATAGTAGTGTGTATATATAGGAATCTTCATTTTAAACAAGTACCTCAGGTGACTCTGGTGCATGAAGTCCTTGAATCACACTTTGAGAAATTTGGTACTACCAGCTTGATGGCAACTTTCAGGGCCCTAATAATGCAACCAGCTAAAAGTCACTCCTTAAAGCTATATTTAGCTCATTTTATATGTTTACATACATCAAATTATTTCCTTTGTTGACTCAAATTTGCATTAAATACAAAAATGTCTTTTTTGGCATCATGTTTTATTTCTATTTCCCAATTTCACTCCCAGCATTGAACTTGCTGCTTCTTAATAATTCTTGATGAATGCTTCTGACTCTATCTTCTCAGCAAACTCTTTTCCTTTAGTAAATAATTTATTGCTGGTGACAGTTTGATGATCTTACCACTTGTATCACTTGGCTAACATAGTTGTAGAGGTAGGAAAAGGAATGTTTTGCCTTTTAACCTGTTACTTCTACTCCTTTTAGGTCAAAGGCAGGGTGTAAAAACATGCAACAAACAAAAATGTTAGGTTAAGTATGAAACTGAGAACCAGGAGTTCCAAATTACCAGTTTATCCTAAAAAATAATAAAATCCCAGGATGCCAGAACTGGTAGAGAACTTAGAGTTTATCCAGTTCAATCCATCATTAGGTTGGCTGTAATAATATGAACTATTTATTAAGGAACTACTATGTGTGGGGTATTCTAAGTGCTTTGTATGCATTATTTCATCTAATCTTCACAATAACACTTGAGTAAGGGATCATTATTCCTAATGGAGCCAGGGTTTTAAAAGCATCTCAATAGGCTTGATCAGTGAGGACAATTAATAGGAATTAATATAAAGCCATTTACCTGGTCTCCAAACCTGGCTGCACAAGTTTGGGATGGGTAAGATTGGACTCCACAGAATTTTGTATGAAATGACATGTGTATTTTCACTGACTGTAAGTTAAATGGGAGGCAATAGAACCACTGCCAGAAAACTTAAGTTTTCCTAAGTACATGAACGGAAGCTTTGTCCACTCTATTCTCTGCTCATTGTTCTGTGAAGTTGATTCCAGGCCCCACAATTTATGAGAAATTTTGATCAACCAGACCCCCAAAGGAGAGATACAGGGTCTTGAAAGACATTTCTTCTGAAGAACATATAAAGGAATGGAGGATATTTAAACCCCAATAACATGAAAGCTGCTTTGAATACTTGAAGAGCCTTGAGATGCATTAGGGAAAGGACTACGTGGGGCTCTGAGAACAGCAAGAGGCACAATGAGTGGGTCTCACAGGGAGACAAATTTCAACACAAGGTAAGGAAGCACTTTCCAACAATGAGGACTGTCCATCAACAGCATGGACCCCTGTGTCAGGCAGCAGCCTCCCCATCCTGGAAGATTCCATGAAAACGATGAATACCACTTGCCCTGGAAGTCTGGGAGGAGATTCATCCCAGGATATGGGATTGTGTCCTACGACCTCTCAGATCCTTCCCAACCTTGAGAATTTATTATTCTGATACAACAAACAGGTAATAGAAAGCTACTATACAAGAGACACTGAATCAGTGCTTTGAAGCACAAAAATAAGGCATGATTCTTACATTCAAATTACTTGCCAACTAATGGATAAAAAGACAGGTTAAAAAATAAATGTGATAATGCATAGTTCAAACTCCCCCTTTTACAGCTGAGGTTAAAGTCAACATCTTTGTAGCTTCATTTATTGATGAAAGAATTGAGATTGAGGGATAGGGTGAGTATTGGATCAGGTGTTGCACATAGTAGAATGGAGATTTAATTTTGGGGTGACAATACTGTATTAAAGTGGTATTTTATTCAGGGGTTTTAGGGATGCCCTATAACCCCTCCATTTAAAAGATTCTGATGGTTATAGACAAAAGACGAAGTAAACCAGAGAAAGTAAAGCCATACTGTGCAATATCTGTAAATTCCAGTGGCCTAGGCTGTACCCCTGGGAGAAATTCTTTCTCTAAGTTAGGTTGGCTTGAATGGCGTGGAAACAAAGCAGGCTGTTAGGCTCGCTCTTTGTACCTTCCACAAACCCAAATCCCTGTCCCAGATCCTGCAACTATAATAGGCAACAAGGAAAAGACAAATATCAGTTGCAATTCCCATGTGGACTTGGCCTCTGCTACCTGTCGTGGGTCTTCCTAAACACTAGATCCTGCCATCATGTGGGAGAAGAGGAAGAAAGAGGGCCAAGGCTGCCCTTGGAAGGAAGCAAAAGGAGAGAAGAGGAAACACCACATTCATGCACACTGAGGCTGTTCTCTTTAAGAGCTTCACCTGCTGGTAACTGGCCAATCCAAACCTGGACTCCTCCTTAGGGGAGAGAATTCCTCTGTATCCCAAATCATCCTGTGAGAGGGCAGGGGGCAGGGAAGTGTTGGGTGAAAGAGAGGACAAGAGGGGCTATGACTTTCTTCTCCTAGAGGTCAAATTGCTGTTTTATATCATGAAGTTAATGACACCTGTTTCTAAGTTACCTAATAGGACTATTTGGTGTGTTCATCACATCTTTTTCAGGGCTATGAGCTCTTTGAAGAAATGTTAACTGTGCTATGACTTCAGACTGAACATTAGTTGGAATCTCAGAAAATAATTTTTTGAAATACCTACATAAGAATTTACTGTGCATAAACTATGTAATAGACACTCTGTCAGCACCAACTAATAAATTATAAAATTTATTCTCATAATAACCCTGTGATTTAGGGATGATTACTAAAATAATAAAATGTTTTGCTTTCCATCACATGTAAGTTTCACAAAAACATACTTCTGTTCATTCTGTGGCAAACTGTTCAAAAAACTTCTGAGTGTAGTTCTTAGTAATCTGACATGTGTTTATGTTTCACAGGTTTTTTTGATCTTGTATCTTCATTGCCAGTACCCAGCCCTGGGTAATTCCTCATGTCTGTTCTCTCTGCTGCCACCCCCAGGCTACTGAGAATTTCTGTGAGTAACCACAAAGCCATACTCCCAGGGTCCACTCTGATATATGCAAACTCTCCTGGGCTGGACTCTTACTGCTATTCAGGCAATTACTTTACTTATCGCTGTTGACTCCCAGATACATCCCTTTTAGTATCTATTCTATATTTTTCCATACTCCCTAAACCTTCCCCCACTGACCCCACTCCTTCTCCAAGACCACTTCATTCTTAGCAGATGGCCATTCTACTATAATATGGCTCCCCCATTCTTTCAAATGGATGCTCCCCTGACTTCACTCCATAGAGACTTGATCACCATAGCAACCACTGCTGGCTTTGGTTCATTTCCTCAGAAGCCCCAACTGGCAGAGATGGCTGAATCAGGGAAGTTTTGCAAGGAAATACTGGGAGCCCTTGGTACTGAGGGCTGAAATCTTAAAGGCAGCTCTAAATTTAACTAACCAGAAAGAAACAGATCCATAACCACAAAGGAAAAGCAAAAGGAGGTCTAGAAACAGCCACCTCTTGTCCTGCCAGCTTCTTGAGGGAAATCATAGGTTCTATGAAAAAATAGAAGTAGAGGTGGAATTTGAGATCCTAATATCAAAAGAATTATGCCTTGTTTCATTCATTGTTTTGAATATATTAAAAGTGTGAACTTTAAAGAAAGAAAATGAATATCTGACATTGTTTATCCCTTAACTATAATTTCAAAACAGACTTATGGAGTTACGGGGTGGAGTGATAGTTTAAGCCTATTTAGCAAACATTTGTTGCCGTTCTCTTTATGCCAGACACTGACTTAGGTGATGGAAAAGAATGAATACAATATAGAATCTGTCCTAATGGGAGATACATACACATTAGGGGGAAACAAAAAAGTTTCCAATTAGACTTAAGTCAGCTCTTACAGAGGCATTTCTATCACAAAGCACAAGTATTTGTAAGCTTACATGGAATCTCCATGAATTTGGGGAATGTAGTCCAATAAAGAAGGCACTCAGCCTTCATAGCACATCCAAGTTACCAAGGCAGTTCATTCTCTTTTGAATTAGTTCACCATGAGGCAGTAGCTCCCCTATAATGGACTCATCATTCACAGTTCTTGGGTTTTTCCATTTTCTCTTTCCTTCATCACCCTTATCCTTACTTCTACAGCAGCTGAAAAAGAAGGTCTCTTGGCCAAAATTTGAGGACAACAAGTTTAGGCTACACAACAAAAAACTATAATAAAATGTGGTCACACTGTACCCATATAAGGACAAAATACAGTGGCAACACAAGAAAGGTGGCAGTTTATGTTGTCCTGGGGACTTGGGAGAGGAAGAGCTGGCAAAAGCTTCATAAAAGAGAAAATATTGGAGCTGTACTTTGTCCTCTTCCTTTATTCCTAGGTGATATTTTAAATCATATTCCCCTTTTGGGGAAATTAAAAATAAAAAAAGTTGGAAGAGAAGGGGAAATAAAGCTAATTCCTTTATAATTCTTCCCAGCCTCAGTCTAGACTTGCCAGAGAGTCTTTGCTAGGTTATGGACTTAGATGTTGTTATTAAGGATTGTGTAGGATAGAGCCTTATTCCCTCTATACCCCAGAAGGCACTAAACAGTTACTGATTCACTCTCCATATCCCTTAAGCTTACATTACTTAATTTCTTTCTTCCCATTAAATTAGAAAAAATCTCTTATTTTTTTCCTCAAAGCGTTTTGGAAAGAGCAAGGAAACCATCAAGTCTTAAGAGTATTGGAAACATTGGGGACACACATGGCGTTCAGATACTCTAGGTGATGTCTAATAATATCATTTTTAAAATGTCTTTCATTATTTTGTTATGTCCTGAAATCCCATAAAAGCATAACAGAAATGAGCTTGGGAATTTTACTAAATTAAAATTTGTAAAGGAGGAGGGAAAGAAATGATGGTTTCCTTGATTTTCATTATTGTTCATACCAAATTCCAGGAAAAAGTAAACTATCAGTCAAGACTCACAGTTCGATGATTCTACATAGGAAGCCAAGGCTAGAAGTTCAAAATTTAACAGGGTTGATGAAAGTAGAAAAGAATCAGCCGTCAAAATCTCATTTCCCATCGGCAGCACTTTCTGTTCTACCCCCAAAAATGTTTCTACGGCTTCACCTATTATACTTAGAATCATCAACATTGCTGAAAGCACTTTAAAGAAAGGTATTAATTATCTTACTTACTTTCCTAATTAGTTATGGGGCACATCTCTAGAGAACTGAAAGGGGATGGGTATCAGGAAAGCTTCCTTGATGACAGGAAACCAAGTGACAAACGAGAGGTGATTTGTCCCAAGATATCTAAAGGCAAATTGGAAATGACAGCTAGACTCAAGTTTGGTTCAGCCTGAATAAAGAAAAATTCTACCTCATTCACTGACACCAAATTATTCGCCTTCACCTACAAAATGATTTTCTTTCTGGCATGATTTTTTTCCTTCGTTCAGCCTCAGAGATAATACTAATGATTACCAATGATGGTAGTGAAAGCCAAGCTTAATCACCATAATTGACAATTAAGTTGGGTAACAACACAGAGACAGGTGATTTCACACAGGGCTAATGAAAATGGGCTATTAAAATCCACACACGTTTGGCAGCAATTATGAGCTCCTGGAACCACTTGCTTTGAAATGTGCACATTTCACAGGCGGCTGCTTGCCAGTGAGACAACTCTGAGAAGGACCAAGAAAGAAAGAGGAAAAGACAGAGTCGCCAGAGATTTCTGTAGGTGCCATTTCCTTTTAGTGGTTTGCTGGATCTTTATTATTACGTGCCTGATATTTTAAAGCCAAAGAAAAATGCATAATTCACATTTTTAGGGAATGATGACCCATTTTCCTACAAAACCACAATGGGACTGGCAGGGGACAAGGGGTTGGGTGCGAACAAATCCATGGGGGCAGAGTAGAAGGGATCTGTGGAATTAAGGGCGGGCCATGTGGGAGAAAGTTGGGTTTCCTGTCTAGAGTGCACCAGAGGCCCTTACTTTAACAATTTTCACAAAATGTAAAGTAGAAGTAATCCCTGCTTCCCAAGGATGACAGAGAATAGTTAAATAAGTTCAGTTCCTTAAAGGCACTTGGATTCAGGAGGTGAAGTTACTTGACTGGTTCACCACTATTACTCCTTTATACTCAGTCTGCCACCATTCTGCTAAAAGCCCCTGTCCATTAAGCTCGCACTATTTGGATATACCGGTTATGAGGGAAGTTAATTAGCTTGTTTTAATAACAGGAAACCAGACTTTGTCAACTCACTGTCACTGGCACAGGATGGAAGTGTACACTGAACAAGGGTGAAGATGGGTCATCGGACCCTTTTTCATCTTGAATTTTTTGACTTAAGGTAGAGCAGTGTGTTGAAAGTGGAGGGACATAGGGTTGGCTGAGGAAGTTCGAAAGGGTAAGGAGAAGAAAACCTTGGCACAAGTCACAATTAAACTTTGGGATGAACAGAAGCTACAGGAAAGTTTAAGGCAAGGTGCCACCATTATTGCTGCCTTAATCAAAGAAAGAAATTCCAGACTCATTGGTCAACTACTGGTAGCATAAAGAACATGGAGAAAATTACCTACTGTGTTCTTAGAAACATTTACCTAAGTATCTCTTTTGTGCTTCTCTCCAAATTGTATATGGTAGAATGTTTAAGTTGTCTTTTATGTCTTTTATAATTTGGAGGATGTGATGCTTAGATGAACTTGAAAACTTTTTATGCATGTCAAATATAAATTGCCTAAACCGGAAAAGAACAGATAAGTGGAAAATAATAGCCTTCACATAAAGAATCTTTTCACAAAGGCATGAAAGGTAAAATAGAAATAATGATGAGTCAGCTAATTCTTCAAGGAATGAGAATTTAGAAAATGTCAACTATTATCTCTATGTTAATTAGTAAATCACACTATAATGAAACTAATAAATAAGATTAATGAGTATTGTTAATTCTAAAAAGAAAATAATAACAGGAAACCAGATGACAAAAAGCAGTAGCTAGTTGTCTTAAGGCAGTCTGGGAATAACATCTAAATATATTCAAATATGGCAATTGAATCTTGTTTTTTATCCACTCTGACAATCTCTCTTTTTTTAAAAAAATTTTTTAATTAATTAATTTATTTATTTATTTATTTATTTTTGGCTGTGTTGGGTCTTCGTTGCTGTGTGCGGGCTGTCTCTACTTGTGGCGAGCGGGAGTTACTCTTTGTTGCAGTGCAAGGGCTTCCCTTGTTGCGGAGCACGGGCTCTAGGCATTGCAGGCTTCAGTAGCTGCGGCACATGGGCTCAGTAGTTGTGGCTCGCAGGCTCCAGAGTGTAGGCTCGGTAGTTGTGGAGCATGGGCTTAGTTGCTCCACGGCATGTGGGATCTTCCCAGACCAGGGCTTGAACTCGTGTCCCCTGCATTGGCAGGCAGATTCTTAACCACTGTGCCACCAGGGAAGTCCTGACAATCTCTCTTTTAATTGATGCATTTAGAGCACTCATATTTAAAATGATTATTGATATCACTGGATTAATATCTACTATATTTGTAATTGTTTCTTATTTATTGAAGTAGGTCTTTTATCTTCCCCTCTTTTTCTGTCTTCTTTGATTTTAACTGAGCATTTTACATGATTCTATTTTATCTCTTCTGTTAGTATACCAATTACACTTACTTTGTCAATTTTTTTAGTGGTTGCTCTATAGTTTGCAATATATATTTACAATTAATTTGCTAACTTTGTCGTGTTTAGTGCAGGTATCTTAGAGTATTCTCAATTCCTCCCTCCCATCTCTTATTACATTTTTCTCTTGTGTTTTACTTTATTTTTTTATTTACTAAATTAATATATGTTGCTTCTTGTTTAACCCTTTACATTTCTCTCTGGCTGACATGCACAAAAGAAGAGAAACTGGCAGGGCCCAATGCTCATAGAGTTAGCAAAGGCAGGTGAGAAATTTCTAGAAGTAAAATGGTATATGGTTCTGATCTAGAATAACCTTTACATCAATAGGATTTAAAACTTTTCATTTGTGAACCACTTAAATAGGCAAAATATGTGACATCTCATCCATCCATTTTCTGAAGGAAGAACTTGGTGATAACAAATTTGAAAGGAACAAAATATACATGATGCTGTGAACATTTTCCTAGTAGCTCTTATGAATCAGTTATTTACTTTATAAGTAAAGAATATCCTTATAAATCAAGGGCCCTAGAGATATAAAAATTGCCTAGAAATTTGATTATACTTACATTGAGTGTATACTACAGCTTTCTTAAATGGCAGAACTTTAAAGTAGTACACTGGCTTCTCTTCAAGCTCGTTGATTCTCCCCTCAGCAATACCCAGTTTAGTGATGATAAGCCCATCAAAGGCATTCTTCATTTCTGTTACAGTGTTTTTGATTTCTAGCATTTCCTTTTGATTCTTTCTTAGAGTTTCTTTCTCCCTTCTTACATTACCCATCTGTTCTTGCATGTGTTCTACTTTTTCCACTAGAGTCCTTAACCTATTAATCATAGTTATTTTAAGTCCTCACTTCAATAATTCCAAAATATGTATCATATCTGAGTCTGATTATGATGCATGCTTTGTCTCTTCAAACTTTTTAATTTTTTTTTTTTTTTTTTTTTGGCTTTTAGTGTGCCTTGTAATTTTTGTTGAAAGCAAGACATATGTACTGGGTAATGGGAACTGAGGTAAATGGTCTTCAGTGTGAGGTTTTATGTTAATCTAGCTGGGAGTTGGGCTGCTAAATGTTTGCTATAGTTATCAGTGCCAGATCCTTCAAATTCCTCTGTCCTTCTTTTGGCCTCCTCCTTAAATATTAACTATATCTTGCAGCTCTTTCAACTGTAATCTGTTGTTGTTACTCTGAAGCCCTATTGCTATGGTGGTAAGGTATGGGGAGAAAAAGCATAATAATCTTGTAATTAATCTCAGTGTTTTATTGGGCTGGTGTTTCTAGGCTGTGACCTCCACAAGTGTTTTTTCAGCTTACCCTCAGGTGACACAGGTAGGCAAAAGGTGGCTGAAGTTGGGGGAATGTCCTTTTCTCTAGGTGCGATAAAGCTCTGATAAAGTCTTTGTCCTTGGTGAGTAGACTTTTGTTATGGAGAATGCTTGGGGCATATTCCAAAAAAGTTACTTTTCCCCTCTCCCTGCCAGCGCCTCAGGATATTTTTTTCTTGGCTCTTCATCACGAAGACCTGGTGGGGTTTCTAGAGGGAACACCCATGGAAATGTGGAGACACCGCTAAGACTGTATCCCCCAGGAGTTTCTCATTCTCACACTAGATCACACTCAGCCTCCATCAATTCATAAAAATTACCATTTAGTTGTTCCTACCAGTTGCTGGCTGCAGAAGCTTGTGCTCCAGGTAAGCAGATCTCAGCTGTGATTCTCTATTTTTGCCTGTCTCTCCAGATTTCAGTGTGGCAGTTTGCCCTACAACCTCAATTCTTTCATGGGTCTAAGATAAGTCACTGATTACACTGATTTGTTTAGCTTCTACTTTATTGTAAGAAGGGGAGTGACACTTAGTTCTGAATCATTTTTCAGAGCCGAACCTGCAAGTGCAATGTAATTTAAAAACTGATACTTGATTCAGTTATTGGAAAATTTTAAGTATGTTTGGAACAATTTGGGTATGGGAATCTATTTTTCAACTGTACATTTCATTAAATTTAAAAACAGATAATGTGTTTCCAATGGAGATATGCCATTCAAATTGAGATGTGCTGAGAATGTACACACCAGATTTCAAGGTCTTGGTATAAAAAAAGAATGTTAAATATTTCATTCATAATTATTTGTTGATTACATGTTGAAATGATAATATTTTTGAATATGAGTTAAATAAAATATATCATTAAAATTCATTTATCTGGTTCTTTTTAGGTTTTTGATGTGTCTACTAGAAAATAGCAATTTATATATGTGGTTCACATACTTCCATTTGCTAGCACTGCTCTATAGTTTAAAAAACTCATCTGTTACTCATTACAGTCTACCTTTAAATAACATTATAACACTGCATATATAATTTGGAAACCCTTAAAGTAATATATTTCTATTTTTATCTCTTGTCCTTTGTATTACTTGCTGTCATACATTTTACTTTTACATGTTATGGACCACACACTAAATTGCTTTGCTCTTAATCAATTATCTATTAAAGACATTAAAAATGAAAGGAAGAAGTCTTTTTTGTATACCCACATGTCTGTTATTTCCAGAATTCTTCATTTCTTTGTGTAGACACATGTTTACAAGTAACATCATTTTCTTTTTGTCTTGAGAATTTTAACATTTTTTGTAGTGCAGATCTGCTGCTGAATTCTCTCAGCTTTTGTTTATCTGGGAAAGGAAGCTTTTATTTAGTCTTCATTTTTGAAGAATAACTTGACTGGATAGAAAATTCTAGGTAGAAAGTTTTTGTTTTTTCCTTTCAGCACTTAAGGTTACCATTCCATTGTTGTGGACTTACATAGTTTCTGATGAGACGCTTTTATTTAGTCTTCATTTTTGAAGAATAACTTGACTGGATAGAAAATTCTAGGTAGAAAGTTTTTGTTTTTTCCTTTCAGCACTTAAAGTTACCATTCCATTGTTGTGAACTTACATAGTTTCTGATGAGAAGTCTTTAAACCTTCTTATCTTTTCCCTATGTATGTACAATGTATTTTTCTAGTTGTTCCAATATATGTATGGTGTCTTTTTCTAGTTGATCAGTTTTCTAGTTTTCAGTAATTTGATTGTTGTATGCCTTATGGTAGTTCGGTGTGTGTGTATTTTGCTTAAGAGTTCATTAAGAGTCTTCATTCTGTGTGTTTATACTTTTCCAAAAAGTTAGAAAATGTTGAGCCTTTATTTTTTCAAATATTTTTCTGCCCCAGTCTCTCTCTTATCTCTTTTTGAGACAACGATTTTGGATATACTATATTACTTAACATTGTCCCACAAGTCACTTAAACTTTTTTTTAACTCTTTTTTTCTCTTTGATTCATTTTGGATAAATTCTTTTTCTATGTCTTCAAGTTTAATGAAAATTTCTTCTGCAGTCTCTAATCTGCTATTAACCATATCCAGTAATATATATTTCTATTTCTGATATTTTGTCATCTCTAGGAGTTCCATTTATACTTATATCTTCCATTTCTCTCCTTCTATGTTCATTTCTTTTCATTTTTGAACATATAAGCATAATTATATGTTTTCATATTTTTGCCTAACTCCATCATCTCTTTCATTTCTGAGTTTGTTTCTGTTATCTGATTTTTCTCCTGGTTATGGGTCATATTTTCCTGTCCTATGTATAATACTTTTTATTAGATGCTGAACATTGTGAATTATCCATTGTTGGTTACTGAATTTTGGTTTTTTTTTATAAATTTATTTATGTATTTATTTTTGCTGTGTTGGGTCTTCGTTTCTGTGCGAGGGCTTTCTCTAGTTGCGGCGAGTGGGGGCCACTCTTCATCGCGGTGCGCGGGCCTCTCACTATCGCGGCCTCTGTTGTTGCGGAGAACAGGCTCCAGACGCGCAGGCTCAGCAGTTGTGGCTCGCGGGCCCAGCTGCTCTGCGGCATGTGGGATCCTCCCAGACCAGGGCTCGAACCCGTGTCCCCTGCATTGGCAGGCAGATTCTCAACCACTGCGCCACCAGGGAAGCCCCTGAATTTTGTTTTTAAAGATTGTTGAACTTTGTTCTCCCCAGAAGCTAAGTTACTTGTGTTCAGTTTGATTCTTTTGAGGCTTGTTTTAAAATTCATTCAGGGCAAGTCTATAGTAGTCTTTGCTCCAGGGCTGACTTGGACCCACTTCTAAGGCATGGCCTTTTTGATGTCTCTACTGTATGCCCTGTATACTCAGTGAGATTTCTCCATTTTTCCACCCTGGCTGTAATGATCTCCAGTCCAGTGTGATCTCTAGGAATTATTTGTCTTCTTCCTAGTCACTGTTCTTTGCCCAGAATCTGTTCTTTCCCAGGCTCATGGAGGTTTACTCTACCATACACAGACTTCTATTCAGCTATTAATTCATGGGGCCCATTATGTATATTTCAGTAACTCTTCTTTGTGTGTCTCCCTCCTCTCAGTTACTCTATGCAAAAATTCAAGATTTCTTGAACTGTGGTTTTTTTTTTTCTTTAACAGCAATTTTCCTGAACTTTTTTTTTTTGTCGTTCCTTCCCTGTGCCATATTCCAGAAATTGTCTCCAAGAAGAAAGCTTAGGTGTGGTAGGATTCACCTTGTTTCTTTTCTCTCAGGGATCACAGTTCAGAGCTTCCTGTTGTCCAATGTCTGATAAGGTTTCTTTCTATATTTTGTCCAGTCTTCTAATTGTCTTTACTGGCAGCATAATTCTGGACTCAGTTTCTTGCTCATGACCAGAAGCAGAAGACGCCTCACAGTTTTTGGAGCTATTTCTCATAGAGCCCCATCCAACAACTTCCACCTATATTATCACTAGCCAGAACATGTCACTACATGACCATTTCTAACTGTGAAGGCAGCTGGAATGTGTAGTTGTTTAATTGGATACATTACACACACACACACACACACACACACACACACACACACACACACACACACACCCCAATAAAACAGTATTCTGTTACATGGAGGAAATAGAGGACAGGAAGAACGAATATCATTTTGGCAACTAGCAGTTTCTGCTACAACTCTTCATTTTGTTTTTATCAATAATATAAAACTTTTAAATGGCTACAAAATGTTTTACAATATGAATGTTATCGTTTATATGTCCATTCCTCCTCTGTTAGTGGACACTTGTCTGTAGTTAGGGGGTTTTTGTTTTGGTTTGGTTTTGGTTTTTGCCACTACAAACCTATATATACATACATACTCTCTCTCATATATACATATATATGAGATATTAGTGTCCAACCTTATAGCAACAAAGGAAATGGATGATTCTCATGAAAATACTAATTACCAAAACCTTGACCTGAAAAGAAAGAAGTAGAAAGCTAGAATAAACAAAAATAGACCAATAGAAAACAGAGCAAGTCTAAGAGTTTAGTAAATATATAAAACGTCTCTGTACTTCACTGGAGTTAAGGATACAAATTAAAATAACAATATTACTTCTCATTCTATATACTGCCAGATATTAGAGTGATAATGTCTACTGCTGGCACTGTGTGTGTGTGTGTGTGTGAGAGAGAGATACATAAACTGCTGGCAGTAGACATTATCACTCTAATTTCTGGTGAGACTATAAATATATATATATGTGTGTGTGTGTGTGTATATATATATATATATATATATATATATATATATATATATATATATATATATATATATATATATATATATATATATATATAGTACTAGAGTG
The DNA here is from genome assembly GCF_009873245.2 of Balaenoptera musculus. Classification (NCBI taxonomy): domain Eukaryota; kingdom Metazoa; phylum Chordata; class Mammalia; order Artiodactyla; family Balaenopteridae; genus Balaenoptera; species Balaenoptera musculus. Next base: position 106,825,481 of record NC_045785.1, on the reverse strand, counting down.
ATATTAGAAATAATAGCAATCAGTATGACCTGAAACCCAAGCAGCCAGAAGTTTTGTTAACTCTAATAGAACAGATGCCAGCTGTACACAAATTGTATGATCATTCTAGTGTTCAGTGATGAAAATCAACCGTACATACATATGTGTAAACATATCCTTACATATTTGTGCTCTTATATCTATGTAGTAGATTTCAAGGATTGGGAACATGCAGTATGTTGGATATGTGTACAGATAAGAAGTCTGTCACAAGTCTCATTCTTTTACCTTTGAGGACAATTTGATTTTTTCTCTTTGGGAATTTGTAAGATTTACCTTTATGCCTGGAGTTCAAGGATTTTACTAGAATTTATGCCATATTTTAATATAATACCTCTGAGTTTGGGGATATTTCTTTCACTTGATCTTCCAGGCCATACTATCATTTAGTCTCATCCTATCCTAAAATGTATTTATTATAAAATTGTAGTTCAAAAAGCCATGTTCTTAGTTCCAGGAAATATTTGGGGGATGTTCAAATTATTTTTGTGTTCAAACTGTTGTCTATCTCTTCCAGCTATTGTAGTTAGTAAAGGGCTTATTCTGAGTGTTTGTTTATCCTTCCTTCTCTCTGGCTGCTGGTCCCTCATAGGTGTGCTGTTACTTCTCCTGTCTCCTTAAACTAGCTTGTGTTCATCTGCCTTAGGTGATGGAGGATTCACAAGTAGTAGAAAGCATGAGCCTCTGTTCCTGTGGCTCAGTGAGGCAGGGTGTTGTCTGGTTCCAGTGGAGTTACAATGAAGAAGCCTCTCTATCCTCCTTTCCTTAAGCTTTCCCAGTCTTGGGTATGGAAAGAACTCAGTTGCTCCAGTTCAGCAACCCCTCAGCTCATTCTGCTTCACTAGTTGAACCAGCTTTTAAAAATTTTACAGCTGCATATTACTCCATTGTGTGGTTGTGCCATAATTTTCCAGCCCATATCCTAGGTATGAATATTTAGGTAACTTCAGTATTTTGCAATGAAAAATAACGCTCAAATAAATCATGTGTATTTATCCTTTCTTAGGAGACATATATCTTCAGAGTAAATTTCTAGAAGTGGGATTAATAGATCAAAGAGTAAATGAATACATAGCTTTGTTAGATATCCCCCTATAGAGGAATTTGTATTCTCACTAGCAATATAATGATAGTGCCTATTTGCTTATATGTCTCTAAAAAAGCTTGCAGTCAAACGTTTGAGTTTTTGCCAATCTGATAAATGAGAAATGGCTTATAAGAAGAGTTTTACGTTTCACTAATCATGAGTGAAGTTGAGTATTTTTTAGGGCCATTGTAATAAAATTCTGGTAAATTGTTTGCTCATCTCTTTTGTCCATTTTTTGTCATTTCTACCCTGATTTTTAAGAGTTCTTTGTATATTAATGATGTCAGTCCTCTATTTAAGAGATGTTATAAATATTTTCTTCCACTTTATCACTTGTGTTCTGATTTTGCTTACAGCATTTTTTATTTGTCAGGGGGGTTTTAAATATTTGAATTTATCAATATTTGATCTCATTTGGATTTTGAGTTATAGTTAGAAAGCCTTTCTCAAAACCCAGCTTAGGGACTTCCCTGGTGGCACAGTGGTTAAGAATCCACCTGCCAGTGAAGGGGACATGGGTTTGATCCCTGGTCCAGGAAGATCCCATATGCCATGGAGCAACTAAGCCTGCACACTGCAACTACTGAGCCCATGCACCACAACTACTGAAGCCTTTGTTCTCTAGGGCCCATTCTCCCCAACAAGAGAAGCCACTGCAATGAGAAGCCCGCCCACTGCAATGAAGAGTAGCCCCTGCTCGCCACAACTAGAGAAAGCCCGTGTGCAGCAATGAAGACCCAATGCAGCCAAAAATAAATAAATAAATATTTTTTAAAACAAAAAGAAATTACTAAAAAAAAAAAACCCACACAAGAGGAGCTTCAAGATGGCGGAAGAGTAAGATGCGGAGATCACCTTCCTGCCCACAAATACATCAGAAATACATCTACATGTGGAACTACTCCTACAGAACACCTACTGAATGCTGGCAGAAGACCTCAGACCTCCCAAAAGGCAAGAAACTCCCCCACGTACCTGGGTAGGACAAAAGAAAAAAGAAAAAACAGAGACAAAAGAATAGGGACGGGACCTGCACCTGTGGGAGGGAGCTGTGAAGGAGGAAAGGTTTCCACACACGAGGAAGCCCCTTCATTGGCAGAGACTGTGGGTGGTGGAGTTGGGGAGCCTCAGAGCCACAGAGGAGAGCGCAGCAACAGGGGTGCAGAGGGCAAAGCGGAGAGATTCCTGCACAGAGGATCGGTGCTGACCAGCTCTCACCAGCCCAAGAGTCTTGTCTGGTCACCCGCCGGGACAGGTGGGGACTGGGAGCTAAGGCTGATCACAGGGAGAGGACTGGGATTGGCGGCGTGAACACAGCCTGAAGGGGCTAGTGCGCCACAGCTAGCTGGGAGGGAATCAGGGAAAAAGTCTGGAGCTGCTGAAGAGGCAAGAGACTTTTTCTTGCCTCTTTGTTTCCTGGTGCGCAAGGAGAGGGGATTAAGAGCGCCACTTAAAGGAGCTCCAGAGATGGGCACGAGGCACGGCTATCAGCGCGGACCCCAGATATGGGCATGAGATGCTAAGGCTGCTGCTGCAGCCACCAAGAAGCTTGTGTGCAAGCACAGGTCGCTATCCACACCTCCCCTCCTGGGAGCCTGCGCAACCCGCCACTGCCAGGGTCCCATGATCCAGGGACAACTTCCCCAAGAGAACACACGGCCCACCTCAGGCTGTTGCAACGTCACGCCGACCTCTGCCACCACAGGCTTGCCCTGCATCCCATGCCCCTCCCTCCCAATGGCCTGAGTGAGCCAGAGCTCCTGAATCAGCTGCTCCTTTAACCCCATCCTGTCTGAGCGAAGAACAGACGCCCCCAGATGACCTACACGCAGAGGCGGGTCCAAATCCAAAGCTGAACCCCGGGAGCTGTGCAAACAAAGAAGAGAAAGAGAAATCTCTCCCAGCAGCCTCAGGAGCAGCAGATTAAATCTCCACAATCAACTTCATGTACCCTGCATCTGTGGAATACCTGAAGAGACAACGAATCATCCCAAACTGAGGAGGTGGACTTGGGAGCAATGATATGTATTTTTTCCTCCCTTTTTCTCTTTTGTGAGGTGTATGTGTATACTTCTGTGTGTGGTTTTGTCTGTATAGCTTTGCTTTTACCAGTTGTCCTAGGGTTCTGTCTTTCCTTTTTTTTTTTGAACTTTAAAAAATTTTTTCTTATAATTATTTTTTATTTTTATTTTAATAACTTCATTTTATTTTATCTTCTTTCTTTCTTTCTTTTTTTCCTCCTTTTATTCTGAGCCGTGTGGATAACAGGCTCATGGTGCTCCAGCCAGGCATCAGGGCTGTGCCTCTGAGGTGGGAGAGCCAAGTTCAGGAAACTGGTCCACAAGAGACCTCCCAGCTCCACATAATATCAAATGGTGAAAATCTCCCAGAGATCTCCATCTCAACACCAAGACCCAGCTCCACTCCACGAGCAGCAAGCTACAGTGCTGGACACCCTATGCCAAACAACTAGCAAGACAGGAACACAACCCCATCCATTAGCAGAGAGGCTGCCTAAAATCATAATAAGGCCACAGACACCCAAAACACACCACCAGACGTGTACCTACCCTGAGAAAGACAAGATCCAGCCTCATCCACAAGAACACAGGCACTAGTCCCCTCCACCAGGAAGCCTGCACAACCCACTGAACCAACCTTAGCCACTGGGACAGACACCAAAAACAACGGGAACTACGAACCTGCAGCCTGTGAAAAGGAGACCCCAAACACAGTAAGTTAAGCAAAGTGAGAAGACAGAGAAACACACAAGCAGATGAAGGAGCAAGGCAAAAATCCACCAGGCCTAATAAATGAAGAGGAAATAGGCAGTCTACCTGAAAAGAATTCAGAATAATGATAGTAAAGATGATCCAAAATCTTGGAAATAGAATGGAGAAAATACAGGAAACATTTAAAGAGGACCTAGAAGAACTAAAGAGCAACAAACAGTGATGAACAACACAATAAATGAACTTAAAATTCTCTAGAAGGGATCAATAGCAGAATAACTGAGACAGAAGAACGGATAAAGTGACCTGGAAGATTAAATAGTGGAAATAACTACTACAGAGCAGAATAAAGAAAAAGAATGAAAAGAATTGAGGACAGTCTCAGAGGCCTCTGGGACAACATTAAATGCACAACATTCGAATTATAGGGGTCCCAGAAGAAGAAGAGAAAAAGAAAGGACTGAGAAAATATTTGAAGAGATTATAGTTGAAAACTTCTCCAATATGGGAAAGGAAATAGTTAATCAAGTCCAGGAAGAACAGAGAGTCCCATACAGGATAAATCCAAGGAGAAACATGCCAAGACACATATTAATCAAACTATCAAAAATTAAATATAAAGAAAACATATTAAAAGCAGCAAGGGAAAAACAACAAATAACACACAAGGGAATCCCCATAAGGTTAACAGTTGATCTTTCAACAGAAAACTCTGCAAGCCAGAAGGAGTGGCAGGACATATTTAAAGTTATGAAGGAGAAAAACCTACAACCAAGATTACTCTACCCAGCTAGGATCTCATTCAGATTTGACAGAGAAATTAAAACCTTTACAGACAAGCAAAAGCTAAGAGAATTCAGCACCCACCA